>NC_134239.1:81665010-82317010 GCF_965152275.1 Natator depressus
AGTATAATTCATGACTTTCAGGAAAGGGAGGAGACTCTGTTGGGAAGGGCCTAAGCTTTGTATACATTTGGCATATTGTTATCTGAGACTTAGGGAGAGAATTGTTGGTTAATTTAATTGTCCTTCTATGGATTTTAAGATGATCAGGCCTCCCCAATGCTTTGGGTTGGGCTCTCTTTTTCATTATTTAGTAGAAAATGAAGCAAATAAATATTCAAAAGCAAAAAAACCTAAGTTAACACAGAGTTAAGGTTGCTTGGTGATGTGTTGTCCCCTTTCAGATTGTTGAGTTGAGCAAAACTCAAATTTCTGAAAACCAGATGATGCAGCATTAAGGTTGCCCGGGCAACCTTAACTCTGCCCTCTTTCAGCAATGCTTCAGTGCACCCTGTTAACACATACACATTTACTCTGCCAGCCCCACAGTTCCTGAAATGTACAAGCTTCACCTCCTTGTACAGCCCATTGGGACTGTCCCACAGGATTCCAATTAACTGTATTAAAGGACAAAAAGAAAACATAAAAAGAATGCCCACACCAGCTTCCCTCCACCCTCTTTGAGCAATACCTCAGTATGCACACAGCATATACTCGCACTGTCCCTTGGCGCTGTAAGATTCAGAAGGTTCCAGATCCGGCAATACACTCACGCTTACCGAACTCCCCAGAAAGAATACCATCATGTGTACAATTTAAGGACCAATTCACAGCCTTTTACAACTTCCAACTCACAGGATACCATCTCACTTTCACTTAACCATCACTAAAGCGTTAGAATCCTCTCATATTCTACCTCACTGCTGACAGCATCCTTTATAATGAAAGCCCTGTGCCCTGCTGCTGACATAACCTACACAATTCTGCATAGCAATGGTGCATGCTGCATCCTGAATGTATATGTGAACCTCTTCCCCTTCGTCACACAGACCAGAGGGTGCACAATAGATCTCTTCATATCATAATCACAGCTGTCACACACCTCAAAGTAATGTCCTCATATCATTAAGACAAGCCCCTAATATACTTTAGTAGTTAGGATAGTATTTTTATTAGGTTTTAGTTTGGGTTAACTACTTCTAGCTATTTGTTTACCAGTACCAGGTGGTCAACTTCATGGCTGAACTCACCTTTATCAAGCAAGCCAACTACTGACTCCACCATTTAGTGTAGGTACACCTAATACTGACTGCAACTGGAGTGTATCCAGATAATTCCCATTGGCTACTGCCAGCTCCAGGAGAACAGAGCGTCAAATGACCCAAAATTTGGATCACTAATGCTATCCTGGGCCCCTGTGAGGTGCACCAAATTTCAAAGCAATCAGAGTAACTGCTTGGACTCTGGAGCACTTTCAAGAGTTGAGCTTTAAAGAATATAAAATGGTGGGAATGGAAACCCTCTAGAAGTTTCTCTGGTATTGGTGCACATGCAGTGTAAACATGTGCATTTTTAAAAATACTGTTCTCAGTTTGGGTCCCCGAAAGATTTAGTGAGTGCCATGCCATTACCTTGGGTGAAACTCTACAGAGTGAGACCATTTTGACCCATAGCTCATCAATAGTTTGAGCTGTAGTTCTGGGGGGGAAAAACCCCCAAACACCTAGAAACTTTTTTTGAAACAGCTAATGTTTTAGGGCTTATGTCTCTGGAACCTATTCAAATGACTCTAGGTGTAGGTCTTTAAACGTACCCTGCACCCTCCTGAGACATACCAAATTTCAAAGAAATCTAATTAAATATGTTGATTTTAAAGAACTTAGAAAGGTCAACCTTTGTGAACGCAACCTTAACTGTCGTGGCCCTCCCACACCACTATAATATATTTTAGCAGTGTAATTTATCAGCCTCTCCAAAGCATGTACAGATGTAGAGGCCAAAATGAAAATGTAATGCTAAGGGGAAAATGCTGATGGTGCAGAAATAAAGTTCCATATAGAAGAGCTCTGCATCATCCTAGTCAATCCTCTACCCCCTCCACCATCCTCCATCGATCCTGGTCCTCTGTCTACAGTAGGCTCTCTTGTGGTTGGCCCAGGGAGGAGATCAAAAAACGTAGCAACTGAAGGGGTGGGAAATCATCAAGTCTCCCCAAAATGTTGCCCCAAGTGGATTGGGAGTGCTTACCCAATGGTAATGAGCAGATGGGAGATCTAGAGCCCTCCCTGCCTTAATGCTTCAATTTAGCTGTGTGGCCATTTTACTGTGTCCCAAGCTGTCACTCAGCTGTGGAGACCCCAGTATATCCCATGCTGCAGGGGTCAGAGGGATACAACCTGCCCTGCCATCACATCACTGCTGTGTGTGAAAGTGGTATCATGGACTTTGAGGGGAAGGGTGGGGATCAGCAATCAAGCAGCTCCCCAGCCATTGCTGAGGGGTGGAGTAGTTCCACCATTTGAATCCATTAACTGTTTCCATGCAGCAGTGAGTAGATCAAGATTTGGCCTCCAATGCAGAGAAAACTCTAGATGCCTTATGATGTGTATAAAATATAATTAATGTAATGGGGCTTCAAATGGTCTAAATTCTGCGATACAAACTATGGGTGTGTAACAGGGTGATCTGCCCCTTTAATGGCCCCAGGGTGGGGGGTGGAAGGGGAGAGGAGAGGAGAGCAGCTGATTCTGCTCGAAAGAGAAGCCCAGCCTGCAGGTGCTGGGAATCAGCTGATGCAACTGTACAGTACCACAAGTTTGGCAGCTGAACAATATAAAAGAGGGTCCAGCCCCATATGGGGAGGGAGAATCAGGAGTTAGCAGAGAGCACACTTTGTGTTATCAGAGCAGGAGGCTGCTGGCCATGTGATTTTCCCCACCAGGGTTGTGGAAAGCCCTGCCCAGTAGCTACTGAAGGCCATGGGGCTCCAGTGTGAGCTCTTCACCAGATGGCTGTTTGTGTTACTTTTGCACATTTTTTCTTTGTTTGTGAAGATAATAAACAGAGCCATGAAGAAAAGGATAGAAACCAAGCTGGACATGGCTGATGATTTGTCCCCAGCTGGTGATTAGGACCACCAGTCTACATGGCCAAATTATCTGCTGGCATAACTCTATTGAATGTAGTGAATTATGCCAGCAGAGAATTTGGCCTTCTATTTCTTATGCCAGCTCTTGACTAGTGTGCAGGCTGCAAAGTGTTAATCTTTTTTAAAAAAAATTCTTTGCTGAGGGTGAAATTATTTTAAAAAAAAACACACAAACCATCATCTTGGATACCACTGCCATACAGGATTGCTCTGCTTTTAACTAGGGCTGTCAAGCAATTAAAAAAATTCATCACAATTAATTGCACTGTTAATAATAGAATACCATTTATTTAAATATTTTTGGATGTTTTTTACATTTTCAAATATATTGATTTCAATTACAACCAGCATACAAAGTGTACAGTGCTCACTTTATATTTATTTTTATTACAAATATTTGCACTGTAAAAATGATTAAAAAATAGTCTTTTTCAGTTCACCTCATACAAGTACCATGGTGCAATCTCTTTGAAAATGTAGAAAAAAATCCAAAAATATTTAATAAATTTCAATTGGTATTATAGTGTTTAACAGTGTGATAATAGTATAGTATACTATTATATTTATATGATAGTATTGTCCAAAATGACCTGGGTGCTGTACAGACACATCAGAACACAATCCTTGCTCCACAGATCTTACAATCCATTTTGTGTATGAGAAAAACTGTTATTTATGGATCCCTGCATTTTTACTTGTGTAGGGTTAGATTTTATGATGGTGTGCACTTAAGATAGTTCTTTTCTCCAGCACTTTCACTACGCTGCTTTCACAGCAGGGTACTAGACAGCTGAAAGGCATATCCCTATGTCTGTTGCTATACAGTTGTCAGACCTAAAATTTTGCTATCAGATCATGAAAACCAGCCTCTTAGTTGCATGCTTTCTTTTGTGGAGGGAGGCCTTAATTTGTTTAGCACATAAATCAACCTAGAAAAAAATCACATCACTCTTTAAAGGTGTACATAGTCCAGATTTAAAACCCAACAGTCACCAAGACATTACAGTTCTTTTTTGCATGCAGAAGCACCTCTAGGTTCATGCATGCATGTCAATGAGATCAGTACAGTCATTCCAGCTCATTTTTAAAAAAAAATTTACATGACTAACTACAGTCTCAAGCAATTTGCGTATGACTTAGGATCTGAAGTCATAGCTTTCTGCAGCACTGTCAGCTTTATTCAGTGAGTGTGATGATATCTGGAATTTAAATTTAAACCTAGATGTCAATTAAAGAACACCAAAGGAAGTCTCTGCATGAACTAGATCCATATTTTACAGAGTATGAAGCAAACAGACCCAATCCTATTGTGACTTCCCAATCACATTCAATATATCCAATGTGATATTTACCAAAGGAAAAATCTTACCTTATGGTAAGTGACAATCTACAGCAAATGTTCTCCCTTTTCAGGATGCTCAAGCCTGCTTTTTCACTACCAATCCATCACCCTAAAGGGTGTAATGTAATTACAAACATTAATAGTATTACTTTTCAAGGCTACCTATCTGATTTGACATTCAATAAGGAAAAACTGCCAAGTCCACAAAAGGGAACTTTTACTGCTTAAAAGGACAAAACCTATAGACTAACTTGTCTATATTCAGAGCCATCCCTCCATAATGCTGTGCAAATCAGAGATGCCATGGCTGTCATGGAATATAAGCATATCTACCTTGCTTCTGTTCAGTGTGACAAGCCTACCATTTTTATACTAAAAACAGTGTGCTATTAAAAACATGGTGAGTAAAAGGAGCAGACAAAAATAATATCAAAATTATTATTTTATTCAGAAGTATTTTTGTTAGGTGTCATAGTTCTATATTAACCTTGTTTTAAATTACCCTTGATCTTTTCATACAGGTTAAATTTTTGGACACTTTTCTGGAAAAATCATCAATTGCTATTTACCTGGTTCTATTTGAAATGCATTTAGTGAAAAATCTATTTCAGAAATGGTCAGAGATTATGGTTCCTGCTGTGCTTTTTTTCTTCCAAAGAGAACACTAGAAAAATACACATCACATTAATGCCTATTAATAAGAAATATGCACACAAGGAAAAGGTCATACTTCTTGCATAATCCAGTTTATTTTAAACACTGTGGGAAAAGTGAATAAATATGTTGATTAAGGAGTAGAAGGAATAGTAGCCACAGTTTCCATACATTTTTAATTCCTCTTATAGTCCATAGAAAACAGGATTCTCAACCACGGTGACATTCCATTCAAAAGCTACATGTATAAGTTATGGGTTCTTGTAATTCCTTACCTGGTTTATCTGCCGTGTCCCTTGGCCCCTCACCGCTTTCCACAGCCCCCACTGGCCTGCAGCGGTGAACCACAGCCAGTGGGAGCCGCTTTCAGCCGAACCTGCGGACACGGCAGATAAACAAACTGGCCCGGCCCGCCAGGGGCTTTCCCTGAACAAGCGGCATCTCAAGTTTGGGAAACACTGTTGTACAAGATATAGGAGGCCTCTTGGCAAAATTATATGCAGCATAGAGCATCATTAGAACAGTGCTGATACAGAATTCTATATCTCTTGTTCTGGGGACCATGAAAGATTGGTCTCTACATTCTCAAGGAATGTGTGGACAATCTTGCCAAATGGATGTATCAGAGCTATTTCACAGAATTACCTAAGGGGCTGTATTATGCAGGACGTCAGATTAGATGATCCTAGCAATTCCTACTGGCCTTAAAATCTGTGTTTTCTTAAATATGTATTGGGATTGAGACGATTGTTTGGAGATAGGGGAGAGAGCAACATGAGGAGCACCTAGATGGCTAACATCTAAAGAACTAGCGAGGAAAATGACTGTAGGACTGCTGTCCTGACAAAGACATTAGAAATGGGTGGTGTGACCATCATCCCCTAGCCTCCTCTAGAACACAGTTCAAGGGAAATATGAGTAGGGATAAGCTGTTGTGGGAGGGTGTGGTCACCTTCACTCCCCATGCCCAGAGGGGTAAGTGGCATTGAATGATCTTCACTCCCTTTACTCCAACATCTGCAGAGAAGAGTTGGCAAGGAGGTCTTCATTCCTTCAAACTGCTGCTAATCAAGGTGGGAGGTGGGGAGCAGATGGGAAGACTTGACTACACGTTTCTCTAGAACCAAGAACAAGAAGCCTCTTAGGATATTGACTACCTACTCAGAGACCATGCCCATTGGCAGTGATGGGTTCTCTCTCCTGCCTTATGAGAATAGGGGTATTTCCAGCCTACGGCACCTCAAATATTAGTGTTGGCTGGCCAGGCAGGCATGAGGACAAAATCTGATTAATGCTTCGAGTTTAACACCAGAGTGGTTAGCAGCAGCCAAATGTTGAATAGCATGAATCTTAGTGAAAATATATGGCCAAATTATGATCACTCAATATTGCTGATATTCATACTGTTGAGCACATATTTTATTTGATTCCCTTTTCTCTAATATGGACACTCCCCAGTTCAGATTCATCCTTGTATCTTAGCTATGCTATGTGAGCAGATTAACAAATATTAACCAGCCTTTTACATTGCTTCTCAGCATATTAATTATAAATGTAAAATCTTTTCAACATTTTTAAATATGTCAAATATAAATACAGAATCAAAACACATGGCTAGAGGTGTCTGTGAGCAATTGCTATATGCTTAAGGCTTATTTTACTGTGAAAAGTATATTAAATCTAGACAGCCAGTAGTCTCAAGAATTGAGGCTTCTTCTGCATTAGTTCTGTGTTAATGCCTGCTCAAAGCCAATGCCAGAACAGAAGCTTTAATGTTTCAGACAGCAGTTTGCACAAAGTGGTGCTGAAATAATAACTTACATTTATTTAGTGTCTTTCAGCCTAAACGCTCCCAAATTATTTTTCTAAAGACACATACACAAATCATTTGCAACTGGGATGAAGAACAGCAATCAGACAATCAATGCCCGATTACTGGAGAAAGGGAAGTTTTGGGCAATGATGCCCAAACAAACTCCTGCTCATGCTTGTACCTATAATGTCCACACAGAGCAGACAGGACCCCTGTTCTTCTGATCATGTCTGAAAGAGCCCCACATGGTCAATGGCACAGACACCAATTTACCTTGGAAGGATGACAAGCCAAGCTACCATTGCTGCGATTCAAAGCTCTTTTGCCAGAGAACATAGATATCTCAAGCCTGATGATGAGACAACTAGGCCATCCCTTCTGGAAATGCTGACTCTGTTCCAATATTCAGCTAAGCATACTGGACACACTGATGACAGATTTTATACAATCTTAACTGAACCCAGTTAAAAATCTAGGGAGACTAATGAAACAAAAACGGTGGGGAACAGATTAAATTTAAATGCCAGTGTCTCCATGACCACTTTGGATTGTACCTTAATCTTCATCTTATTTTGCATCTTAATATTTTTTCATGTGATACTAAGTTTGAGTTAGAATTCTACCAGGTTGTGGACAGCCTGGCATTTAAACAGATGTCAACAGTGTTCTAAGAAGTGGAAATTGAATTACAGATTTGTGGTAGGGAGTTATATACAAACTACATTAGAGGTAAAATGTATTTTACTAAAAATAATTATTGTGTGTTCCAATTTAGTTTAAAGGGATTAGAAACCTGATGATGACAAGATTTCATGGTGGTTTTCATATCAAGTCAAAGGTGACTGAGGTTTTTGTCCTGAAACTTTCAGTTAAAAATTGCTTTTTTACTTTTCAATAGATGGAGAAGTCACAAACTTCATATCCTTCATATACAGGCCACTAGCATCTTTGTTTTATCATCATTTCTCCTGCAATATAAAATTGTAACTATTCCACTAGTAGAGCTAGCCAAAACTTGCAATTTTAGTTTTCAGACAATTTTGACATTTCATAAGAACATAAGAATGGCTATACTGGATCAGACCAAAGGTCCATCTAGCCCAGTATCCAGTCTTCCGACAGTGGCCAGTGCCAGGTGCCCCGGAGGGAATGAATAGAATAGGTGATCAAGTTTTCAAAATTTGGTTTCAGTTCAGAAAGAAACCAATTTTTTTAGAATTTCCCATGAATTAGTGATGCAGAAATTTTTTTGTTTCAGACGCACTGAAATATGGTGTTTCTGAAATGAAATATGCTCCCTAGGACTCCAGCAGCTGCTGAGCAAAATTGTCATGATTCTTGTCAGATTCAGTGCTCCCTGAATATCAGCAGTGAAACTGACAATTATCATGTCAATTTCACACAGCCTCCCCCAGTGCTTCCAGGGCAGTCTTGCCTTGCAAACTGCCCTGTGCTGGGAACCCCAGGGCTTCTGGACTCAGAGCAGATGGCTCATCAGGCTGCAGGAATATGGAAGCCCAGGAACAGTTGGCCAGGGCACTCTGCACAGTGGGCTGTCCTGGATCCATGGACCCTGAGAGCCATGACTCAAGCCAGGGCTTCCACACTCCTAGCTCCACCAGCCAGGAGCCTAAAAGCCCTGGCATGAAAACCAGGCAGGATGGGAATATATATGTGGATGAGAGAGCAGATAGAGTGACAGCAAAGACAGGTAGGCAATTTCAGAAGGAACAGCAAGGTTAGAAATTCTAATGAAAAAGTGAATACTGTATGCATATTGTATATAGGTTGCCCACTTCTGCAAGCCTAGCATTTAGAGGCTTATTCTTTCTCTAATACAAAGCAAGGTCTGGGAAATAATTTTTCTGTTTTTAATTTTATTTCTTAATATATATGGTACATTTTTTTTATGAACCCCATGGGAGTAAATATTCAGGCTTCATTTTCCACTATAGCCAAGGACAGGTCAGCTCCACCAGGTCCCTTCGTCCGGAAGGCCCTCTCTTTCTAGGTGAGCAGAGGATAGCTGGTGTGGGAGCTCTCCCAGCAGTGTGGATTCCCCATACATTTCCTCCCACTGGAAATGTCTGGCCAGTTTAAGATCACTGAAGCTGTACAAAGTGGCCTTAACAGAATGGAGAATTCAGCCTCAGAGATTTTTAAAATTTTTAATTCTACTTTGGCTGTCTCTAGTTTCTAATGTACAAATTCTCTATAGTTCCTTAATCCTTTCCATGCAGTACTTCTGGGGGAGTTCTGCACCACTGAACATGTGCAGAATTTATGTCCCCCGCAGATTTCTTTACTTCCCCACAGAAAAATGACTTTCTGATGGGGAAGCAAAGGGAAGCCACAAGAGTGGTCATCTGATCCTCCCCAGCAGTATGTTTTGGGTGCCCAGGGAAGCTGACAGAGAAGTAAATCACTGTGGGGCAGGGGGCGGGACTTGGGAAGACCCAGCTGGTGGCTCCTACCATGCATTGGGCTCAGCTGCTAGTCCTGGCTGGGCTGGGGAGGAAGGAACTTCCTCTTCCCTTGCATGGCATCCGGGGCTGGGTCAGACCCACCCCCAGATTTCTCCCCTGGCTGTAGGAAACTCTGCAAACTACCACCCCACCCCTCCAGAGCTTCCTGCACCCATCACTCCTCAGCTGCAGTGGAGGGATCTCCGTACAGGGAGCTGCTCCCACATCCACCCAACCCCTGTGCATTCAGACCCCCTCATACCCAGACCCTCCTGCCGAGCCTCACCCTCCCCACACCCAGAAACACGCCCCCCCCACAACAAGCCCCAACCAGCTGCATCTGGATCCCAACCCACTCCTCTCAGCATCTGGAACCCCCCACTGAGCTCCCCACACCCAGATCCCCCTGCCGAGCTCTATTCTCCCCCACATCCAGACCCTCCCACCTCCCACTGAGCCCCAACCACCTTCACCTGGATCCCCCTGCAGGGTTCCTATTATCATTGCATCCAGAACCCCCCAACAAGCCCCTGTGCATCCAGATACCCCTGCACCTGGATTCCTCACTGAGCTGCCCACAACCAGATTTCCCCACACAGAATCCTCTCAACCCACACCTCCACCCCCCACACTAAGCCCCTCCATACTTGGATCCTGGTGCACCTGGCACGGAAGGACAGAGTCCTGTTTTGTTTCTGGGTCAGGCCCAGTCCTTGCGCTGTGTCAGGGTTGGACACAGCCTCACTGCTGAGTCTGTGTCTCAGGGAGGAGCTACACAGTGCTCTTCCACCTCTGTGCAGTGAGTGGCTTGTGCTCCCCAATGCCATGCTGGAGCTTCCACATTTATTTGATAAATAACCTTTGCAGAATGTTGCAGACTTTTAAAATATTGTGTGCAGAATTTTTAATGTTTTGGCACAGAATGCTCTCAGGAATAATGTAGTTGTTACCCTTGGCTGGAGTGCTGCATTTCAACTCCATTCATATAATTACTTTGGGAGTAGGCTGCTGAGCTCTGCCCAGGCTAATTCTTCAAGAATATGAAAGGATGGGTCATTGTTGGGCCTTTTTCCTCTCCAGAAAGTCATACTTTTGGTAAGATATCTTGTAGGCTGAAATTTCTCAACCTTGTTCTCAGGCTGAGAATTATTTTTGTTTTGTTTTTTTCTTTGTAGTGGTAATGACAAAATCTGGTTCAGCCACAAGCCCTATTTTATTAACTTTATGACCCTTTTTTTCACTTAAAGTATTTTTAAGTTAAAACCACATTGTCTAATGTTCCTGTCCAAGCCTTATTACAGTTTGACAATAAATGATGTGCCTGATCCTATGACCTTTGTAGTAGTTATTCACACAAATAGTCCCATTAACTACATTAGATCTATTCCAGTGAGTAATGATTGAGGGATAAAGCCTTTTTATAGGATTATCCAAAATTCTATTCTATATTGGTTTTTACATCCTCTGTAGTATCTGAGCATCTTCTAGTAGTGCATTAGGCAACATAATTAACATCTGTCACATGTTGTCTGTTCTTTCTATCATTCTCCCCGCAGTGGGAATATTGTGTATATAGTGGAGTGTTTTGTTTTGCTAGGGTTCTGTTTTCAGGGATTTTTCTTTTTAATGTGCACTCTACTCTGTGTTTTTCTTAGAGAAGGCAAGGTAAAGGATTGTGCCTTGCACTTTGATCCGAAGGTAGTGAGGTTTGTAATGGTCCTTAGGTCTTGTGGGAGGAATGGTAATAACTGGGCCTACAAAATTTACCCTAATCATAATCTCAACTGTAAAAAGTGACTGAAAGTTCATAAAATGTCATACACAAAAAAATTGGAAAAGGTGTAAAAGGAAGGCAGAAAAACTGAATTAGTCTAAACCAAAAGGCCTGCTGATATAATTCAAGGACCATGTTAAGACCATGCCTGATGTACAAGAGAAGTGTGGGACCGGAAATCAGTGGACCAAAACTAATGTCTCAGAAATGAGGCCTGATTAGTGGACAAGATAAGGTGGGGACTGTTCCACCCATCATTTCTTTTTAGGGTCATCAAAAAGAGATTTTGGCTGGGAAATGTGGCTACTGCGATGCTGACAGACTGAAAGACAAGAAAAGGGGAAGGAATGAGCCTCAACATCCATGTCTGCCACTCCCACTGTTTCCTGAGACCCCGCACCTAATCCTGAGAGATGTCCTAAGCAGACTGGGCAAGAGAGAGGGAGCCAGATGCCATTGTCAACTCCACCAGCTTAGGGTAAATCCCAAACACCACCTGGGATGTAAGACTCTGTCACCTTGTGCCCACCCAGTGTGTCATTTTCCTTCCCCATCTTATTTCTTCTCTTTCCTGTCTTTCTCCTTTTGCCTTCTGTCTAATAAGAGTCTGGCTTAGCTGGCGAAGACCAGGGCTTAAATTCAGTCAGAGCTATCTGGAGCAGAACTCTGGTAAATATTTTCAAACCTGGAGGGCTGCAGCCCTGGCTCCCCGGCGTGTCCCCTCCCTTGCCCCCCCCCCCAGCCCCGCACGGGGTAGAAGCGCCAAGTCCTGGGGCAACGGGAAATACTCTGTGAGAATTTAATCCCTAGCCAAGACTGTATATTGAGCAACAACTGCTGTAAGCTTGTGAATAGGAAGAGGTAGCTAAATGCAATGCCCTAAACAGCCCGACACTGGTACAAGTTTGCCAGGTCTTGGAGAAGCAGATAAGGCCATTGCTGTGCCCATGATTTTTCAGCAGTGGGGTTGCAAGTGAGAGTCAACACAAGAGACAGAAGCTGCATTTTCTACCTTTGCTGTTCTTTTCTTTCCCCTTTTGTGTGTTTGTCTTGCTTTGTCTAATAGAAAATGGGATCAGACTTCAACAACAACAGCAATAACAGCTGTAGCCCATCTCAACTAACTTCCTCTCTTTTCCCTAAAAAAGGACAGTTAATACCATCTCTAATACCATCAAAGAGACTGTCAGAAGGGTGTTTCCTTATAACTACTCTCTCCAGCTAGAGGGAAAGGGAATAGGGGATATTGTTAAAAATAAAGCCTTACTTAATACTTTACATTTCAAATGCTTTAACTATTTTTCATTGCCCCCCTGTATTTTTAATAAGATTTTAATCATGTGTTTGACATGGTACTAAGCAGGATGAGGTCTCTGTATACCAAACCCCAATCCTTGTTTAAAACTGTTTTTAATTTTGGACAGTTTCAGGGTCATGTTAACACCTTTGACTCTTTGGGCCAAATTAGTCTATGTAAATGAATTCAAGAGTCCATTCCATAGTCTTGGACCAGCCCCCAAGAAAGCAGTGTCTCCTGCACAGAAAAGCTGCACGTTTGGTAGAAAGTTCCATTGTGTGTGAATAGCAGAGCTGTCAACCACTGCCTTCATCCTGGAGTTGTAGGTGATCTTTAATATATCCTGAGCCCCGGCCATGTTGCACCTTGACAATAAGAACGAAGACCTTAAACTTGGGCCAATGTTCTACGGAAAGTCAGTGCAGAGAGCGGAGAACAATTCTGATGTGCTTCTGGCAGACCGTGTTAATACAGTGTGCTGTACTAATTGGAATTTCCCATGGGCTGGTGGCTTTATGGCCAGGTGTATTACATTAATGCAGTCCAGATGGGAGGTGAAAAAAGCTGGTGTATTTGAGCCTGCAATCATTCACCAGGATGGGACTGAATCTCTTAGGTAACTGGAAATGATAGAAAATATCTTGCACATAGCAGCATCTGTAAGTATAGAATGAGAAAGGAATGCTAAACTATAGACTGAAATGCCCATTTGTGAGTGTGTACCTTTAAACAAAGGAGACTACACTGTGGCTGTAAACTCCAAAGGCATTTTCCTCTGCCTACCTTCTGTCTTGCTCTGGTTTTCTAGTGGGCTGCTGTCCATATATAAATATATATATGTATGTATTTATATGTAGGTGTGTATATTACCTAACTCTTGATAATTGTTAATTGTTTTTTCTGGTTCCATCTATTTAGCTTTTCATTGGTACCAAACCGCCCTCCCCCCGCCCCCCAAAAAACCAAAAACAAAAACAAAAAAAAATCCCATGCAAGTCAGAAAATATACAAATAGATAAGATCAACTATTTCACTTATGGAGGGCAATCTCTTTAAAACTGGTCAAATTGTATTTTCCAAACACAGTGTTTGGTAAATGTTGGCTTTTGGGGGCTTGTGAAAGATTTGGAAACATTTCCATTTTCTGTGACTCAACTTGGGATTTAAAACTATTTAATTATTATAACCAGTGAATAACTGGCAGACTGTGGAACATCAGAATTACCATACTGGAACAGACCATTGGTCCGTCTTGTCCAGTATCCTGTCTCTGACAAAGGCAAGTACCAGATGCTTGAGAGGAAGGTGCAAGAAATCCCATATGGCACAATTGTGGAATAACCAGTCCATAGGGAATTTTCTTTTTTAGTCCCATCAGTTTTAGTAGTTGGGCTTATGGCTTGAAGCATGAAACATAGGGGTTTAATATTCCTTTAGAAAAAGAAAAAAAAGAATATATATCTGATCAACTTATCTGTGGATGTTCTCATTATCCATATAGATGACTAAACATCCTACTAAGCTCCTAGATTCAGTATCTTGTCCCTCCAAGATATACAGATGTTAGTATTCAATATTCAAGCCTCAAAATTACTTATCCAAGTCATTCTAATCTATACTGTGTCATGTGTTGTTTGTTCTCTCATCTTCTCCCCAGAGGGAGAAATTTGTGGAGTGTCTTGTTTTGGTAGGTTGTGGGATTTTTGTTTGTTTGTATCAAGTATCAGAGGGGTAGCTGTGTTAGTCTGGATCTGTAAAAGCGGCAAAGAGTCCTGTGGCACCTTATAGACTAACAGACGTATTGGAGCATAAGCTTTCGTGGGTGAATACATGTCGACATGCATCCGACGAAGTGGGTATTCACCCATGAAAGCTTATGCTCCAATACGTCTGTTAGTCTATAAGGTGCCACAGGACTCTTTGCCTGTTTGTTTGTGTGTTTTCTTAAATATACCTGTTGCTATGTGTATATACTAGAGATGGCAAGGTCAAAGAAATATGTCTTCCAAGTGGAGCACAAAGTACTGAGGTTTGTGATAGTCCTTAATTCCTGGGGAAGCTCATTCCACAGTCTCAGACTGCACCCGGAGGATGTTCTCTCTCCTGCACAGACAAGCTTTACAATTATTGTTGAGGTTCCATTGTGCCTGAGGAGCGAAGTTGTCGACCACGGTCTTCGTCCCAGAGCTTTAAACAGCCTTTTAAATAACCTGGGCCCAGTCCATGGAGCGCTTTGAAGCTAAGGACTGAGACCTTGAACTTGATTCAAAATTCAGTGTAGAAAATGGAGGTGTATTGTGTTCAGAGTGGCCTATGTTGCTGAGGAGATGCACTTCAGCATTTTGTACTAGTTAGAGTGTCCTAAGTACTGAAGGTTTTTTACCCAGGTTTATCACATTACTGTAATCCAGCCAAAAGGTGACAAAGGAATGGGCAAGTGAGGCCAGATCTTCATCTGCCAGGAAGCAGAGTTTCCTAGCCAACCAAAGACAGTAGAAAGCATTATTTGTGATCACTGTAATGTGAAAGCTCAGCATCAGTGAAGAATCCAAGAGTACTCCTAGACTACAGCCTGAATTGTCCAATTGTGGAGTTGAACCTTCAATCAAAAGAGATTGCACCACAGTTGCAAACTCCTAAAAATATCTTTCTCTGCCCAGGAGCATCACTCCGGTTTTTCTCAGGTTCATCTTCAACCAGCTGTTCTTCATTCAGGAGTGGATCACATTCAAGCACTGGCCATCTTGGTGGTAGTGGTATTGTTGTATGTAGTGAAAGGTAGATAGAGCTGTGTATCATCTGCATATTGGTAACACCTGAGTCCATGTCATTTGACCAGTTCATAGTGGTTGTATGTAGAGTTTGAAAAGGACCAGAGAAAGAACTGATCAGTGTGGAATGCCACAGATGAGGGGTATAATGGTAGAGGTGCAATTTCCCATCACTACTCTTTGGGTGTGTCCCTTCAGGAAGGTCTCACACCATTTTAGCACAATATCCTGGACTCCTGACACCTCTCTCAGGTGAGACAGCAGTATTTCATGGCCAATAGTGTCAAATGCTCCAGAGACGTCCAGGACGATGAGAATGGATGGCTGTCCTCTATCCATTGACACAAGGAATTCATAGATTCATAGATATTTAGGTCAGAAGGGACCATTATGATCATCTAGTCTGACCTCCTGCACAACGCAGGCCACAGAATTTCACCACACCATTCATCCATCAATGTCAGTAAAGCAGTTTCAGTTCGGTGTCCTTGCCTAACTTCATATTCTGCGCAGTCTAGGATGTTGGCTCGGTTACATGTGCTTGGCAAAGGGCCCCCTGTCCTTTGCAAACAACTCTTGTCTTAGACCTGACAAACTATGTAAACAGGGGAGTTTGAGTGGGAGTTCTGTTGGAGAAGGTATTTGTATGTGTGTGTCTTTGTATTCGTATCTATAGAGACTTGTAGGGGCAGTGTGCTGGGAGAGAAGCTGAGCCCTGATTAGGGGGCGGGGCTTCTCTGACTAGGGGTCCTATAAAGGTAGCCGGCCAGTCAGGCAGCGGCACAGACAGCTGCAGCAGCACAAGAGCCAGCAAACAGAGCTGTAAACAGGGGAGTTTGAAAGGGGAGTTTGGGGGGAAGACTAAGAGCCAGGCAAAGGAACAGACAGGCTAGTGAAGTGAGCGTGTGGTGTTCTGGTAGTGTTTTCATGCTTGTTGGGGGGTTGTTTTGCTGTGGGTGGGTGTTTTGGTTTGGTTTGTGTTTTCCAGACTAACAGGACTTAGGTGAGAAGGCTATGACAGACACAGAGGCAGCAGTGGTAGTGACGCAAGTAGTGGAAGACACAATGAAGATGACTGGATGTAGAAGCTGTGGCATGTACATGATCCTGGAGGGGGTACCTGAAAAGAATTTCGTCTGCATGAAGTGCCGCCTGATAGAGCTGTTGGAAGAGAAGATCCTAGGATTGGAGATACAGGTGGAGACTCTGGTTGAGTTAAAAGGGGGTTCGAGCAGATGATGGCGCAAAGACATGAGGAGTCTGAAGGGAAAAGCTCAGACCTGCAGATGGAAGCAGGACTGAAGAACTCCAAGGGGATACTGCTGGGTGAGGAAAGTGGACAGTGGAAGCATGTGAGAACTAAGAGAACAAGGCAGAGGAAAAGATGGGGCAGTGAAGGAGAAATAGAACTCAGGAACAGGTTTGCGGAGTTGGAAAATGAAGAAGGGGCACAGCAGGTGGTCACTGAAGGTGAGAGGGCAAGGAAAAAGAGAAGAGCAGATAGTCCTATTGGAAGAGGGCAAGAGTCAATGGCGATAACAACACCAAATATGAGCCCCAGGAGGATGTTGGCTCGGTTGGCTCGGGGATGGGTTGCAGACGATTGCAAGGAATCTAGAGGACTTGCGGCCAGATGGAACAGGGGATAGACTGGAGAATCGCACCATTGCCAGGAAAAGGCAGGTCTACCTCATTGGGGACTCATTGCTGAGAACAATAGACAGGCATGTAACAAGAACTGATCCAGGGAACAGAAGGTTGTGCTGTCTGCCGGGTGCTAAGATACGGGATGTGGACCTGAGGCTGAAGAGGATCCTAATGGGAGCAGGAAAGAATCCATTGATTATCCTTCAGGTGGGAACAAATGATACGGCTAGATTCTCGTTGAAATTTATCAAGGGAAACTATGTCAGGCTGGGGAAGATGCTAAAGGAAATCAGGTGAACTTCAGTGGGATTCTGCCTGTTCCTAGAGAAGGGCAACAAAGGTGTGACAAGATTATGATGCTCAACAGATGGCTCAGGCAGTGGTGCTATAAGGAGGGCTTTGGGATGTATAGCCACTGGGAAGCATTCATGGACAGAGGACTGTTCTCTCGGGATGGACTTCACCTGAGTAAGGAGGGAAATAGACTTCTAGGATGGAGGATGGTACAACTGGGAATTCGGGGGAGATGGTTGTGAGATGTCCAGGTAATCTCCACACCAGTTTTTCTCTTTGAGAGGGGAGAAAATAAAGTAAGAAAGGATACAGCCGTGGGTAGGAGAATGGATATAAGGTTGAAGGGAAGTGTACAAAGCAATCTAATAGGTAATATTGGTGGTAGAATGTCTGTACCCAATCAGGTAAAGAATGTGAGTGAAGCCAAATGGCAAAAATTAAGATGTTTGTACACTAATGCGAGGAGCCTAGGTAACAAAATGGAGGACCTAGAGCTACTGGTGCAGGAAGTGAAACCAGATGTTATAGGGATAACAGAAACATGGTGGAATAGTAGTCATGACTAGAGTATGGGTATTGAAGGGTATGTGCAGTTTAGGAAAGACCAAAATAAAGGCAAAGGTGGTGGAGTAGCATTGTATATCAATGATGAGGTAGACTGTAAAGAAATAAGAAATGATGGAATGGATAAGACAGAGACTGTCTGAGCAAAAATCACATTGGGGAAGAAAGCTACTAGAGTCAGCCCTGGGATAGTGCTTGGGGTGTACTATAGACCACCAGGATCTGATGTGGTTATGGATAGAGACCTCTTTAATGTTTTTAAAGAAGTAAATACTAATGGGAATTGTGTGATCATGGGAGACCTTAACTTCCCAAATATAGATTGGAGGACAAGTGCTAGTAATAATAATAGGGCTCAGATTTTCCTGGATACGATAGCTGGTGGATTCCTTCACCAAGTAGTTGCTGAACCGACTAGAGGGGATGCCATTTTAGATTTGGTTTTGGTGAGTAGTGAGGACCTCATAGAAGAAATGGTTGTAGGGGACAACCTTGGTTCGAGTGATCATGAGCAAATTCAGTTCAAACTAAATGGAATGATAAAAAAAATAGATCTGTGACTAGGGTTTTTGATTTCAAAAAAGCTACTTAAAAAAACTAAGGAAATCAGTTTGGGAAGTGGATTGGACTGAAAAACTTGAGGATCTAAAGGGAGGAGGCCTGGAATTACTTCAAGTCAAAGTTGCAGAAACTGCATCCCAAGAAAGGGGAAAAAATTCATAGGCAGGAATTGTAGACCAAGCTGGATGAGCAAGCATCTCAGAGAGGTGATTAAGAAAAAGCAGAAAGCCTACAAGAAGTGGAAGATGGGAGGCATTAGCAAGGAAAGCTACCTTACTGAGGTCAGAACATGTAGGGATAAAGTGAAAAAGGCCAAAAGCCATGTAGAGTTGGACCTTGCAAAGGGAATTAAAACCAACAGTAAAAGGTTCTATAGCCATATAAATAAGAAGAAAACAAAGAAAGAAGAAGTGGGACCGCTTAACACTGAGGATGGAGTGGAGGTTAAGGATAATCTAGGCATGGCCTAATATCTAAACAAATACTTTGCCTCAGTCTTTAACTAGGCTAATGAAGAGCTTAGGGATAATGGTAGGATGACAAATGGGAATGAGGATATGGAGGTAGATATTACCACATCTGAGGTAGAAGCCAAACTCGAACAGCTTAATGGGACTAAATCGGGGGGGGGCCCAGATGATCTTCATCCAAGAATATTAAAGGAACTGGCACATGAAATTGCAAGCCCGTTAGCAAGAATTTTTAATCAATCTGTAAACTCAGGGGTTGTACCGTATGACTGGAGAATTGCTAACATAGTTCCTATTTTTAAGAAAGGTAAAAAAAGCGATCCGGGTAACTACAGGCCTGTTAGTTTGACATCTGTAGTATGCAAGGTCTTGGAAAAAATTTTGAAAGAGAAAGTAGTTAAGGACATTGAGGTCAGTGGTAATTGGGACAAAATACAACATGGCTTTACAAAAGGTAGATCGTGTCACACCAACCCGATCTCCTTCTTTGAGAAGGTAACAGATTTTTTAGACAAAGGGAACGCAGTGGTTCTAATTTACCTCGATTTCAGTAAGGCATTTGATACGGTTCCACATGGAGAATTATTAGCTAAATTGGAAAAGATGGGAATCAATATGAAAATTGAAAGGTGGATAAGGAACTGGTTAAAGGGGAGACTACAGTGGGTCACACAGAAAGGTGAACTTTCAGACTGGAAGGAGGTTACTAGTGGAGTACCTCAGGGACTGGTTTGGGGACCAATCTTATTTAATCTTTTTATTACTAACCTTGGCACAAAAAGCGGGAATGTGCTAATAAAGTTTGCGGATGACACAACTGGGAGGTATTGCCAATACAGAGAAGGACTGGGATATCATACAGGAAGATCTGGATGACCTTGTAAACTGGAGTAATAGTAATAGGATGAAATTTAATAGTGAAAAGTGCAAGGTCATTCATTTAGGGATTAATAACAAAAATTTCTGTTATAAACTCGGGACACATCACCTGGAAGTAACAAAGGAGGAGAAGGACCTCAGAATATTGTTTGATCACAGGATGACTTAGGGTATGTCTACACTACGAAATTAGGTCGAATTTATAGAAGTCGGTTTTTTAGAAATCGGTTTTATATATTTGAGTGTGTGTGTCCCCACAGAAAATGCTCTAAGTGCATTAAGTGCATTAACTCGGCGGAGTGCTTCCACAGTACCGAGGCTAGAGTCGACTTCCGGAGCGTTGCACTGAGGGTAGCTATCCCACAGTTCCCGCAATCTCTGCTGCCCATTGGAATTCTGGGTTGAGATCCCAATGCCTGATGGAGCTAAAACATTGTCGCGAGTGGTTCTGGGTACATATCGTCAGGCCCCCATTCCCTCCCTCCCTCCGTGAAAGCAAGGGTAGACAATCGTTTCGCGCCTTTTTTCCTGAGTTACCTGTGCAGACGCCATACCATGGCAAGCATGGAGCCTGCTCAGCTCACTGTCACTGTGTGTCTCCTGGGTGCTGGCAGACGCGGTACTGCATTGCTACACAGTAGCAGCAACCCATTGCCTTGTGGCAGCAGATGGTGCAATAGGACTGGTAGCCGTCATTGTCATGTCCGAGGTGCTCCTGGCCACGTCGGCCAGGAGCGCCTGGGCAGACATGGGCGCAGGGACTACATTTGGAGTGACTTGATCAAGTCATTCTCTTTAGTCCTGCAGTCAGTCCTATTGAACCATCTTATGGTGAGCAGGCAGGCGATACGGATTGCTAGCAGTCCCACTGTACCATCTTCTGCCAGGCAGGCAAGAGATGAGGATGGCTAGCAGTCGTATTGTACCATCTTCTGCCGAGCAGCCCTGAGATGTGGATGGCATGCAGTCCTTCTGCACTGTCTGCTGCCAGCCAAAGATGTAAAAGATAGATGGAGTGTATCAAAACAAGAAATAGACCAGATTTGTTTTGTACTCATTTGCTTCCCTCCCCTCCCCCATCTAGGGGACGCATTCCTCTAGGTCACACTGCAGTCACTCACAGAGAAGGTGCAGCGAGGTAAATCTAGCCATGTATCAATCAGAGGCCAGACTAACCTCCTTGTTCCAATAAGAACAATAACTTAAGTGCACCATTTCTTATTGGAACCCTCCGTGAAGTCCTGCCTGAAATACTCCTTGATGTAAAGCCACCCCTTTGTTGATTTTAGCTCCCTGAAGCCAACCCTGTAAGCCGTGTCGTCAGTCGCCCCTCCCTCCGTCAGAGCAACGGCAGACAATCGTTCCGCACCTTTTTTCTGTGCAGACGCCATACCAAGGCAAGCATGGAGGCTGCTCAGCTCACTTTGACAATTAGGAGCACATTAAACACCACACGCATTATCCAGCAGTATATGCAGCACCAGAACCTGGCAGAGCGATACCGGGCGAGTAGACGACGTCAGCGCGGTCGTGTGAGTGATCAGGACATGTACACAGATTTCTCTGAAAGCATGGGCCCTGGCAATGCATGCATCATGGTGCTAATGGGGCAGGTTCATGCTGTGGAACACTGACAAACAAGCACAGACTGGTGGGACCGCATAGTGTTGCAGGTCTGGGACGATTCCCAGTGGCTGCGAAACTTTCGCATGCGTAGTTTCATGGAACTTTGTGACTTGCTTTCCCCTGCCCTGAAGTGCATGAATACCAAGATGAGAGCAGCCCTCACAGTTGAGAAGCGAGTGGCGATAGCCCTGTGGAAGCTTGCAACGCCAGACAGCTACCGGTCAGTCGGGAATCAATTTGGAGTGGGCAAATCTACTGTGGGGGCTGCTGTGATGCAAGTAGCCCACGCAATCAAAGATCTGCTGATATCAAGGGTAGTGACCCTGGGAAATGTGCAGGTCATAGTTGATGGCTTTGCTGCAATGGGATTCCCTAACTGTGGTGGGGCCATAGACAGAACCCGTATCCCTATCTTGGCACCGGAGCACCAAGCTGCCGAGTACATAAACCGCAAGGGGTACTTTTCAATAGTGCTGCAAGCTCTGGTGGATCACAAGGGACGTTTCACCAACATCAACGTGGGATGGCCGGGAAAGGTACATGACGCTCGCATCTTCAGGAACTCTGGTCTGTTTCAAAAGCTGCAGGAAGGGACTTTATTCCCAGAGCAGAAAATAACCTTTGGGGATGTTGAAATGCCTATAGTTATCCTTGGGGACCCAGCCTACCCCTTAATGCCATGGCTCATGAAGCCGTACACAGGCAGCCTGGACAGTAGTCAGGAGCTGTTCAACTACAGGCTGAGCAAGTGCAGAATGGTGGTAGAATGTGCATTTGGACATTTACAGGCGCGCTGGCGCAGTTTACTGACTCGCTTAGACCTCAGCGAAACCAATATTCCCACTGTTATTACTGCTTGCTGTGTGCTCCACAATATCTGTGAGAGTAAGGGGGAGATTGAGGCAAATCACCTGGCTGCTGGTTACGCGCAGCCAGACACCAGGGCGGTTAGAAGAGCACAGGAGGGTGCGGTATGCATCAGAGAAGCTTTGAAAACCAGTTTCATGACTGGCCAGGCTACGGTGTGAAAGTTCTCTTTGTTTCTCCTTGATGAAACCCCCTGCCCCTTGGTTCACTCTACTTCCCTGTAAGCTAAGCACCCTCCCCTCCTCCCTTTGATCACCGCTTGCAGTCGCAATAAAGTCATTGTTGCTTCACATTCATGCATTCTTTATTAATTCATCACACAAATAGGGGGATGACTACCAAGGTAGCCCAGGAGGGGTGGTGGAGGAGGGAAGGAAAATGCCACACAGCACTTTAAAAGTTTACAACTTTAAAATTTATTGAATGCCGGCCTTCTTTTTTTTGGGGCAGTCCTCTGTGGCGGAGTGGCTGGTTGGCCGGAGGCCCCCCCCACTGCGTTCTTGGGTGTCTGGGTGTGGAGGCTATGGAACTTGGGGAGGAGGGCGGTTGGTTACACAGGGGCTGTAGTGGCAGTCTGTGCTCCAGCTGCCTTTGCTGCAGCTCAACCATACACTGGAACATACTGGTTTGATCCTCCAGCAGCCTCAGCATTGAATCCTGCCTCCTCTCATCACGCTGCCGCCACATTCGAGCTTCAGCCCTCTCTTCAGCCCGCCACTTACTCTCTTCAGCCCGCCACCTCTCCTCCCAGTCATTTTGTGCTTTCCTGCACTCTGACATTATTTGCCTCCACGCATTCGTCTGTGCTCTGTCAGTGTGCGAGGACAGCATGAGCTCAGAGAATATTTCATCACAAGTACGTTTTTTTTTTCTTTCTAATCTTCACTAGTCTCTGGGAAGGAGAAGATCCTGTGATCATTGAAACACATGCAGCTGGTGGAGGAAAAAAAGGGGACAGCGGTATTTAAAAAGACACATTTTATAAAACAGTGGCTACACTCTTTCAGGGTAAACCTTGCTGTTAACATTACATACATAGCACATGTGCTTTCGTTACAAGGTCGCATTTTGCCTCCCCCCACCGCGTGGCTACCCCCTCAACCCTCCCCCCTCCCTGTGGCTAACAGCGGGGAACATTTCTGTTCAGCCACAGGCAAACAGCCCAGCAGGAACGGGCTCCTCTGAGTGTCCCCTGAAGAAAAGCACCCTATTTCAACCAGCTGACCATGAATGATATCTCACTCTCCTGAGCATAACACAGAGAGATAAAGAATGGATGTTGTTGAACGCCAGCAAACATACACTGCAATGCTTTGTTGTACAATGATTCCCGAGTACGTGTTACTGGCCTGGAGTGGTAAAGTGTCCTACCATGAAGGACGCAATAAGGCTGCCCTCCCCAGAAACCTTTTGCAAAGGCTTTGGGAGTATATCCAGGAGAGCCGCGAATGCCAGGGCAAATTAATCCTTTCACATGCTTGCTTTTAAACCATGTGTAGTATTTTAAAAGGTACACTCACCGGAGGTCCCTTCACCGCCTGGTGGGTCTGGGAGGCAGCCTTGGGTGGGTTCGGGGGGTACTGGCTCCAGGTCCAGGGTGAGAAACAGTTCCTGGCTGTCGGAAAAAGCGGTTTCTCCGCTTGCTTGCTGTGAGCTATCTACAACCTCCTCATCATCATCATCTTCCTCGTCCCCAAAACCTGCTTCCATGTTGCGTCCATCTCCATTGAAGGAGTCAAACAACATGGCTGGGGTAGTGGTGGCTGAACCCCCTAAAATGGCATGCAGCTCATCATAGAAGCGGCATGTTTGGGGCTCTGACCCGGAGCAGCCATTCACCTCTCTGGTTTTCTGGTAGGCTTGCCTCAGCTCCTTAAGTTTCACGCGGCACTGCTTCTGGTCCCTGTTATGGCCTCTGTCCTTCATGCCCTGGGGGATTTTGACAAAGGTTTTGGCATTTCGAAAACTGGAACGGAGTTCTGATAGCACGAATTCCTCTCCCCATACAGCGATCAGATCCCGTACCTCCCGTTCAGTCCATGCTGGAGCTCTTTTGCGATTCTGGGACTCCATCATGGTCACCTCTGCTGATGAGCTCTGCATGGTCACCTGCAGCTTGCCACGCTTGCCAAACAGGAAACGAGATTCAAAAGTTCGCAGTTCTTTTCCTGTCTACCTGGCCAGTGCATCTGAGTTGAGAGTGCTGTCCAGAGCGGTCACAATGGAGCACTCTGGGATAGCTCCCGGAGGCCAATACCGTCGAATTGTGTCCACAGTACCCCAAATTCGACCCGGCAAGGCTGATTTAAGCGCTAATCCACTTGTCGGGGCGGAGTAAGGAAATCGATTTTAAGAGCCCTTTAAGTCGAAATAAAGGGATTCATCGTGTGGACGGGTGCAGGTTTACATCGATTTAACGCTGCTAAATTCGACCTAAAGTCCTAGTGTAGACCAGGGCTATGAGCCGCCAATGTGATATGGCCGTGAAAAAAGCTAATGCGGTCTTGGGATGCATCAAGCGAGGTATTTCCAGTAGAGATAAGGAGGTGTTAGTACCATTATGCAAGGCACTGGTGAGACCTCATCTGGAATATTGTGTGCAGTTCTGGTCTCCCATGTTTAAGAAGGATGAATTCAAACTGGAACAGGTACAGAGAAGGGCTACTAGGATGGAATGGAAAACCTGTCTTATGAAAGGAGATTTAATGAGCTTGGTTTGTTTAGCCTAATTCAAAGACAGCTGAGAGGAGATATGATTGCTATCTATAAATATATCAGAGGGATAAATACCAGGGAGGGAGGAGAATTATTTAAGCTCAGTACCAATGTGGACAAAAGAACAAATGGGTATAAACTGGCCATCAGGAAGTTTAGACTTGAAATTAGACGAAGGTTTCTAACCATCAGAGGAGTGAAGTTCTGGAACAGCCTTCCAAGGGAAGCAGTGGGGGCAAAAGACATATCTGGCTTCAAGACAAAGCTTGGTAAGTTTATGGAGGAGATGATATGATGGAATAGCCTAATTTTGGCAATTCATTGATCTTCGACTACTAGCGGTAGATATGCCCAATGGGCTGTGATGGGATGTTAGATGGGATGGGATCTGAGTTACTACAGAGAATTCTTTCCTGTGTGTCTGGCTGGTGAGTCTTGCCCACATGCTCAGGGTTCAGCTGATCGCCATATTTGGGGTCAGGAAGGAATTTTTCCCCAGGGCAGATTGGCAGAGGCCCTGGGGAGTTTTCGCCTTCCTCTGCAGTGTGGGGCATGGGTCACTTGCTGGAGGATTCTCTGCACCTTGAAGTCTTTAAACCACGATTTGAGGACTTCAATAGCTCAGACATAAGTTAGGGGTTTGTTACAGGAGTTGGTGGGTGAGATTCCGTGGCCTGCGTTGTGCAGGAGGTCAGACTAGATGATCATAATGGTCCCTTCTGACCTTAAAGTCTATGATTCTATGATACTCCAAACCCGTCTTGCAGGGTATTTATCCATAAGTGGTAACAAGTAAGGTATCTACAGAAAGCTGTAATTTATCAAGACTCAATCATGTCAAGATGTGTGTATTTATGGAATAATGTAACTATGCTGAAAGTGTGCTTTATAGTCTTGGGTGTAAAAGTTAGTCACCAGGGGATAATGTGTCTCAGTGATGGCCCATTCAAGCAGGAGGGAGTTGTCACCCGTCTCTGATTAGCCAGTGATATAATGCAAGGCTCAATGGTGATTCATTAGATGGTGTTCTTTCCTCTGATTTAGTAGTGGCTCATTGCCCCCAGACCAATCTTTTGGATAACAGTTTGTTATCAGGTAACTCAGGGGTGACAGATGAGAGGAAGGATAACTAGTGGCTAGAGAACTAGACTTGGACTTGTGAAACTTGAGTTCAAGTCCTTGTTCCATCACAGATTTCCTGTGTGACCTTGGTCAAGTCACTTAGACTCTCTGTTCCTCAGTTCCCCATATGTAAAATAGGGATAATAGTACTGCCCTACCTCACAGGGGTATTGAGAAGATAAATTACATGAAAGATTGTGAGGTGCACAAATTGAATAGTAATGGGGACCATATAAGCATCTAAGATGGATAGATACTGACTGTGCCTTGTTCCAGATGTAAAGCAAAAGTGAAGTCTGCTTCCTGACCAGCAGTTATAAAAAAAAAATGTTTGGCACTTCTTTCAAGAGTAGGGTTGTCAGCCCCGGGTAGATGGTCATTTGGGTAATTATGTTCTCCTTTACTTAAATTCTCTCTCTGGTTTTAACTGAATAAGTTAATTTTCATTGTCTGTCCTAAACTGTTGTGTAAATGTTGCTGTGTTCTGTTAAACAACTAATATAATCCACCCCAGGGGTTGTTTAATTTCATTGGTGGATGAAATAATTCCTATACAAACAATACAAGAATTTACTCCTAGTCTGTAAAGTACTCTGGGATCTATCTGAATGAAAGGTACCATGGCCAAAACTTTAGAATTTGAGTTCCAGAAATCCATATTTGGGGACCCAGTTAAAGGGATCTGATTTCCAAAGATGTTGTTGACTGTTTAGGCATCGTAGTCCTTCAGGTGTGCTGGTCTTTGAACTAATCTCACAAACAATAAGTGGAATACCACTGTTGGTGGAGGACTTGTATCCACTCTGTTGTTGACTTCATTCCATTGGGTGGTATCCTGTTGATCTTTGGTATTGGTCATATATGTCATTTATGGTACTCCTGCATCAGGCAAGCTGATGTCTAAGGTTCATTCTAATTCCTACTGATGTTGGCCCTGTCTGTCAGGATGTGCCAGCTGTCTGCTGCTGCTCTGCAATTGTCTTCAGTTTCATTTCCAGTGCTGTCATGAGTCTATAGCTACCTTTGTCCCACACCAACTTGAAAACAAAACACTCAACCATGTATACGATACTGTAAATTTCACTCCACAAAGAACATACTTTTTATTATTTATTTATATGTATAGCATGGCAACAAGAGGTGCCCATCTGTTAGTGCAGGGTGACCCTGGCAATAATTTGAAAATATAGTGAATTTCAATTAATTAAAATTAGAGCTGATTGGAAAATTTCTATCAGAATGATTTTCCAACACAAAATTCAAATTCCACAAAATCTGCCAAAAAATTGATTTTCCGTCACTATATTTTATTTTGTTGAACTGAAATGTTTAGTTTTGAATCAGTTCAACAAAACATTAAGCTGTATTTCCCTATCAGCACATTGCTTTATGGGAATTATATTTTGGGTTCTATACCCAAAAAAAGATGCAGAAAATTATATTAACCTTGCAACAAAAGAAAGCATCATCTGCTAATTGAAATGTAAACCCACCAAAAATGATATAATAGAAGCAGAACTAACACACTCCAGCTATCCCTTTGGTCAGGGATGAACAGTTTTGCCCCAAATGCTTATTCAGCCCAGATTAAAGCCTCCTGAAAGTTCAAAATAGCTAACTTCAGAAAATATTATGACATATCTAATTTGTGGTTCTTGCTGGAGTAAGAGAAGAGATGGTCCAGTAATTAAGGCATTACCCTATGACTCAAGAAGGTAGGGTTTGATTTCCCATCCTACTACGGACTGCCCATGTGACCTTGGACAATTTGAATCATCTCTCTGTGCCTCAGTCCCTTCATTGCAAAACGGGAATACGAGACATTCCCTACTTTTCAAGGGTGTTGTGAGGTTAAACATATTAGAGATTGTGAGGCCCGCAGGAAGTTATGGTCACGGCGATATACACTTCCTTGTGCGTGGTCCTAGTTCAAGCAGCCTGGGTTGGTCCTTTTCCTGGGCAGCAGAAGCTTAAATCAAATCAACAAAAAGGCCAAGTCTATAAATATAACATAAATGGTTCAAAAAGCTATTTGCACTCAAGGCTTCTGCTTTTAGTTCCCTCTCTCATGTTCCAGGGAGTTCTAAGTCTTTCAGAGGAAGCCTGGTTCTAGTTCTTGTCAATCTGGCAGAGATTCATTACTCCCTTGAAGCCCCGAGCTTTGCTCTCTCCTCTCTCCTTGTTTATCTGTCTTTATACTTGTCCTTGTCCTCATTAGCTTCAGTAAGTGAGGTTGTGTCTCTCCATTAAGTGATATTTCTTGTGGCTGAGCCACGATAGGGCTAGTTTTGCTGTCTACAGGCAGGGAGGTTTCTTTACTTTTTCTTGCCTGTGTTTGGTGTGGTGCTTGTAGATCTCATTACAGGGCCAGACAAGTACCTTAGACTGATTAGAAGTGACAAATTACCGAAAAAAGCTATTCTCATGGTATTTCAAACCTAGTATTACAGAAATCTCATGGGGATGTTTGTTTTCAAGTCATTTTCAACCACTTTTAGACAAACCCAAAATGTATGGATAATTCAGAAAAGATATGGATAAGCAACAAGAGTTTATGTGCTAATATGTGCCTCAAATGCCTTTGAAGTTCTTCCATCATGGACGGACATAAATGTGTAATGAAAACATAGGGTACTAATTCTAGTTGTCCCTATACTCGTATTCTACTATTCCAGCTGGCAAATCTAATTTGTAATCTTATCAAGTAAGAATTTTAATTTCAAAAAGTTTAGATTTAGAGATAGTAGACCAGATTCAACCCTGGTGATTTTTTGAGTGAAATCAATGAATTTACACCCGGGATGAATTTGGCTTAGTTTATCCTAATGGCGCTCAATTGTATTATCTGACTAGTGATGCACTATAGTAAACTGGCAACAGCTAACACTTTTTTAGTAGTCAGTTTGCTTAGACTGGTGTTGTAAATTATGGTGTGTTTGGCAGGAAGTATCTTTTTTTCCATGTCTAGTTGCCCTTGTGCATACTGTACCTGTAAAAACGCAATGACAGAAAAGGGAACCAGATTGGACCGAGATGTCTACATATCCAACTTGCTCCCTAGTCTAGGGTAGAACAACCTGAAATACCTAGGAATAATTTTCCAAACTACAGTGAAGACTAGAAAACAAACTTCCAAACACATACTAAATGAAAGTAATATACCTTTTCAGAATAACTGTAAGAAATGTCTGTGCCACAGCAAGGTGTGGTTCTGCTTTTTTGTGGCATTGAACCTTTCATTAAATCAAAATTCTCACCCTCATAGTTGTGAAGAAGAGTTCAGCTGGAATGGATCAATTTACAATGCTCTATACACTGCAATCCAAAATGTGTATAACAAACTTACTGAAATGTTCTAAACAGAAGGATATCAGAGACATGGAAGATGGCTGCTGTCTGTACAAGCCTCTTTAGAAGTGTTTATAATTAACAGGCTTTTACTACTAAGAATGATTAACTGCAATTGCTTAACAGTCAGTTGTTCACTCCATAATACATGTGGTCAACTGAAAGATAAAGTTAGATGTCAAGAATAAGCTTTCAGAGAAATAGTATTGAATCAATCATATGCAAATATATATGCAGATAGGGGCCTAATCCTGAAAACACTGCCAAGTATAGTGCTGACTATTGTGAGTTGTCTCATTGACTTCCCACTGATGCTCAATTGTACTATTTCAGGATCAGTCTTTGGGGCTGCAAAAGGAGATGCACCATTGAACTAGGTGTACTGAATTTGTTCTCCCTCTAATGCGTACACACTTTTTAATCATCATCTATCAACCCACTGAGCCAAACTCATCCTCGGCATAACTTCATTTATGTCGATGAACACCAGGGAGCCAGTAGCCCATATGTTGTTGTTCTTCTGCTAATGCAGTTGGGCTCATTTTTTGAGTGTTTCAAAAGCACTGTGGGCCAGAGATTGCTATAAGATTGCGTGGGGTGCAAGTTAGGGCAGAATTCGTCCTATATGTGAAAGACTCTTTCTCCCCTATGAAGTATCATGTCCATCCCTACATTACTGAAAGTGACAGGAACCTGAGACATGCCACCTTCAAGTCTATTACAGTTGTTTTGTTGAGAGAGAAATGTACTGCTATGCCCTGTACTTATATTTGTACCGTCACCAGTATTATAGTTCCCCTTTTTAGTAAGCAACATATATATCGTGTATTTAAGTTATTTCCAATTTCTCTCTACCACATTCCATTTTAATTACATTTGTACAAAATATTATTAGCCAACATATGTAGGTGACAATACAGACCTTGAAGAGAGGTAAATCACACCTGGCTTCTGTTTTTCACAGCATATTTGGTCTAAGGATTATATTTCTTTCTCAGTAGTTTGAATTTTAGCTTACTCTATGCTTTGTTATCCAATTTGGAAGTATTATATCAAACTATTTTGCTAATTATTATTTGAAATGACTGCACTTGAAATGTATTTTAATGTAATTTTTAAACGTTGAGAGTATATTAATGGACAAGTTACTACTGTTGATTTTACTGGGAATAACATAAATGGTACAACAGACGGTTATACATAAATGGCCTTCTCTCCTCTCCCATTGGTGTTATATCAGACTAAGTTCCGATTTAGACTGGTGCAAGAGAAGAGCCAGTGGCAGGTCTCTAAGTGGACCTAGAAATATCTATAGCAACTTTCTTCTGTATAACGTGTTTCTCCTTTACAGCCTGAGCCTCAATATCTTATTGTTCTTATGTTTGTATTACATTTTGAACTTGTATTATTTATTTGAACCACAGTAACACTTGGAGGCCAACTGAGAACAGGGTCCTGCTGTGCCAGGCACTGTGCAAACACATATGAAGAGCTTGTCTACACAGAGCAGCAATCTGCACAACGGGGGTCTAAAGCACAGGTCTACTTTTCGATTTATGGTCCTAGAGATGGAGTCATGATAGAGGGAGGGAATGGACGCCCTCTATGGCACTGACGGCCATGTAGAGGCAATGTGGTTAAGAGGGGTAAACTTGCAATCAAGGGGAGGAGGTTGCACAGACATTGGAGCTATGCTGTGGCCAAGGGAGGACAAAGGACTGCATTGGTTGAAACGTTCGTTTTGCTAGGCCTTTGATGACCCCAGAAGCATTGGAATTTGATTTAGCCTAAAGGCTAAATAAACAGTATTACAGCAGGAGGGAAACTGCACAAAGTGTGAATAAACCACCCTATGGAGAGAGGTAAACTGAGGCAGAAGTCACATGTGACTGGGTAAACCACTGGCCTACTAATACCAATGTACAGTTCTAGTGCAATTATAGATATGGGCTTTTTTCTTTTTTATGTAAAATGAACGCTTCTGAAAGATGCCACATTGACTGACTGTCCTAAAACCAAAATCTTATTTATGCACAACTAATACAGCACAGGCTGCAAAAGCATAGGCTTCCCCATTCCATAAGAGGTGGGGACACGATAATTCATTCTCCAATGTCTTTTACTTTTTGGCCTCTCTGATGAAACAGTTAAGGAGGATGACGATTAGTGCCAGCATAGTGGGAATTTTGTGTGGCCACCTTTCTATTAAGAACTGGACTGAGACTGTGTCATTCATTTCATATAGGTCACTAAGCAGCCTACAAGTGGTCACAACTGATCTGAGCTGGATTTAAACCTGTGACTTAGAATTGCCAATTCAGGACAGGAATACTTGATCCTCTGTCAGCTAGATTCAGAATCTGTTCTAGCTGTAGACAAGCTAGGCAGCAGATTTCTGTGTAAGGCAGCTGATTTGGACTGGCCACCCTTCCATCATGGGGCTAAATTTGAGTGACGTTGCAACCCCACATGCCAGGTCGCAATGCCACTCACTCAGATTTGGCCAAGCTGCCCCTCCATGATGAGGAAGAGGTGGCCAGACCAAATCTGAGAGATGTTTTGGGCAGCACACTGAAGTGTTGTCTCAGGTGGCAGATTTTGTTGAACAGCCTCTGTCTGGGTTTGTTGGATTTTACCACCTTCACATTGTCCGGCGATCTGTAGCTTTTGAGATAACTACAGAGAGATCTTTTGAAATTAAAATTATTGTGCAAAGAAGATGAAAGAGGAAATTGGATCCTTTACTATAAATGAATGCAATTTCGCTTTTGCTATCGCATACTTGACTATTCTGTTAACAAACATTTCAGGGTTTTCATTATGAAAATGAATATTTTTTCTAAGTGTTAATACTTTGGGGGAACCCTTACTCATCTTGAATAGTGTTTGCTCATGCAGGTAGTCCTATTGACATAAATGGGGCTACTGGTGAGTAAAAATTACTCACTGCGAAAAACGCTCGTGGAATTAGGACCTTAATTATTTGATGGACTTATTTAAACTTCTTTATTTGGTACTTTTCGGTTAAGAAGGAGGAGAAACTTGGGATGAAAGAAGGAAACACTGAGAGGAAATTACTTGGATTGAATTTAATAGTTTTGAGATCTGAAGCTGTGATCACATTTTAAACACAGTATGAGTCATCCATATAAATGTTTGGTTTTAGACCTTTAATTTAAAATGAAATTGAAATAGGCTATATTTGACAGTATAGTGTAATTGTCTATTGTGTTTGCCTATGAGTATACTGATACAATTGACTGTTATTTAATATTTGGCATTTACAAGTATAATTAGCATAGAGGTGAATTTATATTAATTTTAGGATTGTGCATTAACTGCAGTTAATGCATACAATTAACACAAAACAAAGTAACTAGATTTAAAAATAGTTGTGATTAATCTCAGTTTTAATCACACTATTAAACAATAATAGAATACCAATTTAAATTTATTATAAATATTTTTGGATGTTTTTCTACATTTTCAAATATATTAATTTCAATTAAAACATGGAATACAAAGTGTACAGTGCTCACTTTATATTATTTTTATTACAAATATTTGCACTGTAAAAAAAGATAAAGAAAAGAAATAGTATTTTTCAATTCACCTCATACAAGTCCACTCAGTCCTACTTCTTATTCAGCCAAATCACGAAGACAAACAAGTTAGTTTACATTTATTGGAGATAATGCTGCCTGCTTCTTATTTACAATACCACCTGAAAGTAAGAAATGGAGGTTGCATGGCACTATTGTAGCCAGTGCTGCAAGGTATTTATGTGCCAGATATGATAAACATTTGTATGTCCCTTCATGCTTCGACTTGTAGGCTCTAAAGTTTTACGTTTTTTTTAATGCAGTTATGTAAAAAAAAAAATTCTACATTTGTAAATTGCCCTTTCACGATAAAAAGATTGCACTACAGTTCTTGTAAGAGGTGAACTGAAAAATATTATTTCTTTCATTTATCTTTTATGCAGTACAAATATTTGCAATCAAAATAATAATATAAAGTGAGCACTGTACACTTTGTATTCTGTTGTCATTGAAATCAATATATTTGAAAATATAGAAAAATATCTAAAAATATTTATAATAAATTTTAATTGATTGATTAACAGTGTGACTAATCTCACAATTAATTGCGATTTTTTTTTATTGTTTGACAGCCCTAATTAATTTGGATGCTATTTACTATCTCTGAGGTTCCTAATGTATTTTTTTCAATGTCTGCATAGGTATTCTTCAGTTTTTGAATGGTTGCATTATGATTCTACCAAATCGGCATTTAGCATGTGCATCAGAGGACCGTGGTTTAAATTACCATCAGTGTCACCATCAACAAAATTTAAGTATGATTCATTATGAATCTCTCCGGAGATTGCTGAAGTGCTTATACTTGCTTCATAATCTACAGAAAGATCTGTTTAAAAGTTAATGGCTGGTGGAACGTGACTGGGACCATCTGGCTCACTAGGAACAATTGTTCTTGTTTTAATTCTCCTCCGTCTTTGCAGAAAGAAGAAAGGCAAACCTTGAAAGCCATTGTATCTTTGAAAACTATGGAGATGCATTTGGTGCTCAGGGGTATAAAAAACAGCATGGGTTTCTGACACACAGCTCAGCCAAAGTATCTCAGTTCTGGTTCAGATATAGGTGCTGTCACTAAAAAGTCAACATTTACCTGTAATTCATAAATTCACAGTGGTAACAGAGATATTATTCCCTATATGTAATTATGGTTTCTTAGATACCCTTGAATGGTGACTGTATGCAAATGTTGAGTTTTTTAATAGCAACCACCATAACACTGTGAGACCTACATTGGGCCAATTTTGTGTACAGACATTAGTTTAATATAGCAGCTAGATGTCCACATATACGCATTTTACTTGTGTGACCTTATCAAAATATAAGATGCAGTAAAAGACTATTAATTACAGTAGTCGACTGCAGTTCATAGACCTCATTGCTGAGATTCTAACATATGGCTGCCTAAAAATGAACCATAAACATCAGCATATGGGGTTGGCTTGGTGAGCTAAAAACAACATTATGCAATACCAAGGAAAGATCTGGCTTCGAACCTCATATCTTATCTTGCTATTAGAACTGGCAAGAGACTGAAAACTCAAAGTAGAGGAATCATTCTGCTTCTTGGGGGGTGAAGAGAAAGTATTTGCCTTACAACTTGCTGTAGTCACACCTATTGGATGGTCAAGAAATTCATACCACCTCAAACCTTGCTTGAAGGAAAATAAGGGGAAGAGCCAGGCAGCAGTTGGTAAACTTGACGGCAAAGGAGGTAGAAAAATATACTGCCTAACGGCAAAGAAATTTGCGCTGAGCTCATGTTCCAAGGAGCTATTAACTAAATCTTGAGTTATTCATAACTAAACTGCTTGAAAAGGGTATTATAAATTATTAGTTTACCAGTCAATTTAGGATTTGTGGTTGTATAACTTTTTAATAATGCTGTGTAATGTTTTGCCTCTCCACTTTATGTTGAACATATTGTTTTACCCTCTAGGATACCTTGTAAAATAAATCTCATTTGAAGTGTTATTTCCTGGGGGAACAAATAGAAGTATGGCTCTTATCTATTACTTCAGAATGTAACAGTACCCAAATGTGCTTTCTACTTACATCTCCATCTCTACTGCTACCACCATGGTCAGAGATGCAGTGGATAAATAATTCACTGGAGCACAGGACCCTCCTGGGTGGGTGCCCTACCCACAAAGCTGCATGGTCATTTTTATTCTTTCTTTATGGCCCAATGACTATTTACGTATTTATACAGTATTTAAGTGGAACAGCTTCAACAGGAGAGATTAAGGGAGCTCCACATCAGACTAACCCATAGCCCAGTGATTAGGACACTCTCCTGAGAAGTGGGAAGCCCCTGTTCAAATCCTTTCTTCCCCCTCAGGAAGCGGGGCAATTGGGCCTGGATCTCCCACGGGCCATGTGAGTTCTCTAACCACTGTGCTAAAAGTTATAAGGAAGCCACAACTGTCACCTCCTCCTCCTCTTGCAAGAAGCAGCTTCCGTGCCTAAGCTGCCTGACTGCAGGGGTGGGGTTCTACTGGTTGATTGCAAAAAGAGATAGGCACATTGCTGCAGCTCAGACTTAGACACTCAGTCCTGTGAGAGCAGCTGTGGTTAGGATACCCTCTCTTGTTGGCATCTCCCATTGGCTAGCTTAAGCAGTGTGTAGCATGCTGTCTTGCGTGGATACCATTCTTAGGTGCCTATTTGTGCCCTCTCATTGTACAGGGAGCGAGGGTGCCTAACTCAGGCTTTGTGTATCCCAGTGTTCTTCAAGTGATTTTCTAGGTGCTTATCAGTTAGACATTGCAATGCTGTGGCTCCAGACCTAAATAACTAGTTTCAATTGGTATCCGATTCACAAAGCATCACATGTAGTGCACCAACAAAATCTCTGAAATAGTGATAGTAACACTACAGTTTGGGAATACCAGTTCAGGACTAGGGATGGGGAAAACAGTTCAGAAAGCACATTTTAAGTGCCCAGCCTAAACCACCAAATGTAATCACACCTGAACCTCTGTCAACACTGAATCTGCTTGGATAAGTATCTGCCTTCTCCTTAGTCCTCAACAAAATCCCTAGCTTTCCTGAAATTCTTTAGGTACGAGCAAAAAGAAAAGGAGTACTTGTGGCACCTTAGAGACTAACCAATTTATTTGAGCATAAGCTTCGTGAGCTACAGCTCACTTCATCGGATGCATACTGTGGAAAATACAGAAAATGTTTTTATACACACAGACCATGAAAAAATGGGTGTTTATCACTACAAAAGGTTTTCTCTCCCCCCACCCCACTCTCCTGCTGGTAATAGCTTATCTAAAGTGATCACTCTCCTTACAATGTGTATGATAATCAAGGTGGGCCATTTCCAGCACAAATCTGGGTTTGGGGGTGGGGAGAAAACCTGCTCTCCTGTTGGTAATAGCTTATCTAAAGTGATCACTCTCCTTACGAGGTCTCTCTGGGACTGGCTGCCATCTTCAGGTCTTACACTTTGGGTCTTCCTCAAGGCCAAAGGTGTGCAGTGCATTCTGGGTTGTCTGGCTCTGCCCTTCAGCACACACAATCTGAGTAGTTCTCCTTCCCTTCTTTATACATTGGATGATGCATTTTTCAGGTTGTTTCCGAATTCAGTTCAACCAAACAGCTGCATCTTGGTGTCCAGTCTCTGATCCCACCCTTATCCTACAACATCAAGAGTAGTGTCCTTGCAGGCAGAAGGAAAAAAGCAAACCTTGGATGAGAGTGGAGCTTTCACTGATAAGAGATAGCTTAGGTTATAGGAGGAGTGACTGCTGGGTTGTGCTGTACCCATTCCAAACAGTTAATTAAATGAACAACTCACTAATCTTCAAAATCTTCCAAGCACTACATTTTGAATGCTCCAGTGATCTGATCATTATACTGCATCACCCCTACAGATAATATAACATTTAGTATAAAGTAGTTCTTTGTAAGTTTAACTCTGGGTGACATTAAAAGTGAAACACAGAAAAAAATTAAGGTTAAAACGTAGAGATTGTGCCTTTCATCTGAGGATCACAAAGCATTTTACAAATGTTAATGAGTGTGGCTTTTCTTTGCCCTTCTGGGGTACGGACATTAATGTTATCCCCATTTTTTAGATGGGAAAAGTGAGGTACTGTTCTTATATTTCCCAGAGAAAACAGTGGTCTTGGGCTAAAGTTTAGTGTGGGCTGTTTTGGGAGCAAGGGCCCAATGCTACTCCCACTCATGGTCATTACCAAAACTCCCATTGATTTCAATAGGAGCAGTGTTGAGCCCTAAATGCATAGTAAGGGGACATGCTACAAGTGACCTTTCTGATTCTTTTCTTGTTACAAATCTTTGTTTGGTGCTCTCGGTGCTTCTCATTTGCTCCTCAAAGTGTTGGAGTTCTGCGTTCCGAACGAGGGGGAACCCATTTTCGTTTAAGTTGCTCTCCCATCATGAGAGATAATGTGGCTCCTACTTTAATTACCATGGTTTTGTCTGCCAGCTCCTGGCATCACCCTGTCATTCCCTTTCTCCATCCGCCTGCACTTTCACTCCCATTGTCACCCTCTTGTCTCTGACTAAAGAAAAGGAAAGAAAGAAAATAACTTTTATAAGCAGACAGAAGTAAAAGAAAAACTAGGGGCTACTGGGGCACTGTCTTCAGATTTTCATTCTAACAGTCATGTTACCATCCCCTTCCTTCCCTCTTCCAGTTGTGACAGTCAGCAATGTCAATCAGTGAGGGCAAGATTGATCATGTGATGCAGCAAGCTGTGTGACCTCTTTGACCTTCAACTCTGCACCTCCTTCACACGTGTTTGCACCTCCACTCTAAACCAAGTGATCTACAACTCTAGGTTTTGCTGTGACATTTAAATTGCTGGGGCTGGGAATTTATTTTCACTTATTATAACTTTGGTAAATTTCATTAGGCAAAAAGAGTGAATTTTTACACTGTTTTAATGTCCATTTTCACTAAGTTTGCTTTATGAAGGAAATGTTTTGATTTGAAATGGGTCTGTCCTGGGAGTTGGTGCAGGACTGGTCTATTGGGCATGGAACAGCAATAAGCTCAAACTGCAGTTATTTAAAAAATGGTGACTTTAAGACTCCAGATCCAAAAGCTTTGTGAATCATAAAATGACTAGATGTAGCTTATCTTCATGGTCCATGATTCAATTCTCTAGCAACTGCTCACTCATGGTCATTATGTGCATGGCCTTACACAGGGTGTATTGGCAGGTGTGTGCTCCTCTACCATAGTAGAAAGAAGCTTGGAGGAGGTGAGAAGAGAAGGAGATGGAAGTATATTATCCCCACCAATGCTGACCCTGGCCTGCCTGGTGCCGTGAACCAAAAGCCACCAGGGGAAGTATCATTGCTGGTTACACAGCAATTTCATGTGCGAAGCAGAAGACCTGCGATTCCACAAATAAGAGTGCGCACATCCCCATTCAACCTCCTCCCAACCCAATACCCTGCAATATTTGAGTTTCACATCCAGAACACAAACATCACAATGTTTGACTTTGTGTGGGTCCAGATGATTGTGAAATGCACCTGGGTGTACATTAGAAGGACACAATATTATCAGATTAAAATTGCACAACTCCTCCCCCAATATTTCTTCAGTCTGGTGACGTGCTATTTTTATGCAATCATCCTCAAGTATAATTTATTGGAGGGGGGGAAGAGAAAGACAGAGATAGTGTTGTGCTTTGTGTAGGTAGAGTTACATCCCTTCAACTTAACAGGTTATATGAAGCTGTAACTTAGTGGGTCCTTCCTGATATTTTTTTCTGGTGTGTAAGAGTTTGCATGCTGCTTTTATAATGTTTTTATTGCTGTCAAGACCTTGATATAAAAACAAGACTAGCAGTGTACTAATTTACTCCATGGTCTCCCATGTCTTTCTGTGCCTTCCTCCTTGAGCAATTGGCATAGCTGCAGGAGTGTTTACTCCACGGCTTATTTCCCCTTTATCTTTGCTGTCCCAGGATGTCAAAGGCTATGAATTTAATATTGATTTTTATAAAGTACTTTTACTGTAACATGTCAGTTAGGATTAGCTTCAACCTCGAGGAAGCTTGGGCACTGAGCTGAATTTGCACGCAATGTGGCTCTCTGGCTCTCAGACTCCTTACCAGAGCGAATGCTTTATTTATAAGAGTGACAGTGTGCTGTGAAAGCAGGGACAGCACACAGCCCCCAGCTATCTCTGTGTCTTGTATACACAACGTCAGTGCCTTGTGTATACATTAGGCTTGAAAATGTAAGTGGATCAGAGAGACGTATCATTGGCTGGTATGTAAACAGACAGATGAGTTTATAGATCGCATTAAACCCCAGTGGCTGTAACTAGTGGAAGAGAGAGAAGTCTTCCTTGAGTACCATTCCCACCTTAGAATCATAGAATAACAGAGTTGGAAGGGACCTCTGGAGGCCATCTAGTCCAACCCCCTGCCCAGAGCAGGACCAATCCCAACTAAATCATCCCAGCCAGGGCTTTGTCAAGCCTGACCTTAAAAACTTCTAAGGAAGGGGATTCCACCACCTCCCTAGGTAACGCATTCCAGTGTTTCACCACCCTCCTAGTGAAAAAGTTTTTCCTAATATCCGACCTAAACCTCCCCCACTGCAACTTGAGACCATTACTCCTTGTCCTGTCATCTGCTATCACTGAGAATAGTCTAGATCCATCCTCTTTGGATCCACCTTTCAGGTAGTTAAAAGCAACTATCAAATCCCCCCTCATTCTTCTCTTCCGCAGACTAAACAATCCCAGTTCCCTCAGCCTCTCCTCATAAGTCATGTGTTCCAGACCCCTAATCATTTTTGTTGCCCTTCGCTGGACTCTCTCCAATTTCTCCACATCCTTCTTGTAGTGTGGGGCCCAAAACTGGACACAGTACTCCCGATGAGGCCTCACCAGTGTTGAATAGAGGGGAACGATCACGTCCCTCGATCTGCTGGCAATGCCCCTACTTATACACCCCAAAATGCCATTGGCCTTCTTGGCAACAAGGGCACACGTTGACTCATATCCAGCTTCTCGTCCACTGTCACCCCTAGGTCCTTCTCTGCAGAACTGCTGCCTAGCCATTCGGTCCCTAGTCTGTAGCGGTGCATTGGATTCTTCCGTCCTAAGTGCAGGACTCTGCACTTGTCCTTGTTGAACATCATCAGATTTCTTTTGGCCCAATCCTCCAATTTGTCTAGGTCCCTCTGTATCCTATCCCTACCCTCCAGCATATCTACCACTCCTCCCAGTTTAGTGTCATTAGCAAACTTGCTGAGGGTGCAATCCACACCATCCTCCAGATCATTAATGAAGATATTGAACAAAACTGGCCCCAGGACTGATCCTTGGGGCACTCCGCTAGATACCGGCTGCCAACTAGACATGGAGCCATTGATCACTACGCGTTGAGCCCGACAATCTAGCCAACTTTCTATCCACCTTGTAGTGCATCCATCCAGCCCATACTTCTTTAACTTGCTGACAAGAATACTGTGGGAGACCGTGTCAAAAGCTTTGCTAAAGTTGAGAAATAACATGTCCACTGCTTTCCCTTCATCCACAGAACCAGTTATCTCATCATAGATGGCAATTAGATTAGTCAGGCATGACTTTCCCTTGGTGAATCCATGCTGACTGTTCCTGATCACTTTTCTCTCGTCTAAGTGCTTCAGAATTGATTCCTTGAGGACATGCTCCATGATTTTTCCGGGGACTGAGGTGAGGCTGACCGGCCTGTAGTTCCCAGGATCCTCCTTCTTCCCTTTTTTTAAACATTGGCACTACATTAGCCTTTTTCCAGTCTTCCGGGACTTCCCTCGATGGCCAGGAGTTTTCAAAGATAATGGCCAATGGCTCTGCAATCACATCCGCCAATTCCTTTAGCACTCTCGGATGCAACGCATCCGGCCCCATGGACTTGTGCACGTCCAGTTTTTCTAAATAGTCGCGAACCACTTCTTCCTTCACAGAGGGCTGGCCACCTCCTCCCCATGCTGTGCTGCCCAGTGCAGTAGTCTGGGAGCTGACCTTGTTGGTGAAGACAGAGGCAAAAAAAGCATTGAGTACATTAGCTTTTTCCACATCCTCTGTCACTAGGTTGCCTCCCTCATTCAGTAAGGGACCCACACTTTCCTCGGCTTTCTTCTTATTGCCAACATACCTGAAGAAACCCTTCTTGTTACTCTTAACATCCCTCGCTAACTGCAACTCCAGGTGTGATTTAGCCTTCCTGATTTCATTCCTACATGCCCGAGCAATATTTATATACTTATCCCTGGTCATTTGTCCAATCTTCCACTTCTTGTAAGCATCTTTTTTGTGATTAAGATCAGCAAGGATTTCACTGTTAAGCCAAGCTGGTCGCCTGCCATATTTACTATTCTTTCTACACATCGGGATGGTTTGTCCCTGTAACCTCAATAAGGATTCTTTAAAATAAAAGCCAGCTCTCCTGGACTCCTTTCCCCCTCATCCCTTCCCCCCTTCCTTCATCCCTTCCCATTCTCCATTCCACTGTCATCACCACCACCACTAGTTGGTCTCTTCACTATATTTCTCATTTGGAGAGATAGATTGCAGCATCTTTCAAAGAGAAAAACATGTCTCAAGAACATTTTCAGCTCTGACTTCCACCCCCCACACCTAGCCTCTTCATCACTCCTTCTGAATGCAGGTGCTGCTGATGAGATGCAGTAGTCCACAGACGAATCTGCAAGGTCTTTTCATAACTCAGTATTGATCCCACACTCAGTACCAACAAAGGTGAAAAGTTTGTCTTGCTTTCTCCCTCCTTCTCTCCCCGCCCCCTCTCTTTACTCCATATCGTTTCTGTTTCTTATGGGGCAGACATGAGGGGTAGAAGCCTTTTTAGTGTCTAAAAATGTTGACAGTAAGGTTAGGTTTCTCAAAAGAACTAATAATCCTGGGGCTTGGAACTACAGTCTCTGGAGTGCAGTCCCCAGTGTTCTCGGGTGCTAAGCAAATCATGCCAACTGATTACACACTGTTAATGAAAGATTAACAATTTAATGCATTAGCTTTTTGTAAATGCATGGAACAGCTGTGCATGCAGACCATGTCTGCCCCACTCAGAATATGTTGTATATTCTCATAACTCCCCAGTTGCTTTGAGCTTGCTTTCATCCTCAGCTGGGGCTCAAGCCAGTTTAGGTCTTTTGAGCATATTTAAAATATTTCATGTTCGGTTCACTAATAATTCTACAAGCCATGACTTTAAAGCCCATGGACACTGATGGTGCTGCATAAATAATAAATAGTTGTTATTATTTATGCGCAGCATAGATTGTTGGTATTTTAACAAGAAGGCATGGAGCTGCATCCTTTTTCTACCCAATCTATTGTATCTCCCTGTCTAGACATACTTGACAATTAGATGCTTATTTTAAGCCATTTTCACAAGTGATAAGCTATTGACAGGTAAAGGAACCATAGGGCTAGATTCACAACTTGGATTCATTTAGGGAAGAGTTTGGAAGAGCACTGTGCAAAACTGAAAGTTGAATACATGCGTCCTCCCCACACACACACACACGTGACACTCCATATTTTATACTGCAACTAAGACATACATTCTCATGAAAATTTGGAAATAAAGGAATCCAAGCAGCAAGGAATTTAGGTGATAAGGTTAAGGTCATATGACCTGGGTACCTTCCTTATACAGCTGCATAAATTGGTGTGAATAAAATGACTGGCTCAACCATCTTTAAAGCAAACTGAATAAAACCTTACTTTGAGGCTTAAACAAACACGGTAAGCTTTTTAATATTTTTGGTCCACCTATGCATTTCCTACTTTTGGCAGACACACTAAATAGAAATACCATGAGATAAGCTCTTCAATCTCTGAAGCATTTGAGAATCACCTATCATTTTTTCATACTTACAATAGATCCATAAAATATTTGATTTACCTGACAACAACACCTCTTCTGTTTCCCTTACCAAAATGAAGTCAAGTACAATAGACTGCAGAGCAATTATTGAAGTAAAATTATGACTTTATTTTTCTAGAGCAGCCATTACTCATGCAGTACTTTTACATTACTTTTTATTCATCTATATAACATGGTTGCACTTTCTACAATATTGTTAATCAGAAAATTGCATAACAGGTAGCAGCATATGCTATGCTGAGTTAGCAGGGATAATTTTTGTCAGTCAATAGCAAAGCATTCATTTAGATACGCCTAGTTCACAACAGTAACTTCTTTGAATACTTAATTGAATTCATACCACTAAAACGAGGTTGAAATAGCATTAAGGTTGTGGCTTAAAACCAAACGAAAAGCCAGGAAATTCCAAACTCAGTTGTCATGTCAGCCTCATATGACTAAGCCACACAACTGATCTGTGCATCCACTACTTTTGTAAGTTTTTATTGGAATTTTTGATCACTAACGTGTGCAAATGATACTACTGGCTATAGTCCAGTAAAATGTTCCTGCTTTGCTGATGACCTCACTACTCCAGTACCCTGGTTGTCTCCAAGGCTTTTGTGAGCAGACTATTAGTCATGTCACAATCGTTGGGGGTGTTGGTGCTGTCATTCTAGCTGGGTGCTATTCAAAAAACCCCAGTGGTTGTGATACACCATGACTAACAGTCTGCTCAGGAAAGACTTGGAGACAACAAGTGTACTGGAATAGTGAGGTTGTCAGCAAAGCAGGGACATTTTACTGGACTATAGCCAGTAGTATCATTTGCGCTCTTTTGTTATCAAAAATTCCAATAACAACTTACAAACGTAGTGGATGCACAGATCAGTTGCTTTGCTTAGTCATATTGTGCAATACATTTGGGGTATTTTTAGAATAAATGTCATTTAGGTACATGTTATCTTATGGAAACATGTTTTTAAAGGCCTGTTTCTACAAATAGTTGATTTATTTGTTGTGAGTAAAATATAGTCCTTTATTCTGTATGCTACTTTTTGGTACAAAGTCATAGGGTGTATCTACACAGAAAAGAAAAATCAAACAAACCTGCAGCTCTAAGTCTGAGAGCCTGGGTCAATTGACTCAGGCTCGAGGGACTCTGGTTGAGGGGCTGAAAATAGCAGTGTACACATTTGGGGTCCAGCCAAATCCTGGGCTCTGAGATCCTTCCACCACACCAGGTTTCAGAGCCCAGGATCCAACCCAAGTCTGAATATAAACGCTACTATTTTTAGCCCCACATCCCAAGCCCCACAAGCCTGAGTCAATTGACCCAGACTCTGAGACTCGGTGTTGTGGGTTTTTCTTTGGAGTGCAGATATACCCTTTGATCTAGATCCTCTGCCCTGGTAGCCTGGCCTAATTGGTTAACAGGGAATTCCTCTGGCATAGAGCAATCTCTGGGTTTCATAGAGCTGGCTGGCCCCTGAGGCTCTTTCTACTACCGCTCTGTGATGTAGGGGAGTATTATTATTCCCACTTTTAGAGAGCGACTGGTGTCAAAGAGAGAATAAGAGACTGCCCAAGGTGACACAGTGAGTCTGTGGTGTAGACAGGAACTGAATCCATGCTTCTTGAGTCCCAGTCCACTGCCTTAACCACAAGACCACTTTTCATCTGGCAGACTCTGACTGCCAGAGTCTATTGCAGGTGGCCATAAGTTACATCAGCCCTGAGATATGTTGTGGGGTCAAACGAGCCCCATCAAATGAAGTGTTCAGTTAGTGCAAAAATGGCACATGGTCCCCTTTGCCGTTCCCTCCTGGTCCTACACTGAGCACTGGAGCTTTAGATAGTTCAAATCTGGGTGCTGTTGAGAAATGTTCAACAACAATTTATGCAAACCGCTTTCAGCCTATGAGTTGTTCATGAACTCTTTGGATATTTATTATCAGTGGTCTGTGAATAGTCACCTAAATCACAAGGATTGTTTCTACTTCCTGGCTGAATGAGTGAATCTTTCAAAACTGGAAAATAGCAAATAGTGTCAAGTCTTGTTAACATAGCCTTTGTTCATACGGAAGAATAGCCTTTCCACAAACCCTAGTGTGAACAGGAATGTTTGCAAACAGCAAATAACAAGGGATATGAACATGGCTGAATTGAATAGCTGTTCAGAATTCAAACAAATGTTTGTGAACAGTCTTTATTAATATTTTACCAGTTCTGCCTAATAGCATACACGGATGCATTTTAAAATGTGTAACATCAAAATCGTATGTTTAAGTATAGGTACTGGATTTGATTTCTTTTTCTCATAAAGCTGTGGACCAAATTCATCACTCCTGTAACTTCCCTGACTTCAGCAGTGATCAGAGATAAACTTGGCCCCTAATGTCTACTTTAGAAATACCACTCTAACTATAGTTCACCCAACACAGTTTATTCAGACTTTGGGGCCTGATTCTGAGGGTCAACTCTGACTCCAGTATTCTCCCCATATGTGCAAGATTTCAGAGTTTCATGCATCTAGAAAGAGAAAAAACATAGATTCAAGAGGAAAATTTACTCTTTGATCTGCTGTAGCAAAAGATAATCAATCATATTGCTTAAAAAGGCATAAAATAGAGAGACGGGTTTAAAAACTGGGCAGGGAAAAGCTCTGCTCCTAAGGAAAGCAAATAATGCAAATGTTCTTCCTAATATCAGTCACTTAAGATAAAAAATGAAGTCTTAAAAAAACTGTCATGTTTTGTAACTGAGAACAAGCACAAAAACCAGCACCTCATATGTATCAGCTACATGTTTGCATGTTGGCTGTCACTGAGTTTCAGGAATGACTGTTGGAGATCAGGACATGTGGACCCACTCTCATAGCTATCTAGCACAAATCTGGATGTGCAGTTTCCCTCAGTGTCTGATTATGGAGGCTCTGCTTAGACTGATAGCTAGATGCTTTCATTGCATTAATTTTACACACAGATTTTCCCCCTGTAGTTGTAGTTTGTGTCATTGTTTCTCAAAGACATCCACTCCATTCAGTCTGACTAACTGAAATCCTACCAGTTCTTCTGCTAGTATTTTCCAGTTATTAATGCAACTCACAGGTTCAGGCCACAGTTCTCATATCTCTAAGGATTTTTCTACCTAACCTTTTAAATACTTACTAGGCCTGATTCGTATTGAGATTAAGGCAATTTTACACCCCTCTGGAAGTGCAAAAGGGCCTTTACCTAGAAATGGGGAATCAGGTTTACATTGGAAAATGTGTCAGCAGAGACAGTTGTTTCTCTTTCAGGCACTATTTATCCAAATGAATCAACACTCATTCAACTAGTAGATTAATGATTCTCTTCTCTGATCCAATGTATACAATTTATCTCAGTGGGAATTTGCCTGCTTCTTAATGTGAGAATTATGGTGACAGTACAGCCACATTTCACAGACTTACACTGCAACTCCATGGAATGTTTTGCACAGAATATCTTGAGTGGTGTACACAAGAGAGACCACTACCTAAGAGAGAGGGTACTGAATAAACTTGGAGCACTCACATATCACTATAATGGAGTAATCCGTGCTATACTTCTTTTGCTCATAGCTATCAGTTGCTATGATATGTATGTAACAGTACAGAAAAGTACAGTATGGCAGTCTAGAAAACATGGGAAAGCATATAAAAATAAGGTATAGATTCATCGATTCCAAGGCGAGAAGAGACCACATTGATCATCTAGTCTAACCTCCTGTATCACACAGGCCCTAAACTTCCCCCAAAATAATTCCCACAGCATATATTTTAGAAGTACGTCCAATCTAAAAATTGTCAGTGATGGAGAATCCATCATGACACACAGAAGGTGGGGCTTCCCTGACCTTAAAAATGCTTCAGAAAATATACTTAAGGTGTATTGACTCTTGACTCTTATTAGATGTGTTGTAGCCAATTAGTATTTGGTTTCTTCAATCCAAAAGGCTTTCTACATGACACTAAAATTAGCTCCATCCATGTAAATCTTCTATATGTTATTGGATATACTCAAGCATTTACATGTTTTGGTGTTTTGCCGTGTTTTGAACAGAATAATTTAATCAGCAACCCGGTATCAACCACTGAAGACAAGTGCAGAATAGCCTTGTATTAACTGAGATGGAGCTCATATTACACTTTTCAGAATAGCAGCTATGTTAGTCTGTATCCGCAGAAAGAACAGGAGTACTTGTGGCACCTTAGAGACATTACACTGGCATTCATGTCACCTTTTCTATTAACAAGCATTGAAGCATTTGTTAAAATTAGCAAAAATGAATGCACATAATTATGGCAATTGGTTTTCATCATCTCACTGTGACATTCCGGGGAGCAATCCAGACCAGTGAGGTGTTGTGTCACCATATGCACTATAACCCTGGGTGCCTCTCAATGCTTTGTTGCCGTAGCTTCCAACCTGGTCTGCTCACAGACAGCCTACCAGCATGCAGGTCACACCCTGAGTATCTGTGTAGAGCTGCAGCCCTGGTCCAGCAGACTCTGACCCCAGCAGTCTGCCAGCAACACGCCAGTCACACTCTGGCTTCCAGCAGCCTTGGTTACAACCATTAAGATGACTCAAACACACACCCAGTCCTGAATTTCTCCAGAGCCATGTGCCCTGAAGGTTGCCATAGATGGCTTCTGTCTTTGCTTATGTCTTCCAAAGTTCAATGACTTTGTTTAAGGAGCAAGATGGCCTCATGCTGTTCTTCCCTTCCTGTGGGCTTCCCATCCCCCTGTATGATTTCAATGTAAATGGGGCTTCCATTGTTTCTGATTCCACCATGTTTAATTTACATAGGAGACAGGTAGATAGCTGTGATATTCCCTCCTCTCTAGGCAACCCATACAGCCAAATATTAGTGAGTATTCATAGTTCCTTATATAGTGTTAAAACATACATTTCACAATGATATTAATCACCAATGTGTCATTAGCTTTCAGAAAAGACCTCACTCTGTACACTGCTATAATACAGTAATACTGCATATAATCAGTTGATTCAATTGCTTATCACTTGAGGTTAAGCACCCTGTCTTTATAGACCAGTAAACCTTTTCAGTGTATTCTTTGAAAAGTAAAACCCAGACCAGGCTTCTCTGTTCTGCTGTGAGTAGAGGCCATGCTATCTCCTCCCCAGTTAGTGCCTCCACCTCTTATTACTTGGTGGGTCTGTTTACACTATCTGTAAATACAGTCTCATTGTCTTTCAGAGAACTTTGGATGTAGCTCACAGGTGGGGGAAAAATATTCCTTTGTCTATAACAGACCTGTTTACCAACTCCCCCTTACATGTCTGGATTAAACACACTAATGTCATAATTCGAGCATATATCTGTAATTCTTCATATACACCTTGTACATACCATACACAAGAACATTGATTCCCAGTGAGTTAGTTTTCAAATGATATGTCACAAGGCATATTTTGTACAAAGATTATTACAGAAGTGTGTAGGGTGTGAATACAGGCATGGTTAGTGTCACACCCATATATAGCCATGATGAACATTGATATTACAGCCAATTTGGAGCTACCCTATTTATAGCAAGTTACATTCTTCCTGCATTTGGAAAGCTCACACTGTGATCTTGCTAGGCAGATGCAAACTACAGTTATAGCCAGACTAAATATATCCCAGACAAGAAGATTTTCAACAGGCTGTCATGCATGAGACTACAATAATTTTTTTTTTAATATCTTGAGAAGTAGACTCAATACAATATTTTTTATTTTCAAAAAACAATGACAAAGTGCTATACTTTGACCAAATATTTTGGCTTGCTAGGCCTTTTTTTCTAAATAAATCTATGGCATGATGTGAGATGAGTATCAAATTACATGAACCAAATTCAGTAACTGTTTTTGGAGATCAAATGGGCCATTTCCTACTTCCTTTGCAGGTTACAGGGAAAGGAGAGTACTTCCAATAACAATCTATGAAGCTACTGAGAGAAAAGTTAATTTATGAGAGTCCCACCCATTTATAGTATTAGTTCATTATTTAGAAAGAGGCTGAATATAACATCCTGGGTTTGAGGGCTCTGAATTTTGGGGGTGGTTCAAAATCAGAACCAGATCCAAAACCTAATTTTTTTGCTGGTACCTATCTCTGTAGTGGGTTTAACTAAAACCTCAGATCCAAAGACACCCACTCCATCTCTGAGGGGCTCAAAACCCACATTTCTGCAGCTCAGGCCCATCTCTGTTTTATGGCTTTGATCCATGGCTGCAGCTGAGGAGCACTTGTTACAGTTCAGTACACCCACTCCTCCCATCCTAGATTGCCAATCCATTAGGCTACAGTAACATGGGCTGGCTGCCTGCAGCGCCAAGAAGCCATTACAGCAGCCAGGGATTAGCAAAAATACCCTGGCAACTCCCCATCTGCTGGCTCTATGCCACCTGAGAATACCCTGCACAGGAGCTTTCCTCCTGTGGCAAACTACACTGGCTTTAGAGCTACCTTCCACCAGCAGAGTGGTGCAAATCAGCTTCTATGCAGGGGCGGGAACATGGTCTCTGTTTCTAAGTCCTGAGCAATTTTGTACTTATACAGGGCCTTATCATGAGCCTATTAGTCAATGGTGAAATTTTCATTTTCTTCAATAGCAGCACGCCCTCAAAGAGCAGTGTTGATAAACAAAATCTACAGAATAGCTAAAGCAAGTACTCAACAGTCTTCTTCTTTCTTACATTAATCCTACCAAATGGGCCCGCTTTATAAGTCCTCTCCCTCCAAAGTGCTATTCAATGCCATATCTTCTATGACACCACATTGCTAACATGTCTTCCTTTATGACCTCCCACGCCTTCTTGGGTCAGCCTTTCTGTCTTTTTCCTTCAATCTTGATTTGTTGGACTCTCACACCTTGTAATTATCAGGACTACACTTTACATGACCAAACCATCTGAGCCTGCACTCCCTCATTTTTTCATTATGGATGTTACTTTGAGCGTGTCTCTAACATACACATTCCTCACACAGTCTTTCTTGCTTACACCACTAATCCATCTTCACATTTGCAGTTCTGCTGAACAAATCATTTGCTCAAGTTTCATCTTTGTTGCCCAACACTCAATGCGATACATTAAAACTGGATGGAGCGCCGTTTTATAGACTGCCTCTTTTAATCTTACTGGCACTTTACTGTCACATACTATGCCACTTATCTCTCTCCATTTGAGCCAGGTACTTATTATCCTACCTCTAATTTCATCCTCCTTTTTCCCAAATTCTGTAACTCAGATACCTGAAACTTTGCATGTCTGCCCATCTCGTTTCAAGGATAATTTTTCAGTGTTCACATTACTGAAATTACATACTATATAGTCTGTTTTTCCTCTGCTTATTGTGAGCCCATGTCTCTCCAACCCATCTCTCCATTTATCAAGATCCTTTTCTGAATGATATTTCTCTTCACTGCATAGAATACCAGCTGCAAACAACATGCACCAAGGTGCTTCCTTCTGTATGTTCCTTGGGAGGGTATCCAGGACAAGGACAAACAAAGGGCTCAGTGTTGATTTCACCTTTACTGACAGTTTGTCTGTTTCACCACTAGAAACTCTTGACTATTGATGTTGCACCTCCATACGTTGATAGAACATAAAGTTCTGGTACAATTTCTCCCTCATACACCACAGATGACTTCTCTTGGAACTTGATCAAAGGCCTTTTCCAGATCAATGAACAACATGTGAATATTTTCCCTTTTCTCTGTAAACTTTTCCACTCAGTGCTTTAATGCAAAAACAGCATCTATTGTCAACCTCCCTGGCATGAAGTCATATTGATTTGCATTAATATTTACTTCATTTCTTAGCCTCTTATTGATGACTCTCTACCACAGTTTCATTGTATGACTCATCAGCTTTATACCTCTATAATTTGTGCTATTGCCAGAATCACCTTTTCCCTTGTGTATTGGCACCGCGATACTTTTCCTCCACTTGTTTGGTATATTTGCCCATCTCATGACTGAACTGAACAGGGATGTCAGCAGATGGATGCCTTCTATTTAAAGCTTTTTCCATGCCTCTGTAAGGATTCCATCTGGACTAAGATCGTTATTATTTTTCATTTCTTTTATGACATTTGCTACTTCATCAGGTATGATAGACTCCACTCTACCAAAGTTCATCATTTTGAAGTTGCATTGTTCTCTTGGGTTTTCTTCATTCTAACAGCTGCTAAAAATACCTTTTCCATCAATCCTTTATGTGCCTATCATCAGTCAGTCCATGCTATACCTTTTTCATCCTTGATTAACTTCACTTCCTTTATATTTTTGGTACTTCTGTCCCATGCTTTCGGCAGGGTATACACTTTTTTTTTCACTTCCTTTGTTCCAAGTCTTGGGTAGAGTTCCTCAAAGACCTTTGTTTTCGCTTTTGTAACTAGATTCCAATTTATTTTCATGCTTATATTTCTCCAAGTCCCATTTGCTCCACTCCTTTGTCAGAATTTAAACTTTGTTCTCTTACCTTTTATAACTTCTGGTACTTTATTCACTTCACCTCCAAGTTTCTTTTTAAATAAAGGCTTTCTCTCTTGATTCACCAACAACTTGTTTAGTACTCTCCGATATATTTGTTGCCATAAAATCCCAACATTTTCCTTCTGCATGTGCTGCTGACCTCATCTTCTCCATAACCAACTCCCTGTAGTCTTAGCTTTACCCTCTGGTTTTCACCACTTTATCTTTGGTGTTACACTCTTTGATTTTCTCTGTATGTTTGTTCTAAGAAACATATCTAAGATAGAGGTATCTCCCATTATCACCTTGCAATCTTTTATATCTTTCATTTTCTGCTGGGAAACAAGAATTAGTCAATCTGTCTTCTAGTTCTTGCACTCTAGATATGTAATAAGATGTTCATGTCTTTTCATAAAGAACGTGTTGGATACTACTATACTAGGTCATGAACTTGTGCCAAGTTTCAATATGCTTTCTTCTTTGTCTTTTAAGTTCTAAAGACCTGGTCACCATGTGCTCTCCTATATCTATTCCTGTCTCTTCCAAAATATGCATTTAAGTTGGCACCAATAACTAGTTCCTCATTTTATGGAATTTGCTGAAGAGCAGTGTCTAGCATTTCCCAGACATTTGCTTTACATTTTTCACCACAGCCAGACTGGTGTGCATATGCACTATGATTTGCATGCCACATTCGAAAGCTAGCTGGTCCATCTGTGATGGGGTGCACAAACCCCACACTGGTGAAGCAAGAGTTAAGGGGTTGTTCTAGACACAGGGAGCCACACCCTGCTATCCCTGCTGGGCATGGTCATAGTGAAGGCAGAGTTCAAAAGAGAGCAGCTCAGCTCAGTCTGGGAGGACAGAGCAGGAGAGTAAATGGGTGGTGCAGCCTCCTACAGAGAAGCCGCTGAGGCACCAACTATCCTAGACCAGGCCCTGTGGTCAAGCTGCCACAGGCTCTTCAACCATGGAGGCCAAGGACATCAAGCTGCCACAAATAGAGGGAGACCTTCCGGAGAGTGACCCAAGCAAACTCCAAGGGGGACCCCAAGACAGACTAGTGGCACCAGCAGAGGACCCCGAAGCCAGAGTAGGAAGTGGCCCAGGGAGCAGGTGTAGGGGTGTCCATCCTCCAGGCTGCACATTTTAAATTATTGTTTCTTTGGGCCCTGGGTTGGAACAGGGAGGGCCTGGAGCTGGAGCAGGGAAGGTCCGGGTTCCTGTACCCACGGCCACTGATCCTTGCCATTCGGTGATACAGTTGGGTACTCTTGCCATTGGGCAATACAACCACTGACTCTAGCCACTAGGCAAAGTGGTCACTGACATTCACCATTGGGCAATACGGCTGCGGACTCTCACCACTGGATGACACAGCCATTGACTCTAGCCACTAGGCAAAGCAGCCACTGACTCTCATCACTGGGAGACACAGCCACTGACTCTAGCAGCTAGGCAAAGCAGCCATTGATGCTCACCACTGGATGACACATCCCGGAGTATCACCACTAGACGGTACTGCCGGCCTTGGACTCAAAACCCTCTTTGACACTATCATTGTGTCACTGTAGCTGATTGTATTTATTGTCACTAATCTTTCTTCATTTTACTAGAAAGAGCTATACCTGCTCTGTTTCTTGAGTGGGGGGCCCCCCAGTAAATTATTTTTTTCCTTTCCTCAATCTCTTTGGCCTTCTCCCCCTTCCATTTTGTTTCCTAGATGCATGCAATCTGTACCTTCCTCCACTTCAGTGTCTCCACCAGGTCCTATGGCCAGTTAGTGTCTAAAATTCCAGCTTACCAGTCTGATCTTGGTTTTCTGGGCTAGCTTCTTTAACTGCATGTGTCCAAAGTCATACCATAGCCTTCGCCCACTTTCCACAACATTCAGGTGGGAGCACTGCACAGTAAAATACAACTTTGTGAGGTATTCTGCTCTGCTCTTTAATTAATGGATTACTGTTTGTATATTTGTTTTCTAAATCATTTCATCTGGTATCCCTTACTCAGGAGAAAGAGCATAGGACTGTTGAAAGAAGTACTTTGTGTTAGAGGAAAAGCATTCTGTGAAAGTATTTGCTTGCTTTTCTCTGGCTGGCATTCTTGCTAGTTCTCATTAAATGGGATTCTAAATTTCAGTCACTGATGTGTTTAAATCCATTTTAATGAAAAAATTCTAATCCCGTATAATCACACTATAAGTACCCGCTTTCTCTTCAAAGGGAAAACAGTGTAAAATGTTAATGCATGCCTCTGCCTGGTCATATTAAAAGTGTATAGGCAGCTTTAAATCCAATTACTGTAACTGTTACAGATTACAGTGAAATCACTTATGATCACAGATAGTCACAGCTACTCAAAAGAGTCACATTCACAATCCCTGCTCTGCTACATAGTTGTGATATTTAAATGGACAGGCACAACAGTGCATTGTAGTAAAGAGTTTAATCTTTTTATTAGAAAAACAAAAGGGTTAGAGGAGAAAATATTTCTTATTAAGATCACACACAAATACCCTTTTAAGCAAACTATTGCAAATCCAAAAAACTATTGCAACTATTGCAAATCCAGGTAAGATTACCTTTAGTGATTCACAATATGCCCCAAAAAGATATCAGGCCACAAGTTCTAATATTTCCAGAAATGTAAACATAAGGGATCATCAAGTTATGATTATTTTATTCCTTTTGAAGACGCAGCACTGTTTGCAACTATGACATTTCCCCACAACCATGTTTTAATAAATGCTGTTGTCTTTTTTCATGTGACTGTACTGCTCTGAGTGCTGAAGTCTTTTGTTAAAGTATGGATATAGCACTGGTAGCAGTTGTGCAGGCTTCTTAGCACTACCCGCCCCCAACACAGTTTCCCTCTGATGTCCAGGGAAGGAAGTGTAAATTCTGTATCTGTGCAAAATCAGTTGTTAAAATCTCTGCTGTTAATTATTTTTAATAATTCTAATTACAAAGCACTTTATGTGTTATACTAAGTTGTTATTGGAGGGGTACTAAAGACATATTTTCTCCTTCAAACTGAACAGAGGGCTATGAGAAGCAATCCTTGCTCAGGCAAAACTGAAGGATTGGCACTAGTATCACCAGGAAATATGCAGGAAGGCAGACTTTTAAAAAAAAAAAAAAGGATTCATGGAAGCTGTAAGGAATTAAATCAAATCGTTCATATAATCGTAAGTACCATAATTAGAGGAGGATTTATAATAATTCCATGCATGTTTCTAGTATCTGAGTCTTTTTTTCTTGCAATTTTCTGTATCTGCTTTACATAAAACTTGGACTCTTACCAAAGCCTAATGAGACTACTTTATATTAAGCTTCTCTAAGGATCTAAGCTTTAAAAGGAAAAGCCAAAATCCTGCTAATTTATCTTAGAGGAAAAGGTGTCATAATTTGAGTGAAAAACAGCAAGCAGAGGGATAAAGATGAGCTAAGAAAAAGCTCAAGCAATCAATATGTTCTGTACCTGCTTACAGTGAAATAGTCCTCCACGTTTTGTAAGGCTCTGGCAGTTATCTATTTTAACTTTATAGTAGGTTCGAGTGTGATTGTGTTAAAATCTGAACAGCGTGCAAAATGTAATACTTTAATAAGATAAAATATGTTTAACCTGTTTACATGCTGTAAAAGACTATTGCCATACCACTCAACATCAGGAATCAAACTTTGATTTAGAGGATGATAAAGCATACAAAATGTACGTCTATTACGGGTTTAAATTAATATTAGTTACAAGCTGGTGATTAGGGTGATTTGTAGAATGCGGATAGCAGAGTGATAGAACCTGGTAAACCAAATAGATAATAAGATCACATTTGCTTTTGGAAGGGAACTGGGTGAAAAAACAAGAATTTTTATATCAGTCTTCTGCAGTACTCAAGGAGTGGAAAGAGGAGTGACTGGGAGCCATTATAAAAGAACCTGTTATGGAGATGGCATGGGCTGACGGATATGCTGGCCGCCGCTTCCCACAGCCCCCGTTGGCCTGGAACAGCAAACAGCCAGTGGGAGCTGCAATCGGCCAAACTTGCGGACACTGCAGGGTTAACAAACATTGATTTCCCTGATGGGCCATGCGCCAAAGGTTGCCGATTCCTGCTGTAGATCTTGCTTCTTTCCTTGAGACTGCAAATCCCAGATTTAGCAGCATTCAGGCACTGAATATTTACTTAGCTAAGCATTGTCTTGGATGGTTTTGCAGTGAGGAACTTATTTGGGCAGTGGATGCTAGCTGTGTTTTTCCACTCTGCTTGTGGAGACTTTAAATATATCTGTTAATGTTTTAAATGTCACCTGATACCCAGGTGCTACAGCAAGGGGTGCCAAACTAACACAGAAAGAAGTGAGAATATTTAAGGAAGCTAGGATGTGATGTGTTGCACACATGAATTAGTATTAAGCTGTGCAGATCCATCACAAAAAAGTGCTGAATTTTAGACTTGGCTGACCAGGTGGGTGTTTTGATTGTATAGTTGCTTTTTGTTTTGTTTTGTTTTTTGAGAGGCAGTGTGATCTAGTACAGTGGTTCTAAACCAGAGGTCCGGGGCCCCCTGGAGGGGCCGTGAACAGGTTTCAGGGGGGCCACCAAGCAGGGCCAGCATTAGACTTGCTGGGACCCAGAGCAGAAAGCCAAAGCCCCACTGAATGGGGCTGAAGCCTGGAGCCCCGAGCCCTGCCACCTGAGGCTAGGGTTGCCAGGCATCCGGTTTTACACCAGCCTGCCCGGTTGAAAAGGGACTCTGGCGGCTCTGGTCGGCTGCGCAATGGAGGCCCAGGGCTAAGGCAGGCTCCCTGTCTGCTCTGGCTCTGCACGGCTCCCAGGAAGCAGTCACCAGGACCCTGTGGTCCCTAGGCACCTGGGAGGCTCTGCAAGCTGTTTCTGAGTTCTGGCTCTGCAGCTCCCATTGGCCAGGAACCGTGACCAATGGGAGCTGTGGGTGCACCGCCTGCGGGCACAAAGGCAACATGCAGAGCCTCCCTGGCCGCCCATGCACCGAGGAGCCACAGGGACCCGGCGGCTGCTCCCTGGGAGACATGGCAAGCACTGCCAGGACCAGACACCCTGAACCCCCTCCCACACCTCAAGCCCCTGCCCCAGCCCCAGCCCAGAGTCCCCTCCCGCACCCAAACTCCCTCCTGGAACCTGCACCCTGCACCCCCCCTGGCAACACCCCAAACCTCTGTCCCAGCCCTGAGCCCCCTCCTGCACTCCAAACTCCTCATCCTTGGCCCCACTCTAGAGCCCACACCCCCAGCCGGAGCCCTCACCCCCCCACACCTCAACCCTCTGCCCCAGCTCTGAGCCCCCTCCTGCACCCAAAACCCCTCATCCCCGGCCCCACCCCAGAGTCCATATCCTCAGCCAGAGCCCTCACCCTCCGCCCCAGCCCAGTGAAAGTGAGTGAGGGTGGGAGAGAGCGAGAGACTGGAATGGAGCGAGCGGGGGTGGGGCCTCAGAGAAGAGGCGGGGCCTCAGGGCAGGGGCAGAGGAGGGGTGGGGCAGGGATGTTCAGTTTTGTGCAATTTGAAAGTTGGCAACCCTATGTCGGGGCTGAAGCCAAAGCTTGAGCAACTTAGCTTCAAGGGGGCCCCTGTGGCACGGGGTCTGGGCAATTGCCCGGCTTACTACCCCATAATGCTGGTCCTGGCTTTTATATGCAGGAAAACAGTTGTTGTGGGACAGGTGGGCTGTGGAATTTTTATAGCATGTTGCCGGGGCCTTAGAAAGAAAAAAGTTGAGAACCCCTGATCTAGTGGATAAGGCAATAGAGTGGGAGTACAAGAACCAGATTCTATTACTAGCTGTTCTGCTATATGAAATTGGGCACCTCCATTCTGTCTCTATTTCCCTTCCCACCCTGTCTGTCCTGCCGATTTAAATTACTGGCACTTTAAGGCAGAGACTGTCTCTTTCCATGCATTTGTACAGTGCCTTGTACAACAGGGCCTGAATTCAGAGAGGGCCTGCAGCTGCTACCATAATAGAATAATGATAATTTTTGAGAGGGGTGTTCTCACAGAAATGACTGAGACAAAAAATGATTGTATCACTTAGATGTGTCTACGCTGCACATTCCTTACAGTGGCATGTAGAGAACATATACTATATGAGCCTCTAGCAGAGGTATAAGTACCAGTGTAGGGGGTGAGGCACTGCTTAGGTGTGTAAAGACAGGACAAAACCTTGGGTTACGTGCCTTACACAGTTCTCTACATGCCTAAGCTGTGCCTCCCCCATCTACACTGATAATTTTAGCAGTGTAGTATCCTGCTGTTTCCCTGCTGCTGGAGACTTTTCCCACTACAGTGAGGTGCTAGGGCCTTTCCCTGCTGCCGTCCCCTGCCAGAGCCTTTCACTTTCGTGTGCAGCTATAGGCACTATGGTGTGGACACAGCTTGGTATTCACTGCTGCATGTAGCTACCGGTAGTCTATACGCCACCATCAGTGGTGTGCAGTGTAGACATACTCTTAATGTGTAAAGTGCTCCGATACCACTGTGATGGATGCAGAATGAGACCCTGAATACAGTAGAATTGAATTGTATGCAGACATTTGAAATGCTTTCGCAAAGCGGTGCTTGAGTTACACTCACACCTCCCATGTCAACTTTTCTACCATTAGCAATGACTCAACAGTGTTAAGGAGGCTGCTTATGGTAGAAATAAGCATATTTCTTCCACGCTCCATTTGGAAGAAATTTGCTGTTACCACCACCTATGAATGCTCTAGTTTGCCGACGTTTCATGAACACCTTGATGAGGGGTTACCAGGGAGGATTATGAATATATGAGGAAGAAGAACAAGGAGTGGGCCCCAGATGGGAATCCTAAGGAAGAGAAGTTAAATGACTTGTCCAAAGTTACACAGTGAGTCAATGACCAAGCTGGGATTAGAACTCACATGTATCAATGCTTTCTGACAGACCGGATGTCATAGCAACCATGGGGAAGGGAACTAATAGAGAAATACATCACATGTATGTTCCCAAAATTCTGTGTTGTATTAAATTGTGCTGTGAAAGGTGTTGGGGAAAAAAGTCCTCATTCTCCACTTTTCATTTTAGATTAACATAACCAAATGCTAATCAACAGTAGCTTCTGTGGTGGGCATGACATTCCTTACTTCATGGATGGAAAACAACCAGACAAAACACAGCTCCCCCAAGCATATATAATGGATGGCACTTATGTAATATGTACTGGACAGTGGCTCTTACTCCCAGGAGGGGTGACATTTTAGAAAGTCACATAAAAGTGCTGCACAGATAAAGTAAAATAGCCTTGTTTCTGTTGTATCAAGGTGAAGTCTGTGAACTGTATGTTAAGTGCTGATTGACTTTGATGCTTTTATTAATAGCAAATGCAAGTGGTCTCTCTTCAGACCCTTTACTGGTTTTATTGGTAGAATATTTTGTTATTTTTAGCACAGTGGCACTGTTACATCAGATTTTTTTTCTAATTCCTATGCCTACTGGAGAGCCCCATGGTAAATTTCCTTTTTACAGCATAATCTATCAAAGGCTCAGCATCTGGGACATATATACTAAGTCTTAAGACTTTAGATTTTGTCCTTAGGACTGTACAGTTTCTGCCATGTATATTGTGTGCTGCCGTTTAATTAGCTCTTCCTAAATTTATAACCATTAGTCCTGGGGACAAATTCTGCCCTGGGATAAATGTGTGCAATTCCCATTGAAGCCAATGGGAGTTCCATGTGAAAAACTGAGGACAAACATGGTTTTTTTTGATTTGTAACTGTTCATTCAGTAGAAATAGAGGAGTTAGCCTCCAGAATAATCACTTGTTTGTGGCAAAACAGCAGATATCCCTGATACCAAATTGAGGAAGAAGATCACAACATACTAGATATTGGCTTATGGAGTATTTTGTTGTGATGAGTGTAAGGTCGTCTTTCAGTGGATCACAAAAAAAACACAGCAGGGCCTTGGTGGGGCTTGAGTAGTTATTCAGCAGGGACACCTGACTTATTTTGCTCAAAATCTTCCCAATGATGGAACACAACAGCACCCAAAGTGACCCTATGACCTTCTGATATCAAGACTGACAATGTAATTGTGTTTGCAGATCTTGTGGAGTTGGACCTACAGTTTCCATGTCCATCTTTCCCTTTCTGACTTCCCCTTTTTTCATTGCGTTACAATGTCAGCTCACAAATAATGGTGCAGAGTGAAAATGAAATCTCTTTCTTCATCCATATTCCTTATTGGCCTCAAAGATGTTATAGAATATTTGTAAAAAAAAATGTGCAAGACAAATAAAGTGTCTGGTCTTCAGAGATCCTAAGCACCCACATGTCATATTGACTGCAACTGATGCCGTAGGTGCTGAGCATCTCTGAAAATCAGCCAAAGGGCTTACGACTTCAGTTGTACTTCAGTTTATTAATTTCACAGAAGTCTTCTCCCTGCTTGCCTAACCTGATTTTTGTGATACCGTATAGCAAATAAATCCCCAAAATTTCATAGAGAGAGAAGTTTCAGAGTAACAGCCATGTTAGTCTGAGAGAAGGCTTCTTTCAGGATCACAAAGGTTTGGTTTTGTTTTTTCACTTTCTGTTTGTCAGGTGATTGAATAACACGCTATATAGTATTAAGCCACAGTTAACAATGGAATAAGAATGATCAGAAGTTTACACGTCATCAGCCATTGGCTCAAAGGGGAGCACAATCATTGCTAAAAGCTCAAAGATAGGTTTCCATTTGTGGGGTCTAGAACAAAAAAATTGATTTCCCTCATCCATGTAAAGAAGCAGATAAAGCACAAAGATGAAAGAGACACATAAATTATCCATGTCAGAAGTTTATAAATATGTCAAAATCAGTACAACAGTCTACAACACTGGTGGGCAACCTGCAGCCCCTAAGGCCACATGTGGCCCATCAGGGTAATCCGCTGGCCGGCCACCAGACAGTTTGTTTACATTTGCACAGCCACCCGCAGCTCCCAGTGGCCGCAGTTCACAGTTCCAGCCAATGGGGGCTTTGGGAAGCAGCAGCCGGCATGTCCCTGCGGCCTGCGCAGAGCCAGCGAAGAAAGAACTTTTGTTTGAGCTCCTAAGATAAATTTTTGCATTAATGCTGAGCTCTCGGCTGTCATGTGTAACCCCACGCAAATTACTGAAAGCTAAAAGTTTCCTAATTAAAACATCCTGTTTTTCCTCAGCAGATGTCATGATTTTGCATAATCACCCCCACTGTTTGTACTAGTTTCTGTTACCATTCTTGGATAAAAACTGTCATTACTGAGCATGTTAAAATTGTGTGAAACATAATGTCCTCAATAGGCTTAATTCAGGTCACTATTTCAAACTACCCATCCAGCTGACATTAGCAGGGTGCTGGTCACTTGCTCTTCATTCAGCTCTTGGACTGCCCAATTCTTCATGTGCTACCTTGAAGAAGAATATCTGGACAAATGCACCATGAAACCAATGTTATACCTGAGATACACTGATGGTATTTTCATCCTCTGGACAGATGACTTAAACTCCCTTATAGATTTCCACCACAACTTCAACAACCACAACCTGTCCATTAAACTCTCTCTGGAACACTCCCACACTAACATCAACTTCCTGGACACCATGATCAGCTTCAACAGAGATACCCTAAAGACAAGTGTATACAAGAAACACATGGGTCACCACACCTACCTTCATAGATCCAGTAACCACCCCAAACACACCAAGAAATCTGTTGCCTATAGCCGGGCACTCAGCTACCACAGAATAAGCTGCAAGGAGAAAGTCCAGGATATACACATTCACACACTCAAAACCACCTTCACCGAACAAGGGCACTCCACCAGAGAAGTAGATCACATTATGGAATGGGCCACCCAAATTCTCTGAGAGAGTGATACAGAAATAAACTTCCATAAGAATATAAGAACAGCCATACTGGGCCAGACCAAAGGTCCATCTAGTCCAGTATCCTGTCTGCCGACAGTGGCCAATGCCAGGTGCCCCAGAGGGAATGAACAGAATAGGTAATCATCAAGTGATCCATCCCCTGTCGCCCATTCCCAGCTTCTTGCAAACAGAGGCTAGGGACACCATCCCTCCCCATCCTGGCTAATAGCCATTGATGGACCTATCCTCCATGAATTTATCTAGTTCTTTTTTTAAACCTTGTTATAGTCTTGGCCTTCACAACATCCTCTGGGAAAGAGTTTCACAGGTTGACTGTGCATTGTGTAAAGAAATACTTCCTTTTGTTTCTTTTAAACCTGCTGCTGGTGACCCCTAGTTCTTGTGCTCTGAGAAAGAGTAAATAACACTTATTTACTTTTTCCAGGCCAGTCATGATTTTATAGGCATCAATCATATCCCCCCTTAGTTGTCTCTTTTCCAAGCTGAAAAGTCCCAGCCTTATTAATCTCTCCTCATACAGAAGCCATTCCATACACCTAATAATTTTGTTTCCCTTTTCTGAACCTTTTCCAATTCTAGTATATCTTTTTTGAAATGGGGCGACCATATTTGTAAACACTATTCAAGATGTGGGCATGTCATGGATTTATACGGAGGCAATATGATATTTTCTTTCTTCTTATCTATCCCATTCCTAATGATTCTCAACATTGTTTGCTTTTTTGATCACCACTGCACATTGAGTGGATGTTTTCAGAGAATTATCCACAATGACTCCAAGATCTCTTTCTAGAGCAGTAACAGCTAATTTAGGCCCCATCATTTTATATGTATAGTTGGGATTATGTTTTCCAGTGTGCATTACTTTGCATTTATCAACATTGAATTTCATCTGAGATTTTGTTGCCCAGTCACCCAGTTTTGAGAGATCCTTTTGTAGCTCTTCACAGTCTGCCTGGGTCTTAACTATCTTGAGTAGTTTTGTATCATCTGCAAATTTTGCCACCTCACTATATACCCCTTTTTCCAGATCATTTATGAATATGTTGAATAGGACTGGTCCCAGTACTGACCCCTGGGGTACACCACTATTTACCTCTCTTCATTGTGAAAACTGACCATTTATTCCTACCCTTTGTTTCCTATTTTTTTTGCCAGTTACCAATCCATGAGAAGACCTTCCCTGTTATCCCATGACAGCTTACCTTGCTTAAAACCCTTTGGTGAGGGACCTTGTCAAAGGCTTTCTGAAAATCTAAGTACACTATATCCACTATATTACACTTTGCTTCAATGGCTCTCAGCACCCCCCTATAAAAATTGTTCCAGAACCCCTGCCTGCTAACTAATTTGCTTGAATATCTGTAGGAATTTCGAGGCCCTACTCTGATGAGGTGCCCATCAGAAATCAGCCAAAGAAAAGTGGCTGGCCTTAGGGGCATGCAGGGATAAGTTCGCACTTACTTTATTTACATTAATAACAATATATAGATAGATATAAAAATTGTGTATAATTGAATGTTTCCTTCACATCATAGCTCCATAGATGACTTGTCATTTTAAACTGTAAATTCTTCATATTTGTTTGAACAGTCCATAATGCAATGGGATCTCAATCCTGATGGGACCTTCAGGCACTGTGGTAAAAAAAAGTATTAAATGATAAGAACAAATGGAGTAGAAACACAGTGGTAGCTAATTCCGTTTAGACATTTGAACCAGTGGTTTTGAATAATCTGATATAATACTCGCCCACATCGCCTCTGAACTTGCAAACAGAGAATTGTAGAATTATAGATGTTAGAGATGGGAAAGTCTTATTAGGTTAGCCAGTCCATTCCCCGTCAGCACAGGATTGTTCCCTCTAGCACATTTTCTAGGCTTTTGTCCAGTCCACTTTTAAATGTGAAGCGTAAGGTGATAGGGTTTTCACCTCTGCCCTAGGCAATATTACTTTTAATAATTTATTCCACCTAAATTTTCCCCCTCTTAATTTTATCCCAATCCTCATATTTATACCTCCTGTGCACCATACCAAACAGTTTCTCTCAAGCCATGATTTTCACACACTTCAAATGTGTATTGACTTTTACTGTGTCAATACATGCTTAATCATCTCTTAGTCAAGATATATATTTAATCTCTTTTAATCTTTCCCCATAGATCAATCCCCCTAACCTCCTGATCTGTTCAATTTCCCTTCCCCTTCCCATTTCTCCTTAACTTTAGGGTAATGGAACATTTTAATCCTAAAGTCAACTGGGAGTCAAGGGTCTATCACCAGAATCCGGAAGGAAAACGGGGAAGATTCATCTGTCTTCATCATTATAAGGGAAATGTTTTCATCCTATCTATTCCCGGGTTGCCAGCATTTATTCCGCTATCACTATAGCCAAAGGAGTTTAGTTAGGTCTGGCATAGAAATGGTTGGTATGATCTCTTATTCTAAAAATAGGAATCCATTCAGAAGCTTTAAGATAGAATCCTTATGTTTTGCTTTGCACAGTATGACACATAACTAATTATATGTCTGTAACTAATTATAACTAACTATAAGTCTGCTTCTACAGGTTCCATTCTGAACTATACAGTAGTTTTATAGTCTTGTACTTCACAGTTCCATAAAGTCCTGAGGACAGAAAAATGAATAGATGCTTTGAGCCAAAAGGAAATATTATGCAATATAATGTTATATCAAAAGGTGCCAGGCAAAATAAATTAATATTTTGTTCTTATATCTCATATTATAGAAAAATTCTAGCTAGAAGAATACTTTCCCTCCATAATTTACCTATTGCAAGGTTCATTTGAAGTTCGAGGAATATGCCACATCGTTTAGCCTGAAAAAAGGGAACTGCTTTACACTGCCTGCCACCTACAATTATTATAATCTGGCAGACAAATATAATTACAGCATGTGATGTCTGTTTATGTGTGTGAAGGCTTTGAGTGTGTAGTCTTGTTGGTATTATACCACAATACAGCATAAACAATTACACTATGTAGTAACTCTAATCCAGTACTAATGCCCACAGCTATGGGTGTCACATCAGATTGCATGGATTTGTTTGATTCTTATAACTGCCCATTTGCAGGTAAATTTGACCACAATGCAAATAGTGTGGTCCTGTTTGGTAGGTCTCTGGAAGATCATTAAAAACTATAGAAATGAATGTGAATTAGATGAACAAAAATATGCATAATAGATGAACAATTATCCTAGCATTTTGTTATGATATAGGCAAAGGGAGTAGGGATTCCTGGATCATTTTAATGATTAAAATTGTAATTAGATGAGAACTCTTGGGTTTTAGAGACAGTTATTTTTACAGAGTACATTATGATTGTAATTTGTTCGTAGAATATTGCACCAACTGACAGAATAATAAAAGTAATAATTATTAGAAACCTTAGTGGTGTTTTGATCAAAATAAACCAATAATCAAATTGTACAGTTATTTCTAAGAAAATTCTAACCGTATCAGGTTTAGATTTTAGTATGTTCAAGCCAATAAAATAACAAACAAGATCAAGATTACAAGTGGGGTAAAGGCATCTTAGCCAAATGAGAATTTGGCCTGGAATGCCCAGATCAAGCAAATGAATTCCTGTATTGTATCGGTGGAGAACAAGCACTCTGGAATACTTTCGAACATTTTACCAATTCCCCCTGTCCAGTCCCAGCTCTCTTTAAACTTTGTCCTACACACAGATTTTTTTCATCATTGTAATTATTATACAATACAAAATTAAGAATATTCCTAACAATCCCACAGAAAGGGAGAGAACAGGATTCCAGAGGAAATGAAGTGGGGTGTTCTGTAAACCCACGCTAGTGATGGAAGAAGAGGAAGAAGCTGCAAGTTGAGGATATAGCTCTTTAAAAGTCTTAAGTAAATTTTAAAGCTCGTTCTAGGTGACAGGTTGACAGCTCTTGAGTCATCAACAGCCCATGTTTATCCACAGAGATGGTATAGCACATATAGCACTAATGTAAGCTTCTTCACACAGGTTTCAGAGCAGCAGCCGTGTTAGTCTGTATCCGCAAAAAGAACAGGAGTACTCGTGGCACCTTAGAGACTAACAAATTGATTTGAGCATAAGCTTTTGTGGGCTACAGCCCACTTCATCGGGTCATAGAATGGAACATATAGTAAGAAGATATATATATATATACACATACATACAGAGAACATGAAAAGGTGGAGTAAGAGGCTAATTAATTAAGATGAGCTATTATCAGCAGGAGAAAAAACTTTTGTAGTAATAATCAAGATGGTCCATTTAGACAGTTGCAAGAAGGTGTGAGGATACTTAACATGGGGAAATAGATTCAATATGTGTAATGACCCAGCCACTCCCAGTCTCTATTCAAACCCAAGTTAATGGTATCTAGTTTGCATATTAATTCAAGCTCAGCAGTTTCTTGTTGGAGTCTGTTTTTGAAGCTTTTCTGTTGCAAATTTGCCACCCTTAAATCTTTTACTGAGTGGCCAGAGAGGTTGAAGTGTTCTCCTACCTGTTTTTGAATGTTATGATTCCTGATGTCAGATTTGTGTCCATTTATTCTTTTGCGTTGAGTCTGTCTGGTTTGGCCAATGTACATGGCAGAGGGGCATTGCTGGTACATGATGGCATATATCACATTGGTAGATGTGTAGGTGAACAAGCCCCTGATGGCGTGGCTAATGTGATTAGGTCCTATGATGGTGTCACTTGAATAAATATGTGGACAGAGTTGGCATCGGGCCTTGTTGTTGGGTTAGTGTTTTTGTTGTGTGGTGTGTGGTTGCTGGAGACATCAGGGCTCGTTCACCTGCACATCTACCAATGTGATATATGCCATCATGTGCCAGCAATGCCCCTATGCCATGTACATTGGCCAAACCGGACAGTCTCTATGCAGCCTGGGGAGAAATCTGGGTGTGGGTCTGACCCGTTCCTGGATGCTGTGCAGGGGAAGAGGAAGTCCTGTCCTCCCCAGCCCAGCCAGGACTAGCAGCTGAGCCTGGCACAGGGTAGGAGCCACCAGCCAGGTCTTCCCCAGTCTCGCTCCCTGCCCCACAGTGATTTATCTCTCTGATGGCTGCCCTGGGCACCCAAAACAAACTGCTGGGGAGGGTTGTATGACTGCTCTTATGGCTTCCCTTTGTTTCCCCATTAGAAAGTCATTTTTCTGTGGGGAAGCAAAGAAATCTGCAGGAGATGTGAATTCTGCACATTCACAGTGCCACAGAATGCCCCCAGGAGTAGCACATTGTGAGCAGTACCTACCAGGAATAAATAATGGCTTTTTGTCATATGGAGACCACTCTGAAGGAACTGGACTGAAAACACTAAACATTTTTCTTATAGACAGTTGTTTACCTGGATTGTCTCCCACTGTCTACCTCATTCAGGCTGTGTGAGCATACCCTAGTTTCCACTGCAATCCATGTGTATTAGTATCATCCAAGATACCGAGACTTCCTCACGCATCCTTTTTCTCTTCTTAATTTAATTCTGTTTTTTATTGGGCACAAATTAAGCATTCTCACTAGAAGAACATTTGCTTAGTTTTCCACCTGCCTTTTTTTTATTTTATTTGTTATGTTGCTTTATAAACACACAAAATATCACCTTACTTAGCGCAGCTATGAGTACATATATATTTTGTGTTATTGGTTTGCTGTTTTCTTTGTGTTCTTTCCTCTCCTGCACACGGGACAGAAGAACTAAGTGTGCTTTCTCACTTGGAACTGGGGGGAAATCACTGGCATGGAAAATCAGTGTTGCTTTTATAAGATGTGGTGGATTCTCCATCACTGGCAATTTTTATATCAAGACTGGATGTTTTTCTAGAGGATATGCTGTAGTTCACATGGGAATTAATTCAGGGAAGTCCTATGGCCTGTGTTATGTAAGAGGTCAGGCTAGATGATCACAATGGTCCCCTCAGGCTTTGTATTCTATGAAAAGCAAAAATCCAGCCTGGAAATATTGAGTGCATTGTTGATGCAGAACAATAATGCCTCATTATGGAAGGGGAGGGAGCCTGTTTCCCTCCATTGAGTGATTGTGAGACCCATGCTAAAGAAGTAGTCTCATAATGTTGGTGATCTCATCATTTATTTGCCATTGTAAACTTCCCTTTTTTGGTATGATAATTGAGAGGCTTGTGTTGAGACAACTTTGGTATCATCTGGATTTGTTAGATATCTTTGATTGTTTTCAGTCTGGCTTGCATAGAAATGTAGGGTTGTAAGCGAACACAAGAAATCATCTAGTCCAACCCTCCCCCCCCCCCCCACCACCACCCATGCTGATTTAGGACCAAGTAAACCCAGACCATTCCTGACAGGTGTTTGTCTAATCTGTTCTTAACTATCCATATAGTTAGAACGTTTTTCCTAATATTTAACCTAAATGTCCCTTGCTGCAGATTACTTCTTGTCCACCATCCTCTTCATAACAGCCCTTAGCATATTTGAAGACTGTTATCAAGTCCCACGTCAATCTTCTTTTCCCAAGACTTAAACATGCCCATTTTTTTCCCCTCATAGGTCAAGTCTCTACATATTTTACCATTTTTGTTGCTCTCTTCTGGACTCTCTCCAATTTGTCCACATCTTTCCTAAAGTGCGATGACCAAAACAGGATAGAATACTCCAGCTGAAGCCTCACCAATGCCAGGTAGAGCAGGACAATTACCTCCCATTTCTTACATATGACACTCCTGTTAACACACCCCAGAATATTAGCCTTTTTTGCAACTGCATCACATTGTTTACTCATATTCAATTTGTGAGCCACTATCACGCCCAGATTCTTTTCAGCAATGCTACTGCGTAAGCAGTTGTTCCCCATTTGTATATTTGATTTTTTTTCCTTCTTAAGGTGTAGTATTTTTGCACTTATTTTTAATGAATTTCATCTTGTTGATTTCAGACTAATACTCGAACTTGTTAATGTTCTTTTGAATTTTAATCATATCCTAAAAGTGCTTGCAATCCCTCCCAGCTTGTTGTTATCTGCAAATTTTATAAGCATATTTTCCCCTCTGTTATCCAGTCATTAGTGAAAATATTGAATAGTACCAGACCTGGGATAGAACTCTGCAGAACCCCCCTAGATATGTCCTACCAGTTTGACTGTGAACCATTGAGAACTACAGTTGGAGTATGTTTTTTTTTCCCCAAGCAGTTGTGCACCTACCTTATAGTAATTTGAGCTAGACCACAATTCCCTAACTTGCTTATAAGAATGTCATGTAAATCTGTGTCACAAGCCTTACTAAAATGAAGATCTATCAGATCTATAGCTGCCTCCCTTATCCACTAGGATAGTAACCCTGTCACAGAAAGAAATCAGATTGGTTTGGCATGATTTTTTCTTCACAAAATCCTTGCTGGTTATTCCTTATTACTGTATTATCCTCTAGGTGCTTAGAAATTGATTATTTGTAATGCAGTATATGTTACATGGGAATGAAGGGAATGTTCCTGTTGACTTGTGTTAGCCAGCGTTGATCCTTCAAGACGATATCACATGAATCCTGCTGACTAACTCTTGCTCATTCACTCTAAGCTGAATATAAGGAAGGAAACCCTAGAAACAGACAAGGGTGAAGTTTGTATTTATTTTTATCAATTTGTTAATAAAGCTAACCCCTACAAAGGAAAGTGACTTTGATAGTGCATCTTGACTGTATTTTTTATTAGGCTGGAAAAGTACCTGCTCACAGTATGGCAAAAATATTGTGCCACTCTTTGCCTGATGTTAAAGTGACTTATAGAAGGTAGGTGTCTATACTAATTCTATTGGAGTTATTAGCCACCTTTAGTAGTACTGATCATGAAGTTTTGAGAGATGAGATGGGTGAGGTAATATCTTCTATTGTACCAACTTCCGCTGGTAAGAGAGACATGCTTTTGAGCTTACATAGAGCCCTTCTTCACGTCTCAGCAACTAACTTCAAACCTTGCATTTAGCAGTGACACTGAGTTAGTTTCCCAGACCTGAAGAAGAGCGCAATTATGGAAGCCAGTTGACAATTTGCCACTTTGAGTGAAGAATTAAATGTAAAAGGGTTAGGAAAGGCACTATTCGCCTTGGCCTGCCACCATTGTACCATCTGATCACTTTATCCTGGTTTAAGGAGATTTTTCTTGGGAATAAAAGTTTTAGATCAAGTCTTTGACTGCTATTGCCATCAGTGAGAATGCAAAAACATTTCTAGAACCTTCTAGTAGCACTGAGAATGTGTTTTCTTATTCAACAAAAATGTAAATCAGATCAGGCAATATAATTCACATGGCATGCACAGTGATCTGGTTCCCTCTAAATGAGTTTAGCATTGTCACACACCTACAGTAGGCAGAGCAGGGGTATTCATTCATGCTGCTTTTATAGTCCAGGTTTCTGCATATATATTTTTGCATTAAAATATGCTCTTGTATAAACACTTAGTGACAAATCACTACACCAACATGAGAAGTAGAAGTTTCTGCTTTTCTTAATTTAGGTGCATCCAGGAGGTTAAAAGTGTTTTGAGAGCGTTGCTAAACATTCATATAAACTTGGCAGTTTCAGTTTGCAGGGGTTCAAATTCATGCAAATAATTTTTCCAGCTTGCATCTATTTGCACCCCCCTGTGATGTGACCCATTAATTTCTTTTTCAACTAAAAAGAGATGCCAGGCTTCAGTGAGCAGTCTTTCCATTTTCACATTCCAATCCAACCTGGGGAAAACAGAAAATAAACATTAAATGAATTGCTAGGTTTATCCTCCTGTCATGCAATTTGAAAGAAATGTATGATCTAATTTTCATCTCCACCATTAAAAAAACAGAAGTATTTCCACTCTCCTTATCATCTCTGCCACAGGATTGACCATGTTTTCCCAGGAGCTTATGAAATTCTAACAAATAGAATAATTTGTATATATTTGTATTACTGTTGCTTTATATTGTTTGAGGACTTAATAAATCAGATGATAGGCTATGAAGTTTAGAAATACAGTATTTATTCAAGAACTCTTAAGGATTCCGTCAAGTTTCACTGTCTCATTGGAAAAGCCAGTCAGTAGGAAAAGTTTATACATAAAGGTTCACTCAGTGGTTAAAACTAGAGACTGGAGAACTTTAAAAGGTTTTGCAGTTCAGATAATCATCCGAAGTTCAGCTGTTCATCCAGGGTTCATTTCAGAGTGCAGGATTGTGCCTTCATTACACCCATAGAAAAACAGAGCACTAGGAAGAGAAAGAAAGGCAACAGGGATTGAGAAGGGGAAATGAATTTTGAAATTCACTGAGAGCACATGAACAGGCAACACCTAGACACCACAGTGATGGTGATTTAGAAACGAGTATAATTTATTATTATTTTAAGGCCCTATTGATTAAGGCCAGCCCCGCTGGGGGCTCTACTCTTTTAGCATTACTAGTGTCTGCCATCAGTGTCTCTCATGAGAATTGCAGTTTCTCCCAATTTCAACCAGGCTAACAATACAACAGGAAAGTCTCAATTCATCACTGGTATAATGGTAATGCTTTTCCTGTTTTATGCTGCTGAAGGTGAAAGGAGAATCAGGCTAATGAATGCAGCTTTTCTCCTGTTACTTTTACAGTGCTAACCCTGACTGAAACTGGGAAGTGATGAGATGGCCAAAAATGAATTACTTAATTAAAAATAAAAAGTTACATGAAACATTTTTCAAACCTCAAAAAGAAAAATGTGAGTTCAGTTCGGTTTGATATTGGGGCCAAAGTTCAGGTCAGTTCTTTTCTTGTCTAGTCTGTCAGGTTTATCCAATCCTAATATAAATTCACTTACGTGTAATAGTAGCACACACCCTCTGATTCTGTTTTGCATTCTAGGACTTCAGAAAAGGGAAGAAATTGCTCTGTCATAATCTGGCCAAAGAACTGTGTGAGTCTTACTCTTCTCTGAAAGAAAGAGCAAACTGCTCGAGCTTATCCTTAATTGTTCAGTTGAATTTCTTCCTGACGTGCAAGTTAAAACTTCAGTATTTAGGAATAATAATAATTTTAATAATCCTATTCAAGTGTTCAAACCTCCTTCCACCTCAGATAATTAAGATTCTACTGTGCATGTGTCCCTAAGGCTCACAAAGTGCTTGAATAGTTCAATATCCCAGAGGATCACAGCTGTTTTTTATTTAATTTATTTATTTATCTTACACTAGAGTAGAGATTCAGTGTGTAGCCTGAAGGGTGTGCTTTTGAATAGAAGATAGAAACAGATGTTATTCAACTAGCAATGAAATATGAGGCCTCTCTTTCAACTCCGAGGCTTGTTAAAATGTTTTGTGGCAATAACATTGCCAGAGGTAAGTAGGTCAGGTTTCAGTATGATCTAATTAATAACGAGTCTCTATCTTCACTCTACTTACAAGTAACCCAAAGATGTGTGTCACTTTGAATGACATGTGCAACAGTTTTCATCCTGCACCATGAAAGTGCACACAAAGTGCTACACGAAGGCAAGACTATGTAGCAATCATGGCCGTGCCCTCCTCTCTCCCTCTCCCCAAAAACTTAGAATGTCTACTCTATAGGACAGTGGTCCCCAACCTTTCTGTTGCAATAGCATATTCATGTTCCCAGAAGAGTGCAGCGGGCGCCAGACGATCAGCTGCCGAAATGCCGCCGAGGAGCAGCGTCATCAAGAACCGCCACCGCCAAAATGCCACCGAGAAGCAGCGGGATTTCAGCGGTGACGCTTCCTGGCATTGCCTCTTCTGGGCGGCATTTCGGCGGCTGGTTGTCCAGTGGAAGCGCTCCCTTGTCGGTAGGCGGGCGCACATAAATGGCGCCCGTGGGCACCGCGTTGGGGACCACTGCTTTAGGCATTCCCTTCCATTTGCCATGCCCAACGTGCATACACACACCAGTAATAAGGTTACGGCCACTAATGCTATTTGTTTACTGATTAACATGTCCAAAAATCCACATTGCTTCAGATCTAAAAATGGGAACTACCTTAATCTAAATATCTTAGATGAAATGTTTTCTTTAAGTTGAAAGCAGGCATATGTGAGTTTCATTTGTTATTCTGATACAGTATAAAGCCACTGGCAGAAAAAAGGAAGTAGCATTCAAAGATTATTTTGTACTATTTTTCTGAAACTTAATGTGAGATTTAAAAAAAAAATACAGGTGACATAGCTTGCTAATATACCAATTGAAAGACTTTGTTCACATTTTAAAAAAAAATCAGAACCAAATTCTGGTTCTGTTATGTGACGCTGACTTAGCATTATTTATTCCTGACTCACAGACAATTTTTTTTCTGTAAGGCAGACCATAAGAGCCCACAAGAAAGTCTGACCAGTTTGCAGACTTATGGAATCTCAGTAGGATTCTATTTCCAAATATAAAATGCATGTCATGCCCATCGGCAGAGTCTTAGAACAGCAATAATGATCTGATGGCCACTTTACCATGAAGGAACTATTAATGCTTTGAACCACTGCTACTGCTGTGCAGGTCCAAACATATAATTTCAAAGCACGCATGGAGTACAAGCCTCCTGAGGCAGAACTATGTCCCTGTTTTAAAATTGACCCACAAAAAGTGCAGTAAATAAAAGAACAAACTATTTTTCTGAAAGACAGGAATATAAAAACTGAAAGAAATGAACTGCTAACAATCTTGTGAATCATTAAAATTACACCCAGTATAAGCAATGCTTGAGTATGTGGCGTTTATAGAAAAAAAGATATTTGTTTCCGGACAGCACTGTGTGTAAAGGGAATTCTACAACTGGCTGCAGCTTCAGCTTTTCCATCATCATCCTCACACATGAAGGTCTTCGGTTCTTGCCAGAAGTAACTGACACTCTGATGCCAGCTCACTTGATCTCCAGTCTTCTGTAACTTCATAGAACCAGTTGTGAAGAAAAATAAAACACAGTCACAGAATTGTGAAACCAGTTCTGAATCCTATACATATGCCTGTAAATTCCTTTTGTGTATTATTTACTCAACTTGATAAGCATTATGGCCCTGATTATCATTTCTTAGGTGGAAGCGCACTTGTGCTCATGTCTTTTACCAGGCGTGTGTTTGTAAAAATCATAGACTTCTGTGCGTGTGCACCTAGATAGAAGTCAGGGATTTGAATGCTCAAATCCAATAGTGCATAGGCAAATGTGTGTCTAACTCACCCTAAAAATTAGGTTCTATATGTTTCCAATACCAACCCAAAAGGGTAAAAAAAAAATAGAGGTCTGAGTGTGATGATGCATAAATTGCTCTATTTTTGAGGGTTGCAACTGACTAGTGCAACCAAAATATACAATTTTCTAACATCTTAAAATTTTACCTTTTAAAAAAATGCTCAGACATTTCTTCTCTTTTCACTATGTTTTAGTAGTATTTTAGCATGCTATGTAAGTCCGTTGTCTCAGCAGCTTTCCTATGATATTTCATAATACACATTTAAAGACTAAAGTTCTGGAATAATGGGTGCTAAAAAAAATGCTTGTTCAAAACCCTGCATTTACAAATCCAAACAAGCATCTGCATGCACAAATAATTTTTTTGCATAGCTCTGCACCCAATTTGCTGGTGCAAATGCCCATTTAGTCACAGAAATTTAAGGATTTTCAGGTGAATCTGGTGCCACCCTCATTGCTCTTGACCTCAAAAATATGGTCCTTATAAAATAGTTAATGGAATTTTTTTAATGTATTTTATCTTTATCCAACTCTTTCAGGGCTAGAAGTTGTAATACTCAGAGCTACAGTACCTAATTTTTAGGTGCCTTGCCACCTAGTAGAATGGACAGCCTCAGATTAGGTGCCCAGACTCCCTAAACAATGCATGGGGAGAGTTAGCACCTAAGAATGGGATTCACAAATGTCAGTTCTTTTGAGTGGGGAGCTGCAAAAGCTAGCCACTAGGAAATGCCGAGGACAGGTGTGTAGCCTAAGCCCCATCCCTCAAAGGGAATTAGGTGTTTGTCTCCACTCAGGATTTCCAGCCTGAACCCTCTTGTGGTGGTAGGTGCCTAAGCCATCTCTTGCCAAAAACACTGGCGGAGGAGACGGTAGTGCTAGTGCCCCTCTTACAACTTTTAGCTCAGTGCTAAGAGCACTCACCCGGGAGGTGGGGTTCAATTCCCTCCTGTGTCTGATGAGGAGCACAGATTATCTTAAGTCTTCTCTCAGGTGAGTGCCCTCACCACTGGGTTGTGTGGTATTCTGGGGCAGGTCTTTCTCAATCTCCCCTGTTGAAGCTGTTCTGCTGTGTGTTAATAATATATGTGTTATATAATATGAATGGGGGTGAGTAGGGCATGTATAGTAGCATGCAGTATATTATTATTTGTCATTTGCTTTCTGTCTTGGCATGGAATGTTATGTGATACTAAATACAGGGTAAATGAGGTATATGAGGCGGTTCTATTCTCTGTAACAGACTAACATAGGCTTATTTTTTGTAATTAGAGTCGTCTTAGTTTTTTGTGAATGGTGGCACAACAAGCTAAAAAGAAAAATGAGCAGGGGAATGTCCTGGGAGGTGCGCCTCTTCAGAATCCTCATCGGGACTTTGGAACAACCAAAGGTGAGGCTGCTCCCGGAGTGCCATGCTCACATACTTCATATACCCCAGTCCTGGGAAAGGACTTCTGGAGCTTGAGGGCTGTGTGAATACAATGCAAACAAGATCCATACAGCTTACAATTATGTATCTCACTAGCCAAACTATATGCCTTGATTTAAGGGGTTCCCAGGACCTGGGGATACAACACATAGAAGTAGTCTGGAAGGAGTTAAATAGCTCAGGCATTCCAGTATCTCTGTGTATTGTAAACAGAGATTCATACTAGAACAGATGAACTCTCCCCTATTATCTGGTAGTGTTCTGTGATTAGATATGCCTCAGGAGTAATAAATTGCTTCTACTGCATTTAACTGTCCATCAAAGATGGAAATGGGGTTTTCTTATATTAACCTGGATAGTAAGTGATAGATGTCAAAGAAAATTGTCTAGTGCATACTTGGCCTTAAATGGTGAAATGAAAAATAACATCACCTAGTAGTTTCCTCTTGAGGATAAAGCTTTGTTGACTTCATAAGAGGTTTGACTAACTCAGGAGCAGATGGTGATGTTAGTTCAACTGGAGCATCAATTAGTAGACTACAGGCCTTCTAATGATATTAATGATCTAATGCAGAGATACTCAAATTGTAGCCTCTGCACGACTAATGACCCATGGAGCACTTGCTTGTAGTCCATGGAGAGATGGCTGTTCACACAGTTTCCTTGCTTCCACATTCTCCTTGTTTCCAGCTGCTAAACTGCATTAAAAGAAACTAAAGACATTCAATATTTTTTCTAATATTACTTTTTAATGAAAGTCACTGCTGTGGTTGCAGTAAGGATGTTATGTGATTGCAGTGTGGTCCATTCTATGAAAATTTGGGGAATGCCTGATCTAGAAATTATTTTATGGAAACTAAAGAGTGTTTATAGGAAACATCATTGCCTTGTATAGAGATGTTGTAACAGTGCAACTACATAGCTACAAAGTTCTGGATTGTCATAACTACTGAAATTCAGTGACTAGGACGTAGAACTATTTATTTACATGCTATCACATGTAATCAACAGGAAGGCCAGATATTACTTTAAAATATTTTGTCAGATTTACCCAAGATTTACATTAATGTAAGTGAAACAAAGATTTGGAACAAGTTGTTGAAAAGGAAACTGGATGACCCAGAAACACCAAAATCTTTGCAAATCCTGGATCAAATAAATCCCAAGTGTAACTCCGTTGAAACCAAATGAAAACTTTTCTGCCTGGTCACTGTGTTCACTTGCCAAAGGTCCAGAGCACCCGCACATCCCTAGCACTAACTCTAACAAAGAATACTCTCAAGAATGCACATATAGGAAATGTTGGAAAGAGTGTCATAGCGGATCCCAGCTATCATGTATTTTGTCCATCTAAAAGGATGGCCATATTTTACCTACATAGATAATCTTTTAAAGCTTCTACATGGGTATCAATCAGTTCTGCTTTATGACTTTCTCATATTTATAAAACAGTTCTTGAAATAAAAACACAGAAAACTAGTCAAAATGCATTCTCGGACTGAATATAAAGTAATGTTCCCCATGATTTGTTTGGTCACAGCAAGCAACCCCTCCTTGCTGATAGAGTAAAGCAAGATTTCTTTTATGTTACTCCTGACTGATAATGATAAATTCCTGAGGCATTTTTTCCCTAAACCCAGTAGGTAAATCAAGGACACTCTAGGGGTCAGTGAGATGTTGCAGGCCAGATAATTCTAATTCATATCCATTCCCCCTTTATGTTTACAAACTTTAGTGTTAATCCATGACTAGGATGCCCTTCACATGAATGTAATCTATTTTTGCAGATGCTGTTTTAAAATTGATTGGATTGCAGACACGCCTACTGAAATCATCCAACCTAGTGAAGAAACAGAATGGGATTTGGATTATAGGGTTTCAGATAACACCAAGTCCCTCGTGAAAGGTATATTATTTCTTTTCTTTGTTCTGCTTTTGGAAAAGTATAGCTGTGTTATTCTTTCTTTTTTTTTTTTCCAACAATATAAGTCACAGCATTTTTCCCCCACCAGGAATTATAAGCTGCAAGGAAGATTTCCAAGCCAAAATCACAGTCTTAAATGGGTGCTGAATAAAACTAATCAGATGCTGCATGGTTCACAAAGGGTAATTAGTAGATTATATTTCGTCAGCACTAAGGTCATTTCTGAGATAACAGGTGAAGACCTTCTTTCAGCTGCCCGCACAGAATAATTGAAAGACTTCAGTTCTAAGTACTACCTGTCCATAACCATTTATGAGCACAAACAGTACAATTAATTACACATAATGGATAGATCTTTCACTCTCCCTCTCTCACCGTCTCTCTCACACACTACAGATAGAACTCCAATTATTTGAAGGTCTCAGGGGACAACCAAACCCTATGAATAACTGAGGAAGCTGGCTCCTGAGTGCAGACTTGAAAGCCTGCTGGCCTGTTCCCCTAATTCTAGTCAGTTGACCAGTCTCCTCAAGGCCAGGCAGCCTCAAGAAGACTTACTGTCTCAACAGGACGTCAGCATGTATATGTTGAAGTCCTGATGAGTTGGAAGGCCTCGGGGAAGCCAGCTGGCTGTCTGTAACTGGGGAAGCGGTCAATAATCTTTGAAATATGTGCTTTTGGCTTTGGGGAGCATGAGCATAAGCTTCAATTCCTGCTGGGCCTGCTCCTTTGATCATCAGCTGATTTTTGTAGGCACTATAGTCAGCATCAATGCCTAAGGACTATATGGATTCTGGTTTTCAAGGGGATCTTTTGCACATATGCAAAGTTGTGTGCAGCACTTTTTAAACATTAACATCCATATGTGCTTTTGATAATATTTACACATGCAGAGTTTGTTTGTCTTAATTGGTTCTCTGTGTGTAAATATTATCACCTGGGTGTGCAGGTGTTATAATATATCAACTGTGTATACAGGCATTAGAGTTCAAAAAGTGTACAAGCGGGTGCACATACATATGAGAGACATACGCACATACTTACATATGGATTTAGGAGTTTAACTCTAGACGCTTATTTTTTGAAAATCTTGGCCTAAATGTTCGTTTAGCAAAGTGAGAAATTTAAAAGCGAAATCAGGTGAGCTACACTGCCTGGCAATGGAAGAAAACCTTCATATAGCAGATATTACTTAAACATGGTAGAGTGACAAATCAGTCAGATACTGGAATACCCAGCTACAAATTTACAGTTTGGGATAGCTTTGCTCACAGAGGTGTGGGGAATAACACTATATCCAAGAGACTATATGGAATTCAATGAGATAAAATCTCTGATTGGAGAGACCTATACAATATAATCTGATAAAAATCCCAAAACATATGTACTAATAGGATTATACTACTGACTCCAGCTCAGGAAAAAGATATTGAGTGCACAATCTTAAGGAAGATCAAAGAGGCAACTAAGGCTAATGAAACTGTAATAGCAGGTGACTTTAGTAGTAGATGACCATCTGCATATTAACTGGTCAAACATCACAAAGGTACAAGGTTCAGAGAAGCAATTTCTCAACACCTTAACTGATTGCTTCTTGCAACAGCTAGGTCTGGAGCACACAAGAAGAGAAGCTATTTTCAGCTTAGTCCTATGTAACACACAGGAGTTGGTTAATGAGAGTAATTAACCATTGGAACAATTTACTAAGGGTTGTGGTGGATTCTCCATCACTGCCAATTTTTAAATCAAGATTGGATGTTTTTCTAAAAGTCCTGCTCTAGGAATTATTGTGGGTAAATTCCATGGCCTGTGCTATACAGGAGGTTACACTAGATGATCACAATGGTCCCTTCTGGCCTTAGAATCTATGAGTTGTGACCACAGTATAATTAGGTTCAGGGGAGGAACTGTCCCAATAAACTAGTATTGTGATGATAGCTGATGGGGGTTAGGGAGAAACTTTCCCTGTAGATAGGTTATTCCATGAGTGTCTGCTGTGTGTTATTGTACCGTCCTCTGAAGCACATGGTACTGGCCACTGCTGGATGCAGGATATTGGCAAATCTAGTATGCAGCTCCTGTGTTTGTAAAATTCCGAGTCAAGATGATTGTATTCCTCTCATCACCCTGACTCACTATGTGGCCTTGACTATGTCACTTAGCTCCTCAGTATCTGTTTACCCATCTGTAAAATGGGAATAGTAATATTATCACCTAATTGTCGTGAAGCTTAATTAATAGCTGCAAAGTGATTTGAGATCCCTGGACAAAAGGTGCTACAGAAGTGCAAGATATTAGTTTAGGAATGAGTTTAGCACTAAAAGAAGTTCAGCTCTCCCCATTTTTTGGTAATATGATTTTCAGTGGTTCCCAATGTGTTATATACTGTCTTCATAAGCATGTTTTCCTTAGACTTTGGAGTTTTGTCAGGGACACAAGATGCCTTTTCAAAACTCAGCAAAACAAGGAGAGACTCACTAAGCTCATATCATTGCAGTCAGAACTGGTGCTTACAGCAACACCCATTGTTGGTGACAGGCTCTGGGGAGCCCTGCCAATGCTGATCTAGCTGTCTATGCCAGCTCAATGAGTCAGAAAAAAGTTTTGCATGTGCCAGCTCTATCGTGCAAGGTTGCTCAGAAATCCCCTTCAGTTTCTAGGCAGAATAATTGCTGTATTCCCCCATCTACTTCACCATGAGAAAGGAACAAAGCAAAGGAGAGGAAAGGACAGCTTTTGCCAGCAAAAATCTAGCTGGCATTGGAAGGTCATTGCTTTGAAAATATTTTCTACATGATTGTATTTGGGGCATCTGAAAGTGTGTGGAGCTTTCTGCCATTCATGTACACAAAAAAGAAAAACAGCGGTGGGAATACATTCAAGGCAAGCAATAGAAGTAAGCACAAAATGTAGCTTGTTTACTGTAGGGGCAAGGCTGCGGCAGATTGGCGAGGAGCTAAGTGGTGGACTGAGTATGTGACTGGATGTAAGAGGAGGATGCAGGCAGTTTCAATGAACTTTGTCCGACAAACCCTGCCAAAAGAAATTGTAGCCTAGCTCAGCATATTTTTGCCTGTAAACGAGTCAGTTTATGTAATAAGCATAAATCGTACATATAAGAATGTAGCCAACTGTTGACCCCATGTAGCCCCGAGATAAACGTGGAAAATATAGCACCGCAGAGGACTCTCCCCCCCGGCGGAGTCCTGCCTGGTCAGCTGTCCCAAATGGCCAGAGTCCCCTGCAGCCCCTCCACGCGTCCTAGGGGCTCCCCGCGCAGATTGGAGTGTAAGTTCTTCCTTCCTTCAATAAAGCATAGTTTACTATTCTTAGGCCTGAGTTGTCCTCCTTTCGCTGGTATCTTCCCCCCCCCCAGCCCTTGCGGGCACAACTGGTGTCACGAACAGGATACCAGCGGAGGGATGCCTCTTTGGGGAAGGAAGGATAAGGGGGAGGGAGAGAGCCACATCCCTGGGTGGCCCTCCACGGGACAGTGGGCACCGGTGGCTCGCAAGCTGGTGGGGTTGGTTTCCCCCACCTAATGGCCAGAGCTAGAGCAGGAGCCGGGGCAGCTACCCCAGTTAGGCTGGAGGAACTGATATCCAAGCTCCGGCTGGACAAAGTAGGACCAGCGGAGCGAAAAGCGGCGGGGAACCTGGGATGGGTCTTCCTGACCGCACTCTGCGTGGTGGACAAGGCACTGCTGGTTCAGCGCCAGAGGATGGGAAGATTAGAGGCTGATTTGCAGCAAGCAAATGAGGCCTGTTCACTAATCCAAGAAGTCATCACTAGTACGACCGAACAGGCCGATCGGTTTGAGCACCGCTGCTCGGTTATGGCAGCTCGCATTGCGAACCACCAGTGGTGAAAGGGAGGATGGCAAGACGTGCGTCCCCTTGCCGTATGCGCACTGGTACGCAAAAGCGACTGGGATCCAGAGACCTGGGATGGGGATATTTGGGAGACGAGCGAGGATGAGTCCCCCGGGGAGGAGAGAGGGGGAAGGCGGGACTGTACCCACACCTGCGGCCCGTTGTTGAGACACGATACGAGGAATAATCGCTACCGTTAAAGGTCTGCTCCAGGCGGACATCATTCACCCCACCATGAGCGTATTTAACAGCCCAATTTGGCCAGTCCATAAAAAGGACGGAACCTTGCGCATGACAGTAAACTACCGCAACCTGAATAGGGTCACCCCAATCCTGACAGCGGCAGTTCCCGACATGGTCTCCATCATGGAGCGCTTTGTGATGCAGGTAGGGCAGTGGCATGTCATGGTGGATTTGGCAAATGCCTTCTTCTCCATTGCCATTGCCCCACAGAGCCAGGATCAATTTGCCTTTACATGGGAGGATCGGCAGTATACGTTCACTGTGCTGCCTCAGGGCTACAAGCATAGCCCTACCATCTGCCACCAGTTGGTTAGTCGAGACCTGGAGCAGGTGACTCTTCCAGAGGGAGTGGTAACTGGAGCACTATATTGATGATGTCCTGCTGAGCGGGCCCCCTCCAAGGCCAAGAACAATGTGTTGCAGGTTCTGGCAGCCAGGGGATGGGCTGTCAACCCTAGTAAAATCCAGGAGCCCAGCCAGGAGGTGATCTTCTTGGGAATACTTTGGTCGGGGCCTCAACATAAGATCCCACAAAAAGCCATCGAAACAATTACCCACTTCCCAGAGCCCACTAGCATAAGCCAAGCCTAAACTTTCCTGGGCCTCCTTGGGTATTGGCGCACATTTATTCCCCATCTAGGGTACATCTTGCAGCCCATACAAGCAGTAGTCCGGAAGAAAGCCACATTTAGTTGGGGGGCCAAGCAGCATGCCACATTCCAGCAGGCTAAAGAGGTGCTCAGCCAACACACAGTGCTGAGCCCAGGCAGACGAGGCACCCCCTTTGAACTCAAGGTAACGGTGGTTGACCACGTGGCCTCGTGGGGGCTGTGGCAGCAAGCTTCGTCTCAAAAGGAGCCCATAGGATTTTGGTCGCGATCCCTGCGAGGCTCGGCTGAGCATTATATACCCCTTGAACAGCAGCCGCTTGCAGTAGTGTGGGCCCTGCAGCAAACTGAGCCCATAACAGGCATGGAGCCTGTAAAGGTGCGTATCCCGCTTCCGATTATGGGTTGGGTCCAGGATGAAAGCCTGCTCACACGGACTGGGCTAGCCCAGACTCAGACCCTATGGAAGTGGAAACACTACCTGCAGCTGCATATGCAAATGACCCAGGCAAGCATTACCGATGTGCATGCGCGGCTTTTGGGTGCTGTCACTTTCGATGAACTGCCCTCCGGGGGCCAGCACACTTATGTCCCCCGGTCGAAATGCCTCAACCCCCCCTGTATGGAGGTCCCTCCTTAACCAAACAACAATGAGAGGTTGCGTCGTTTACTGATGGATCGGCCTCGTACAGGGGGGCAGAATGATGGTGGCGAGTGGCCGCATATAATCCCTGCCTTGAGGAAATACTGTTCGAAACTGGTCCTGGCCTGTCTACGGGCAGCGTTCATGACCATCACAGAGAACCCAGGGCCCGTTTATCTGTATACAGATAGCTGGGCAGTCTACAAAGGCATGACACAGTGGATGGCCGTCTGGCATGCGGCTGGCTGGAAGGTGCATGACAAACCCCTTTGGGGTTACGACATGTGGCCTGCCATTTGGGATGCCTGTAGCCAGAGGCCCGTTGCTGTTCGTCATGTAGACGCCCACCTGACAGGGGAATCAGAGGAGGCCCGGTTCAACAGAGAGGTAGATGATATAGTATATGTAGTAGCTGCCCCTGGCCTGGACGAATGGATACATCAAAAGAGTGGTCATCTAGGAGGGGAAAAAGCAATGCAATAGGCCACAGATCGTGGCTTACAGACCACGATTGGTGCGCAACGGGATGCCCATCGGCACTGCCCACAGTGCACCAGGCTCTCTCCCCAGCACTTAAAAGCAGAGAAGGGGTACCTGAAGCGAGGTCAGAAACCTGGGGAAGTATGGCAGGTGGACTACATCGGCCCGCTGCCCAAAAGTCAGCAACATAAATACGCGCTAACATATTCAGGTCTGCTCTTTGTATACCCATGCGCAAGTGCCACACAGGTGCAGACTATAAAGGAGTTAGAAGAATTCATCTTCTACTACTGATCCCCCCTCAAGGTGCAAAGTGACCAGGGAACCCATTTTATGGGAATGGAAGAGAATGGGCTAGGGGATGGGGGATTGCGTGGGTGTTCCACATCGCATACCACCCACAGGGCGCCGGACTCATCGAACGCATGAACGGCTTGCTGAAAGAACAGTTACGCAAACTATCTCCCATTAAGTCCCTGGCCGGGTGGAGCCGTAATCTCCGCCAGACCATGGCTGCGCTCAATGACCACCCTCTGTATGGCTCCACCCCGTATGCTAGATTCAAGGGGGAGGTCATCGAGCGGCCCCGTGTGTTGCGAGTGAAACGCCTGCACCCGCAAGCCCACCTCCCCATTTGGGCCACCCCAGGAAGAGCTGGTCTCAATCTGCGGGTCCCTCAAGAGGGCCTCACTCTACAGCCCAATAGCCAGAACCTTGTAAGTACTGGCCTAGCCCTAGGGCTCCCACAAGGCTATTATGGGCACTTTGCCCCACGCAGCAGTCTGGCCCTTAAGGGCATAGATGTTGCGGCGGGAGTAATCGACGCTGACTATACCGGGGAGGTTAAGGTGCTCTTGGTTCACAATGGCCCACAGGCAGTAACCCTCCCCCAAGGCAAACGTATTGTGCAGTTGATTTGCGAGCGCATTGGGTTGCCTGATGTCCACGAGGTGGATGCGCTTGCACCCACCACTCAAGCGGGAGGGTTCGGCTCAACTGGACATGCAGTTTGGGTCCACGACCCCACCAAACATAACCCGCTCAAAGGGGAAATCCTAGCTGATGGTCTCGGGAACACTCCCCTTGTACTGCTAAAAGGGGAAGACGCCCCAATTCATGTGCCCTCTAAGCGTCTTTCTTCCAGGCAACCATAACTGCCGCACTGCAGTTTGGGCAGATCCATGGAGCGTCCTGGTCACACCACCCGAAGGCCGACACCTGCGATGGCCCTATGGCGTGTTCTCTACGGCATGATCCTCGAACTAATTTTAGCTGCGATAGGTGCCCAAGCCACATGGCACCACAACTCGGCCAGTGGATGCAATCGATGGCACTAGCAGGTAACAAGTCGGACTGTTGGTACTGCACACACGCCCCCCAATTGGCAAGCGCCAGCATTCCATGGGCCGCAGTGCCATGGAATGAATCCTGGGCCCTTAACGACACCACTTTTCTCACTAAGTATAATTAAACGCCCCCTTACCGGCACCAAGGACACCGGTAGTGATACTGGGGGACGCATATTGGTGTGTTCAGCGGCCTTCAGCGACGGACGCCGCTCGTCCCATTGGAAAACTTCCTCATGCACAGTGATAGCAGAATACCTGCCAGGCAGTTTAACGTTACTGCTGGCCCACCGGAAATGCACAGTGAGTAGATGGCCGGAGAGGCGTGGGTCTCAAGTGACAATTGCTCCGGTTCCTCCAAAACCAATTTGACTTATACCAATGGCACCACCCTCTGCCATCGGTGGTGGCGTTGGGGCGAGTGGGGACTACATACCCGTGGTTTTCTGTATTCCTACAGTGCCAGTACCCCTGTATGGAGAACACCCCTCAGCACAATTCGGTGCGGGCAAACCCCGCGTGCACATTACTGGTCTCAGTGTGACCAAAGCTCCGATAGTTGGTGTCGCAATGCCTCAGATAGCACATGGCTCCCCACGGCAGGATTGCCGGGGCTGTACTGGCTCTGTGGCCGTTGGGCATATAAAACCCTACCCAACCAATGGTCTGGATGGTGCACATTGGGACGGCTCCTCCCCTATACGTATGGAATGCAAACCATGCATGCTCATGCAGTGCATAATTACATATTGGTGGCATGTCCACGACGGAGCCCAAACCCCATTGTGCAGAGACCCACTGGCTTCCATCAGTTTGTCCGCTCTTTCCTCCCCTGGCTAGGGGTGGCCGAACTGGAGCGGGCTATTGTAAATATTTCAGTCACATTAGAGATTATAGAGAATAATACCATAGATGCAATCCAAGCCTTGCAATTAGAAGTAGCTTCTTTATTGCAAGTTATATTACAGAATCGTATGGTGTTGGACTACTTATTAGCAGCTCAAGGTGATATTTGTGCCTTGATTAATGAAAGTTGTTGTTTTTACTCAAATCAGGATAAGCGCATCAAGACTGCTGTTCATAATATGATGGACCACTTGAAGGTGTTACATGACGTGGGCTCTGAGGCTTCTCTATGGGATGACCTTTGGCGGTGGCTAACATCCTGGCTTCCGGATCTTGGTGCCTGGGGGAGACACATCAGGCTCCTGCTATTTATTGGACTACTGGGCTTTGTATGTGTGTTTGTCATTCTTCAATGCTGTGTGAATTGCTCCTCCATCCTCCTGGCCCGACTGGCAACCCCCAAACCAGTGCACACGCTCAAAGTGCGCTGGTGGCAGTAACTAATACACCTCAGTCCGCCAAGGGGTGGAGTGTAGGGGCAAGCATGCGGAAGATTGGCGAAGAGCTAAGTGGTGGACTGAGTATGTGACTGGATGTAAGCGGAGGATGCAGGCAGATTCAATGAACTTTGTCCAACAGACCCTGCCAAAAGACATTGTAGCCTAGCTCAGCATATTTTTGCCTGTAAACGAGTCAGTTTATGTAATAAGCATAAATCGTACATATAAGAATGTAGCCATCTGTTGACCCCACGTAATCCCAAGATAAACGCAGAGAATATAGCGCCGCAGAGGACTCCCCCCAGGAAGAGTCCTGCCTGGTCAGCTGTCCCGAACGGCCAGAGTCCCCTGCAGCCCATCCGCGTGTCCTAGGGGCTCCCCGCGCAGATTGGAGCTTAAGTTCTTTCTTCCTTCCTTCCTTCAATAAAGCATAGTTTACTATTCTTAGGCCTGAGCGTCCTCCTTTCGCTGGTATCTTCCCCCCCAGCGCTTGCGGGCACATTTACCAAACCATTTGATTAGACAAGAACTTAGGTACTTCTATATGTATTTTCATGAATATTTACGGTAACACCACATTTCATTTGTGTGTGCAAAAAGTGAAAGAGAGCAATGGGAAATGCACTGGCTTGAATTAAATGAGCTAGTAACAGTATTGTCAATGGGATAATACTTCCCTCTACATAGACACAAAGAAATCCTAGCTAGAATGTGAGTTTGCAGTAAATGCCATGTTCAACCCAGTGGAACGAATGTGCAGGAGATGAAGATCCCAAGACTTCCTCCCTTTGTAGATTCAGTGCACAAATCCAAAAGTAAGGTATTTAAGAGCCAAGTCAAAATAATTATTTAATCATTAGCCGAGGATAGCATCATTGTTTGCTACAGGCATAAAAAATGAACTATTAGCTAACTGCATACCTAGCCAGAGAAAGATTGCTTGAAAAGGACCAAGTAGGAAGGAGGTGGGAAGCTTAGTTTGCTGGGCTTTTAAAAAATTATACAACTGAATAAAAAGGGGTTTTAATCATTCTGTAGGTATATATTATAGCAGTCGTTGCAATCATTACCATCACTTACCGAGCACGGGCAATGTACTTGGTGCTGTACAAAGCATAGAGAAGTTACAGTCCCCACCACAAGGAGATTACACTCTAAATAAGAGAGACAGTATGGTTTGGATGCATGAATCTAAATCCTTCACCAAGTGCCCAGCTGGTGTGACTGGGCTGGGCTCTAGGAAACTCCACAGGAGAAAGAAATCCACCATCCCCAGGCTTGGGATGAACACAGATATGCTCAGTGGCTGCTATTCTAACCCAATGACTGAAGTAGCTTCTATGTCCCTAGCTGTCTCTGCAGAAGGAGATAGGACTGAGGTTGTTGACATTCCAGAATAGTCTGCATTCCTGTGATGTTGAGCTAGAGAGTTCTGAAGACCCCGTGCTTCAGATGGCTCTGGTCCTGAAGCACAGGCTCTACTGAGGAAGAAATCAGAGGAGAAAGAAAGAGTTAGAAAGCAAAGTGATAGAAAGGGAAACCTGGGAAGGAAAGAGATGGATGATCCTTTGACTTCTGAAATCTGGGAAGGGAGTGTGGGGGAATGAGATTCTTTTCCTAAAGAATAAATAAATATAAATATTGAAATTATGGTTACAGCATTTTTTCCCTCTCAACAATTCAATTAGCTGGCTGAGAGGATCATATTTCCCATAAAACAGTAACACTTTCTTCATGTGGGCCAGTCTCTTCCTTTTTCCGTGATGGTTAAATGATTTGCATGCTCAGAAGCCCACTTACTCTATTTTGCTGCTGACACACAGTGTAGAATATGGGTCTGATTGTGATCGCTTTTACACTGCCATAAATTAGGAATAGCTTCAATAGAGTCATAGCTGTGTAAAAGTGGAGTGAGATCAGAATCAGGCCCACTTGGAGATGTACATGCAGAAGCTGGCTTAATTTATTATATGTCGATACATAATGTCCACTTTCCGTTTCAGTGACATAACTGGATGAACGAGCCTTCATTTTTACTATCAGAATAATACTTTACGAAATGCTAAGTATAAAGACTTATTTCTTCTACTGCTGTGCACATTGAATTCCTATTGAGGTCAAGGTGAGTTCTCTGCAAAAAGTGTCTACACTTTTTTGTGTATATTGCCTGCTCCTGTTCACTTCCATATTTCTCAGACAGATAAAGAGCTCTCAAACATACTCCTAACTTGAGCTAGAGAGTCCTGTTACAGTACCTCTTGATTTTTCAATCGCACAGTGGGAGATTTCCAAAGGCACAAATGGCAACTGTATTCTAACTGGTGCATTTGGCATCAGAGGCCCACGTTCCCTGGAGAAGCTGTTATTGAAGGGACACCAAGAGAACAGGGAAGGCATGGAGTTAAGCTGGAAGCAACTCAGCCATGTGGACAAAGCAGTGCACAAGGTTTAATAACCTGCCATTTGCTCAACTTTAATGGACATTTAGCTTTACTAATGAAACATGGTAGCACTGTCATACAATACCAGGGTTGGAAGGGACCTCAGGAGGTCATCTAGTCCAACCCCCTGCTCAAAGCAGGACCAATCCCCAGTGTTTGCCCCAGATCCCAAATGGCCCCCTCAAGGATTGAACTGACAACCCTGGGTTTAGCAGGCCAATGCTCAAACCACTGAGCTATGTCATAGCTGAGAGTTCTCAGAACTGCAGCAACTGGCAGCATGAGCCATGGAACTCAGTCGGAAGCCCCCCCGGAGTTCTGGACATTTCAGACCCAAACCTAATCCGGGGAAGGAGCTGGCAGAAGGAGGAGTTTGAGTTGTATACAGACTTGGCCACGCAGGAGCATGGCAACAGCAGGAAAGTAAAACTGTTATTTCACCTTACTAAGTTACAAGGCTGAGAGGTCTGCACCGCTCTGAAGCTCACCACTGCCTCAGAGCAGAATGAAACTGTGGAGCGACCCGGGTTTGTCACTAGAGACCAATCCAACAGGGAGCAGCCAGACCCCTATGTCACTACCTTATGTACACTGGCTGCCACATGCAGTTTGGGGGGACTTGACAGACTCCCTGATTCACAACAGGATAGTCAAATGGCACTTGGTTTCCCCACCTGCGGAAGCTCTGAGAAGAGGATCTCACCTTAGACAGGGGCCATACAAGCTATGAATCTGATCAGAGTGCAGCATTGGAATTGTATAGCTGCAGTTCAAGAAGTAAAATGAGGAGTCCCACAGTCCAGAGGCAGGTGCTGGTAATCACAGGTTATAACCAGGATGAAGGAATCAGAGCTGACAGCCAGGGGTTGGAGCCAAAGTCAGGAACCAGAGCCAGAGCTAGAGCTAAGGGTTAGAGCTGGAGTCAGGAACCAGAGCCTGGGTCAGAGTCAGGAATGGAATGCAGGGCTGGAGTGGGACAGGAACAAGGCAGGGGCAGGACCAAAGCAGGCTGGAACAAGGCAGGGGCAAGGCTGGAGCAGGACAGTAACAGGACAGGAATGAGGCAGGAACAGGACTGGAGCAAGGCAGGAGCAAGAGTGATTGCAGCTGCAGGTGCAAGCATTGAGCAGCCAACAACCAGCTGTTGCTGGTGAGCTTAAAAGCAGGCCTCCCAGCTCTCTTCAGCCAGTCAGGCAGGCCAGTCAATCAAATGATCCTACCACAACCCAGCCAAGCTCATTAGTCAGCCTGGAGGCTGGTCTGGCTAGTACTCAGGCTCAGCTGTAGGTACTCAACCCTGACACCCACCAACAATGGAGACACTGGGAATGTTTTCAAAGGCTATGGGTGCCTCAAGGGAAACCTGAAACTGTCAGGAACCCCTACTGTGGAACCTGTGTGCTTACCAGGAAGGAAATTCCAGGGGCACTACGCAATGCAGAGCAGGGTATCATGGCACCTGAAGAGGCCAGTACAGCCTGGGTAAGAGAATGATGGTGGTAAAGAAGCCATTGGGCAGTTACACTTCTGCATTGACCCAGAGTCTGAACCAGTCATTTAAAAAGAGTCATTTAAACTATTCAGTGCCCACAATTGAAGACATCTTGCGAGAATGCCCCAAAGCCAGAATCTTTACAGTCTGTGATATGAGGAATGGGTTTGGGCACATGTAAGGATGCACACTCATTGCCAGTGCACCCTGTGTACCATCTGTCATTGCATGCCACTCAGCCCTCCATCTGGGAATCAGCTAGTCCAAACTCCTTCCATGGTAACCAAATGTCCTGATGTAGTCCCAAAGAATCAATGTATCCTCTGGGCCCTGTGCTCAACCCTCTCCTGGGGTTCCACTGCCTTTCCCTGCCTCTGGGATCAAGCACTGTCCTGCCCAACCTAAGGCCTCCAGGTTCCAACAGGCTCTGACACTTTGGCACTTCAGCCCTTCACAAGAGCAAGCCAGTCTTCCTGTTTGCTCCCTATGGCTTCTTCCCCAACTGAACTCTCTCAGCCTATTTATAAGACCCAGGTGTCTGTTGCATTATCACCGGATCCTTCCCTAGTCCCACCTCTCCAGCTTCCAGGTAACTACCTAATTACCGCTCAGGTGAAGTGAATAGGACTCACTGAGCCTTTAACCCCTTCTCACCCATAATGGGGTTTCACCCCATGACAGCATATAAGCCTGGATAAAGAAAACTAAAGTTTTTCTACAGCAACACAGGGATCAGAACATAAAACTGAACCCAGAAAACAGTGTGACTCAAACAGCATGAGATGCCATACATTGCACTTCTACTCACAGAAGAGGGTCTGAAACAGATCCTAACAGATCAAGGCAGTCAGTCATGTCAGCTGTAGTGGATGTGAAAGGGATACAGCACTTCATAGGAAAGATAATTTTTTTTGTCCGAGTTCTGTCCACACCTGCCTACAGTAGTGGAACCCATACATCTGCTCACAAGGCAGGAGGTTGAGTGTGACTGGGCAGGTCTCCAACAGCAAGCACTTGACATGCTGAAACAAATGATAAATGGAAGTACAACTAGCCAGGACAGCCACTGACACTCCAGTGTGGTGCATCGGAGAAAGGATTGGTTTTAACTCTTTTGCGGGTTCCTTATGCCAGCAGGGCCCTGTCTGAGACTGAACAGGGGTATGACCAAATAGAAAAAGAATTTCTGGCTGTGGTACGTGAAGTCAAGCGATACCATCAATACATCTATGGCCACCCAGTAATAGTTCAACTAAACCATAAGACTAGACCATAACCAGACCAACCAGACCAGGGACTGCTTAGTACTCCAAAGAGATTACAGTGCATGCGGGTGCACCTCCAGTGCTGCCAGGCAGAGATCAGGTATTGTCCAGGACAATTACTGGTTTTAGCTGACACTGTGCAGGGCATATATATCTGGTATCAGCAAGTGTGGGAAGGGTATCCAGACACTAAGTCTATTAACATGCTGCACTGTCTCCCAGTTTCAACAGTGAAGCTGATGGAAGTCAAAGTGGCTACAGAAAAGGACATCCAACTATAGCTAGTGAGGAAAGTGATACTAGCAGGGTGGCCAGAAGACAAAAGCCAGGTCTGGAAGGAACAGAACCATATTTTCAAATTGAAGATGAGCTGAGTGCGCGGGATGGAATCATATTTCAAGGTTAGAGAGCTGTTGTACCTGCCTCATTACATAAGCATGTCATGGGAAAATACATTCCTCACATCTGGGCATTGACAGCTGTCTTAGCCCGGCTCAAGAATGTGTTTACTGGCCAGGAATAAATACACAGTTCTGCTCCTTGATAGAAGGGTGTGACACCAGCTGGTTGTGTGATTTCCCTCCAAATCCTGCTCCACTCTTTTTTGTGATGGAGTGAATGGTGGCCATGGCAAAGGTGGAATGGATAGAGAGGAGAGAAGGAAATTATGATGTTGTTTTCGTAGACTTTGATTTTTGTTTTTTACTCTGTTGTTTGTAATGCCTCCTGAGAAGTATAAAATCTTTTTTCGCAAACAGATTTTGTCCTTTCCCATTGACGAGCATTATTGTGCACCCTTTCTCTCCAAAAATGCTGGACCACTTGAGCTAAAAAAGTATTCAGTTTCTATGCAAGTGAACCTTGCTAGTGACTGTAAGATCCATTTTAGTTTCCAAATTTTGCAAATTAGGAAATGAACAAACTTAGCACTTCACAGGAGAGCTGAGAATTAAATAGTTAATGTTTGTTCAGCAATTTGAACCTAAAAAGGGCACCATATAAGTGTTAAGAATTATTTTTAGCTTCTGAAGGTTCTGTTTCATTATTGTTTGTGGAGTGGCTTCTAATGAATTGGACATAATGAACATCCACAACTCTATCTGTGGAGATAAACTAAATCAAAGTCCCAAAGTAGTGCTGTTTCTGTTCTTTACCCAAGGCAAGGGTGAACATGGATACTGATGTCAACTCTTATGTTGTCATCATTCTTCCTAAAACATCACCTTTCATTTACCTGCCCCTTTTTTACTTCCTCTTTACTAAATATAGGAGTATCTATTTGGTGCGAGACCTGGACTTAGCTTCCTGAGTGTTGAGTGTTTGCCAAGAAGATACGGGAACATCAAGGCAGCTTGCCTGAACCTGATATTGGTTCTGTCACTCTTCTCTTTAGGCATAATAGACTCTTACGTTTCCTCATTAGAGAGAAAACATGTAATCCGGGGTTTCCTTGGCAGCTTTCTTTTCCTGCCCTAACCCCTCTATTTAGCTTAATGAGTCACCCATCATAATATCCGGCACCTTTTCTCTCTTCCATGTTTTGTTTTCTATGGAGGTTTCCTTTGATTCCAAACAAAGGAGAGAGACAGTAAATAACTAAAAAAACCCTTCCACCCTCCCTGTCTGAATGGCTTTTTGTTCTGACAAGTGGCCCAAGCAGACTCGCTCTGCAACCAAGCTCTCCTTTTGCATGCAGAATCCTGTTTCCTGGGCAGGAATCCAGCCCTGTACATTTTCAGCAGACGTTATGGAAATGAGCTCATTATTATTAATTTCTGTCAGCTCCTGAACAATTCATGATATTTCTTTTTGAATTAAAAATAATAAAATCTAAAGAAATAAAATAATTGTCACTTCTGATTCTCCTTGCTAAATCCCAAGCCCTGGCCTGAAGTCATAATTAGAACACAATCAGAATAACTACTGACAGGTTTCAGAGTAGCAGCCATGTTAGTCTGTATTCACAAAAAGAAAAGGAGTACTTGTGGCACCTTAGAGACTAACAAATTTATTTGAGCATAAGCTTTCGTGAGCGTCATCATCCAATGAAGTGAGCTGTAGCTCACGAAAGCTTATGCTCAAATAGAATAGCTACTGTTCACTGTCTAGCTTGGAAACTTTATATAAACCAACTTGTGTTAACACGCTTAACAAATTTTCCACTGCTTTGCCCTTTACAGGGATTCCTGTGTGTATGTGTTTGTTTATTTTATTAAATTTAAGATGGATTTGCCTCCTGTGCCTCTAGTTCTCTGAATCATCCCCCTTTTCTCTCTCACACACGCACACTGGTAAATAAATAGCAGTGAAATGTGGCTATCACAGCTGAATGAACTTCCTGTGTACACATATTGATACTTGCTGCATTTGGCTTTATTTACACTCTGAAGTGCAGACCTCTCTTTTTTTCTTTTTTTTTTTTTTAATTCCCTGGCTGGTTGGAGATTAAAAAACAAAGGAAGAATAAAGCTACTGTTATGTACCTTACATCATCCATATTTTAAACATATATGTATAATATTATAGATAAACACACAGATTTCCATATACAAACACAATATAAAAATGTACATATATATATAATGAAAAAACATATACTCATGAAATTTTATGCAAAAGACTAATAAAAAATTCAAGGGTATTGTTCCCAGTTGAGATGGGGGCAATCTCACAGTTTCTGTTGTAGCTCTCCCATTGTTTTGGTCCCTACACCCCATGATTCTGTAAGATTCTTTGGAGATTTCAGGAGACGGAATGTGTTTTCACTGTCTGATGCCTATCTCACACCCCGAGGAGATGCTCTACTCAATAGGTTCAGGAAAGCCAAGCAAATCACTGTGGTAAATTCATCTGAAGAGATCTAAGCAAATTCCCCTCAAAAATGAATTCAAAGAGAAAACTGTCTTTACCTCTCCCTCAGGGCTCTCTCCTTTCACCTATGAGCTATCAGATTGCATGGAGCTCCAGCCACCTTCCAGTGTTGGATGGACCACATTTTCTGGTTGTTGTTATCATTTTGAATCTGCATGACATGATTATTTTTAGTGCATATTGGAGCTCACACTCCTTTGCATCTGTGTTGCAGTTACTTGGAGAGGCTGGAGTAAGAGAAGTGTAAATTTGATAAGAAGGAAACCAAATACTCAAGGTACCTTGTATGGCATGGGAAAATCTAGCTATTTCTAGATAGTGCATAGGCAATGAAGAGATTTTGTTGTCCAGATTAGTCATAAATAGATGGTATTTTATATTTTTTTATCTGGATATCACATCTCACATTGCCTCCTGGCCATTCCTTTAACACCAGGGTGGGGAACCTATGACCCACGGGCCACATCCGCCCCACTGCTTCATTTCATCTGGCCCATGGCAAGTCTCCGTGCCACGAGCCGGAAGCCCCAAGCCTCAGTACCCTCCCCCACGGGGCTGGACCTGTGAGCACCCAGCTCGAAGCTGGGGTTGCCAGGCCACTAAAAGTATGGTTGGCTCCACGCAGCTCCCGGAAGCAACCAGCATGTCCCTGTGGCCCCTAGGCAGAGGGGCGATCAGGGAAGCTCCACGCACTGCCTCTGCCCCCAGTGCCGACTCTGCAGCTCCTATTGGCTGGCAACTGCAGCCAATGGGAGCTGTGGGGGTGGCACCTGTAGGCACAGGCAGCATGCACCACGCAGAGCCCCCTGTCCCTCTGCCTAGGGGCCGGACATGGCGGCCACTTCTGGAAGCAGCACGGAGCCAGGGTAGGCAGGGAGCCTGCCTTAGCTCCGCTGCACTGCTGACTGGGAGCCACCTGAGGTAAGTGCCAGCCAGCCTGAGCCTGCACCCCGAACCCCAGCCCTGAGCCCCCTCCTGCACCCAAACTCCCTCCCGGAGCCCACACCCCGAACCTCCTCCTGCACACCAACCCCTGCCGCAGCCAGGAGCCCCTTCCTACACCCCAAGACACTCATCTCCAGCCCCAACCCAGACCCTACACCCCCAGCTGAAGCTCTCACCCCCTCCCACACCCCAACCCTCTGCCCCAGCCTGGAGCCCCCTCCTGCACCCTGAACCTCTCATTTCTGGCCCCACCACAGAGCCTAGGGGAAGCCCTGAGCCTCAACCTGCCCCACCCCGGGGCCTGTGTGTGGCCTGCGACTGGTTTTTCCTGTGGGTCAGTGGCCCCTGACAGAAAAAAGATTCCCCACCCCTGCTTTAACATATCTAACCAAATAGAAGGCTCTGAAACAGGTCGACTGGAAGGCATAATGTGACATAACCTTTTCCACCATAAAAGGGATCCTATGCCAGTACCCAGTGCTTAGATGCTGTCATAAATATAAAGGGAAGGGTAAACACCTTTAAAATCCCTTCTGGCCAGAGGAAAAACCCTTTCACCTGTAAAGGGTTAAGAAGCTAGGATAACCTCGCTGGCACCTGACCAAAATGACCAATGAGGAGACAAGATACTTTCAAAGCTGGAGGGGGGAGAAACAAAGGTTCTCTCTGTCTGTGTGATGCTTTTGCCGGGAACAGAACAGGAATGGAGTCTTAGAACTTAGTAAGTAATCTAGCTAGATATGCATTAGATTATGTTTTGTTTAAATGGCTGATAAAATAAGCTGTCCTGAATGGAATGTATATTCCTGTTTTTGTGTCTTTTTGTAACTTAAGGTTTTGCCTAAAGGGATTCTCTATGTTTTGAATCTGATTACCCTGTAAGGTATTTACCATCCTGATTTTAGAGGTGATTCTTTTACTTTTTCTTCAATTAAAATTCTTCTTTTAAGAACCTGCTTGCTTTTTCATTGTTCTTAAGATCCAAGGGTTTGGGTCTGTGTTCACCTATGCAAATTGGTGAGGATTTTTATCAAGCCTTCCCCAGGAAAGGGGGTGTAGGGTTTGGGAGGATTTTGGGGGGAAAGACGTTTCCAAGCGGGCTCTTTCCCTGTTATATATTTGTTAGACGCTTGGTGGTGGCAGCAATAAAGTCCAAGGGCAAAAGGTAAAATAGTTTGTATCTTGGGGAAGTTTTAACCTAAGCTGGTAAAAATAAGCTTAGGGGGTTTTCATGCACATCCCCACATCTGTACCCTAGACTTCAGAGTGGGGAAGGAACCTTGACAGGTGCATTGACTTTATCAAAGAAATTCTTGCTCTGGACCAGTGCTTCAGAAGTTGGCCCAAAACTTTCATTTTGATAAATGTACTGCTAATTATCTGCAAATCAGGTGACAGATGACTAATGGCTATAAAATGCACCTACATTATTTTCATATGTATAAACCAAAGACAAGAGTTGGGCATAATGTAGCCTGGTAAAACAGTATACTTTCAATAACAGCAGAACAGAGTCAAAAAGGAATGATAAAGGCTTTCACCATGGGAGGAATTACTTCCTTCGCAGTAGTGAGATCCTTCCTAACATAATTTAAACATACCTAAATACAGGGCCTTATTTTGGAAATCCTTTGGCTATTCTACAGTTTCAGCCTCTGTGTACCAGAAAGAAAGTGCCTTATGCATAATGGATCCATTCTGCACACCAATTCCCCGAAACTCCAGAGCTTGGTTCCTGAACATTTCTTCCTCTCAAAGCTAGGGATCCATAGTTGGGTCCTTGTCACCTTTCTCCATTCCTGAAACTAAGGTATTTACTATAGGGTGTGGTGTATCCTTTCCTCTTGATGCAGAACCCACAGGATCTTGGCCAGGAAATCCACTATCCCCTCCAGTCTAGAGTTCTTAGAGAATGGATTTGAGAAACAATTTTAAGTCTGTTAGGATCCAAGCCTCTGCCCTCAGTGATCCCAAAGATTTCGTTCCCGGCAGGGCCCCACTTCCTGATAACCAGGTTCTTTAAGACTGTATCTTATTTCCCATCCCTATTCAATCTCCTGTCACCTCCTGCAACCTAAACCTAGTGTTGAATACCTTCTGCTCAGACCCATTTAAACCCATCCTTAAGTTGCAGTTGCCTTGGCTGAGCAGTGGTCACTTCCTCGGTGCAGCATGTAGATGCTTGCGTAGGCTGACATTGCTGGGTCACTGCCTTGCATTCAGTCCACATCTTTTCAAAACATTACCAGCTGGATGTTCATGCATCTGCTGGTGAGGTCTTCAGTTGACAAGTCCTCACAGTGTCCTTCTTTAACAACGCTGCCCTTTGCAGATAAGTCCAAACACCTTACATTGACTGGTCTCCTTCCTCTTTCCTCACAGTTTTTTCCATCCTACATAGCCTAACTTAGTTTCTCCATAGTTACTCCTCCTCTTCTTGGGTATGGTCGTTGGCACTTGTTTGTACATACTGGTGACGATCACATCAAGGAAAAACAGTTTTTCCCCTCTTACCTCACTTATTGTTTTCTGTGATGTGGCATCATTAGTATGGGCACCCACCAAGGATGTCCCAGTAGGTGGTTAGATTCAGGCATAGTGGCTAGAGTAGTGTAGGCTAACCATATATTTTCTTTAGTTCTGGAATTGTTTAACTGGTAAAGCCTGCCATCAGGAGGAGCAACTTGGAGTTAAAATCCTGCATATGGATTGGCTACACTTGTCTGACAGACAAATGATGAGGACTCACCCATTTGTCCATAGTCAAGTTTGTTTATACACACAGACTTAAAACTTGCTAGTACATACATGAAAGCAAAATAGTAACAGTCCTGCCAAGTCTGGAATTCAAGGTTTTGTTTCTTCTGCGACAGATGGAGTTTCCAACTAGTGCAGTGAATGTATCAATGGGGTTATTACCCATCTGAGAAAAGACAGACAGACAGACCCTGGACACAGGGTTTTTCAAATAAAAGATTTTCATTTTACTCTTTAAGTGAAAAATGTATAGGACTAAATCATAATAAATGTTTTGTCCCTTCAACCAACATAAATGTGTGGAGCTACACAGATGACTATGTATAAGTTTTTGGATTTAATTGGTGAAATTTGCCTGTGCTGTCCATCTGCCTCCTCTAGATTTTTCCTTATAACCTCAGGGAGCTGTCATGCTGATACTTACTAAATGTAATTTTGTCACATCAAAAATGTATCTGAGGCTAAGATGAAAAGGTACTGTGAACAAGACCAATGACACTGAGCTACAGCAGGACAGAATAAAGCAGAAGGTTTGATAATGAGAGATTACACTTTCCAGCTATTCTTGAGGACCAGAGGGAGGGAATTATTTGGTTTATGCTGGCAGCAATTTCCCTACGCCATGTGAGATGACATATCTCAAGCTGTTGCAAATGTAGGCAGAGCAGCTACAAGCCATGGCTCTTGGTTGGATCTAGGTTCCCTGGGGGTATCAAATATATTGAAAAGGGCTCCTAAATAGGGACTGATCACTTAATTTGACTGTTTGAATGAAAGTCCCACATAGTCTTCAGTCTCTAACACTTGTTCACAGCTCCCTTGAAGCTTAATAATCACGTCTAATATTTTTTAAAAAATTAAATTAGCTGTTCATGGTTACAGTTTTATAACTGTAACATATCAAAAGTCAAATGGCACTTATGCTGTATTCCCTTTCTTGGATTCCATAAACCAGAACTGCAATAAACAAAGTGTAATGTCTCCCTGATGCATTTAAATTTCCTGAGACATATCAGCATTCATAAACAGATGTTTGTTTCCCTAGAGAGATTAAATTCCATTCATCAAAACTTAAAGTAGAGAGACCCAAACTTTCCAACTAAATATTTGAACAGAGAAATGTTTGTACTAATGGGTTGGGTTTTTGATTTATCCTTTTTCTGCCATGAATGAGCAATTAATTATGGTGTTGCTGCACTTTTTCAGCGCTACAATACCAGTAGCCTTTTGTCCTTCATGTCACTGCAAGAAAAATCCTTCAAGGATTTCAGTCCTCGTGAATATGTAACACCTTTCTATTTATCTCAGTACAATATTCTTATGTATATTTAATATCAGACTTTTAAATGACTTTGTTTTACCTCTACATGCTCTGATTGATTATTGCTGCTAGCCTAAGAAACGCGTACAAATCACAATGCTGAGAAGTGGTTTGTTTTTCAAATTTCAATTTTATAATAAACTACTTAATAATTAAATATATTTTATTTCAGTTTGAATCCAGTAAACCACTCCAAAAGGATAATGGGCCTTAGATAAAGTTAATGCTTCATTATATGCACCCAAACATGTAATGCTTTTACAAAATTAATTACATTTAGATGGGTACATTTATAGAATACTCCAAGACTGCTCATACACTGGCATGACATTTAATCACTTAATTAGTTGTTATTGTATATTAATTAATTTTTAAAAGATCTAGGATTGCCTAACATTCAGATTATCTTTATGTTATTACATCTATTTGTAAACATCAATACATATTAATGTAACATGTAAGCATGTACAGTTAGTCACTATGGTGCAAACACACATAAAAGATTGTGTGTTCACTGCCATGTATTTTAAGTATTGCTAAGGTAATGAAGAATAGCACCCAACTTCTCCCCAAGTTTACAGTCCCCTCACATCATTTGGTAAATTCACAAAAAACAAAGTTAGGAATGCTCAATGTTATGTGACAGACCAGACCAGTGGGATACAGGAGTCTGTAGAAGGCAAATATATTGGCCACTGGATGAACAGTTTTCTGTTCCCTGAGTGACCAGAGCAGGGGCTGCCCTAGAGCAATCAGGAACTTGCCAGAACCAATTAAGACAGGCAAGCTAATCAAGACACCTGGAGCCAATTAAGAACTTTCTAGCTTCAATTATGGCAGGCAGGCTAGTCAGGACACCTGGTTTAAAAAAGACCTCCCATCTGTTAGTAAGGGGGCATGCCAGGAGCAGGAAGTGAGAAGGTGTGCTGCTGGAGGAGTGAAGCGTTCAAGTGTGATCAGGCTTCAGGAGGCAGATCCTGCAGTGAGGATACAGAAGGTGCTGGGGGGAAGGCAATAGGGAAGTAGCCCAGGGAGTTGTAGCTGTCATGCAGCTGACACAGGGAACATTGTGGACAGCTGCATTCCACAGGGCCCTGGGCTGGAACCTGGTGTAGAGGGTGGGCCTGGGTTCCCCCCCATCCTCCCAACTCCTGAGCGGACACAGGAGGAGTTGAACCTGGTCTGTGGGAAACACCAGAAGGGAAGGCCTAAATTGGAAAGGGATCTGCCCTGGCCCACTAGGTGGGACACAGAGACTGCGGGGATTGTTCTCCATTTCCCCCATGCTGGCCAGTGATGATGTTAGCTGAGTGGATGGCAGGTTTGAGCCACTAGCAAGAGTGGCCAAACTGAGGGCTGCTGTGAATCTCTGAGGTGAGCAAATCTGCCAATAAGCACAGGACCCACTGAGGCAGAGGAGTAACTTTGTCACAGTTACTCATAGGCAAGTTATTTATATATTTAAGATACTCTGTAGAGAGTCATTGATTACGATGTTGCTTTTAAGTGTCTGCTGAAGTAAGAGACCATAGTTGCAAAAGATTTTACTTCCCTTCAATTTGAAGCCATCCTAGTCACAAATACATCATATTCTGCTACGATTCATGAACAAAAGCAAACCCTTCTCTAATATTGCTTCTGAAGCAGATGTATGAAAACTATACAAGACCTAGGGCTATCAAGACTGCTTAATGCTGTTTTAATGTGACTGCCTATTCACAGGATGCAGAGCTACAAAGGAGGTGCCACTTCTACATATGCGCTTTTATTAATGTCTTTGCAACTGCCGCACTACACAGCTAAGACACTGCAGATGGAGAGGTAGCTACGGCTCTTGTTTAGATTGTCCAACACTTTACATTATAAAACTGCATCTTCAGTTGCTTATAAATTTACCAAACTAACTATTAAGGATGACATTTTCCATGTCAGATGACTGCCTAGGGCTGAATTTTTGTTAAAGTTTAAGATAAAATATTTCACCCATTTCTGAGAATGAGGTTAGTGGGAAATAATTGTTTGCCAATGTGGAAAAATTCTTACAACTGCTTTTATTGAGAAACTCTAGTGTCCCCATGCTTTGGAAGAGGGATTTAAGATTAGGCAGGGAGAGATGCCCTGGTGTCAGGAATGTGATTTTCACCATTCCTGTGAAAATCCACCCGAATTTGGCCAGGGTATAAGCCTCTAAATATAACAGCCCACATATGCTAAGTAGAGGCTTGTTAGAGTTTGGAGTTTGGCAGCATTAAGAAGATTCTGTCTGCACTGAGCATACTCCATTCCTATACAGCTCCTATACTCTAACCACACCGAGCATGCCCCATCATCGCAGAATGATTGCGTATCCTCTATCCCAGGGCTTTAGAGACCGAGCAGGACTTTCCCTGCAATTGCTTCTCCTGGCAGCCATAGTGGCACCAGACCTAAAAGGTGAAAAACTGTCTCTCCTGTGCTCTCAATGCTCCTCTTGCAGATCAGGCAGCATGGAGAAGGAGGATGTTGTCTGACTCAAATGCAGAGGGTTGAAAAGCAATATGGGTAAAGAGGCAGGAGCTTGGGTAGAGGGAAAATAGGAGCAGGCATGGGGGTAGGTGTCTCCAGAACCTGGAATTGAACTCAGGAGTCCTGAACTCATCATTGCTCTGCTCTCAGGAAACTCTCTAGTAGCTGGTCAACATAGAAGATAAGTCTATTATTTCTACGCCATACCTCCATTAGTTCAAGTACTAGAAGTTTGTGTTGTGTATCGAAGGGTCTGAACCCTGCGATAACCTGTATGGAGGTTAGTATAGTTCACATCATGCAATAATTTTTTTCTGTTTAGTTTGCTTTTGAAAAGAACTTTGGAAATTAATTTTTTTAAAACCACTTTAAAAGAATGTTAAGGTTGCAAAGTCAAGCACTCAAAAGTTAAGAAGAGCCAAGTCAATCTTAATTCATCCTCATTTTGCATGTGCTTTGTGACACAGTCTTTAATTGCATGATCTCCAGCTATTTTTTCCACAGGATGCCTGCTTCATTCATTGCACAGAACGGGCCATGCTCTGGGAATGAATCAGGGAAGTATAGTGAGAGAGACTGTTGCCTCTAAGACCCTGCCTCAGTAGTCATAAAAGTTGGAATGTGTGTAATATTTGAAGTACTGAGGATGGGTGGGCATAGGTCCGCACAAAACTAAAGGCCTTCCCCCTCACTTGAGGGGGAGGAACCATTGGACCCAAGGATCAATTGAGTATGGGGGTTGGAATGTGTGTAACAAATGAGGCAGAGGATTGCAGAAGCAGAAAGGAAGGTTTCCTGGTAAATGTATTCAGTGCTGCCCTGGAAAATTGGATTCTATCCCAGCCTCTGCCACATGTTATACTAGGCAACCACTTAAACAAAACATTTCACGGGTGGCCACTATCTGTATTCCATGTTTTCTGGGTGCCTAATTTGAGACTTCTGCAAGCAGATTGGCAGAAGTGCTGAGTGCTCACGAATGCAATGGAAGTCACTTGGAGTTGTGCTTGAATATATAAAGTGCTCTGAAAAATCAGGCATTAGGTGTCTCAAATTGAGTACTCAAAATTTAGCAGACTCTTTTGATAATTTTGGCCTTAATTTCTTGCAAGGGCAATCTTAATTCTGTTATTTCCTAACTGTTGAAAGCTTGATTTTTCAGTCTTAACATTCTTTTAAAATAGTTGCTTTGAGGGGGGTGGGTTGTATGTAACTAACCATCTGTAGAGACTGAGAGTCAAATTCAGCAGTGATAGTAGAGGCAATGCTATTGACTCCAACTGAATTGAGACAGTTTATGCCAAGAGTGAATTTAGCCCTGTATTGTTAGAGTTGAATCTGGTAAAAGTTGATTTTTATCCACTCCCTGTTGTTCTTAGTCTAGTTAAACACAATTTCTGCCTGAATTACACATCTCCTTTGATAAGCCTGAACAGATGCATTTCCCCAGCTTCGTCCAGTGATCTTTCTGTTTTTGCTATTCCCACATCCACTAAAAATGTGGGATGCTCACCTTCATCATTACTTTTCTTCATCATTACCAGATCCTTGAACAGAGAACCATAATGGAACATACCTGGAAGATTGAGCTCGTACAGCAGACCTGAAACAGTTCAATTTAAAACTATCATCTAGCTCCCAACCATTCTTCACTTTTCCGTCTGGCCTGCGTTTGTAGCCAACTATGATGTAAATTAATGCTAGTAATTAAAATAACTTCTAGCCTGTTTCCTGGGCATCAAAATGATACTTCTCACCAGGAAATGACAGGATTCAATTCAAGGTTTTAGTCCTCTTTGTAATAAAGGTGTGACATCCAGGAGTGCTGGTAAGAGACTAAAAATTAACTGGTCAAATAATATCAAAGGTTATGCGCCTGTTATATGGCTATACACCAGGTATATGGCAGGGATCCAGCCCTTAAAAATGAAGATAAAATATAATATCTCCCGAATACAACAACCACAAACTAATATAGAGACAAGGTGGATGAGGTAATATCTTTTATTGGACCAAATTCTGTTGGTGAGAGAGATAAGCTTTTGAGCTTACTCGGAGCTCTTCTTCAACTCTGGGAAATGTGAGCTGATAGTAATATGAACAAAATCATATTTTGTTTGGAATTATTTAAATTCCACTGAGGTGAACTGTGGTCCATTGTCTATCACTAGTTAGGGTGACCATATGTCCCATTTTGGCTGGATAGGCCCCTTTTTAAGCCCTGTCCCGGTTGTCCTGACTTTTTTGGCAAAACTGGGCATTTGTCCTATTTGCTCTTACCAATTGATCATCAGCTGACAACAGCAAACTGGACAAATGCAGGGTGTGGAGGAATGTTCGGTGGGGCAAGCTGGCAAAGCCAGCCACACACTACAGGGCTTGGGTGAAGGGCAACACCAGCTCCGCATAGGGTGGTCCTCAGGCGACCGGTGGCAATGCCAGCCCTCTGTGGGGGGGGTGGGAGGAGGACTAGACCTGTGTGGTGTCCCATTTTCACTTTGAAAAATATGGTCACCGTATCACTAGTTGTTCTGGAATAATGAAATGAGCAAAAGTGCACTTCAGTTTCTCAATAACACTGCAAGATGTTATGTCTTTCAAGTGCATTATTTCTGTATATGTGGAAAAAATACTCCACTGCAATCAGGTAATTATGTCCTCTAAATTTGCATAAATCTGTACCTCTTTTCCAAGATCTGTCTGGCAAAGGTGTGCATATGCTATATGGTTCCGCATTGGATCTCTCTTCAGAAGTCCAGTATCTCCAAATTCTCCATCAAGTTCTTCCATCTTTCTCACACTGCAGCTGAGAAACTTGTTGGCCTTTGATCACATGCACTCTATATGCAAAGCTAAAGCTTTTGTCTCTGTAAATTTGTTTCTGTGGTTAACTGCCCATGGAGTTCAGAATACCTCCAGGGCTAGTCAAGGCTGTCAGGTGATTTCAGTTCTGGAGTGGTTGAAGGTAATTGTAAGTCCCTTCTGAGATGATGGTCACATCTGTTCCTGAGTCAATTTTAAAGTCAATAGTCCTTCCTTGAATATTCAGTTTCACTCTCCACGCAGACTCAGTGTCATCACACATGATAGATCCCAGAAACAATGGGTTTTTTTATTGTAATATCAGTCAACTCCCTGACTGCTTTGGTGTGTCAGACAACTGCAAAATGTCCATATTTTCTCCATTTATTACATATTTCACTTTTAGCTGGATACACATCTTGAGCTATGACTTTTTGCACTTCTTGTGCATTTAGTCAGAAATGCTTTGTAGTTAGCCTGGGATTCCTTCATAGCCTCGGGGCTTTTATGGTAATGACTTTTAGCAATCATGTTGTTTCTGTGTACAGCTTCTAAGTTAGTTTCAGGTTTTTCAAGTTGCTCCTTACTTTTGTACTGTTGTTGGACTAGATCAGATTGTTTTATCTGCATAGCTGTGAGTAAATTTGTCGGTTTTTAATTGTAGTTAATCAAATAACCAGCTTGTCTCTAATATTATTCATGTTTTTCAGTCCTAAAATCAGTTTTCAGCCAGTGCATGCGGAGCTCTTATAAAAGATTCATCATTTTCTCCTCGTTCTTGAATTCTCTGGTGCAAACATGCATACTTTATACCTCAGAGAAATGTGGCTTATGAAAGAGCATCAAACATAGTCAGAACACTTTCATAGTCATATTTGTAACTGTCTTCAGCATAGCTCAGTGGTTTGCACATTAGCCTGCTAAACCCAGGGTTGTGAGTTCAATCCTTGAGGGGGCCATTTAGGAATCTGGGGCAAAAATTGGGGATTGGTCCTGCATTGAGCAGGGGGTTGGACTAGATGACCTCCTGAGGTCCCTTCCAACCCTGATATTCTATGATTCTAAGGCAAAATATTTAAAGATATGTTCTGCCTGTTTTCCCCATAGGATAAATTAAGGAAGATACCTGAATATCTCCAATTTCCTGGTAGTTTTGTAGCAATGCGAAATCTTACAAAATACTGCTTCCAGCCTGTTTTAAGTTCTCCAGGGCATTAAAGAGTGGCATGTTGATGAGATCAGTCCTGCAACCTTTGTTGCTTTGTTCCTTTGTTCGCAACCTTTGTTGCTGTTTTCCTTCTGTTTCTGATCTTCTCTGGCACCAGTTAGGATACCTTTACATCTGACATCATGACATGGTAGGTTGCAAGGCTGCTACTAGCAGTTCAGATTCTTGTACCAGATATGAACTAGCTACCAGGCTTTGTTCCCAGAGAGATTCACCAGAGCAGTTCATTATTATAAGACCCTTTAATGCACTGCCAGGAATAGCTGTTGAGAACTTAAGTGAGATTTGTTACACATGGCTCCACCTAGTGGCTGAACAGTTTGGCATTCCATTACAGGAGTATTTTGCTTAAGAAGCTCATTAGATTTTGGCATGAAAGTATTTTTCTTTCTGCCCATAAGTCTGTCAATTCTTGGTTTTAATTAAGCATTCTGAGATGGGTTGCAACATTCATGCAGAAGAGGGAGGAGCAAGAACAGAGCAGGTAATAAAGACTTCTTTGGAATTAGTTCAGTCCATCTCCACAGAGGTCCAATATAGAATTGTCTGCATGTGCTCCAGCTGCCTCTGCTCCAACTTTTTCAGGCCAAGCAAAAAGTAGGGGGGTATATTCTGAACCTGGAAGTGTCAAGTGACAGAGGGTTCAGAGCTGCAGAGAGGAGGAGATTTCAGCCTGAGGTTGTACTAAGAGTGTTTCATAGCTGGTAGGGGTGGAGTTCGAAGGAGCTGATAGAGATATGGGAGGTTTTTGATATTTTGAGGTTGAGTTTGGGAGGAGGGTGGATTGGGTTGGCAAAATTGAGTGCAGAAAGAATGGAGTTAATTGTACAAGAATTTGTGGTATGTGTGGTAGGATATGAGCTAGACTGGAAATGGAGAGTGTGGGACTAGTAGATAACAGTGAAAGGAATACAGTGGTACACAGATAAAAACTGTTTTCTTCCACTGTGCCCTTTCTATAAAGGTCACAGTTTTTCATTCTGAAATGGGGAGTGGAAGAAAATGGTTTTTCTTCCTCCTTCCCCACCAGCCTCCCTTACCCCTCACCACACCACTTTCCTGAGACAGCCCTGAACAATGTCCTGGGTTTTCTTTAAGTATGTAATCAGCCGGTAGGTGGAGAGAAGAAAGTTTGATTGTTACCTGCAGCCACACCACTTATTTGGCATCAGTTGCCACTGGACCCACTAAACATTTTAACCTGATGAGCCAACCATATTGTGAGAATTCCCAGAAGTGATCTTTCCAGGAGGAGGTAGCTCTTTAAAGAGTGACTTCCCAGCACTAGCCAATCCACCTGTTTCATTGTTTTGATCTTATTTACAGAAGTAATGTTTCAGGCCCTTTTTCATCTCCATAATTTCTGCTCTTTGTTTCACTGGTGTAAATCAATCTCAGTGGAAGTTCTTCCAATTTACAATGATGTAACTGATACCAAATTTGACATGTCATCTCTTGGGAAAGTACTGGTATCAAAGTACACTGACCTACCAGAACACTGCTATTCAGGCATCTATGCAGCCTTATCAGTTTGGCTTTTATCTAGTGTAAACAATGGTCCAGATCATCCCTGAAATCCATATTACATATCCACATTACTGTATTTCTTTCTCTTTCATGTCAGCTGCATGCATTCCTTCTTCACAAACCCATCTTTCCCTGTCATGGCAATGGCAAGGAGGGCACACAGGTTGAAACATACGTCCCTGGTCTCCCATGGATCCCCTGGTGTCTACTAGGTTTCAGGGCAGGCCCCACAATCTTTTCCGTTGGGAGGGAAACGGCCCTCTCCCCCCTCAGTTCGGCAGCGGAAGAAATCCTGACAGATTTCCTCCCCCAGAGCCACAGCAGGTATAATCTGGCCCACTATTCTTTAAAACAGAAATTTCCCCCACAATGAATAAGCCATAGGGTTTAGCTCCCTAGAATAGCCTTTGAAGAAAGTGCAGTATGTTTCAATACAGTTTGCTTTCACGTGAGCAATTTGTTTGTGACTCATATGTCGTCATCAATATGCCTTCTGTATAGGCTGTTGAAAATACCATTGAGCCTTTATTTGTATTTGAATCACGTTTACCAAATGTTGAAATACCATATGATACTGAGGAGATTCGGAGGGAGTGGGGGACGCAGACATTTTTTTCCATATCCAGGAAGAGAGCCCATCTATGTGCTCGATTACTATGAAAAGTCAATGTGAAAGGCAAATAACAATTCCTGACAAACCCACCTCCTGTCTCTCTGTTTGCATCCTTCTTAAACATCACCTCTCCTCTCCATCAGGACTGACGCTCAGATACCAGATGGCAGCATCAAGATTGTAGCACCCTTTACTGTCTGCCCTTTGCTGTCTGGTAAAAGTGTTGACATTTCTGCCTGCAATGAGAACTGAAAACATTACAAAATATATGAAACATGAACAGTCAGTGTGTAAAATGTTGTTTACACAATTGCTAATGTGCTTCGACTTCAATAGAATGCTTGCTAGTTCTGCAGAACTCACAGCTGTGAATGGGACACCTTCTTCAGTTGTTTCTATTACCTGATAAAAATAACCTCACTTTTCTCTCAAAGATTCTACAGTGAGTTCATGGTAACCATAAAGGACACTGTAGTGAGTTTGCTGGCAGGAATTCCTGATCAACAAAGCTCTGCGAATGACATCTCTTGGAATGATCTCTAGGAAGCACTGCCTCTTCCTCTAGGAGAAGTTGTCATATTAGTCAGGATTAGGGTGGGAGCATGCTTCCCAATTTAAGTGGAAGTGGGAGAAAAGTCCAGTTGTAGCAAATCCCTGATAGTCTTCTCCAGTTATTGGGGGGTTTGGTGCTCAGAATTTCAATGTGTTGTACACAGATGTTTGAAAGCTTATGCTCAAATAAATTGGTTAGTCTCTAAGGTGCCACAAGTACTCCTTTTCTTTTTGTATACATGCTGCTTCTATCACTTAAAGCAGCACCAATTTATGAGGACAAGTTTCATGGGAGATTTTTGGATGCCTTGCCTGAAATACTGGAAACAGAGGCCTGACCCTGCAATGTGCTGAGCTTCTTCTGGAAAGTGTTGAACAGCCTTAGCTTCCACTGGAGTTGAGTTGGGATGCTTGCAGGAGGTATTCAGTCCCTCATGGCATTGGGCACTAGCCCGTCAAGAATAAACACGGGTATGGAGTTTACCCACTTCTGATTTGGGGAATATGGAATTTAGTTTAGGTTGGTTTATCACTACATCACTGGCACTGGCTGGCTTTCAGTACAGTACTGATGTTTGTGGGGAGCATGCTGGATTGAATGCTTCTTCCTATGTACCCCTGTACTGACTCATGAAGCAGCATCTCTTGTGATGGGTTTTTAAAACTACTTCTTTTATCATCTCAATCTTCATGCTGGGCATTTGTGGAAGTGCAATGAACAAGGAAAACTTGCCTCCAGGTTTGGAACACTCAAAAGTGCAGGAATTTTTGGATCCAAGGTTCTGTCTCTGACCCATCTCTCGTGCAAATCTGAAAAGGACTAAAAGAATATAGCAAAATATAAAACAATATGCCCCAATAAGAAACATAGAAAGTAATGTGTATATAACAATATTTGAAATTAATTTCCTAATATAAGGAATTATTTACATAACATGTCACTTGGTTTAATATCAGCCTAATGGAACAGCAAGCAGTTTAGATGGTGGGAACTGTTTTTTTTTTTTTTACAGTGGATTTAAATTGAGGCACAGTTTCTGTAAAAAGTAGCCTTCAACAATTTTAAGATTTTTGCTTTTAGTATCTCCATTCTAACTCTGAACAGAAACAATAATGATCAGAAATATGGTCACTAAAACTCATAGTTCTTAGGTAGAACATATATGGATGCAAGTCTCATTCATTAGTGGAAGAGAAATATCCTCATTTAAATTGATGGGGCTTGAGTATACTGTTACACTGATATGTAATTCTCCTTTATGCTATTAAAATTGTCCCATTATATCTATTCCTACTTATTCTTTAAACTAGTATTTCATTTTACATTTGATTCTCCATTTTGTTCTTTTCGTTGTGAAGTGCTTTCCATTGTAAGCAGGCACAAGCTTTCCATTAATAACTAACATGGACCTTTAATCCCCAACATGGGGAGCAAGAGCAATTAAAAGGGAGCGGGACAACAAAATGTGAGATATAACATACAAATCCCTGGGATTATGAAATAATTAATGTATGCTGCTTAAAGTATTAGAACAGAAGAAGCACACATGTCTGAGAAATGAATACTAGTTTCTGCTTGCAAATCCTATTTTATTATGACAGGCTGTGTTTCAATATTCCATCTTGGGACAAGAATGAATCCTTTAATCAGAAACAGATGAGAGAAATAGTGCAAGGGACAGTATATGAATTTTTTTCTAGGAAGTTGAAGCCTGCCCATGTCTTGCATGATTGGCCAACCATTTCGTTCTAGAAACTAAGCTGATTGGAAACAGTTTTCCTCCCTCCCTTCCACTCTGATTGGTATCTAAGCCAACCAGATACCATTCAGGTTTTTAATAGGTACAGCCTGTTCTGTACATTTAAAGGAACATGCACCCTATCCCTACCTTTTGTTGTTTTTTTTCCTTTCACTTTATCCCAGTGAGAAACTGCATTTTTCTAATACACCAAAAGAATGAAAATAGTAGAGCTTATTTTAAACAAAATATTACATAATTTGAGTACCTCCAAAATTTACCAGGGGCAATATGCTGTACAATACATTGTCTGATTTACCTCAAAATTGAACACCAGAGTATTTTAGGAGGAATCTCCCATTTTCTCCACAAATTCTTAATGACATTGAGAAAGAGTTTTGTTAGATAGACCCTGTGGAAAATGAGAATCTGCATCTTGGATATACAGAAAAGAATTTAACTTTACCATGAAGAAGTTAATATAATACTTGATACAAAGGGCTGGAGTGAGTATGTTGGGCACAGATGGTTTGTGTCAGTGCATGGTGTTCCTGGATTTTGTTACTGTTCCTTCATATTTCATCTTCTGGGCTGAGTGATAGGGTTAAGGAAACCTATTTTGAAAGAGTTCAAGAATCTGAGCCCTCTTTATTAGTAGTTTGATGACATCTAGCGGTAGTAGGGTATATAGCAAGTTTTATGTCCTAGTGAATTGTAAAAACATGATCACCACATTAGAAACAATCCTTTTTAGTTGTGGGGACAAGAAGACTGAAAAAAACCAGAATGGTGGGGACTAGTCTAAACCGAGGACAGCAGCAGTCTCCCCTCCCTTTTCACTTGATGCTAACTGAAACAGGGGATTTGTAGTAATTCTTTAGAATGTAAAGAAACTGATGTCCATGTACATTATTTCAACATATGACTCCTCTGGTAGTATCCACGGTGGAAGCTGTATTGGAGACCAGGCTCAGGGTTAGAGGATACTGTGATTAAAAAAAACCTTGTTTACTCTTCAGCCTCCACTGTTGGTAGCACAATGCAGATAATGTGTCCACGTTTTCCAGGTATAAACAAGGACCTAAGCCATATGTTACCAACTAAGATAGGTAAGAATTGTACAATGTGATAAGGAATGTTAGGTGCTGACAGGACAAAGCAGGAAATAGGATGCTGTGGATGTGTAATACAGAGGGAGTGCTAACCTCTCAGTGCTAACCTCTCTGTTGCCTTCATTAGAATTTATGCAAGGGAGACTCCGAATCAGGCCCAATGAACGCAACAAAGTAAATGAAGGAAACAGGCTGTGGGAGTTCTTTTTTTCTTCCCTCAAAGAATTAGTGTTGAATAAAGGTGCTTTGCTTGAACAGCCCTGTTTTCCACAACACAAACATTTTATTTTTAATAAATATTTATGGGGAGTTGGCAGGGGAGGAGGAGATAATATTTTGTTGATTAAAAAACCCTGTGATTCAATAAATGACATTAAGCTACTGTTTTTTGTGCTTTTCTTTCAATACTATGAATATTTAGTGTGTGTGCATGCGTGTGTGTGCGAGACAGGTGGCAGTGGGGTTGCTATGGCAATTACTTGTCACTAATGATAGGAGGGTAATTACTGCAGCAAATTCCCACATAGCTATTCAGCACACAAGTTAGACTACTTCCCCTGTTATATTCCCTCTGTACTTGCAAGATTATCTCTTTTTCCCCAGCAGACTATTCACCAGATTCTTATCTCACTTATACTGCATTAAACACCCGATTCTTACACTGATTTACACCAATGTGAATGAGCTATCTTTAGTGAACTAAATGAAGTTACACCAATGTAAAACTGATTTAAGTGAGCTCAGAATCGGGCCCTGTGAGAGAAAGGAAAGAAACTGATGTATCAGTGAAAAGTCAGCACAGACTCTATTCATTTATGGCAGTGGTGCTCAAACTTTTCCAGTCCCTCCTTACCATTAATGGAATCTGTCCACACCGTCCCTCCATTACACAGCCAAGGCTTCCTCAGCAATGCAACTGGGCTGAAGGCAGATTGAACTGAGCATGGGGAAGGAGCTGGGGCTAGGGGCAAAGAGTGAATGAGGGCAGAGCTGGTCTGGGGCCAGAGCAGGGGATAGCGTGGAGCCGCAGCTGGGAGCGGAGAGGTAGTGATAGCAGAACCGGACCTGGAGGCAGAGCAGGACTGGGGGCTGAATCGGATTGGAGGTGAAGCTGGTCTGGGAGCAGATCGGCGCTGTGTGGCGCTTCCTTACTGCACGCTGTCGGGGGCTGGCCAGGGCTGTGCTGCGTGCGCACACGCGCACACACACACACACACACCCCGAAATGTTCCTCTGCACCCCCCCCCCCAGGGTGGGGCACACCCCACACTTTGAAAACCACTGATTTATAGCACAATCCAATCTGTCCCCCTTTTTAAAGCTTTCAGAAAATGAAAAACCAGTATGTAGCACATTTCTGAAGTAAATTCAGTTAAAATTAGTTGTATATTCTCCACCTTCCCTTCCCCTCTGCTTGCTGATCATCAAGATGTTTGCAGCTGGCCAGCAGCTCATCACCTGGTGTAAGTCAGGAGTGGCTCCATTCGCTTAATCTTTAAATTATTTCCATCTCAAAGTGAACCTATCCTTAAAGCATTCCTAGAAGGAATAAGATACAGCTGCAAGTTTTTGTCTGAAATATATCATTAACTTTTTTGGTTTGTGGTATAAAGATGATTAGTCTAGTGGTCTCAAAAACAGTTTCACTGGGCCAGAGTGGTGCTTGGACTAGAGTTTGTTTATTAAGTGTCTTCTTGACCATATTTTTGCCTTTTACGAGTGAAAATAATAAATCCAGCTGTCTACTTTTGATTGACTGGGGATAAAGTTATCAAGATGCAGTCTGGCCTTGAAGTCCCTTATGCGTTCTGATAGTCCCTGGTGACAGTGCTGTGTTAATCTGAAGGTATGCACACATACTTTTCTATTTTACCTAGATGAAGCCATGGCCGGGGGTTCATACCTAAGGCATTTTATAACTAAGCTTTCTGTGCACAAAGGACCACCTATTGTGCCACTGTTAATAAATGATATTTAGTGCCCTCTATCATATCCACCTATTTCTTTAATCTCATTCTTTGAGAAATTTTAAGGTGTCACCATGAGGTTATTGGTATTAAAGAAAACAAACATCTATTTAACTAAATTCTTAGCTGCCCTTCCACCTCTAGGGTACCAAACTCATTTTGTCCATGTGACATCTCTTATTGTTTATCCAGACTTTCTTTTTTTAAGTGTAGAATTATGAAATTTTTATAAATAATTGTTTGCTTCAGTGAATGTAATAAAGCTAAAAGGAAAAAAAATTGTGATTTAGAATTTGCATAAATTCTTTGACTGTGATTGAGACATCTCAATTCATAACTGAAAGCAGGTCAGTGTTTTGGATAAAAGAAAGCTAAATCAATTTCTCTACTGTTGACCTTCCACATTAATTAAAAAAAAATCATGCTGTAGCAATATGAGTAATTGGGTGTTTAAATAAATTAGAGATTTTCACAGAATTACTTCCCCTTTCTTTGTTTATGCCTCAAGTGTGCTTTTTGGAAATAGGAAGGTTGATTTATAATCTTCTTCAGATGTGTGAATCAGTAAATCTTGTGAGTCATTTGCTCCTCACCGACAGCCCTTAAATTCCCAAGGATTTCATAAGAAGCACTTCCCATTATTCTCACTAAAAAGCTGTAGCCTACTGCCAATTAAAATTCAGTGCACAAGGTGTCCGATAACCCTGATAATCAGTAAAAGCATGTCAGAGAGCTAGATGGTTCCTCCTGAATAAATAGAAATCTCAACAAGTAGTTAACTTTCAGTAGGAAGAGACTCATTACTGGGCTGGCTTGCTGCCTTTTTCTGTCTGAAATAAATAACATAGGACAAAGCTCAGTCCTGGCATAAGCCGTAGGGAAGGTAGTGGGAGATATGTCAGCTTACGCCAAGGCTGATTTTGGCTCAGAATGCTAATTAATAACCTGTTTCATCAATTTCAGTACACAGGAACATTTAATTTTTCAAAAAAGCAGGGACACTGCTTATTTTATTGCATCAGCACTTTGACTTCTGGTGAGATAAGTTCACATCCCAAAGGGACTTTAGATCAGCAGGGTAGCTGATTCCAGGGTAAAGAGAGAGAGAAAATGTGCAAACTTGGTGAAGCACACCACAAGCTCCAGCTTGCAAACCACACAAACAGAGATTGCAGCCTGTCCAGCTCACAGGCTCTCACCTAATACAACATGCTATAAGTTGTGAAGAAATGTGTTTAAGTATAAATAGACTCTACTGGCTTCAGGAAGTAAAACTGTTCCCTTAGTTCAGTCACACATTGCTTGCTGGGGAAGCTGAGAGGCCAATGTCCTAGACTCACCGGTGATTTCTTCCTATAAAATGAAAGTAGGCAATAATTGAGTGTATAATATTGTCTATTAGATGGTACATAAAGGCATGCATTGTATGCACATACTGTAGCTGTATAGAAAACATTCAGATTGAGCCTGCTTTTAGCCGGGTGCCTCATACAGTGGTAATTAAGGAGAACAGTTTGATTTTGCTTCTATTTGCAGTTCTGCAAGAAAAACAGGGTTTAGGCTATCTTGTGCTGTGCATTGTTGCCATGCTTAATCTTCTTATTCACTAGGAACAATTACAAGTAACACCTATGGGGAATTTAATTGCTTGGCTCCTTCTCCTACAGCAACTGTAATTATGGTGCAGTAGTATTTTAAAAAAAAAAACAAAAAACCAGGGTGTGGCTCTTTATAGAACACTCTTGACCATTGACTTTTACCAGGGCTTTAGCCCTGAGAGTCCCACAGTTGAACCCCAAACCTGGATCTCTCTTGGCGAGAGGCCAAGCTAAATGAAATATTAAAATTATAGTAAAAGCCTTAGCACTTACCTAGCATGTTCCATGTAAGGATATTGAATGTATTCATCCTCACAACAGCGCTGTGAATTAGCATGACATTCCCTTTTTTCCAGATGAAGAAACTAAGCCACATCAATGGGCTAGATTGTTTCCTTTTGGGGAGGAACCCACAGGAAGGCTCAGAGAAACTAATAAAATCTGTGGGCAAAAGAGGTTGACCTTAGTTTCCAATCTCAGGCAGAAGGGGCTTTGAAGGGGATAGAATGGGCAGAAGGCATGGCCTTTCAAGCCCATGGACCTTGAGAATATATGGGGAATGGAAACAGCAGATCCACAGAGGCAGGAGACATCCATATGGATCAGTGTTTGCTGCCACTGTTTGAGTCCCTCTCTAGCTGCAAAGTAGCAGCTGTGGAGAGGTGGTCTGTGGAAGCTGTGGTTACTGTAAGCACCATTACCGCCTGCATGGAATTCTGTAGTCCCCTGCTTACATCCCTCCCACAAATCCCTAAACCTATGAACTTCTGGTGGAGAAGAGACTGCTTGACCCAGGGGAATAGTAGGATAATGTGATAGACCTGCAGCTTGGCCCCTTTTGAGTCCCCAAAAGAGATCTGTTACATTAGCTTAGAGAAGAGGAGAGAGGATCCAGCTTTCATGGGCTTGCCCACGCTCACACAAAGTCTGAAATAGAACCTAGATCTCCTAACTTTCTTATGCACTTTAACCACATTGCTATTTTTGGCAGCTAAATTAAAGCACTGATAGCATACCAGAGATATGTATGTCTACAGTGTCTGTGGTGTTTTTACATGCATCACTTGCAAATTAGCTTTACTTAATTTGTGGGCATTTTGATCTTAGTTATGTTGAGGTAAATGCAGAGTAAAGTCATTGATTTCAATTATATCCAGCTTTGCACCACTGTTACTGAAATCAGAATCTGGGCGCATGGCAGAGTCCCAGAGGAAAACCAGAGCAGCTGTGAGGTGAAGGCAGAACCCAGAGGGAGGAAGAAATGCAGCTCTCCCAGTAGATCATGGCAGATAGTGGCAGTGGCCAGGGACTGCATCTCCAAGGTCAAGGAGAGCATAGAAAATATACTATATTTTTGTATAGTGACTCCTGGGACCAGCAGCAGCTCCTCTGTATCCCCACAGCAGGGCTACCAGCAGCCATTCCCCACTCAGAACCAACCGCAGGGCAGCAAGAACACTGGGAGCCCAGCACTTCTGAGCCGTGCAGTTCCCCTGATAATTTTGAGCCATGGCACTCAACTTCAGAGTCCAGGCAGACAAGAAGAGGCAGAGGGAAGGCGTATAGTCAGCTGTGACTTTCAGCTCCCCCACACACATACACCCCATGTTCTGTTTGTAGGTTCTTACTGTTGCACTTTAATTTTTGTTTGCACTGTTGCTTTAATTGAAGGTTTGTTTATAGTTGGTTACTTAGTAGATTGTTTAGTGAAATGCTTTTTACAATATAAAAACATTATTTTTCCATTGTGCAATTAAAACTTTATTTTTGGTTATGTTATTGTTCTTTCATAACAAAAAACACTTACAATCCATCCATTATGAGTCATTATTGCATTTAACTCAGAAAATCCTTTCAATAAAGCTGAAATAATTCACAGGGTTTTACAAAAGCACATAGGGAATGTTCCCCTGCCACCACCCATGCACAGCACTCGCAACGTATCTATCCCAACGCCCCCTCTGCTTCCCCGTGAGGGAACAGCCACGCTTGTTCAGTCATGAGATTCAAAATATGAACAATAAGCATCCCTGATAATATTTCCCCAGCTGCTAGCATTTTCTGTGGTAAGCCTTGCTGGCTGCTCAAATCGCCAAGCAAGTAGCTGAACCTCAGCCTCCCACCCATTGTTAAGGCTTCTCCCCTTGCTCTCACATATATTGCACAGAACACAATATGTAATTAGAAGGATCAGAACAATTTTGTTTCCTGCCACTTCCTACCTCTTCTGTCAACAGCCCCATTTGCCTTTCAAAGGGCCAACTGCACATTGGACTACCATTTTGCCACTACTTAGGTAATAGTTAAAATGTCCCTTCAATCCAATCAGCCTCTGTGTGGCTTCATTAACCAGGGCATCAGGGGATAAGCCAGGTCTCCCAGAATAATGAGTCCAACTTCCACACCACTGATATCCATGGTGATCCTAGGGGCAAACAGTCCTTCCCCTTTATTTGAGCATGATGAAGTGAGCTGTAGCTCACGAAAGCTTATGCTCAAATAAGTTGGTTAGTCTCTAAGGTGCCACAAGTACTCCTTTTCTTTTTGCGAATATAGACTAACACGGCTGTTACTCTGAAACCAGTCCTTCCCCTGTTAATCTAAATAGAACTGAGCCCCGAGAGATCCTCGCATAATGGACTGTTCCAGACCACCCTGCATTTATGTCTGTAAGCTGCCACAGCGGTCAGCCAGCTGTTGAAGCACCATAACCCCCTTTGTGTTTATAAATTCCACAGCCTGGCAGAGTGGAGGGGGCAGATGATAGGCACATGGCTTCCATAAACTGCCCAATGCAGTTTGGAAACCCCATGCATGCAAAGCCATCAACAATCTCTTGACTATTACCTAGCTTCACGACCTGGTTAGACAGCATCTTATCAATGGCGTAGCAGATCTGCATGAAAACGTTTCCAACGGTTGATCTCCCCACAACTAACTGGTTGGCTACAGCCCAGTAACGTTCTGGGGCACCAGCCTCCAGATGGCAATGATGACCTGCTTCTCCACAGGTGTGGGGCACCGCATGTTAGTACGCTGTAACTGGAGCTCTGGGGTCAATTCTGCACAGATCTCAAAAAAGTTACCCCTCCCCATCTTGAAATTCTCTGACCCCTACTGGTCATCCCTGCTCTGCATAATAATCCTGTCCCAACAATCCATGCAGGTTTTTTGGGCCCATAAATGGTGCTGAGCTATGCAGCTGATCCAGGAACTAGGCCTCGAGTTCCAGCAGTTCAGCACTGTCCTTTTTCTCGCCCTTGTCCTGCTGCCATCATATCAGAGTGTTCTGCGGCTGCTGGAGGAGTTGCTGCTGCTGCTGCCATAGAATATTCTCCTGCTCCCACATCACCCGCTCGGTTCTGTAATGGATGACGTCCTAGTCCGAAGTCATCCAGCTTTGACACTGTAATACAGCCCAAGCAGCCTCTGCATATTTGCACTTGTCACCTTAGCAGCGCGAAGCATTGCTGGGCCCATGCGAGCTGACAGCAATTTGAAAATGGCATGAGCCAACCCACAAAGGAAGCATGGAGTGGAGACAGCAGAAACATGGGATTTTTTTTAAAAATTGAACCTACCTGGCTTCCCACAATTCAAAGCCCAAACAATCCCAGGCTCTGTGCTGCTTGGCAGTGAAGCAACAAACCGTGGGATATACACACACACACACACACACATACACCGAGAACACGACTCCTTCGTTCGCGGCAAGCCGCCACTGTGTGGTCACGCAATGCGAATTGAAACCGGAACGGACATTCCATGTGCGTGCGAGTTGCATGCTGCAAGTTACCTGATGCATACCAAAAACCTTCAGATTAAACCGCTAGTGTTGAAATACCATAAGTGTGCAAGTTCAAGATTGTGCCATAAAATTTGCTCTTGCTGCAGAAATAAAAAAAACACTAAGTTGTTTTAGTTCCCTCTTCATTTTCATCAAGATGTTGGATGCATTTTCATTGCTTCAGTACCTGGAAACCCTTCAAAACAGATCTTGGTGGGGTTTTTTTTTACAAAACTCTCCTCCACCTATATGCCCTCCTGGCTGCACAAATAAATAAATGTGTGGAAGTGTGGTACAGATGGAAATCAGGGCCAATATTTTACAGAAAAGAGCAGTGTCTTTCCAAAGTGTGCATGAAATATATCAATAGTGCTGATAGTTTGTGAAGTAACCTTCAATCACATGGGAGTTGACTCACTATTCACCATAGGTTACCTGTTCACTTTCAAAACCTGTTTTGCTCTCCTTTAAACATTGCTCAACATGACCAAATATGTGAGCCATAGATCACAAAAAGTCAACCCACACCTTCAATTTAATTATACAGTACTAGTAATACACATTTAAGATAACTACTAGCTTTTTTCTCTAAAGCCTATCAAATAGTTTAGTCATGCCAGAGGAGGCATAATGCCATAATTGCCTCTATGAACCTTTGTAACATTTAGACAATGCGCTGCAAAGGTTAAGATGTATAGTACATATCATTGCAAATCTACTTCGCTGATTAACCTGAAGAATTTTATATAAGAGAAAAAAGTAACTACGACAAATGCATTTTCCTACTATCGGCATCAACGTCTTTTGATATTGTCATCAACAAACTTGACAAGATCTCATTGAAAGATTACATTTTTGAGAGTTTTACATTCTTTGTCACTTTTAAAAGAAAACTCTCACCTACATATTTTTAACCTCTTTCCAAAGTTCCTTATGGAAAAAGCAACAGACCCTGATCCAAAGCCTGTTGAAGTTAATGGGAAGGCGCTCACTGACTTGAATGGGTTGTAGATCAGGCCCCTATGGCACAGGAGTCAATAACATTTTCACAGGGAAAATGTCATTGTTTTTGAATTAGCTACTCCCTTCCACACTGAGTGGTGACAATAGCTAGTTGTCACCGCATTAGCAGCAATCAACCCTAAAATTTCAACAACCCGTACCCATTGCGCAGCCCCTAAAAACTATTAATGCTCCCCTACCTCTTTTTGTTTCCTTTTAAAAAAGAGAATGCCCTCTGAACAACCTGGAAAACCTAAAAAATAAATGGAGACGATAAATTCAAGTGTTTCTCACTGTGGCCTGGTCGATACGTAAAACTTAGGTCAATCTGGTACATCTCTGAGGGGTGTGGAAAATTCACACCTCTCAGAGATATAGTTAAGCTGACCTAAACCATGGTGTAGACACTGCTATGTTGAGAGAAGAATTTTTTTTATCACCCTAATTACCGTCACTCGAGGGTGTGGCTTTACCACAGCAACAGAAAATATCCTTCTGTCACTGTAATAACGCCTGTTGTACACAAAAACATTAGGTCGGCATAACTCCATCATTCAGAGTGTGAAAAATTCACACCCCTGAGCATCGTAGTTAAGACAGCCTAAGTCCCCATGTAGACAGATCTAGGTTGACATAAGAATTCTTCCATCAGCCTAACTACCAACACTCAGGGAGATGGATTACCTATGCCAATGAGAGAATCCCTCCCATTGGCATAGGTAGTGCCTACACAGAAGCACTAAAGAGGCTCAGCTGTGTTGCTGTAGCATTTTAGGTGTAGACAGGCCCTAAATGTCTACACTAGTGCACTACATGCAGTACCAAGTCAAATGCCTTACAAAGTCTAAGTAGATTACATCAACACTATTACCTTTATTAACTACATTTGTAAACTCATTTTAAAAAAAGTTAGCTTGACAGGATCTGTTTGCTATAAATCCATGTTGATTAGCATATTACTCCCCTTTAATTCATTATTAATCAAGTCCCATATCAGCCATTCCATTATCATACCCAGGATTGATGTCAGACTGACAGGCCTGTAATTACCCAGGTCAGCCCATTTATCCTTTATAAATATTGGCACAACATTAGCTTTCTTCTAGACTTCTAGAACTTCCCCAGTGTTCCAATATTTATTGAAAATCAACATTAAAGGTCCAGAGGGTTCCTCAGTCAGGTCTTTTAAACTCTTGGATACAAGCTATCTGGACCTGCTGATTTAACAATGTATAACTTTAGGAGCTGCTATTTAACATCTTCCTGAGATACTAGTGGAATGGAAAGAGTGTTATCATATTATATCTGTACATCATCTGTTTTTTACAAATACAAAACAGAATGATTTATTGAACACTACTGCCTTTTCTGCAATGTTATTGATAATTCTACCATTTCTCATCCAATTATGGGCCAATACCAGTGTTAGGATTCATTTTATTCCTAATATACTTTTAAAACTCCTTTAAATTGTCCTTAACTCTGCTGGCTATGGATTTATTCTGGTGTAGCTTTGCTTCCCTTATCAGTTTTCTACAATTCCTAGCTTCTAATTTGTATTCATTACTATCAACATCCCCTTTCTTCCATTTGTTATATATTTTATCTTTAATGACTGCCTTCACTTCCCCTTTTCAGCAGTTCATTTTTTTTTAACAAATATGGCCTTCTTCCTTGATTGTGGAATTATGGCTTTTTGGACTTCTAGTAAAGTGTTCTTAAACCATTCCCAATTATCATTCACATTTTTCTGATGACATTCTTCCTCACAGGTGATTTGGTTCGTAATTGTTTTCAGCTTTGTGAAAGCCCTTTTGAAGCACCAAACAAAAGTATCCAAGTGGGGAGTTATGCTAGAACAGCGGTAGCATTTTAAATTCTCACCCTATCCTATTCCAAAATAGACAAGCCCTTACAACTCTATAGGTATAACTCCTTTGACATCTGTGGAGTTGTTCCTGACCTAACCTGACATGAGAGCAGAACCAGGCCCTTCCTCCTCACCTCACTGCACTTCATAAAATCTATAAGAGAAGTAGAGATGGGCTAGACAATTGCTACTTCACAAATGGAAAGACTTTCTCCCTCCCTGCATTCAGGACTGGCACAGTTAAAATGACTGGGGCTGTGCCTTTTGAGCAGGTTGTTCATAACACAAATGGCAAATCACCTGAGGAAGTCTTGTCTAGTAGTTAGCAGCAAGGACTAGGAATCAGGAGACCTGTGTTCTGGCCCTGTCTGGCAATGTCATCTTGAGCAAGTCACTTAACTGCTCGGTGGCATGACTTCCCCATTTGCAAAATGAGGATAATATTTACCCATGTTTATAAAGTGCTTTGAGATACTGTGTAGGTGAAAAGTAATTATTCTCATTACCCTAATTTTAACCATTGCATCCCAACTTGGTTTACTCCAAATCTGCATATCTAAACACTGCACAACCTTAGACTGTATCTTTCATTTCATGACAGTGAACAGTTAGCAGAGGATGGGAGAGAAGAGATTCTAAACAGTGAATCTCAATGCACTTCTAAGCATGCTTTTCATGTGAAATATTTGCAAATGAAACTCTGTGATGCAGCTTTGAATTCCCACGAGGAGTGCTGTTTTCATTATGTCTTCTGTGTGTATACAAGATTCTGCTGTGCTACTTGTATGGCCATTTCCAACAGGGACTTGGGAGAGAAAAAGGATGGAAACTCAGACAGAATTACTAAACTGTAACACAAAGATAATGAACTCTAATGCAGCAGGGCATCAAATTAAAAGGCTGGGGAAGTTGTTAGCCCATGTAAAAATTGAGGGGGGAAGAGTGCACTTTTGAAAGCATTCTTCAAAGCACAGGGAGCCTACTAAACCAAGCAGTCCTGTTAATCTTTCTAGAATTCCTCAGTTCAGCTCCACTTACAAAAGAAATCTAACCTGACATTTTGAAGAGCAATTATTTTTTTATGAAGAGGAAATAACTGAGAACTAGAAAGGCACATTAGAAGCTAGAAGACACACCAATCAGGAAACAGTTTAAGATCCCCATTCAACTCTATTTGTTTTAAAGTTTTCAGACCCACTGAATGCGCCAAATTCTACAACCAGCCAAGTGGCTGGGAGACAGGATACATATTGCCAAATAAGTTTAAATGCAAAACTGAGCCTCTTGTTTCCCAGAGCAATAGAGCGTGATTATAACACTGTCTAGTCTCAAGGAACAGTTAGGCTCTGCTGCTTTTATTCATTCTCCTACCGGGGCCCAAATGTTCCCCTTCTGTGAAAAAACACACAGAGAAGAACAAATCTTTACAAAAACTTAGTGACTCTGAAAGAGACATGGAGTTGGCAAGTTCTCATCTCTGGTCAACAGCACTGCCAGCCTCAAGCATTTAAAACACATGAGCTGCTCCCGCCCCCTGCCCAAATTATAAATTGGCTTTAAAATCATAAGGGTTTTTTTTAATAATACATTTTTGGTTCTTTTTTCTTTCCCTTCTGATTTTTTGACCTTTAGGGTGCATTCAGGTCATGTTTTCTTCACAATCACAGGGGGCTAAAAATGAACTTTAAAAAAAATGAAAGCTGAGATTTTCACATTCAAATGACTCCAGGAGCTGGGACTTAAAGAAATGCCCCATATTTCACAAGATGTGATTAAAATCATGAGAGTGAGCAGCACTGGGGGTCTATGAATCAGTGCATGTACGGAGCAGGCAAAAGCATGTGTAACAGGAGTCAGTGGATACTGATCCCAGTTATGTGACAAGGATATTACTCTTTTGTAACCCTGACTCGTGTTAAGTGCCTGGGACCAGGAAATAAAGTTCAGGCTCTACCAACATTCCCATGTATCACACCTTTATTTCATGGTTTCAATACATAAGAACGGCCATACTGCGTCAGATCAAAGATCCATCGAACCCAACATCCTGTTTCCAACAGTGGCCAATGCCAGGTGCCCCAGAGGGAATGAACAGAACAGGTAATCATCAAGTGATCCATTTCCTCTCACCCATTCCCAGCTTCTGGCAAACAGAGGCTAGGGACACCATCCCTGCCCATCCTGGCTAATAGCCATTGATGGACCTATCCTCCATGAATTTATTTAGTTCTTTTTTGAACCCTGTTATAGTCTTGATCTTCCACAACATCCTCTGGCAAAGAGTTCCACCGGTTGACTGTGTGTTGTGTGAAGAAATACTTCTTTTTGTTTGTTTTAAACCTGCTGCCTATTAATTTCATTTGGTGACCCCTCCTAGTTCTTTTGTTATGAAAAGGAGTAAATAACACTTCCTTATTTACTTTCTCCAGACCAGTTACAATTATTTAGACCTCAATCATATCTCCCCTTAGTCGTCTCTTTTCCAAGCTGAAAAGTCCCAGTTTTATTAATCTCTCCTCATACGGAAACCATTCCATACACCTAATAATTTTTGTTGTCCTTTTCTATACCTTTTCCAAATTCAATATATCTTTTTTGAGATGGGGCAGTATTCAAGATGTGGGTGTACCATGAATTTATATAGAGGCAATATGATATTTTCTTTCTTCTTATCTATCCCTTTCTTAATGATGCCCAGCGTTCTGTTTGCTTGTTTGCCTGCCGCTGCACATTGAGTGGATGTTTTCAGAGAACTATCCACAATGATTTCAAGATCTCTTTCTTGAGTGGTAACAGCTAATTTAGACCCCATCATTTTATATGTATAGTTGGGATTATGTTTTCCAATGTGCATTACTTTGCATTTATCAACACTGAGTTTCATCTGCCATTTTGTTGCCCAGTCACCCAATTTTGAGAGATCCTTTTGTAGCTCTTCTCAGTCAGCCTGGGATTTAACTGTCTTGAGAAGTTTTGTATCATCTTCAAATTTTGCCACCTCACTGTTTATCCCTTTTCCCAGATCATTTATGAATATGTTGAATATGACGGATCCCAATACAGACCCCTGGGGACACCACTATTTACTGCTCTCCATTCTGAAAAGTGACCACTTATTCCTACCCTTTGTTTCCTATCTTTTAACCAGTTACCAATCCATAAGAGGACCTTCCCTGTTATCCCATGACAGCTTACCTTGCTTAAAAGCCTTTGGTGAGGGACCTTGTCAAAGGCTTTCTGAAAATTTAAGTACACTATATCCACTGGATCCCCCTTGTCCACATGCTTGTTGACCCCTCCTCAAAGAATTCTAGTAGAGTGGTGAGGCATGATTTCCCTTTACAAAAACCATGTTGACTCTTCCCCAACAAATTATATTAATCTCTGTGTTTGATAATTTTGTTCTTTACTACAGTTTAAACCAGTCTGCCCGGTACTGAAGTCAGGCTTACCGGCCTGTAATTGACGGGGTCACCTCTGGAGCCATTTTTAAAAATTGGTGTCACATTAGCTATCCTCCAGTCATTTGGTACAGAAGATGATTTAAATGACAGGTTACAGACTACAGTTAGTAGTTCTGCAATTTCACATTTGAGTTCCTTCAGAACTCTTAGATGAATACCATCTGGTCCTGGTGACTTATTACTGTTTAGTTTATCAATTTGTTCCAACCTCCTGTAAATGACACCTCAATCTGGGATAGTTCCTCAGATTTGTCACCTAAAAAGAACGGCTTAGGTTTGGGAATCGCCCTCACATCCTCAACCATGAAGCCTAATGCAAAGAATAAATAGAAAACTAAAGATTTGGCAAAAATGAGCTACCTGACTCCCTTAGTTGGAAAGAAACCTGTCAGAAAATTGAAGGAGGTGAAGGCAGTGCTTACAAATTCTCATCGGAAAAAGTGGCACTGAAGAGAAATCAGATGGGGTAAAATTCTCTGCTACATATGGCAAGTCCACAGGTATTGGAGAGCTATGATATGTTTGCGTGGGAGTATTAAGGGGACTGCAAACTGCTGGACAAAGTCATTCAGAATATTCAAGAATATTAATTCATACAGGAATAACAATTGTGTAAATGATATTTTCTTTTCACGTAAACAATGTGTTACAGGCCTGTATAATAAAGGAAAGTAATGTGGAATTGAACAGCTAATAGATGAACTAATAAGAGTGAATTATTTGTGGTATAGCTAATAACCTGGTCACAGCTAAGTTAATTTGAAAAATGGGCACAAAATGGACTTGATTTTGCAAAGAACTGTAGGTTACTAGCAGGGCTAGTGAAAATTGTGCTTCCCAAATGAAAGTGCTAATTAGCAAGCGGTGAAAGAAATAAAATACAACTAAGTAAAAATTGCATTTCCAATCATAACAACAGAATATGAGTATAAACAAATGGCAGAGACCAGATTTGTTTCTAATAAATTTGAAGGCAATCACAACACAATGCAAAGATTTCCAGCACAAGGGGTATGATGTCAGGCAGGCAGTAAAAGCAACCATTTTGCAAAAAATGTGTTTCTCTCAGCACAAATTACAAAGGCAGACAAAAGCAAAATAAATTAATGAACATGCAGCTGGAAGACAAAGCTTCAATGATGATGATGATCATGCAGAAACAAAGTTCATGTTGGATCTCATAATAAATGTACAAATCAAGATTATACAAGAGATTAGTTTATGACATCAGAAATAAATGAAAAAAATGAACTTCAAAACAGATACTGCAGCTGAATAAAGCACAATCATGCTCAGCATAAAAAAAAGATTAGTGACTACCCAGTGTTAAAATCTATATAATAAGATTCCAGGATTGTCACTCTGTTTGTGTGTCACTCTGAAGCCTAGAATGGCTCTTGAGTCTACATGAAATGATGGAACCAGCTACAAGCTTGGTTGAGAGCTCTTTTTGTTCAGAACGTTGTCAAGTTCAGTCATCACTAGGTTTTGCGGTCTGTTACCATCCAGTTTAAGTTCTCTGCCAATTTTGGCGCACATATTTTACACACATGACTTTACAAATTACACCCATGTGACAGCACAGACATTCAGCTACTGTCTGAACATTAAGCTTCTTTCATACACTAAGCACAAAAATTAGTCCATTTAGTAAAGCCATACTGGCATGGCTGTATAACAGGAAATACCATTCAGAGTTTGAAATAATGGGACAGGAAATTTCATGTGTGCTTGTGTTGAAGCGCCATCTTCACACACACGTCATCAAATGAGCTATGACTTGTCTGAAGAACAAGATCAAAAGATATTCTGAACTAACTTGATGAAATGTTTATAGCACATGAAAGTCATAATTTATCATATTGATATAATTCCCCATGTTGCCAGAAATATGTGTTTCATGTAAAATCCCATAACCACTGAGAAAGTAAAAGCTGAACTTCAATGAATTCTGACACCATCTGAGTTGGTTAACATTATGGTCACCATAATAAAACCAAGCAAGTTAGAATATTTATAGATCAAAAGATTTGACTAAGACCATCAAATGTGAGTGCTACCTTATAAGAACCAGTAGGGATGTCATGTTGAAACTTAAAAATGCAATTGTATTTTTAGTATTTGGGTACAAGGCAAAAGTTTTGACAGGTCCAAATCAATAGAGAAAGTGCAAAACTCTTCACCTTCAATTTTTCTTTTGATACACATATTTTGATACACATACCTTCCCTTCAAGATTGTCGCAGCTCCTGAAATGTACAAAAGCTTCTTATCTCAGATTGGTGAAGGTGAGGTAGAAGTTATTTCTGATCATCTGATGAAACATTATCAACAGCAAAAAGAAAGTATCAGGGGGTAGCCGTATTAGTCTGTATCCACAAAAACAACAAGGAATCCAGTGGCACCTTAAAGACTAACAGATTTATTTGAGCATAAGCTTTCTTATGCTCAAATAAATCTGTTAGTCTTTAAGGTGCCACCAGACTCCTTATTGTTTTTTTAGCAAAAAGAAAGACTGCATAATGTTCTGCAGTATGCGAAAGAGAAGAAACTGATATTGAACAAGAAAAAAATGCCAGATTAGGCTGTATCAGATGTGTTATGTAGGACAAATAATCAATGATAAAGGAATTTGAATGGACCAAATTAAAATGGAGACAATCTTCCAAGAAGGCCTTAAAGAGATGCATAGATATGTTGACATCTAAACAAATTCATCTTTAATTTGTCACAATAAAATGCTCCACTCAGAATGATGCTTGTGGTAATATCATGGAGTGATTGGCAAGAAAAAATATTTTGGAAATGTAAAAAGTTGCCAGAGAAACTCCTATACTGAAATATTTCAAGATTAATGAAGAGCTGTAACAATTGATGCAAACTCATATATAATATGGTAGCCCAATGACTGAAGTTTATAAAGATGACAAAACACAACAGAACAATGCTCAGAATGAAATTTATTCTTTTTTATTAATTGTGAGTGGTTCTATGAATATTTATGGGCAGAAAATCAGTCAAGATAGCTACAGATGATAAACTGTTAAAAGCCATATTACAGAAACCATGGTGCAGTATACTGCCTACACTTTAGAAAATGATAATGTAATACAGGTTTGGTATGGATTTTCTTATTGTGGCCATGCTTTCAAAATGATCTATAAACACTGAAGCAGAGAGCTTCGGGAAGAGACCTTTGGAATAAAACACATTTCTGAAACAAAAAACAAAACATAAGATGTTTCAAAGCGAAACATAAGATGAGTCAACCTTACAAAAGCATAAGAGAGTAATTGTAGATGGGTGGTCAACAGAAAAACCCCAGGCGCCTCCAAGCATAAAAACTTGTAGGGATGAAACTGTAGAGAAGAAATTGCTGCTTACGGGGGGAGATGGGGAGGAATTTGTATAAAGGACATGGTAACATTACACCACACAGGATGGGGACAAACACTAAGCATAATCCATAGTGCCCATCTGAGTATTGATCAGTATAAGAATAGAGTCCGAAGTGTCCTATTCTGGCCAGGCACACATGTTGTTATTAAAGATAAGAGGATAGATTCTGTCTGGCACCTCACAGTTACCCAGCTAGTTAAAAATTATATGGCAGGGAAGTAGTACAGAAACAATACAACGGCAAGATTGCCAAACAATTACCCTCATTGCTGTGGAGAGAGAACATTACATTAAATGGAGAGTGGCTCAGAATCCCCCAAGACGAGACCATCCACACCCTGGTTATAACTGTAACCACTCCAGAGGCTCAGTCCTGCAGGAGGAACAGACGACATCTAAACAAAACCAAGGCCGACTCACCAGCTCTCTTCTCCTGAATGCTACTGACAGTGCTTGTAAACTTACAAAACGACAAATGCTCACACAGCCCCTGACAGTGAAAAACATGAGACATACCAAACGCAGGCTCTGAGGGGCAGTCCACCTCAGACCATATTAAAAAGGATTGTTTTGGGGACAAAAATTGGTCATGTTATTTGAAAGCCAATGAGATTCAAAGATTAGCCATTACAGACAAATGTCTAATAATACACCGAAGAATCCTTTCATCTATAAGATTATCTGTCCTGACTTCCATTCTAGATGTCTCCTTTTTTGTGCTGATAGTTGGCTTTATTATGTGTTCATTGTTATTTTTAGTTGATCATATGTTTTGGTTGCCTTTTACTTGGTGGGGTGGGGGAGGAAAATGCAACACTAGCCACAAAGCCAGTGTATACTGATGCCTGCTTTGTAAAGGTCACCTGCAATGAAGATTACAAGACAACAAAACGTACAGGAATTAATGGCTGACTGTCTTTAAAACAATGGATAGGATACAAAAAACAAAATGTTCCTAATGTCTTATATAGCCGCTAAATTCAGAACAATCATTTAAAAATCAAACCTACTTTATGCTTTTGGTCAAAAACAAATTAAATTATCTGAAACCAATGAAATCTTAACTTCACTATTGAATTAACTGAATTTAATCAGAAAAATCATTGTCTACAGTTTTTATGGGACCAAACTTCCTTAGTGTCAGATTTGGTATCCTTTTTGCCACTAATTTCTTATCATTGCAAGGCTGTTTCAAGAAAAATGTTTATAAAACTCTCTTTTTGTTCTGCTAACCCTGCAAGCTAAACATGTTCCATTTATTTTTAAATTAAGTGAAAATTAGCCAGGTGTGTTAGATAAGCTTTCTATACACAGGTCTAAATATTGACAAAAGGAGACGTGTCACTGGAAAAATCATCAGTCTAGCAATTATCACGTTAGCATGTTAGGTGGAAAAAAGATGTGAAACTTCCAAATGTGTCAATACAGATTATTTCATTTCCACCAGCTATCAGCTATACTGTGAACATCAGTGCCTTAATGTATACTCAGCATCAGGTCGGCTCCCGCAAGCAAATACTCTCCTGTGTCACGCAGAGTCACCAGGTCTTGAGTAAAATCATGTATGTCTCTTTGCAATTCTGAGCACTGTATCGGGAAGTGATTTCTTTGTAGGCAGATAGAGGATAGCCAGAGAAACCCTCCTCCACTCTCCCACAAGCCTCTAAACTTCCCACTTCCTGGTCCTACATATTCAGTAATTTGTCAGCCACAGAATGTACTTTCCCCTTCTCTGTGTATTTTGCTGTCATTCATGTTATCATTTGTTAAGCATACTTCCATACTTTTTCTCTGCATCTGCACCTTTGTATTGCTTCTGCCAGTCTAGGAATTTTGCATATACAATAAATCTCTGGAATTAAGTGATTTAAACCAAAGATCAGAATATCCTTCATAATTTTCTCTTAAAAGTTAAATTTCCTTTATAAGCAAACAGCAGTGCACATGGGGGAGTTGAATGGAGAATAGGAGAGGAGAATATTTACCCATCCAGGAAAAAACAAGTTATTTTATTTAAAAAGGTAAAATGATTTAATTCAGTCTACGCATCCCTCACACACCAGGTTCGACCTTGAAACCCTTCCTCTTGTCAATAATCCTGGTGATTTAGTAGGAGTACAGATGTGAATATGGGTTGCAGGGGTAGATACCTCATTTTGGGCTTGAGCTTAGAGAAAATGTTTGCCACTATGCACCATGAACAGTTCTGAGATAATTGCTTGTAACTTTATTTCTGAGACCGATTGTACTTTCTGTTTTTGATGTGTGTGATGGGGTGTACAAACCCCACAACAGGCAACAAGCGGCTAAGGGATTATTTTGGGCTCAGCCAGCCCCATCCTGTCACGCCTGCAGCAAATGTTCCATCTGCTGAAAGAATTAAAAGACAGGGAATTAGCTCATTTGGGTGGCAAAGCTGGAGGTGAGCTGACCTGCAGCCCACAGGCTAGCCACGCAGAGCAGAGGGAAGCCTAAAGGCTCTCACACAGCTGCCCAAAGGAGCCTTCCCTGAGGGAAGGAAGGACTCATCCCAGAGACAATCAGAGAGAGAGAAATATCCCCCTCTCCCCCACCTGTGGACCCTGGACATGGGTAAACCCCTCTTACTTATTTTGGTTTGGACTTCCCCAACAGGGGAAAGCCTTGAACTAAGCTGACCTGGAGCGGGGGCAGGGGAGGAAGAGGCCCAGGGAGGACAGCCTTAAGCAGCGTCAGTTGCCAAACCATTGGTAGCCCAAAGGACCCTGCGTTCAGCCTGGTGGAGTGGGGTGGGAAGGCCTGGTCTCCCGTCCTCACAACCTCCTTGGCAGTCCCAGATTGTGGCCATGACCACTAGGCCATGCTCCCCAATCAGACCCCAAGTGAGGATCATTACAATGTGATATAACCCCATTCAAACAAAAAATTGCATCGACTTTCTTAAAGGTGATTTCACTTACGCTATGAGACAAAAGGCACTTTTAGGAACCATCATGCTGATACATCACTGTGATGTGCTATCAACATCTATAGTGCTTGAACCAAAGCCTAGTAATGGCTATGGAAAGAACCCCCCTGACTTCAATGAGTTTTTGATCATATGCTTAGTGAATGGCCCCTAACCCAGACTACTCAACTTCTTCTGGTAGCTTCATTTAGCAACATGATGACTCTAACCAGTGTATCCTGGAATGAAAGGTGAATGGCCTCATGGAGTCCACACCTGTTATGCATCGCAGGTATCTGGACAGGTATAGAATATATACCTTGCTGTATTTATGTGTGCTTGAAGCAGCATAGCTGAGCTGCCATGCAATATTTGCAAAAAGTTACAATGTAACTTTGTACAACAGCTCTTTTCTAGAGGAGGTAAGGAAGGGTCCCCTGCATTTTAGTTGCTCTGATGGTTAGTGTGGCAGGGTGTATTAAAATCCCACGAAAGGGCTAGAATTTAAACAGGCCCAGAGATGGGACTGAAGACCCCAGAGAGCTCCAACCATTTGTTGAACTTTGTTACCACAGAAGGTGGCTGAACTTGAAGGAGTGACATGGGTGGAGAGCTGGGGCCATAAGAACCAATAAAGGCAAAGAGTCTCCAGCAAGAAAGCCCTGGGGGAGGGCTGCTCTATATCAGAGCAGGCATGGACTTAGAGATAGCCCAGAAGGGGTTGAGAACTGAGCCCAGAGACAGGGCTAAAGATGTTAACAAGGGCACTGGGACAGGCCCTGTGTTATCTGACTGCCTTCCAGCAATCTGACTGGCATCTGGCTCCATCTCCATTCCTCTTTTACCCCGGAAGGGGCTCATTCATCCATTTTAGACTATGTGTGACTTAGCCGGAATGCTGAGCCACTTGAAGACCCACCTGATGAGGACAACGGTCAGTACGGGGCACCAGGAGCACAGAGAGAGTGCAGGTTCATACCCAGCTGACAGGAGGCACTCATCAAAGGTCAGTGTGCCCCATCAGAGTTAGGCTCAGAGTTTCCTTCATATTTGATGCCTTGAGCCATAGAACAAACCCACAAATAGATGCTTGAGATGGCTTCCTTAAAAATAAATCTGCACACACTAAATTTGTAATATGCAGTGGAACTTTGAACTGCCCAATTTTAAGAATATTTATAAGAATGTACTAGATTCCTCAATGAAAGAGTTCACAATTAGGTGATTTGCTCTTAACATATCATGCCACAGAAATGTTATATCAAAAATTGTTCATGAGAGAGAAGTGCTTGTGGTCTCCAGCCATAGAAAACCAGAAACACCCACCTGAACTTGCTTGGAAGTTTTGAAATGAAAAACTAGGGGACTATAATTGCAAGTATTCAGAATAATGTTGTTAAACTTAATCCCGCAAAGGTAAGGTTAGAGCTATTTATGTTCAAGTACAAAAAAGGCAACAAGGCTACAGCTGTTGTTACCCTGTTCTTTTGCTGATTACCATTCCAGGACCCCATTATTTTTTCACACTGTATTTGAATTTCTCTTAACCACAAAGAAAAGAGCTGGCAGCCAGAATTAATCTTTGTTTTCCCTTTCTCTGTATATTTTGAAATATAAGACTCCTTCCTATTAATCTGCAGTTGTCCAAGATTTTCTGGAGTCATCAGATAGGGTGCTGGATTAGGCTACTGTTCTGATTAGAATTAGGGTAATTGTTAATAAAAAATTTCTCATAGCCAATCTAAACTATGCAAAATGTATGGAAGGGCTTTTGTACAGAATTCTGTATTTGAAGGAAATGTACATTTCTTTTTCTAGTTATTACCTCCACACTTCTTCTATGAGCATAAATCTACCAAGTATCAAAAAAGACGGAGATACCAATTTGGTAAATATAACAACATATAGGTAATTTGGGCCAGACTAAACATTTTGGGCCAGATTATGTTACACAACCTTCCCCCAAGATCATCCATCTGAAGTGGAGTCCCAGTGGCCCAGTGAGCCCACATCCCCATTCCACTGGAGGGTGTGCCACTGGCCAGCACAGGGCTGAAAATGGGCAGTTCTGGCACTGATTCGGTGCATCTCCCTGAAATTCTCTGCAGATGAAGCGCTGTAGCAGGGCAGTTACCCCACTCCTGAAAAACAAGGAGAAAAGGTAGGCTGATTGGGAAGGCAGTCACAGCTGGGGCCACGCCCAATTAGGAGACACCTGGCCCTATAAAAGGGGTGTGAGCCAGGAGCTGGGTCAGTCTCTCTCTAGCTTTGGAGAGAGATGGACCTAGCTGCCTGAAGGAGCAAAGAGGTACCATGGATAGAGCAGTGGAGGCTGAGCTGGGGAGCTCAGGTCTAGTGACCTCCCAGGCTGTGGCCTGACAGGAAGGCCTAGAGAGATACTGGGCTGCAGGGAAAGGCAGCAGGTCCAAACCCCCCCTTGCCAATAATGAGTGGCCATTACACTGCAGTCTGCCCCAGTGAACAGTGTCTAGATGATGACTGGTAGTAGCCACTGAGGCGAGGTGGGCTTAGAGAGTTGGGAGTTCCCTGAAGAGGGGAGATCCAGAGAGTGGGGGTACTGCTGGGGCAGAACCCCAGGGTCAGGGGCACTGGGGTCTGGGAGGGACACAAGGGGGCCTGAGGCAGGTGAGCCACTGGCCACCAGAGGGTGCTCTGAGCTGGAATCAAGCTAATTCCCAGGGCAACCAGCAGGAGGCGCCACACCGGTAAGTCTCACTGCGCTACAAGCACCCTCACCAGAAGTTACTGCCCTCCACTGGCAGAATGCGCAGGAGGCAGATAACAATGCAAACACTACCCACCGTCTGTGAATCCTTTGCTGTTATAACTGGTGTAGTGCATTTTTCACCTCCTTCCATGCCAGGGGAAGAAATCAAGCCTAGGAACTACTCAAGACAAAACTTAAAACCAGCAATAATGAGAGAGCGCTAACTCTCAGAAAGCCTTAGCCTTTCTTTCACCTTATCTTTTTAATCCAGGCAATGTAATGACTCACCTGCTCCAAGAAAATCCAGGCAAGTTATGTAATATGAGGTCACTACAACTCTCTCATGCAATAAAGACAGAAACTCTCAAGCCATACCAAAGCACTGCATTCCTTACTGGGATACTTCTCACTGTATGAGTTCTGAAATGTGCCCTCGGAAGAAACTTGCCTTCCTCACCATCCAAGGACTTGTATCCAGTTAGCTTCTTAAACCACACCCACCACTGTGTTATCTGAGTGCCTTCCAGCAATCTGACTGGCATCTGGCTCCATCTCCATTCCTCTCCCCTGCAGTGATGCATAGTGAAGGGATTTCTTCAGTGAAAAATTTAATCAAAAACAATGTGAATGATAATTGGGAATCATTTAAGAACACCTTACTCGATGCCCAAAAAGCCACAATCAAGGAAGAAGGCATAATGGTTTTTAAAAAAAAAAACAGACTTGATTTAATGGGGAAGTGAAGGCGGCTATAAAAATAATATATAACAAATGGAAGAAAGGGGAAGTAGATAGTAATGATGTCAAAAATTAAAAATTATTAAGGGAAACAGAGGGACATTGGGAGAAATCTGTGGCTAGTAGAATTAAGGACAGTAAGAAGGAGTTTTTAAAATATATTAAGAACATAAAGAATCCCTGACAATGGTATTGGTCCATTACTAGATGGAAATGGGGAAATTATCAATAATAATGCAGAAAAGGAAGCAATATTCAATAAATATTTCTGTTCTGTATTTGGGGAAAAACAAGTGATATATTTTAACATGGTGATCATAACACTCTTTCCATTCCACTAGTGCCTTAGGAGGATGTTAAACAGCAACTACTGAAGTTAGACATTTTAAAATCAGCAGATCCAGATAACTTGAATCCAGAAGTTTTTAAGCAGCTGGTTGAGGAGCTCGCTGGATCACAAATATTGATTTTCAATAAGTCTTGGAACACTGGGGAAGTTTCAGAAGACTGAAAGAAAGCTAATACTGTGCCAATTTTTAAAAAGGGTAAACAGGTTGATCAGTTAATTATAGGTCTGTCAGCCTGACACTGATCCCGGGTAAGATAATGGAATGGCTGGTGTGGGACTGGATTAATAAAGAAATAAAATAGGGTACTGTAATTGATAAAAATCAACATGGGTTTACGGAAAATAGATCCTATTAAACTAATTTAGTATCTTTTTTAATGAGATTACAAGTTTGGTTGATAAATGTAATAGTGTTGATGTAACATACTTAGACTTCTCTAAGGAATTTAACTTGGTACCTCATGGCTTTTTTTACTATAAAACTAGAATGATATGACATTAACACGGCACACATTAAATGGATTAAAAACTGGCTAACTGATAGATCTCAAAATGTCATTGTAATCTGGGACTCATCATCGAACAGCTGTGTCCTAGTGGGGTCCCATAGGGATCAGGCTTTGGCCCTATGCTATTTAACATTTTTGTCAATGACCTGAAAGAAAATATGAAATCATCACTGATAAAGTTTGCAGATGACACAAAAATTTGGGGGAGTGGTAAATAATTAAAAGAACAGGTCACTGAATCAGAGTGTTCTGGATCGATTAGTGAACTTGGCACAAACAATATGTATTTTAATATGTCTAAATGTAAATGTATACATGTAGGAACAAAGAATGTAGGTCATATTTAGGATGGGGGACTCTATCCTAGGAAGCAGTGGCTCTGAAAAAGATTTGGGGGTCATGGTGAACATGAGCTCTCGGTGCAATGCTGTGGCCAAAAGAGCTAATGCAATCCTGGTATACATAAGCAGGGGGATCTTGAGTAGGAGAAGAGAGGTTATTTTACTCAATATTTGTTACAGACGTGACCACTGGTGGAGTGGAATACTGTGTCCTATTCTGATGCCCACAGTTCAGAAAAAGTGTTGATTAGTTAGAGAGAGTTCAGAGAAGAGCCACAAGAATGATTAAAGAATTAGAAAACATGCCTTATAATGATAGACTCAAAGAGCTCAATCTATTGATTTTAAAAAGGAAGGTTAAGGGGTGACTTGATTACAGTCTATAAGTATCTACCTGGGGAACAAATAATTAACAATGGACTCTTCAATGTAGCAGAGAAAGGCATAATTCAATCCAATGGCTGGAAGTTGAAGCTAGACAAATTCAGACTGGAAATAAGACAATTTTTAACAGTGAGAGTAATTAATTATTGAAACAATTTACCAAGGGTCACAGTGGATTCTCCATCACTGATAATTTTTAAATCAAGGTTGGATGTTTTTCTAAAAGATCTGCTCTAGGAATTATTTTGGGGAAGTTCTATGGCCTGTTTTATACTGGAGGTGAGACTAGATGATCACAATGATCCCTTCTGGCCTTGGAATCTATGAATTTTGCAATACCTGTGGAAGGGACCCTCTCCTTAGCCTTGATGATGCCAGGAAAATGAACTTGGCTTTTAGTAACAGCCATCTAAACTGGCACTGTAAATAGCAGGACAAGTCCACACTAGAACTGAAACCATTTTTATGACCAGTGCATTGTTGCTTTTTCCAGCTGCTCCATCTTAGGTGGTACTGAGAATTTATGAGGCAATTTTAGAACCTATCAAGGCACTCTGGCAAAGTCCCTCCTCATTCCCTCGCACATCTAAATGAGCAAAGCATAGACGTTATGTACCCTCCCAGGGTCTTGAGCATTTTTATGCCTACTCTCCATTGGGATCACTTGTCATCTTGGCTCCTAAAACAAGGAATGCTAAAAAGCTAGATTTGTTCTGCAGAAAAATGTATTCCATGGCAGGGTTACAGCTTAGAATCACCAACCACCAGGTGGCATGGTTTTAATATCTGGGATGGTATTCTAAAATTTAACAACAATTGCCTGAGGAGGCTAAGTAGGAGTTCCTTTTGCTGGTAAATGAAGAAAAATTGGTGATGAGAATTTCACTTAAGGCTGGTTTGGACATGACTAACTCAGCTGCTAGGATTATGGCCTCTGTGCAGATGCTTGTGGCAACAGTCTTTGGGATTGCCCCAAAAGGTTCAGCAGACTGTGCAGGACCTGACATTTGAAGAGTTATCTATCTTTTCATCTCATATGGATGATAAACTTCACAGTTTAAAGGACTCCAAGGCAACTCTGAGGTCACTGGGCATATGTCCATGAAGCACTTTTGTCCTCAGCTGTCCCACAGATACACCACTTTTGTACTTCACCAAGACCTATCGAGGAAAAAGAGTAGGAGTTAGATGCAGATGGACTCTTGCTTCTTCTTCAGCACCTCCTGCTCCATCAAAGTACCCTGGGGCTATTAAGCAACCATTTTGATGGTTCAGCCAAGGATGCCAGACTAGTCTCCATGATTCCAATTGCTCCTTCCCCTTTTTCACAAACCATCTATCCCATTTCTTTAGTGCTTTGTCCTAAATTAATTTGGACTGATGGGTCTTATGCACTGTGGAAGTGGGATACACCCTTCAGTTTGTTTCTTCCTTTCCTTCCCACCCTCCCTCACTGTCCCTCTTCAGGGTCCACTCTCACAAGGAACTCCTCCTCCAGGAAGTTTGATCTCTCATCTAGGTGGGAGCCATAGCAGAGGTGCCTCAATGTCAAAGAGCAAATGGCGTTTTATTCCCATTTTTTTCTAATCCCGAAAGCAAATGGAGGTTACATGCTGGTTTTAGACCTATGTCAATTCAACAGATATCTATAAAAGATATAGTTTCATATAGTCATGCTGGCTTCTATTATTCCCTCCCTGGATCCTGGAGACTGGTATGCTGCCCTGGATTTAAAGGATGCCTATTTCCATGTGGCATTTTATCAAGGCCACAGGAAAGTATCTTAGATTATCAGTCTCATTACTAGTTCACTGTGCTGCCTTTCAACCTCTCAGCAGCTCTCCAGGATTTTACAAAAATGTATGGCAGCGTTAGCTGCCTTCCTAAGAATGTTAGGAGTACAAGTCTATTCCTACCTAGATGACTAGTTTATGAGAGGCTGTTTCAGGGTTCAGGTACTGTCCAGTGTAACTCTTACCCAGTCAACTTTCAAGGTATGGGGACTGTTGATGAACTCAGAAAAATCTATTCTCTCATCAGTTCAGATGATACAATTTATAAGAGCAGTACTGGACTCTAGCAAGACAAAAATCTCCTTCAAGAGTCAAGATTTCAGACATTTTGATCCATTGTTTTAGATCTCAAGATTTCCCCAATCACAACTGCACAGAATTGTTTGAGGCTTCTGGGATATACGGCTTCATAACATATGTAGTCTGGTATGCCAGATTGCATCTCAGGACTCTACAAGTTTGACTGGCCTCAATATTTTTAAGTAAGTCATCACCAACTGAACGCTGTGCTCAGAGTGCCCCTTCACATTTTAGACTCTCTAGGCTGGAGGACAAACCCTGCCAAAGTTTGTGGATGAGTTCAATTTGTCTCTCAGCCATTGCTAATGTTAATAATGATGCAACTTCCCTGGGTAGGGGGAGCTCATCTGGTTTCCCTTCAGTTGCAGGGGTTATGGTCTGCAAAGGCCCTTAGGTGGCGTGCCGGGTTTTCTATTCCCTTTTCAAGGGAAAATGCCTGTTCAGTTTCACAGACAACACAGTGACAATGTTCTATCTTAACAGATAAGGAGGGGGCTGCTCGTCCCTGCTCTGACCAGAAGCAATTTGTCTATGGGATTTTAGCATTGCCAACTTGATCATTCTCATAACATAAGAATGGCCATACTGGGTCAGACCAATAGTCCATCTAGTCGCTGCCAGGTGTTTCAGAAGGAATTAACAGAACAGGCCAATTACTGAGTGATCCATCCCCTGTCATCCCATCCCAGCTTCTGGCAGTCAGTCTTCAGGACATCCAGAGCATGCAGTTGTGTCCCTGACCATCTTGGCTAATAGCCATTGATGGACATATCGTTGATGAACTTATCTAATTCTTTGAATTCGGTTATAGTTTTGGCCTTCATAACATCCACGGGCAATGAGTTCCACAGGTTGACTGGGCATAGTGGTGCTGCTCTTTTGGAATCAAAGTCCAGTTAGCAGATATCTTGTTCTTCTGCTCTCAGATGGATAACCATTCTGTCTTTTCTAATAGAATGTCAATAAGATTTTTGAAAGGCCTGGAAAGATTGTATCAAGATCATGTTCCCCCATAGGACTTAAACTTGGTATTGCTAAAGCTTATGAATCCTCCTTTTGAGCCTGTAGCTACTTGTTCTTTATTGCATCTCTCAATTAAGGTAGCATTTTTGGTGGCCATCACTTCTGTTAGGTGGGCAGGTGAGTTGTGAGCCCTGATATCTGGCCCTCCTTATACTCTTTTCTTTAAAGACAAAGTTTACCTGTGTCCTCATACAAAGTTTGTCTCAAAAGTGGCATCTAACTTTTGTATCAACCAAGTGATTTACCTACCTTCGTTCTTTCTCAAATAAAGAAAAAGGCTGCACACTCTGGATGTCAGAAGAGTCTTGGCATCCTACCTAGGCAGGAGCAAGCAGTCCCATCTGTCTTTCCAGCTCTTTGAAGCAACTGCAGACAAGATGAAGGGTCTCCCAGTTTCTTAGAGAATATCATCTTGGATAGCTTTGTGTATTCGCTTGTGTTACAATTTGGCTAATGTCATCCCACCAAGCAGAGTGACAGCACATTTGATAAGATCGCAAGCTGCTTCTGCAGCCTTTGAGGCTAAAGTTCCCATCATAAACTTTTGTAAGGTGGCAACTTGGTCTTCAGTGCATACATTTGCTTCCCGTTATGCCATCACTCAGAAAGCTAGAGATTTGGGTGAGTTGTCCATCAGTTCCTTTTCAGATAGGCTCCAATCCCACCACCTGTTTTCCTGGCTTGTGAGTCGCTAAAAGTGGAATGCACACGTGCAATCACTTGATGAAGAAAAAGCAGTTGCTAACCTGTTCTGAAATGTTGTACTTCAAGATGAGTTGCACATGTCCATCCCATGACCTGACCTCCTACTCCTGTGCATTGGTGTTTTTCTGGCAAGAAGGAACTAAGGAGGGCCAGTAGAGTAACTGGCAGTTGTGCACATTCCATCACTGATTAACCACAGGTTATTTCCTGTCTTCAGTTTCATTTTATTTTGCTTAAACTTTGGGAAGCAATTAGAGCAGTCACACTGGGCTATACTGTGGACTCCACTTACAATGGGTATCAGTATTCCAGGCAACCTAAATAAAAAGCTGATTTCCCAAACCAAATCCAGGCTCTGTTATTGAATACACCTTCCAGGAAATATTTCATAGTTTCAAAATGTTTTCCTGATGTCCACTTTCACTCCATCCCCGCCTCTCAAACTCTCCAGTCCTTCCTTCCTTCCTTTGTTTTTCTCTTCAGTTCCTAGTTTCTCTTCACTTTCACTTGCTCTTCCTTCCTACTCCTTCTCCAGTGGATTGGTTAAAATAGACAAATTAGGATTTCGCCAGTTATTGCATTCTAAGTAGCTTGCACTGTGCTCACTTTAGTTTTCCTCAAGTCTCTTCATGTCAGAAAAAGCAGGGGTAACAAGCCCCTCCATCTCCCTCAAGGATCCTGTCCTTGTCATCCTGCTGCACATGTATGATGTAACTGAAATAAAAATATTGAAAGGTAGCAAGAAATATATGCTGAGACTTCATTAATACACCCCTGAGGACTGAGTCCAGCTTCATGCTGAGTACCTTAATCTCCCATTGATTTAAATGACAGTTCAAGGCACTCAGCATCATGCAAGATTTGGCCTCAAGTCATGGAGAGTTTAGGCAACAATTTCCCCGTGCTTAAATTTTAAAAGTGGTTGTCATAGCAACTGCCAGACATCACATATGGTATGTCTGCTACATCTGAGATAACAGCAACTTCTAACAAATTTACTTCACAATATGTTGTGAACCTATGCACATTTTACAATTTTCTAGAGTGCCGTGCAAGGTAATGTTGTTCTCTGACATTAATCCTCAAGTGAATGCTCATTTTATTACTTTCCCTTTCATAGTACGCAAATATTTTTACTATCCTCTTTGTCTTTTTATTTCGCCTTTTAAAAACCTCCTACCAATAGCTGCACGGTGTGAAAGATTACACCAGGGAAAGAGAAAGCTCTGTCATTGGAAAGGAAAGATGTACATGTGTGTAATAGGGTGACACTGACCTTTTAAGAGGGAAGAGGCCAGTGTACTTTTGACTCATCCACTGTCTCCTAATTGGTTTTAAGCAATGGCATATCATTGGGCCATATCAACAATGAGTCAGGAAAAGGGCCAGGTGAGAGCTGCCTGGATCAGTCTGGAAAAATCAGGTGAGAGATGTCTGGAAGTAAGAGAAAGGCAGGTGAGAACTTCCACAGACCAGGAACTGATAGGAGATTCTTGATGGAAGCTGTAGGTGGTTCCTGGAGGAAGCAGGAGAGCAGCAAGAGGGGTTTAACAGGTGACCACGCCAAGCCAGAGAGACAGGGCTGGAGAGCTTGAGAATGGTGCAGGCAAGATAGCAACAGAGGGAGTTGCCTCCTGACTTCTAAGCCAGAGAGCTGAAGCCAAGATCCAGAGAGGGAGGAGAATCACTTACCTGTTGATATATTCATTCTGGAGAGCTGGAGCTAGCAGTATAGTGAGAAGGTCAGAGAGAGTGATGGATCCTATCCTGATGAGGATGATCTGCCTGCAGAGAGACTGTGGGAATTTCTGCTGGGAAGACCAGGGTGGCTCTGGAAGAGCTGGGGTGGATGTCCTGGCAAAAGGACAGGAGAGGACCGAAGAAGAGCTTGGCTGTGATGGAAGATGCCAGAGCATGGTATGCATTATGTTGATGGACCAGTGGTTGTGATATATTAAGAACTATACGTAAGCAGAGTCTGAATGAGCTCTCCCCTGACATCTAGTAGTGAGCTGTGGAAAAGGACTTCAGGGGCTGATCTGATTTGCATGGGCACACCCACCATGCCTAGGTGCTCAGCATGATGGGACTGCATGCCCAAATGATCACTCGTGGCTGGTATTGGATCCCCAGTCTCCTTGTTGTTGGGGCAGGCGTAATGAAAGGTTGTTATCCTTGTTGTGTGACTCAAGAGCAGCAGAACTGTACCTGGCATACCCTGATGTGGTGACTTCCCCCTCAATTGAATGGCACTCGCTAGGCAAAAAGAAAAAAGAAAAGGAGTATTTGTGGCACCTTAGAGACTAACCAGTTTATTTGAGCATGAGCTTTCGTGAGCTACAGCTCACTTCATCGGATGCATAGAGTTCCAAAGCCCAATGAGTTGTGAGAGGGTGGGGCTTGGTACTTGTATTTGGTGGTAACTTAAACAGGTGGGACCTGTTTAAGGGCCCTAGACACCAATTACCTTTTCTCTCTCCATGGTATAATAAAAGAGCTAATTTAGACTCAACTCTGAGAGTCTTATGACACGCTGCAGAGCTGAAATCACTGATACCTAGGTCTAACTATTAGACCTACTGTAGGACAGTGTCTCTATTGCAAGAGACTGCCCAGGGTGTACCAGCAGCGAGGCTCCCCCACTAACAGCTGAAATCACTGAGAGCTGTGTTAAGTGGTAGGCCCTGAAGACTTCTTGGCGACTGGCCAGCAGAGCAGCTGGCAGAGAGGGCCAGAGCAAAGCCCTGCAGACAAGCCTAGTAATCAGCTGGCGGGGCGGCGAGCGAGTGTCCGAGCAGAGGAGCGTGTAAGGTGTCTCCTTACCCCCCCCCTTCCACCCAGGGTGGGAGGTGAACTCTGCAGGTGAACCTCTGAATTCTGGGGCTGCACTGGCCAAGGACAGCAACTGTGAGTGGGGTGCAGAGAAGGGACGGGCACATTAAAGGGACTTTTGTGTGGCCGGACTTAAGAACCTGAGGGGAAAAGGACACTGCCCAACTTGCTTGATTATGTTTAGGAAACCGAGTTGCAGTGTTTTCTCAAATTAATGCTGAGGTACTTCCCTTCTTTTTTTAAAAGTGTTTCAGACTCTGTGCTTGCGACAGGGGAAGTATTGCCTCTTAGAGGTGCCCAGGGGGTGGTGTGTAATTGTCCCAGATCACTGGGTGGGGGCTCGAGTCAGTTTTGTGTTGTATTGGTGAAAAGTAACCCCTAGATACTGAACCCGGCCCTTGTACTGCTGGATCCACCTGGCAGAAGGGTTACAATATTAACTGGTTCTTAGAAATGGACTATGTTTGGGACTCTTGTTATGAATTATTTGAACTATGTTTTAGTAATAAACAGGCCCCCAGGAGGGAATTAGTGAGTCAAGAAAGCTTCCATGGAGTTACTGGGGACTCTGAAAGAGGAAAAAGTAAGACAAGTGTGCCTATTCTGTGGAGCCCTGCCCCTTGAGGGAGCTCTAGGTAGGGCTGTCCTGTGACAATGTGTTTCTCTAAGCTTCCTTTCTGGTTTTGAGGAAATGTTACCTTTTTTCATAGTCACACTCCGAAAGGAACAGGCGCATTAGTGAAAAAAGGGAGGAAGCTCCCACTCTAACCTTCTTTATAAACTAGTGCTGAACATTCAGGTATTAGAGTTATGTCTCATTGCATTATCTGCATTCTTTAATGGTTTGACTCTCATAATTGATCAAACTCCCTGCAACCTCCAACATAAGGAAAAAATGTATTGCTTGCTTAGGGCTAGATCATGTCTCCAGAATCTGTTGTTCATAAGGAACAATGTGAAGTCCTCAAAGAAACAATTCTTTCTCCACTTACCCCTTGCTCCAGGACCATAATATTTGGCCACTGGCCTTTACCAGCAGTAGATTACTACAATCCTCTATGCCAGTTCATCTGTGCTGGCTGGAAAACTGGAGTGGCAACACCAAGGTTCTGCCCAGTTCCCACCTGTTTGTGGGGCAATAGTGGGCATACGCCATCTGCCTATCCCTATGCACCTGCAGCCAAGGACTGGGGATGTCACACATGGCTGTATGCAACAGGGAGGAGGGAGGCCTTTTGCCCCTTTACAGTTGTATAGGCTGAGATATTATTAGGCCCGTAGTTACTAGAATTTCAAATGCTGCTCTAGTAATCATTCCTGTGCTCTGTAATTCTCTGTCTTGAGTCTATCACTCTGTCAACCTTCTGTATTGCAATGCAGATGTCTTCTGAATAAATTTTTAAAAAATAAAGCACAGAACTAAAAACCCACCACAACACTCCACTGCGCACACAATTCTATCCCTGGGGCAAGGATGAGAAAGATATCAATCATGCATGACAGACATTAATCACACTGTTTAATGCTCTACTGGAAGGTGCTCATATACTATAGTGAAGAGGGCAGTATAAGAACCAGAAATAAATATATTTGAAAGGGAACCTTGCATGGATTTCCTTCCCTCAGAGTTCTCCACTGTGGCTATTTCTGTGGGAGGGAGTGCTCCTTCTATAACTGGGATTGGATGTGGGTGTGGGCAGTGGGGGGAACTTTGCAGAGACCATCCAATGATATTTTGCAAAAAAAAAAAAAATTAAAAAGAGGTTGCATGGTTTAATAATGTCCAGTGTAGAGACATTTTCAGAATTGCTTACTGGTGGTTGGAGCTTGGAGTTGGGAGATGAAAGCCAAAGATGGTAGCAGAGAGCAGACCTGACCAAAACTTGGGGGTTTTCATTTGGGAGAAGTTCCAGTATTTCAGATTTTGCTTTTGTTCTCAATTGGAACATGAGCAAAATTGCTGACATTTCTCAGCAAACCAGACATCCTCCAGTTGGGACTTTGGCGAGGGAGGAGATGTGGCTTTCTGCTGCAGAGCTGTCCATCATGGAATGCTGGCAGGTTTTCAATAGAAACATGCCTGTGATTCAGCAAAAGTTTCCTTGAATCTGCACTCAACTTGATGGCACATTTTGCTCCAGCAAACCAGCATTTCCAACCAGTTCTACTGCAGAGCATTATATCAGTATGGGTGCAGCTCTCAGTAGAAGCTAAGTGGTAGTGCCGGGAAAGATTTTTGCTAATAGCAGAGATTGAAGGCAAAGATTTTTGCTAATAACAAACACTGTTGTTGGTGATGTCCCAGGTGCTAGCTGCTAAATTACCAAGATGGTGAGTTTTGGAGGGAGAAGGGGTCACATATAAGTCTCAAATCCCTGAAGATGCAGAGCGGACCACACAGAGAGCTCATTTTGGTTTAAATGACTGTTTATTAGAATAGAAAGTTTGGGGTGTTTATATACAGTCTTATATTTAATTAATAGTTTTCTGACCTGGAAAATAGTAGGAAAAAGGCTGAGGATGAGACAGGAGCATGAAAGCAAAAGCAAGTACAGGCCAGAAGGAAGATTTTTCTATTGTGAGATTTGATTATTACTTATATGGCCTCCAAGAGGATGCTGGGTGCTCTAGGTATGTACACATATGTTCCTGTGTCATGAAGGTTACAATATAATTGTGCAATTTACAGGCAAAAAGGGGTGGAGGATGGGATGCTGTATAAGGATTGAGGGTGTGAGAAGGTTAATGTTTATTTGACCACATACCTAACGACCACTTTTTATTAGTTCAAGTTCTTAATTGTTTCTTCCTCACTCTCTGTTTAGTTCTTTAATGCTTGTAAGCCATGAACAAGTTAGGATTTGCTATTTTTTGCTAATACTGGTGATCCAGGTCATCCCATGGAGATCCATCCATACAGCCCCCCTTGCCAAGTGCTGAGGTGAGTGAGGGCCCGCCACATCTGCAGCATCATTCCCTTTCCCCCATCTTCCTTTCTGGAAATCTACAAAGGTTGTTTGGGATCCACTCAAGGAAAATGAGAATGGGGAACCCAGGTACAGGATTGGATGGGCAGGTCAGGTGCAGGATTGAACAGACAGATGGATTGTCACATTATTCCTATCCTATGGGAATGGTTGGGGTTCCTCATGAAATTTTGCTTCTCCTACAGAAGGGTAGGATCCAGGGCAGAGGTTAGTATGGGCAACTAATAAAGGCAGCTAATATTGAAATAGTCCAAGTAAGCTGTTAAGTTAATATCACTCTGATGTGAATATTGTGGAGGGGGAAGAATATATTTTACACCTTACAGGAATCATGAGAGATGTGGAGCATGGAGTATCCCATCCATAATTTTACATTTATAACTTTAATCCTGGGCTCATGATATGCAACAACAAATGCCTCTTACTGCCACATATGTTAGTTTTGTCAAAGGCCAACCAGTCTTGAAGATGGCTTTGCCTGGAGCAGAATTGGGAATCCACTTTAATTTTAATGGGACAAATCCTGAAGTTCTTACTCAGGTAACACTCTAACTGAAGCCCATGGGAGGTCGTTGCCAGAGTATAGACATCACCATTTGACCATTCTCACAGATGAACATGAGTGTAAAAGATCAGGATACCATGACCAGAGAAATACAGACAGCTGTCCATCCTGAGTATAGTTACTTATGGCTAAGGTGTTTTGCCATTGTTAATCTAGTTCTGAGTTGTATTCACTTAACAAATAAGATTTGCCTTTTATGAGTCATTTAGGAGACTGAGTGATTTGGAGGTGCTGAAAGGGAAATATTATTATGATGTCCTTTGCCACTTCACAGGATGCCTCCTCAGTAGAGGCCAAAACAAATTTAAGCCTCTAATTGGCTTTTTTCTGGACTGGCCAGCAGGCTGCAGAAACCTGTTTAGGATCCTCCCTTCGTCTTATACCACATGTAATGGGTGCAGGATCAGTAAAACGGGTATAATAGTATTTCCCGACCTCACAGAGGTATTTATAGAAATGTAGGGCTGGCAGGGATCTCGAGAGGTCATCAAGTTCAGCTGCCTGAGCTGAGGCAGAGCCAAGTAAACCTAGAGTATTCCTAACAGGTGTTTGTCTACCCTGTTCTTAAAAACCTCCAATGATGGGAGTCAAAAACCTCCCTTGGAAGCTTATTCCAGAACTTAACTACCGTTATAGTTAGAAAGATTTTCCTAATATCTAACCTAAATCTCTCTTGCTGCAGATTAAGCCCATTATTTCTTGTCCTACCTTCAGTAGACATGGAGAACAATTGATCACCATCCTCTTTATAACAGCCCTTAACATATTTGAAGCCAGTTATCAGGTTCCCCCTCGGTCTTCCTTTCTCAAGACTTAAACATGTCCATCTTTTTTTACCTTTCATCACAAGGCAGGTTTTCTACACCTTTTATCATTTTTGTTGCTCTCCAGCCTCCAGTTTGTCCACATCTCTCCAGAATGCAAGATTCAACTCAGAATCACCACTTTGCTAAACACCACAGCACTTCTGTAAAAGAATAAATGGACACAAGTCAGACATCAGGAATGGTAACATACAAAAGCCAGTAGGAGAACACTTCAATCTTCCTGGACATTCTCTAACCAATTTGAAAGTAGCCATACATCAACAAAAAACCTTTAAAAACAAACTTCAAAGAGAAACTACAGAGCTACAATTCATTTGCAAATTGAACATCATTAATTTGGGCTTGAATAGGGACTGGGAGTAGCTCACTCACTACAAAAGCAATTTTCCCTGTGTTGGTATTGACACCTCCTCCTCAATTATTGGGAGTGGACCACATCCACCCAGATTGAATTGGCCCTGTCAGCACTGGTTCTCCACTTGTAGGGTAACTCCCTTCTCTTCATTTGTCAGTATATTTATGCCTGCATCTGTAATTTTCACGCCATGCATCTGAAGAAGTGGACTTTTTACCCACGGAAGTTTATGCCCAAATAAATCTGTTAGTCTTTAAGGTGCCACCGGACTCCTCGTTGTTTATATAAAAAGCCTAAAGTCTTATACAAATAGTTCTGTTTTTCCTGAATTCTTCTGAGCTCCTATGCACATCAGTTGGACAACACTAAAACTAGGCAAAATGTGTCACAATTAACACACATACAGCTACATTTACTGTACATAATGTAAAGGCTGTGACAAACTAAAAATGCAGTAAAATCAAAAGTTATGGCTGGTATACTCCATCCTCCACTTCATTTGTTTGATTAGCTTTTTGCACTTCTTCACTGGTAGGTGACTGGGTGATTTCTTCGTATATGGGGATGCTTGGTTAGTTCCTCTAGCACCTGTGGATTGACGATAGAAGGATGTTTGAGTAGCTCAGTAAAGTGCTGCTCCCATCTTTCAGAGATGCCTCACTTGTCCTTGATTAAAGTGGTGTCCCCTGAACTCTTTAATGGAGCTGGTCCTGATTTTGATGGGCCATAAATGGCCTTTAGGGAATCATACAATATATTTGTGTTTAGTATCAGCATAACGCTCTATTTCTTCTGCTTTTTTCCCCCACCAGTTAGCCTGAAGGACACAGAACCATCTTTGAGCCTTGGCTTGCAGGTACTTGAATTTACCTTTCTTTTATGTTGATTGTGTCATTTTGCCTTGGATTAAGAAATATCAAAAAGAATACAGAAGCCATGCCAGGCCTTTGGATGGCTTTGCCATAGGATATTCAACCAGCATTCCATCAAGCAATCAACAAACTCATGATGATATATAATGCAGCAGTGATAGCACCCCTCGTGGTTGGCACAAAACGTGGTCTGTTTACCTGCCAAGTTGCACATTAAGCAACTTGAAAAATTTCACATGCGCTGTCTCCACTGTATTTTGAAGGTCTACTGACGAGACGAAGTCTCAAGTGTTGACTTCCTTGAAAGCTCAAAAACAATAAGCATCAAGACAGGTTTCAGAGTAACAGCCGTGTTAGTCTGTATTCGCAAAAAGAAAAGGAGTACTTGTGGCACCTTAGAGACTAACAAATTTATTTGAGCATGAGCTTTCGTGAGCTACAGCTCACTTCATTGGATGCATACTGCCAATGAAGTGAGCTGTAGCTCACGAAAGCTCATGCTCAAATAAATTGGTTAGTCTCTAAGGTGCCACAAGTACTCCTTTTCAATAAGCATCAAGGCAATGATCATCAAAGCTCAGCTTAAATGGACAGGTCAGTTGTCAGAATGGGTGATGATAGATCCCCCGAAAAAAGCTTAATATGGTGATCTGAAACTTGTAAAGTGCAGGAGGGATAGTAAATGAAAACACTTCAAAGACACCCTTAAGCAGAATCTCACCTTGTGAAGCATAAATATAGATAACTTTGATTGCCATGGACAGATCTGAATGGAGAGCAATTATCAATAAAGGTTGTAAATACTTTGAGGAGGATGTGAAAAAACGATTTAAAAAAGGGGCCAAACATCATGACAAGTCTTCAGTGGGAGCCTGCACATTCCTGTGTAATATCTGTGAAGAGCAAGATCATGAACAGATTGGACTATACAGCTATGTGAAATCATGTGATGACATGACACCATCACTGGATACAGTGGAGAGCCACACATCATCATTCACCATGAACTGAGATCTCTTCAATATCTTGGTATGGTTGAACTAATTAAAAAATACAATATCAGCCTTAACTTGGAATTTCACTGCTTTTGTTGGCTTCACTCTAATATTGACAAGGTGTAAAGGTGATGATTATCTTTTCTTTAAAACAATAGCTTCTAGCCAGCCTATAGTTCTGAAAAGCTTTGTAAAATCTGCAAGTCATAGATACACGTTTGAGTGTATGGGCCTCAAGCAATATTTCAAAATATTTCCTAACACATTTTGTGCATTAATGTACTGTGATACTTTGGAGCACTTTTGCCATGTATTTTTAGTATGTATTGGTGCTCATCAGACCCATTTTATAGAGGATAGATTAAGATTATCCCCTTTTTACATGGGGTTCAAATTGAATTGTCCTATTATGATCCACAGACCTATTATAAGTTGATTTTTAAGAATGTTTCCCAACTGCATATAATATGGCCTCATTGAAATTTTTGTCTCAACACATCTTCATATTTTGTTGGTGCTCTAAAGACTTATTTAATAGCTTTACAATATTAGGAGCCCGATGAAGAATCTTGGCCATTTAAGTTAGCATAGACCAAGCTTCATATTTTCAAGAACAACTTTTAAACTTTTGGGTTATAGAAATAATGCAACATTTAAACTGCACGCATTTATCAGTCTGATCATCAAATGTGTTAAACTCATGTTGAATCTGAATTATGTCTTTATTATTACAGCTCAGAACAGTACTTATGTATAAATGTGATTGTTAACCACTTATGTTGGATTAATAAAACTCTCCCTGCTTAAACTATAGGGTAGACTGTGGAATCCAGGCAGGAATATATAGCTGTATTTTAACTGCCTGAGTCCATATTTTCAAGCTATTTAGGTCATGAGATTCTGAATATTTTCTTGGGAAGACGAAGTGAGCACTCTCTGATGAATTAGTTTATGTCATTCTCATTCTGAAAACTCCATTCTGTTTTGTGAATGCTGCTTACGGTGTGAACTGCACTGTGGCTTTCACATTTGTGCTGTAGCTTCCATCTTGAGCTGAAAAACCAAGGAGGTTTCAAAAGAATTTCTTACACCTGGGAGAGGGGCTAACAATGAAAAAGCCACCAACAATCATCAATCTTGACAGTGCTCAATTCAAATGGATCCATCCTAGGATGTGCTGGCTGCACACATAGGGTACCAGTTTTCCCAGCTGGGACTATGGAGCGGACTGGAGTTAAGCAACTGATCACTTGATGGGAGAGTTGAAGCTCCTTGGGGGGGTCATCTGACAGAGGAAACCAGAACTTTAGTTAAGAACTGCATCTTCTCAAGAAAGGGGTCTCTTCCTGGCCATTCATTGGCTGACAGCAGGAAGACTGAGCAGGAGATGTGGGGTGCAGGAGGGTCCTGAAATCCTTAAAGGACACTAACCAAAACCCAAACAGTTCAGAGAGGTGGCAACACTAAAGAGAGGAGTTTTGTGTGTAGGTGTCAGTTATTTTTCCATACATCTGTATATCTCTTGTGCTTTGGCTATGAGTAAAGTGTGTTTACATTAGAAATTCCTTTGCAAAGTCTGTGTGTTATTTGCTTTAACTGTCACAAAGTCTCCAAAGTGTTAAACTATAAACTGGAGTACCCACAACAGTGGTCCTCAGGAGAGGGTGTGCTTAAGCTAATGGGGAGAATGGGGTGGGGGAGGTCAGCACTGGTCTACATTATGCAGACCGCAGGAACCCACTTTCCAAAAAGGAACACCAGCATTGGAGTCTGTATGCTAGGAGTGTGATTGAAAGACCAAACTGAGACAATGTCTGGACATTGGTAAAACCCAGTGGGAATAAAAATAGAGCTGGGTAACCTTTTTCAGTCAAAACTTTTTTTGAGAAAAAGGCAAATTCAGGTCAACTGAAACTTTTTATGAATTCATGTCAAATTCACCAAATTATTTTTATTTGAGGGGAAAAAATGAAAAAGATCAACCCCCCTCCCCCCAAAAAAAGAATTAAAATGTTTAATGTCAACCTTTTGAAATGAAACATTGAGTTTTTGATCTGAAATGACTTTCATTTTGAAATTTATTTCAATTTTATTTTTTAAAATGAAAAATAAGGTTTTAAAAGGCTCAAATTAAATATTTCATTTTGGGTCAAATGAAACATTTTGTTCAATCCCAAATGATTTTTTTTTAACTTTTCAGGTCAACCTCAAGAAATTATGGGGGGCTGTTTGTTTTGTTGTTGTTGTATGGCCAGCAAACTGAAAAAAACCAGTTTTAATCACACAGCTTTACTTAAAAGCATATGAGATCCACGGTTGGGGTCTAATACAGCAGCCTGTTGATTGTCCACAAGGGGTAACTCTGTCAGGGCTATAACACACTGTGATGTAGGGAATATGGAAACCTTGGATAAGCATTAGCAGGTTGTGTTTCCACTGAAGATATTACTTTAAAAAAGAAGCTGACAGAATAACTCCTCCTTTTAACTGAAGGGCACATCATTTATCCAGAAAATACCTGGGGTACATTTGTTGGGATTGGCATTTCTGTCTCTTGCATCATTCTTTTTCCCCCACACTCATTTAAATCTGTTTAATTTGGGATTTATTCTAACTATGCTGTTTCATGAAACATAAATACCAATAACATTTTTTAAACCCCACTATAGTAAGCTGTTTTAAATGATGCATGTTACTACAGAGTATTAATGACTATGTAAACTTTTTTCCTTCTGAATGGATATAAACAGATATGGAATAACCTCATTTTAGCTTTTTTCACATTATAAATTCACTTTTCTCTCTGCAAAATGTCACTCCCTCTCCAGCAGCTTAATCCCAGGAGGTATGGTAACTGCAATTACTGCATTTAAATATTCCACATATCTGTCAAGACTCAAAAGAATTCTGTGGTGTCAGTTTAAATATAAATATATATATAATTCTAGTTAATAATCATCACTTCAAGTCAGTTTTGAAAACTGTATTACTCACTCAATATCTATGTTGTGTTGTGTATGTGTGAAGCTTATGTTGCAATTTTATCTATTGATTTATTGGCTAAAAAACGAGCCATACTGATTCTGCCAAACACAAGTGTCCATGTACAGAGTTTCTCACAGAGGTAAACTTGTCAATATCATTTTTCTCTACTCAGTCAAGAAAAAAATGCCAGAAATTGCTTAACTTTCTATACAGAACTCTAACTGATGTTGGAATTTCTATATAAATACTCTTATTTCAAGCATTTTCTAACAAAACACATTACACGTTTTTCATTTCTATTTTCTGTCCTTCTAAAGAGACCTTTTATATTTACCAGTGTCCATACAGAATGTCGATACCTTTTTGTTCTTCTTGTGCCTTTTGATGCAAGTGCTACTTCTGTACATTTTGTAATGACACCTTGTAAACTGCCTGAATGACTATGCAACGAAGAACAAGGATTTTAATGGTCCAGCAACTACAACCACAATTTTGATCCAAGCTGGGTCATCAGGTTACTGTATTCACCTTTAAGTTAGATGTGTCTATGTACCTATATTTATTTATCCTACTAAATAGCCCTTGCAGTGAAGATAAGTGTAATTATTTTTATAACAATGGAAGATTCAAGATGCTAGAACTAATATCCTTGTGCCCAGCAACCATAACTAGCACCAATGAATAGCACTTCAAGGCTTTTAATCTCCATGACAACCTTCCTCGCATTCTTCCACAAAATACCACTTTGCATGCACACAAACATACTCAGTTATGCACACCTACTATGTGTTCATAAATATCACCTGCACTGCACACCAAAAAACCTGCTATTTGATATCACTGACTTCTTTCTCTTGCAACATTAATCAATCAATCAGGAATCCAGCTCAAAAGGAATTTCATCTGTATTCTTATGCCTATGGTTCACTGTAGAATAAATAAATGAAAGATGAACAGATACTGAAATTGAAAATTACTTCAACTTTAAATATGGAGAAGGCTACTTCAATGGGTTTTGCTGTGTTACATAAACTGAAGAATGTCTACCCCCTTCACAGTCCAGTCCCAAGGGGACAAATGTTTTCGAAAACCTGCCTATCCTATCAGAGTTGGCACAAACATAGTGACCTAAAGTTTTGTTGATTTGTGCCTGAATTCTGTCTAGGTTCAGGCAAATTAACTGGCAGAAGCCCACTTAAATTTTGTCAGCTAGGATCTAATTACATATTGATGTGAATATGGACAACACCTAGTATTGGAAAAGTCATGTCACAAGCTGCTTAAGAATTATTCTAAAATAAAGGTTCACTTAAAGCTAAGTCTAGAATGTCTAGGAAATGGGGCTTCACAGGATCTGCCTATGCAGAACTCGTTGCAGCATAAGGGCCTTAACAGACACTAGTCACCATTTGGCCAGCTGGTGCCCGGTAATGCTACAGTCATGCAATTTCTAATTTATGTTGGTCAGAACCAGTTGGCCAGTACCAGAACCCATAAGGTTCATCAGCCATGAAATCTGCCCTTTGCACCAAAATTTTATTCTAGAAACTAAGTTTTTTAAAAAAAATGTCCAGCTCTTCTGGTTGTGCAGAAAACTTTCCAAGCTTGAACTGAAAGCAACCAATGTAGTTTTGTCTGCCTAACTCTGCAGACAGCCTTAAACAGTTGCTCTGAGATATGTTAATCTCCCCCATTTATCTAATATGGGAGGTTAACTCTGACTCCTTAAATTAATGTCAATATTAACTTTCACTGATGATCATATTAGCATAAGTGTCCAGGCAATGAACTTTCCTGTAATGCAAAACAATCTCTCACACTTTCCCAGGCATCGAAAGCCCCACCTGTCCCTAAAACCTCCAACCTTACTCCCCACCCTCCACCCCACTGACACCATTTACAGTACAGTGATGTGTTTTAAACACAAAATTCTGCAGCACATGTAAAATAAGTTGAATTTGCTTAATTACATTGTAAAAAGGAATGTTGCATTCATTCTATTGTTCATTTTCAGACTTCATTCAATGAAAGCCTAGATTTCACTGCATTGTTGCTAAGATTTCCTCCCTCAGCCTCACACCCTATTCCTCATGTTATTATTTCCCCTCATGGAGTAACTCCATTATAATTGGACCAGAAACTCTTATGTATTTAAATAAGATGTTTATGCCTTGCCCATATCTCCAAACCTGGCAAACTCCATATCACTTTCCATTCCAGGGTGATTCCAGTCTTGGAGGCATCTGATGAAGTGGGTTCTAGCCCACAAAAGCTTATGCCCAAATAAATTTGTTAGTCTCTAAGGTGCCACAAGGACTCCTCGTTGTTTTTGCTGATACAGACTAACATGGCTACCACTCTGAAAGCTATTCTTTGTTATTTTACTATTTTTTCTTTATTAATTAAGAAGACGGTGAGTTTGGACTTCATCTGTGCAATGGGGTGTCCACCCCACAAAAGGCCTGAAGATGTTAAATGGCTAAGTCGGCCAGTTAACCACCTAGGCTGCACCTGAAGGAGAAGCCAGAGGGAAAGGGCTAATTAGAGATGAGGCTCAGCTGTACACAAACAGGAGGGGCCTTTATAAAGCCCAGAATCTGAGCATGGATGAGAGTTTCAGAGAGGAAAACTGCAGTCACTCTTGGGGCGAGAGAAGGTAAGGTAGGGGGTAACCTAGGGATCTAAAATTCTGGATTGTTCAGACCTTAATTGCTTGTTGTAGGGTTCCTGGGCTAGAACCCAGTGTAGAGGGTGGGCCTGAGTTCCTCTCCCAGCCACTGAGCAGTGGTGTCATTATGGGGTAGTGGGTCCTGAGAGATTTTGATGCCCCAGAAGGGGAGGATTATAGTGAGTAGAGCCCCTTGTGACAACCTGGTGTATGGACCCATTTGTACAGCTGGTTGATAAAGGTGGTTGTTTTTGTGATAAGGTATTTATCCACCTTATTGATAAAAGCTCATTTCACAGAAGCTGTATCACAGCCATCAGATGGTAATGCTTTTTGTCACAGCTGGTGCTGGGAAGTGATATAATAATAGGCTTTATGTGGCATTACCAGATCCCTTGATTTGTCAAGAACCTGTAAAAGTGTCCTTTTTTGGGGTGCAACCCAGACCAGTGAAAGGTTGTGTCACTGCCTGCCCTGTACTCCTGGGTGCCTTAAATGCTCTGCTGCTGTGGCTCTCAGCAGCCCAGACACCAATAGCTAGCAGACCAGCATCCAGTTCCCTGAGTGTCTGTGTTCTGTGCACCCCTGGTTCAGCACTCTGACCCCAGCAACCTGCCTGCAACACCACATCGCACCCTAGTCTCCAGTAGGCTTGGTTAGTACTTGCAGGGTAACTCCAGCATACCCCTGACCTAAATTTCCCCAGAACCATCTGTTGTGAAATATCCAACCCACTCCTGGAACTCTCAGAGAATTAATAAGGTTTGCTGTTTCTTTAAAAAGGCCAAAGCACAACTTGCTACTTTAACTGGAAGGAACAATCACTTCAATTCAAACACAGCACTGGGTTAGTTTAGATTAAAAGTAAAACAAGCTTATTAACAAGAGCATGGATTAAGTCATACTAAACAGAAGGAATTTAAAGTAAAATGGGTTACAAACAAATTAAAGTAAAAATATGCTTTCTAGTGGCTAAGACCTAATTTAACATGCTACAGCCTTGGTTCAAGGGAGATTTCTTATGAATCTTTTTCTTTCTAGCTACGGGTGACCTTTTTCTCAGTCAGGGCCTTCCAGGGAAGTACAAGGTGATGGTTTCCTTTCTCTTCCTAGGTGAAAGATCTTTGCCTAAGAAGCTTTCTCACATATACTCAGTTCCCAGAGACTTCAACCTCCTTGGTTGAAGGGGCCCAACTTCCTCTGCTTGCAAAAGCTCTGGCCTCTGGTGTCTGTCTAGTGATAGATGTGAAATGGCTTCTTCTCCTTCTTTATGTCTTCTAAAACCTACCGTTTTGTTCCCAGATGCAGGGTGGCCTCATGCTGTTCTTCCCTTCCTGTGGATTTCCCATCTCCCTGCTGGTTAATGTTTTTAGTCACATCTTACTTAATTTTGATGGAGATAAGTAAATAGCTTCCCACCTGTTTAGGCATATACTTTAAAGCATAATATAAGTGAGTAGTCACAATTTCTCATAATGTTAATGCACATATTACTTGATACACTTTTATAATACAGTAATATTGTATTCAATCAGTTGATTCAATTGCTTATCATTTTGAGGTTCAGACCCCTTGTCTTTATAGCCCAGAGAAAGTTTCTTTCTCCTCCTGGGTTGTAGATGCCATGCCATCTTCTCCCCTGCTTGCTACCTTTGTTTATCTTATATGCAAATAGCCCTTCATTGTCTGACCAGGCAGAGACAGACAAGCAAATACACATTCCTTTGTCTAGGGCAGACAGTGCTTATGTGTTGCTTGCTAAACACGTTTTAAGAACATAACTCTTGCACATATATTTCTTATACACATCCCATACATACATCAAGCAAGAATATTAATGATTGGTAATTTTATTAGTCTTCCAGTGGTATCTTACATGACACCTTTTAGATACAAATTATTACAACAGTGTGTTAGGAATAGTAAGTATTGTCAGGCCTGACAATAGCTGCTGACATGGAGTAGGGGACTACCAATGGACCTGTGTCACAACAAGGAATTATTTCAAAGATCTGATTATTATGCTGTCTTGCAGTTTATCCATAAGAATAAGTATCTTTAAGTGCACCAGTGCTTCACTTTAAGAATCTTTATATGGCTACCTTACTGATGTTTGTTTAAATTGTGCAACTAGCCCTCAATCAGAGATTGATTGATTAATTGATGGTCCTGTAAGTTACAGCAGGGATTCTATAAAAAACAAAATTTCCTACTGCTTTTTATTGCATTATATTCCTGTAAAAGAATATATATATATATATATATACTGTACCTCATCAGATATGCATGCTTTCTTTTTGCAGAGTATTGCCTCTGGAGGACAAAAAGTTTTAGGTAAAGATAAAGCTTGAAGCTATAGTTTTTTAAACTATCTATAATTACTTTCAATGTAAAAAAAATCATAAAGAGAATAGCTTTACTGTCATATTTGTACTAGTGGGTGTGAGGAGTGATTTAACTTACAGGTACTGATTATGTAATTGTATTGATACAGGGCGCACAGCCTACCCTGCCTACTGAACCATCTAGACTGACAAGAGGAGGTGTGAAAACTCTGCCTGCTTCTATTCTGCCACATACTCCTGGCTTTACAAAGAGAGCTTTTTTTCACAGGTTGGGATTAGTGAGCCATTAAATCTCTTGATCACAGCTATGAATGAATAAAGAGGACATGTCAATTCCATGTGGTATAACTTAGAAATTAATTGGGTGGTGAAACCAAGCAGCCCATATGATACACAATATAACTATCAGAGCCTACCTGTGGTTTAAAAACAAAGTTGTAAACATTACAAAATTGCACTGACATACAAGTTACTGATTCTGAAATGTTCCACTTTGTTTGTTCATGTTTTACCTCTTTAGGATAGAATTGTTGCATAAACCCACTATTTATTTAGATGTGAAGAGACACCACAAACTATTATGGTCTTAGCTACATCAGTGTGTATTAAAGTGGATTTTTAAACCTAAAGCCCTGCAGCAATAGTTATTTAAAAGAACACGAATTTAGAGTCTGCAGAATAATTGTGCCTAAGACAATACTTGACCAAACATAATTAGCTGAATTTAGATAAATTATCAACGTGGCTTTCAGCAACCCTGAATAGAAAAATCATACACTTCACTGGGTATAAATAGATTTGAAACGAACATTTGGAATGTATGAGACTATTTTGTAAGAATAATATACCCAGGATTTTAGACTATGTAATAAAGTGTAGGCTCTTTGACTCAAGAAAAATCTGTTTCTATTCTGCTTTTATTTGCTGGGTTTTTTTGGTTAAATTTCTTTTTGCAGATCTAAAAGATGAAGAAAAGCAAAAAAAAAAAGAGATTTAAATAAAGGAAAAGTTATATTCAGTTTTTTACTAGGGATAATTAAAGATAAATGTTATGGTATTGTATTTGTTCAATAGCAATACAAAAACACATTTCTGTCATGTTCACTAAGAGACTTTCAAGCTGTATTTTCCTCAACTTTATCTTATTTTCCTGGTATTATTTAAGCTATTAATTGCTCCAAAGAGTGTTGTAGTTCTTATTAAATCTTAAATAAGACCAATCCCAAAATTACATTTTATTTAACTTACAGTAAGAGTAATGTTAGAGTTCTGCTGTATTAAAATGGTCAAAACTGCAGTATAAAATTTCTACTTTTAGAACTTAACAGTTGGCCTGGAAACAGGAACATTAAGAGTGACTGGATTTTATTATTAATTATTCTTAGAGAAGATGAAACAATAGCATGATGAAGAGCTAATTAAGAAAAATTCAGTGTTGTCAATAGATTTGTCCACTAGTGGTGACATTTGCAACATGTTGAAAAGGGAACTCTTTCACCTGGTACAATTTCATTCATTCACTCAGAACTGAACTGGTTTTCTCCTACGAACTCTAAGCCAAACTAAGTCTGAGCTAATAGGGAGAGTGTGTAAAGGGAGCTCCTTCCTTTCCTCTACCGCTCATGCACAAAAGGAAACCATAATATATCTGCAGCATACTGAGTCCGACTCCAACCACTATGACACGGGTTCGGGGGCTGCATCCCAGATACGTGTTGCTGAGCTGGGTCTGGTAGCAGAGGGCCAGAGAACACTGCCCATGAAGAGGACATAGGTCAGGATACACATCACATTGGATGATGGCTTTTGACAGCAATAAGCTTTTTTTTTATACCCATTATTACTTCAGACAATGCCCTAGGAGAACAAGCCGGCTTCTCTTCTGGTTAGTGTATCAACAAAACTAAGTTTCAGGCGCAAAATCTTCTATTAAGTGTGATGCGCTAGCTGAAAATGATGCAGCCTGACTTTAAGATCTCAGATGAAGTTTGTAGGGCTTGACGGCATCTTTTTACTTCTATGCTGCCCACATTCTGTCTCAAAGTTATTGGCAATCATGGAGCCCCATAATTACAAGTTGCTTTCAGACCAGTGTATAACACCCCTTTAAAATGTATGATTGTGGCTATATTTTTATTTTCATGTTTCACATTGTAATTCCCTCAAGGAAAAACGCTTCAGAATTTAATAAGGATGAAAGCAATAGGATTCTATTGAAACTACTCTTCTAAAAATGACAACTTCCTATTTTTAAAAATAATGAATTTAGATATAATTGTCTATTCACTATAGAAGTGAATGGAGGATTATATCCCAGATATAGAATTTTATAGGTGTTTACAAATTCTGTAGAAATAACAGACTTCCTCTGCCCCGTGCTGCTTGGGTGTTTGGTCTAACACTCCACCTACTCATCCCTCACAGTCAGTCTCTCTCTCTCTCTCATGTCTTCAATCCACACCTGCCCTGCCCTGTCCTTCAATGTTCTTTCTCCCTTCAATTTTCTTTCCATTTAGCTTATCCCCTTCTAACTACCCGCCTGCCCTTTGCTTCCACCATATTGTTCACTCTGTTTGTGTAATATATTCCTTCCCCCACTCTGGGATTTGTCTTGTAAATTTAGGCTGTAAACTCTTTGGGGCAGAGATTGTCAGCTACTCTGTGTTTTGTACAGCGACTAGCACAATGTGGCCCCACTCTTGGTTGGTTCTTAAGCATTATTGTAATATTTTTAATAGTTTCTATTAAATTGTGTAATTTTCATGAGGGAAAAAGTTTAATAAAATTGTTAAAAAAAATCAAAAGAATAAATGATGTGATCATACAAGAGACAGGTGATTTGTTTAAATGATCACATTCCACTAAACAACTGCAACCGTGATCATAATCATTTTGCAATTCTGTATAATGTATCTATCTAGAATAATTTAGAAAATCACTAGTGCCATCTAGTGGTAATTATGTATAATTTTCACTTACTTCATGAGCTATATTCCAGGCTTTGGTTCTAATTTGTTACGTTTGAGGGAACAATAATGGATAACAGCAATTAACTGGAGTGATGTATGAACAGCTGTTTTATACCTTTTTGATAGCATGAAAAATATGGTTACTTTTAACTATTAAATTTTAATTTTCTATAGACTACATCTCAGAAATAACTGAATTGATCAGGGTGCTGGTAAAAAGGAGATGGAGGCTTTCTCCTCGGGCTGGGGTCATTGATTCAAATCCGGACTAATATGGTATAACTGAAACTCCTTAACATAATGTGTGAAATGAAATGGTGACTCTAGTTCATCACAAAAACCACCCTCACATCTGTCACAAAAACCTATAATAGTTGACCATCTTAAAAGATAACACAAACACCGAGTGGACCAGAGAACTTGAACTACCTATCCCCTCACTTCTAGGATAGGATTGAGTCAAAATGGCAGAGCCATAGAGAGAAACTTGCACTCCTACTGCCCAGGCCCCATCTATCCTGTAGAAAAGAGAGGATTTGTAGCCCTGGGAACTCAAGTCTGTCACCTTTCTCAAGCATTAAATCCACATACAACTATTTTGAGCTATATCCAGGTTTATGCAGACATGCTCACTTGAGGATGCCTCCTGTCCATGAAGTATTATACTGACATGGAATTGTCTCAGTCAGTTGTCTGTGCAGAGGTGCTGTACAGGCACTGAAGGGTGAATAGGCAGGTTTTCCCAAGGAAGGAAGAAAATAAGGGAGAGAAACCAAGATGATAGGAATGAGGCAAAGTAAAGACCAAAAGTGTTTTTAATAGTGTGGAGTTTGGTGTTTTTTTAACAATGTTTTTAATAACTTTCAGTTGTCTGATAGTTCATTTTTGTTAGTGAACAGGAAAGGTGAGAAGATGAAGGGGGGAGTAACTTGGGGATGACACACACGTACCCAGCAATGTTCCCTCTGATTTTTGACAGGCCATGTGTGCAAAAAATGTCTTCTGTGCAACTTCGTGTATGCATGGTGTTTTGCCATGTGCGTGGGGTTTAGGATTTGTGTGCGCGAATGCACAGCTTAGAGGGAACAGTGGTACCCAGTACTCTCCTCCTGGACCTCTGAGAGGAAGGAGCAAACTCTCTAAAGCACTAGTCGATACACCTCTGCAAGACCCTAGAGTCATGTCAATAATACCCTGTGATCAGCAGTATGAAAAGCTGCTCTTAGTTATAATAGAGTTGGCATGAACACCTTACCTTGGTTCAGAGCTAGAAGGAGATGAGTCATCAATATCACTAGCTGAAATCAGGCTGATAGGGATCAAAACATCTGTGGAAACCAAGTCCAGCTTGATTTGGCTCATCACCACTTTATTATTTATTGTATTGCATTAGCACTGAAAAGTCCCAGCTCCATTGTGCTAGATGCTGAACAAAAAGTCTCTGTCTCAAAGAACTCACTATCTTCTGTTACCTAACCTAAAAACTGGAGGTTTGAGACAGGCTGGTAATTGGACAGATTGTTACTGTCCAGAGATGTGTTTTGAGCAAGGACCAACCTACTGCCTGTTTGTGTGGCTGGAAGCTTTCCAACCTGAAGGAAGATATTGACAGTCCATATCAGTGAGGAGCTCATTTTCTCTCTCCAGGTTTTAATCAGCTGTGAAGGCCACAGGACTATCTCATAAACTTTGCAGATCTAATAGCCTAGACACCCAAAACTGTCCTTGCTTTTCCCAAGGTAAGGCATGTATAAAGTTCACTAGTACAAAATTACTGGACTAGCAGAAAGTCTTCTGCCACTAGCATTCTGTCTTCCTCCCATATCACTTTATTTATTGAGGTCATCTTTTCCATGATGGCCTGTGAGCACAATGTGAGGGAGGAGGCATCTAAGTGCCACTATTATCAATGGCTGTGGATGGATACCAGTTTGTTAAATGTTCCACTAGACCACTGAGAGAGTAACTTAATAGCTGAGTAGGAAATGCCCTCAAAGTATTCTGGAATTTCACAGAATCCCTGTGTCTCGGAGGGAGGACCACTGAAACACTAATCCTCTAGTCTAAAAGAGGATTCGTTATTGCAGATATATAAAGTTACATATCCAGTCTAGAAACCCACTTGTATTGTAATCTACATATTCTGCATTTTGAGAGGAGAAAGTACTTCAGCTATACATCTTCTTTGACCAGTGTCATCACTAATATGTAGATCAGCTTACCATTTATTTTTAATGTGCATTACTATAAACCTATGAAATTCAGAACCTAAAATAGGAGCGATTGTTTCATTGCAACAAGTGATGCAGATAATGTTGTAAGAAACAGTGTTTTATTTTGCACGCTAAAAAGGCCAGCATTACAGGCTGAAGTTTTTCTGTTTGTTTTCAAGCCACTACCAAGAGCAAGCCCTGAGGCATGTATTCCTGATCCTATAATCTCACGATAACATATCCCCCTCCTGAAATCTGATCCTCATTCTCCAGTTCCACTCATATCACAGAGATCATAGAATGAAAAACTTTGGGAAAAATGCCTAAACTATTTAAGAGCCATTTTGATATGTAGCATTTTTGAGGCTTGTTATAAAATAAGCCTTTGTCTACACTAGCACTTTTGTCTGTATAATTTATGTTGCTCGGGGGTGTGAAAACACCCCTCTGAGCAACATAAGTTTACGCTGACAGCAACACTGCTGTGGACAGTTACATGGCTCATTGGGCGTAGTTTAATTATGTCGAAAGGAGAGCACTCTCCAGTTGGCATAGACTAGCTACAGGGGAGATCTTACAGTGGTGCAGCTGCATTGGTACAGCTATGCCGCTGTAAGGTCTCTAGTGTAGACATGGTCTATATCTTAAAATACAAAGCGATTTATTGGTAAGCATTTGAATGTTTGACAAGGATGAATGCAGTATTCCCTCATCTGTGATCCAAAAGAATATACTTGAGAACCAAAATAAAAATCTCCTGCTATTTTTAACCCTTGTCTATCCTATTTTTGGTGGTGAGGTAATTTGTAATGTGTAGAAGATGTGGGTGACTATGAATTGGGTTTGTGAACTCCTGATCTAAATCTTTGCAATTATATCATTTGTCTCCAACATTTAATGGTATTACATCTCAGCCATCCTATTTACTTATGCCTATTTCATGACCCCAATATAATAAAAGAAGAAATGGAAAATTAGACAGTGAAATACTTGCTTTAATGTTTATGTAACCACACCTCCTGGATGTGGTGTTCTATCCCATCTAGTGGCACCAAGACCACTTAAAGAGAGAGTAATGAGTCTGCTCTACAGTCTTACCTAAGAGGCAATAGGCTTTTAGCTCATGCAGTAGAGGCTCATGCATTTAGCTTCAGAGGTTCCCAGGTTCGATCCTGCCCACCTATGACTGGGGCCTGTCGGCCTTCCATTAACAGCTAAGCTTATGGTTACAATATAACATAGTCATTAATACATTTAAGATTTAAGGGGCAGTTTAGGCATTTGATAGATGGAAATTTAACCCCACCTTCCTGCTTCAGCAGCAATAAGTATTTTATGTTACGGTATGGCTCTTTACGTTTCCAACAAAATATTATAGCAAAGTAAGACCAAAATTTCTTTCTCTGTAGTTACAAACGGGATCATCAGTAGCATATAAAGAAAATTTAGAATCATACTCCTTTATCTTTTGAAATTCTTTCAAGTCATGTAAAAAAAGAGATTGGTTAATGTCTTCCCTGGTCTCCTTCACTGGCAATCTATTATTTTCTATACAAGGCTTATTACTAACAGGAATAATCAGGATTTAGTAACCTTAATTTTATAACTGGAGAAGACAGAGAATTTGATTGTTTTTGAGAGAGAGAGTTCTGCTGCACCTGAAACATTGAGAAGACCATTGATAGTACATTAATAGATTTTATGTACTTCTTGCTGAACCATAATCCTACTAAATTCTTCACATGTTCAATGTTTAGTTTCAAGCATGTGATGGAATACACCCCTGCATTCACTCCCTATGCACTATTGTAATAATCTTTGGACAAGTTATGTCTTGTAAGGTAGCCTTTGAAAACTCATACTTTGTTGGTCAGTATTGTCCTGATAAAATGTGTGGCAACTTTGTATAAGAAATCAGAAGAGTCCCCTGTATGATGTTATTAACGCATGTTCCAAACCCCACACCTCTGCCCAAGCAGACGTCAGAAAATAGGTCTGTCCAAAACTTAGAAATGTGTGTTTACCTTTATTTGCATTTAAGTAGTAAGTCATCAAGCCTGAAGGGAAAACAAAGGAAGTTCAAACAGGTGACAAAATCCAGCAGGGAATATTCTTCCACATAGACTCTGTCTCCTGGTTCTCAGCTGGAAATGTTTTTCAAGAGGGGGACTGAGCTATAAAAAAGAGGGACAAACACCACAAAGGACCCCCTTTCTCTCCCTGCCCACCTCATTCTCCACACCTGAGAAGACAACAGGAAACAGCCATAAGTCTCTGGGAGGAGGAGTCCTGACCTGAAAGTTTGGTCAGTAACCTTGCTGGAAGCAGGTGGTAAGGAATTTTGTTTGAATCTAATATAATTTGTTAAGTTAGTCACTAGTAACTGTTTTATCTTTATTTTTCTTGTAACCATTTCTAACTTTTATGCCTCATTACTTATACTCACTTAAAATTTCTCTCTTTGTAGTTAATCAACTGGTTTCATTCTTTTATCTAATCCAAGTTGAAGTGTCTCAGTAAATCTATTTAAGATAATAAGATGATATATTATTTCCTTAAAGGAATAACAGACTTAAAATATTTGTACTACACAGGAGAGGGCTGGGTAGTACATGATACATGATACAGTTTGGGGAAAAATCTGGGACTGGGAGTGTGTTGGGGTGACCCTGCAGTATAAGCCAGGCTGGAGAGAGACATGGTATAAATGGCAAGCGGCACTTATGGAAACACTCAGGGTGTAGCTTGCTGTTTGTGAATGGCGCAGGTGGGATCTACTTCAGTAAGGCACCCCTGGTTGCATAGCCAGGATGACACAGCCCCCCACTGGTCTGAACTGTACCCCGGCATGTCACAAAGAAGTTCTCCGTCAAGTGATTGTGAACATATACATTCCACTGCAGATGTGTATACCCCACTGCACTCAAGTCAGAGTTTTGCAAGCAATACCACTAGGTCCCTATCATCCTTGTGTGTGGAGCTGAGGGCATAAAAGGGGCTTGACTGCTGCCTCTCACTGTTCCTTCTGCCATCCGTGGTGAGAGTTGGAGCTCCCCAATCCTCTTCAGCTTCAGTTATATATATTAGAAACAGATTTTCTCCTTTATACATAGTTATTGTTCACTTTAGTACAATTAGTTAATAGCTGGGGGCGGGTTTGGAATGGGAGGAAGTTGCCATGCAGCAATCCTATGGATTTAAACAATGTGCAACATGCAGGGCTGTTATCCCTGTAACTGATAGACACAAAAGTTGCCTAATTTTCTTAGGGACGGGACATCCCTATCCTATCTGTATCTTGTTCCCCATCAGGATGAAGAACCAGAGGGATTTCCACCTTAAAGTTCATCTTCTCAAAAGCACGTCTACTTCTCCAGAGCCTGACCCTGACCATGAGAGAGTGGAATGTTCCTCCACAGGGAGTACATCCCTCCGTGGCATGGATCTGAAGCTGGTTTTGAGTGAGAAACATAGATCTTCTTCCTCTCTTGCTGCCTCCTTGAGGCGTTCATGCACTCCTCATCCCACAAAAAGGTGTTTAATAAAGTTCTAAGACCAGTCAAGGTCTGGTTGTCAGTTTCTTAAAAGAAGCTATCCAAGAGTTACTCAACTGAAATGGCAACGTTTCTTATAAACCCACCAACTCACCTTAAGAAACAGTCTTAACACAGGCAAATTAATATTAAGAATCTTAAACTGAAATTAAATCCCATATTTCTCTCTGTTGGCCATGATTCATTTATGCTTTGTCTCCAGGAGTACAGAATCTAAATAATCTGGTGTTTAACAGGAGAAACTGTTAATACTTCAAATTATAGTAGCATTTCCATATCCCATTAAAATTATTTTATTTTTGCAATCCCTTGGCAGTACTTTTATAAACATCATCTCACAAAATATGTTGTAAATCTTGTAATAACATCATGTTGCAGAAGTATGTCTGAATTGGGAAGTTGCTTCTTCTTGATGAAGCATTGTGGCTTCTTTGTTGTCTTCTTTGCTTGCTTGGATGAGCTGAGATGAACAGGATGAGCTGAGTTATGAGAGTAGCTATCTCATTTCAGAAATATTTATACTCTTCTCTTTCCATAGACTTACTGAAGGTGGAAGACACACCTCTTTCACAAGCATGGCTGGATCCAAATATCAGACAATGTCATCTTTTTATTGGCTGAACACCTTTATCTGATGGTCTTGGTAGAATCTTCAGCTCATGAACATGCAATCTGCTAATGCATATGCAGCAGTGTTCTAAATCTTCAATGTTAAGGTTATTTGCTCTTTGTGTAGGAGGAGATTCTCAGAACATTTTTAGAGTTTTAATTCTTTTATTCAGTTCATTTTCTGAGATATTCCTTTAATTCTAAGGTTTAATTGAAGTTGAAATTCTCTTTTCTTGTCTTCTCTTACTAACAACCTTTGGAGAGGTGGTTCTTGTTTTTCTGAGTTTGGTAAGGCAGTTGCTAAAGCATTGCCAGATAACTAAATATTTCCCAAATTAATATAAATATTTTATACTCCAATGGCTTCTTATATTATCAACCAGTTATCCAAGGTAATTTTATTACATATTGCTTGATAAAACATCTTACTTCTCACGTAATAATGGTATCACAATTATTATATTAGATGTTTGCATGTAGATACAAAACATTTGCAAATGAACATCACAAAAGAACCATGTTAAGGCTTTAAGGAAGAAACAAAGGTTTTCACCTTTAAGGGGAAAGATGGGGCCACAACTAGCCAAAACTATTCCCCATTATACGTGTTTTCCTTAAAGTTAAATGAATGAAGACATTAGAGTGCTTATGAAAGAAATCATTTTAATGAGAGAACTTCCAGAATTCTTTATGTAGATTTAAAACTAAGATTTACTCTTTTGTGGGAGAAATGGGAGAAGGAGTGGTGAGCGGCTCTTGGCTTAGCTTTTGTGAAACTGATAAACCAGGTACTACACATCGATTCTCTTTGAGATCACAGAATAAGAATATCTTCACATTCCTTAACCAACAGTTCACAAGATTTCAACCGACAGTAGCTTCACCTACAGTTTGCAGTTAGACTCCTACCAAACACTACATGCAAAGTAAAAACTAACATTTAGATATATCTTCCCAAGGTATCACAAAATCAATTCTAGAGACTATTAAAACAAAATAGAAATTGTACAGGGGCATTCCAGAGTCTGCACAATCAGACTTGGAAGTGATAAACACAGATTTATAACTTAGTTTTTCTCTTGAAAACTTTCCATGGCCTGTCATTTAATGGAAGAAAGCAGAGATTTCCTAGGAATATCTTGAATTAGAATGAATATTTTATTAAATAAAATAAGCAACCAGAAACATAAATGTGAGCAAGTATTCTCTGTGTATCATCTGTATGAAAGTAACTGTAGATATCTCCTAAAATTTAGTAAAGGCAAAAGGAATGATAACCTGAAATTATAAAAATGATATTTTATCGCTAACCACTTTTGCATCAATATTGTGATTTATTTCCCACAGCTCCAGATGCATATAAGTATCTACTGGAACCAACTGGCTTGCATTTAATGGAGCTACTGATCAATCTGAAAATTCATGATGTTCAGAGGTACCAGTGAAAAAGCACCATTAAAATCTAGGAACAAAGGAGGAAGAAATGAAAAGCAATTTAGCCTGTGCCCTGTTTGAAAGACCTAGGAATGTGGCAGAGTGGTGCTGCATTCATATAAACACATTATACTTGTGACCCACATGAGAACCTAGTAATGCAAACGTTCAGGCAACATCTGAACTCTCCTTGGTGAAACCACACGGTCACACAGTAGGAGAAATATCATTCCCAAACACTGCTGCTCACGTATCTATTTATTATCTGAACAACCTGTAACAAGAGACCTGATATTGCTATTTTGTGAGGAAATTCCCACTGCCAAGAAGATGGTGTGTTTGAATTTAGAAGTCGCCCAGCACAGTCAGGAGAAATTTTAGATAAAAAAACTCAAACAAAGATGTAAGAGATAATGGAAGAGAATTAGAAAAAGTTATGTATTGTGATAAACAGCAAGCAGATACTTTTCAAAGGGTGGTGTACAAAGTTAGCAACTGTGAAAGTTAGTGGTAAATAGGATGGAAGGGTGAGTTGACCTAACTTTCTACTTTTCCTCTTAAAGGTTAAATCAAGACTACAGGCCTGATTCACTGTTGCCCTGCCTTGTAGTGATTTACACCAGTGCAGAGTGGATGTAATACACTACTATTATGATGAGTCCAGAAAAACCTAGTTTGAGCCAATGTAAAGCAGTAGGGTATACAGTTTGGAGTTTTTTGCAGCAAGATGTGCATAGGGTCTATAGAGGAGATTAGTATTTATTAGTCACAGTTTTTAATATAATCAAGGGTGAAATTGTCTGTCTGAATTTCTCTCACAAAACTACCACGGCTCTGCTTTAAATAAGTGGAAAACACTGTCTCATGTTCCCAGGTAGTAGATTGTTTATGTAGAGGATAAGATCCTATTAATGCTACCAGCTAAGAGAGTCAGGGTAAAATTCTCTGCTACTGTAAACTGGTATAGTTCCACAGACTTCAGTTTACAGAAGCAGAGAATTTGACCCCTTTTCTTTTAGTTCAAGTAGTAGACACCTGTGCTTTTGGTGCTGAAAGTTCTAATTTCAGCCTCTGCTGACAACTCTTCATGGGGCTCATTGCAATGTCTATTAAGCCTTGGGTTGGGATCCTAACCTGTCTTGTTGGGGCTTTTATTTCCCTCTGCATCCTACTTAGTAGCACCCAAAGGTAGCACCTTCTTCTTCCTCTGAGTGAACTGTGACCATTGTAGCTGCACAGGTTTGACATTTTGTAATAGAAATGGGCTACCTCAATAGAATTTTGATATTGCAAATGCTGCTACAATCCCCCAGCACATCTACAAACACACATACAGCCTCTGCCAATGGTGTATAGGCCTTCACACCACTTTTGGGAATGCACGTGTTCTGAAAAAGCCTAACTAGTCATTCTCCATTGTGTCGACCTGCATTGTAGTAGTGACTGTCCACAGCCAGCACTAGTACAGCAGAGGCAACAGAACAATTACTCCTTACGCTGCAATCCCATGATACTCTTGCCCTTTCAATGGCAGTTTTGACCGCTCAGTGAACTAACTATGTCCCCTGACAAGCTGTTTGGATACAGGTCTGAGAGATGCTAAGGTGGTTCTTGATTAGTCACTGCTCTGCTCAGCCCCAAACCCCCCTCTATTCAGGACAGGCCCAAGAACAGCCAAAGTATACTCAACTAGTCTTCCCAGTCCCTTCTACAGGGCTAATTTCAAATCCCCAGAGCAGCAAAGGAGGACACAGAAACAGACTTTTTTTAAACATTCAAATTTTACAAACTATTAAAAAAAACCACAGTTGTCTCCTGTAGGGTTTCACCTGCTTTACAGAAAAGCCCAAACCCACAAAGGACAAAAAGTAAGGCTGGCTAAACACATATATGGGCACACACATAAGCACCTCACACAATGCATGTATTTCGTTGGGAGTTTCTACAGCAGTTCATGCACTGCCTCAGTAATCACGAACGTCTGATACGAGATTCAATCCATACAGAATTAAATAATGGTAACATAATGAACGTCAATCAGTGTGATTGTATGGAGAACTGGTCTTGTCAAACAACTTGCTATCATTTTTTTTTATGAGATTACAATTTGGGTTGATAAAGATAACTGTGTTGATACAATGCACATGGATTTCTGTATGGCATTTGACTTATTATTGCATGACATTCTAATTAAAAAAATTAGCACTTTACAAAATCAGTGTGGCACGTTAAATAAAATAATAATAATAATTTGTATTATTGTAGCACCTAGAAGCCCCAGTCATGGACCAGGACCACACTGTGCTAACTGCTAGACAAACACAGAACAAAAAGACAGTCCCGGCCCCAAAGAGCTTACAATCTAAGTATAAGACAAGAGACAACAGATGAATACAGAGAAACCAATGGGTGAGCACAAGGAAGCAATGAGACAATACTGGTCAGCATGATAGGCAGTGGTCTCAGAACATCATCAGCCTAACCGTTGTCAAGTTTTTTGTAGCCATCATGGTAAAGAAGCATTTTGAAGGAAGATAAAGCATTAGTTTTGCAGCTTTTTATGGGCCATGTCCCAAATTGAAGGGACAGATAGGTAGGAAGTAGCCCAGGGCAACGGACTTAGACTTGCTGCAGGGAGGACCCTGCTGGTGTTGTTTCCCGCAGGGCCCTTGTCTGGGTGCAGTGGAAAGGGTGGGCCCGAGTCCCTCTACCCACCCCTTTATGGGCTGAGGCCCAGATGTAACTGGAGAACAGAAGATCCCCAGTTAAGGACAGGCACCTCTACCACCCTGACAGAGAGACAAAAGGATGAAAATTGTGTGCGCTAACCACTACGCTGCTCAGCCCTCTGAACACACTATCACACCGTATCTTAGATATATTATGCAGAAAGAGTCTGCAAAATTTAGACATAGCCTGGATTTGAGTACCTAGAGAGAGGTCTGAGTCAAAGTTAATGCCCAGGTAACAGACCTTAGTGACCAGTAGGGTGGTGGTGGTGTCCACAGTGATAAAGAAAGGAGGTAGCAAGGAGAGAAAGTGGGGTAGGGAGCAGAGACCTAATGGGAGCTAGGTCCCTAAATACCTTCAAAAATCTGGCCATAAGAGGTTTGTTTTAGCCTTAAATGGATTTTAAACAGGTTAACTGATAGATCTCAAAATGTAATTATTAATGAAGAATCCCCCTCAGATGTGGTTCTTTTTAATAGAGTTCCACAAGGAATTCATTCTTGGTCCAATGCTAATCAATATCCTTACTAATGATCTTGAAGAAAATATAAAATAATTTGCTAGTAAAGTTTGAATATGACACAAAGGTTGGTGGAGTACTAAATAATAATAAGGACAGGTCAGTTTTACAGAGTAATCTGGATCACTTGTGTCAAAGTTTGACTCAGACTCACAATTTATCAGACCACTCTGTTTTATTAGCAAAGCTGCTCTGCTAATACATTTAGAAGTGAGCCCCCCAAGTGGGGCTTGTGTCTCTTAATTTATACAGTTTTTGGAGAACAAGTTACAGAGAAGTTACAGACAAAAGAAGAAAGAGATTTTAGTCACCACCCTTCGAGATCCCTGAGACCAGTCATGTATCTTCAATTACCTGCCACCCGTAACAATCTCCTTTAACAGCTTCCAGTTAACTTAACTAATTGCCCTTCACACCTTCCATTCTGATGCCTGCTTCTTAGACGTGCTGGCTCTATCTTAATTGCTTCTCCATTCAAAAACTAACTGTCCCTACGTGTGCTCCCTCAGATACTTTGTAACATGTTTTGGCATGCCCTCTCATATACAATGTATCCAGCATGTCCCCTTATACAATGTTATACTTATACAATGTTATACTTCCACACTTGGTAAACCGATTGCAGTCAAACAACATGCATTTTAACACAGCCAAATGAAAGTCATATGTCTGGGAACAAAGACTGTATATTTACAGGGTGGGGCATTGTATCCTGCAAAACAGTGTCTCTTGACAAGAATTTAGGATACACAATGGGTAACCAAATCAGCTCCAAGTGTGATGCTGTGGTTAAGAAAAACTAATATGACCCATATAGATAGATAAAAATAGGGAGTAGCAAGGAGGAAGGAAGTGGTATTACCAGGGGCGGCTCATCAGCCCAGGCAAGTGAGGCACAGCCTTACCAATAATTCCCAAAGGTTATAAAATACATTTTGCATATTCTTTTTTATTTAATTGATAAATATATAGATTTTCAGCTACAAAACACAGCAAAAATCGACAGAAAATTAAACAAAACTGAAATGTAAAAATATTTAATAAATTAATGGAAACAACAGACTCAATCTCCTTTCCTCCTCAGGCTCATGCTAAAGTGCTTGGCACAATAGCATCTCCAAGCCCTGTATAGCTGGTAGCAACTCAGGATGAGACTGATGGTTCTCCACCTGATTGACAGTGTCAGAGTATGTAACAAGGCACATCCCTTGCCCAGCACATACAGATCCTTGAGCAGGGCAAAACCACTCATTGAAACAAAACAAAAATGTAAACAGATACCTCATCGATAGAGAGATATTACCTCACCCACTATGTCTTGCTAATATCCTGGGACTGATACAGCTAAACTGCATACAACCGACAGATATGTACATCACATAAGATGGACATTCTGCACAGTCCAAAGCACTGTGCTACTGGTATACCAATGTACGGATCCTGTGTTGACCACAGCAACTGCTGTGCAGGGGCACAAGCATGATGGAGACCTCCATGACTTGAGCCCCCAGCACCTGGGAGCTGTAGGGTCCCCCTGTCACCACTGGCGACTGAGAACTGTGGGGCCAAGCTCCTAGCCACAGAAAGCAGCAGGGGTGAGAACCCGAGTTCCTGGCCACTGTGGACAGCAGGGAGACCCCGAGCTCCCGGCCCCCATGGGTGGCAGGGCCCCTGTGAGCTCCTGGCCACCATGGGCGGCGGGAGTGCTCCGCAGCTCCAGGCTGCTGTGGGAGCCCCGGAGCATGGAGCTGCTGTGGGCAGCTGGGGTGCCCTGGAGCTCCGAGCCACTGCGGGCGGTAAGGGAACCCTGCAGCTCTGAGCTAGGCTCCGGTGGGGTGGGGAGCCTGCATCTCCCTGTTTTGTCATGCATATTTTTAGTAAAAGTCCCAGATACGCCATGGGCTTCCGTGAATTTGTCTTTATTGCCCGTGACCTGTCCGTGACTTTTACTAAAAATATGTGCGACAAAATCTTAGCCTTGGTGATGACCAATGTGAGCTCTGCAGTTTGCACAAGCGCAGTCCCATCAGTACCGGTTGGGGCTGTGCACTTATCCAAGGAGGATGTAGGTAACTCCCAGCCCCAGGCCAGTCCCATGCCTGGGCCAGGGGAGCTGTGGAACAGGGCGCTCCGCAGCTCACTTCACCCTGCCTCTGCTGGGGTTCCGTAGGCCATGCCTCGCCCCTCGCCCCCAGCGCAGACTCTGCCCCCAGGGGCCGCAGCACGACACGCCCCCGCGCCAGGCTCCTCGGAATCTGCCCCGGGGGAGCGCGCGCCACAGTGCTCAGCTGCTAGGCAGCAGCAGCCGAGCGCCGATCACCAGCCAAGCGCAAATAGCCGACGGCCGAGACAGCCTGCCAGGTTTGGGGCGGGCTTTGGCGCCTCGCTTCCGGGACGCCAGCGGATGTTGGGGTTTGAATCGGGTGTCGGTTATGACACTGTTGAGCCTTCGCCGTGAGGCTCGGAGCTGGCGATGGTGCTTGCGGAGCTGCCGTGTGAGTAACGGGCCCCCTTCCTCTGCGCTGCGTGTCTCGCAAGCTGGTGCCAACGAGAACAGGGTTCCCGCTGGGCCTGCCCCGACCCCCCGCTTCACGCCGGACCCCCGCCCCCGCCTTCCGTCTGCAGCCCCGGGGCGCGCTCCCTCCGGCCCCTTCTCCTCTGACCCTGTCCCCGGGGTGCGAGGGCAGCTCTCCTTCCGGGACCCCCCTTCCTCCGATTTTATCGCGGGGTGCGGCTTTGCCTCCGACACCTCCCCCCTTTTCCGACCCTGTTCCGGGAGGGTTGCCCCATCGACCTCGTGTTCTCCGACCCATGGCACTGCCACCCATACGCTGATACAGATCAAGATCTTCCTCGTCTCATGGGCTGGGGAGGGGGTTTAACGTGCAGAAAAGGATCCCAGCCCCCTCTCCTGTCTCAATAGGGAACACGGGGCAGAAGAGACAACCAAATCCCCATCCCCAGAAGGGAGAAGTCCAACATTCTCCTCCCCAGAGGCAGAGCGGAGCCCCTCAGAGAGAGAGAGAGAGAGATTGTAAAGGCATAATGCACCCCCAGTGGAAGTAATTCCCCCTTTTCCCTGTGTAAGCTAACTGAAGCATCTCTGAGAGGACTGAACCTTGCAGGGAATATGCTGTATGGAGTAAAGATTTTATTTTATGTTAAACTTTTAAAAGATGCTCTTTAGGTTCAAGCATCTTGAGGTCTGTTCGATTGGACTGAATGATGTCAGAGGAGCTGTTGTTAATCTTCAAAATGCTCCATGGACGTTTCTGCTGAAGTCTGAGTATCATTTGCTGAACAAATAGCCCAGTGGCTTTCTTTCAGGACCTGTCATTATGTTGTCACACACCACAATGTGAACCTAAGACCCTTTCATATTTAAATTAAGGGGGCACAGTGTGAATTGAAATAGCACCGGTGAAAGCCCCAAATAGCACTTTGTTTGAACAGCATGGAAAGCATGCACCTGAAAGCATCTTCCCTTTGTTCATTTATTGACATTTCTTTTACTTTAAAATCATAAAGACTTTAAAATCGTTAAAGAACAAACTTTGCCAGTTTGCAAAAGATCAATTTAGCCTTATTTTGAATGAGTGTTTCCCCCCAAGAGTAGGTGCAGTAGGTGTCTTGAGCAGAAGCTGCTTTTAATACAGATATGATGTCACTTCAATAATATAGCTGTGTGAAAAGCAGGGGTAAGATGCTGGGGCGGGGGAGGGGGTGCACAGCAGTTTGCGGGGCACAAAGTGGCCGTACTCTTCCAGTCTCTTCTTAGAAACTAAGGTTTACCCATTGGAATTGTCAACATGAGGTGCCACTCACAATAGGCTTTGCAAATATTGAAAATAAGGTTATAGGGTGCTAGAATATGCCAGTGGGTAAACTAGGCTCTTTGGGCTCGGCTCCTTCTTGATTCAGGCTATGTCTACACTACACAGCTTTTAGCGATATGGCTGTGTTGCTACAACCGTGCCGCTAAAAGTCATGCAGTGTACTTGTTTGTTGGCTCTCCTGCCATGTCTATGCCAGAGGTTCTCAACCTTTTTCTTTCTGAAGCCCCCCACAACATGCTATAAAAACTCCAGGGCCCAGTGGGGGAGGAGGGATTCTGGGCTGGGGGGAGGTCCCTCGGGCATAGGTGTAGTTTGACTTCTATTTTGGGTGGGCAGGGGCCAGCGAGGCTTGAGCCAGCTCCGCACGGTAGGGTCTGGGGAGGGAGCACCACCTACACTCCCTGACTCACCTCAGTAGGCCACCCAGCCTGTCGGGTTTGGGGCGGGGGGGCAACCAAAAATGATAACTCAAAGGGGGAGGGGCTGCGCTACCCCTCTCCCTGAGCGGTTTTCAAACATTTTGAGCTAAGCGCTGTGTGCGGGCAGGGAAATAAGTCAGGGTGCATGCAGGGGTAGCTAGGGGCCATGTGCACACATGGGGTAGCTCAGGGTGCAGGGAGAGGGTAGCTAGGGGTATGTGTAGGCAGGTGTGTAGCTCAGGGTGCAGGGAGGGGGGTTCATAACTGGGTGCCCAGAGGGCTCCCCTGCAGTCCCTGTTCCCTGAGGGCTCTGCCAGCCATGAAGCCGGGTCCCCCACCCAGGCGGCTCTTATTGGCTTCGTGAGCAAATGGGGTCGGGAGCTGAGGAGCAGTTTCAAACCCCTGCAACAGCAGAAAACAAGGGAATGCTGCGGCTGCCTGGTCCATGGCACCAGCCAGAGCAGCAACTGTCCCTCACTGCCTGGTTCTGGCTTCCCACCTCTGACATGGCCAGGGAGCAGGGAGAGAAGGAGGTGGAGTGGGTGTATGGAGCTTCCCCGGGACTGCCCTGCTCTTGCACTGTAGTTTCGGCGGGGCAGGGGGGGAGTGCAACACCCCCATGTCTCCCCCATCTATGCCCATGGGCTCAGGGCTTCTGCCCCTTGGGGAGCACCGGGGCTCTGGAATTCAGCCCCACTGCTCCCAACTCGAGCTCCATGGGGGGCGCCGAGGATTGGGCTCTGGGTTTTAGCCGTGGGGACCCGCAACCCCCCTGAGAGAGTTCTCGGACCCCCTGTTGAGAACCACTGACCTACACTACAGAGTTAGGTCCACATAAGCTGCCTTGCATCAACCTAACTCTGTAAGCATCTCCACTAAAATGTTGCTCCTGCCGATGTAACTCGCCCGCTATACTGACTTAACTCCACCTGCGCAAGAGGTATAATGCTTGGGTTGACATAGTCAGGGTGACGCAGTACTTTCATCAATTTAGTGGCCTCCAAGAGGCGTCCCGCTATGCCCCACTGTGACTGCTCTGGTCACAGTTTTGAACTTGGCTGCCGGGCGGCCAGGTATACGTGTATGCGTCCCTCCGCTTTTAAAGCCCTGTGAATTTTTGAAATTCCATTTCCTGTTCGCACTACCTGGGGAGCTGACTTAGTAACCAGCTCCATGCTGCAAACGCGCTCCTGTCTGGAGTACACAGGATGTGGTGGATTCTCCTGGGTCTGTGGGGAGAAGAGGCTGTGCAGGCACAGCTCCATTCCAGCTGAAGAAACGTCAATATCTATGAGAAGATTGCTCAGGGCATGGGGGAGAAGGGCTACAAGAGGGTCCCTCAACGATGCTATGAGAGAGCCAAGGAACTGCGACAGGCGTACCAGAAGGCAAGGGAGTCTAACAGTTGCACTGGTGCAGAGCCACTTTTACAGAGAGCTGCATGCCATCCTCGGCAGAGACCCCCTCCACCGCCCCAAGGGCCCGGGGGATACTTCGAGGGAGTTGGAGTCACAGGCCTCCGGAATGAACAGTGAGGAGGAGGAGTATGGGGAACAGGCCATCGGGGGATCCAGTGACGCAGTTGAGCCAGTCCCTAGAGTCCAGCGTAGGCAAGCCTGATGCAGGGGAAGGAACCTCTGGTAAGTATGTAGTTTGCTTTGATATTGCAGGAACACATCTATCTATTCATTTACTCTTTTTTAATCATGCTAGAAGAGATTCTAGGATTCTAGGGAGGGCTGTCTTATTTCTTCTGTGGCAGGACACTTTCCAACACCACTCAGGAATTAATTCAGCAGGCACCATTCCAGCACACAGGCTAGCAGCATAGGAACCCTGGTCTGCAGTCACACACATGCAGGAACTATTCCCTTTCAGCCTCCGTTACCCTCAGGAGTGAGATATCAGCAAAAATCCCTACTGCCTATGGAAAATCATGCTAATGTTCAGTTGCCCTATCTGCATATATTCATACCCCAGAGCTAGCCCCCCAATCCCATTGTCCCAACTCATCCCCGAGCCGTACTCACCATGGCTGGGACTGCTGTCGTGCTCTATGAATCCCAAGGAGAAGTAAGAATGTAGTGCTTGTAACTTGTGTGGATCGGGGGAGTTAGTTCAGTATACCAAGTTTCCATTTGTCTTGTGAATATAGTCAACGCACAGAGGTACTATTGTATCTTTTGCAGCTTGAAATGTGGCCACGAGGGGCTCTCCATCCACACCAGCGGAGCAGCTCAGCCAGATAAGAAGAAGGAAGAGGACGCGTGATGACATGTTTCAAGAGATCCTGCAGGCCTCTGTTGCTTTGCCTATCAAGGACAGGGCTTAAAGGATCACCCTCGCAGACAGACTGGACGGGGATAAAGTGGAGAGGAGAAAAGTACAGGAAAAGGAGAGAGACGTGCAGCAGGAGATGCTAGCGCTTCTCAAGCAGCAAACAGACATGCTGGTGACTCTTGTTGACCTTCAGGTTCAACAGACCTGTTCTTGCCTCTCTCTGCAGCCCATGGACAACTGCATCCCACATCTCCCTACACCCCACCCTCCCCAAATTCCATGTGGCGCCTGGGGCTGCTGCAGGACCCCTCCCACTTCACCCTTGGGGAGAGTACAGACAATCACAGCCATGCATATGCTGACGTCTGAGAGAGATGATTGGTGTATGTGTTTGTGAAATGAAAATGGCTGCTATTTCCCCTTCAAAGGTTCTTTTCCCTGTGTTTATAAAGTTTCATTAAATTATATGTCTGTCTGGGTTTGGAATAAAAGTCTATTTGTGGAAATTTAATTAATCTTTATTCACAACATATGCTGGCTGGGGCTGACATTCACAGATAATACAGCATTGCAGATGCCTCTACTGATATTACTACATACACTGCACTCATTATAAGGTTCACACTGGGGTGCAAAAAACCAAAGCCAGGCAGAGCACACTACAGCAATGCACATTCTGCACTATTAAAATGGTCTTTCAAAGCCTCCCTGAGCCATATAGCTCCATGTTGAGCTCTTCTTATAGCCCTAGTATCTGCCTGCTCAGACTCAGCAGACAGCTTTTCCACCTCCACCCCGGCAGAAAATTTTCCCCTTAGCTTCACAAATATTATGAAGCACACAGCAGGCAGCTATAACTTTTGGGATATTTTGTTTTCACTGAGGTCTAATCTCATAAGTAGACAGCGCCACTGGCCTTTCAGATGGCCAAAGCCACATTAAAATGTCATTCTGCACCTGCAGAGCCTTTAGTTGAAGCGCTCCTTGCTGCTGTTGAGGTGGCTGATGTATGGCTTCATGAGCCATGCGAGTAACGGGGTAGACTGAGTCTCCCAGGATCACTACTGGCATTTCAACATCCTCAATGGTAATATTCTGGTTTGGAAAGTCCCTGCTTGCAGCCTTCTGTAGAAGCCTGTGTTCTTAAAGATGTGTGCAGCATGCACCCTCCCTGACCATCCCACGCTCATGTCAATAAAATGCCCCCAGTGATCCAACAGAGTGTGCAATACCATAGAAAAGTAGCCATTTCTGTTGATGTACTCTGTGGCAAGATGGTCTAGTGCCAAAATAGGGATATGTGTGCCATCTATTGCCCCACTACAGTTCGGGAACCCCACTGCTGCAAAACCATCCACTATGTCCTGCGCATTGCCCAGATTCATAGTCCTTCGTAGTAGGATGCAATTAATGGCCTTGCACACTTGCATCATAGTAGCCTTCATGGTGGATTTCCCAACTCAAAATTGATTCCTGACTGATTGATACCAATCTGGCATTGCAAGCTTCCACACAGCGATTGCTACTGACTTCTCCACTGTCAGGCTGCTCTCAGTTTGGTGGCACTGCCAGAGGACTGGGGTGAGCTCTGCACGCACTTCAGGAATGTGGCATTGCACATCCAAAATTCTACAGCCACTGCTCATCATCCCATACCTGCATAATGATTTGATCCCACCAGTCTCGGGCCCAGAACTGGTGCTCCTCCATCTGCAGCTGCTCTGTGAATGCCAACAAAAACTTGAGTTGTTTCTATATCCCACAGCAAGCTAGCCTCCAAGGAATTGTCATGTTGCCTGTGACTCCGTGTGCGGGATCAGGCACATTGTACGCTCAATGCTCATCACAGTAGTGCAGAGCTGTTCAGGATCCATGCTTTTCACAGAGATGGCTGACATGTGGGTTTGCAGGGCTTTTGAAAAGAGGCCAGAACTTTATGGGATACAGATAAAATTATGAGATGGAGAAAACTGCATCATGGGATGTTGAAACCATGTTCCCAGTCACCCCTGTGTGACTTGTTTGCTTCCATGAGACATCAGAAACCTTTCCCAAAACCCTGCATTAGATGATGGCGAGTTGCACAGTGTGATAGCTACCCACAGTGAACTGCTCTGCATCAGTGCAAGCACTGCTAGTGAGGACTCACTGCTGACACAAGTTTAGTGTGGCCATGCAAAAGCAACTTACATAAACGTACATCTGTCGCAGTTATTAACTTCTGTCAACTTAATTTTGTAATGTGGGCTTGCCCTTTATTTTGAAACTGATAGCTTAGATTCTGGAGAACAATGTAGTAGCGTTAGAGAGGTGCCATATGTATTGTTTGTGAGGTTTGGTATATACTAATTGTAAATAGGCATGACACTAAAATATTGGAAGGCCAGTAGCACAAAAACAAGTTAAATCACTTATTATGGACTAACTTGCCTAGCATTTCCTTAGGTTTACTCTGTTTTTCCCCCCAAGTAAACATAGTCCTCTAGGAAGTAGACTCCAATTGCAAGGTATTGTAAACAAATTTCATTTTTAAAACAACTTTTGTTTCTATATTAAAGGTACTATAGTCCTTAGGAGTCATCTTACCTATTGCCTGCAAGTTCCCATTTCTTATAGACTTCAGCTGTTGACTAAATACTTGATTTCAAAATTAGTGGCAGACTTGAGGAAACAATAATTCAGGCAAAATAGTTGACTATTGTCTCACTTTTGTACCCAGTGAGCAATGATTTAGGCCCCAATCCTGCAACTGGATCCATGCAGGACAACCTTTGCATTTGTATGGAACCTCGCTGGAGTTGGGGGCTTTGTGCACAAGCAAAGTTTTGCTCTCACAGATCCTTAATTTGTGAATTAAAAACTCCAGGGCACACCACACTGAGATAAGAGAGCAACGCACTGCTTTTAGTAGCAGTTCCTCCTCTTTCTTGTCCCCAAAACCCAAAAGAGAGAATGAAATGTTAGGTTCTGACATTTGTGCTTCTCATTGCCAACCAAACCTAAGTTCCCCCTATCTATCAGGATTTTTCACCATTTAATTAAGCCATAGAGTACTGACGTCTTGGATCCTCTTTGCCCATACAGATGGTCCCTCTGTTCGAGTGCCCTAGAAGACTGAAGACCTTGAGGGTGCCAGTGGCCATTGCTGAGTGAGGAAACAAACATCTTTCAAGGGGAGTTCCAAAGAGGTAAGATATTGTTTTAAACTCTGTTCTTGACTCCCTCACTGAAGAAGGGTGGGGAAAATAACTTCTTTGTAGCTTATCAGATTCAGTTAAATTGGCAGAAATGGCATTAAGTGACCATCTTGATTAGCTGATTTGTTTGGCAGTGTAAGGGCATAATAAATGTGACCTACACTGTGTAGGTATATAACCTGAAGTTAAAATTGTCCAAAAGTATTAAAACAAAATGAGATTGAATACAAAGGTTGATGCATTAAATTGTATAACTAGTGATTTCAGATTATTCCAATCACAAGCCTTCACTTCTATAGATATTCCTGCACCAGCAGATGGATTACATGACCCAATAGGTCTCTTCTATGTCTGTCTTCTGATTCCTAGAAATGTTACAGTTTTCTTCCCATGTGCATTGCCAGCAGCTCCTTGAAGAGTGGCTATAGTTTTAAGATTTGTTGCATGTTTCTTGTTTAGTCAAGCAGTGTTTCCCATATTTTTGGAAGCTGAGCCCTTAGTAAGGAAGATGAAGTCAACTACCTTTAGCCCTACTGTGGTGTTAAATGTGAACAGGTCTATCCAGAATAATCGGTCACTCTCTGTAGATCTTCATAATATGATATTCCTCAACTTTGTCACATGTTTTAATCATTTAAATGATTGGGATAGTTCATACCTTAAATCTAATCTACACTGTCTGCAACTTCAGGGAAACACCACTGCATCAGTTATACTTGGATCAAATTTTCTGCATAAGCATAATAGGTAAAAGTTCTGGAGAACAATTAACAAAATGGATCAGATTTCTTCCTGGTGTAACTCCACTAAAGTCCAGTGAATTACATCAGGGAAAAGTGTGGCCCAGTGTGTTGTGGGGTATTTTTTTTGCAGAAACTGAAATCTTGTCAGTTGATTGAGAACAAATTTGCATTTAAATAAATGCATAGTTTACTAATTTGATAGGCAAACTGCAAGTTCTTTGCCAGTGTATTTGCAAAAGCATCTTTTGGAAAGTGGAAATAAAATTTGTTGTTCATGATTTGGTTCCCAAATGCTGCGGAAGTCAGAGGCAAATTGCATTAATGAAAGGCTTATTGTTAGAGCACTACCAAATTCACAGTCCATTTTCGTAAATGTAATGGTCATAGCATTTTAAAAATCTTGAATTTCATGGTTTCAGATATTTAAATCTTAAATTTCATGGTGTTGTAACAAAGCATGAATATGTATTTGAAAATGGCAAAATATAAACTTGTAAAGTTTATGATGACCCCTCCCTCCCCCCCCGCCAAAAAGTGACAACCCCCGGCCCCCACATTCCATGCCACACTTACTTCTGTGCTGCTGCTGGTGGTGGCACTGGCTTCAGAGCTGGGTGCTCAGCCAGCAGCCACCACCCTCTGGCCATCCAGTTCTGAAGGAAGTGCCACTGCCATCAGCAGCACAGAAGTAAGGGTGGCAATACCATACCATGTCACCCTGACTTCTGTGCTGCTGCTGGCGGTGCTACCTTCAGAGCTGGGTGTCTGGCCAGCAGCCGCCGCTCTCTGGCTGCCCAGCTCTGAAGGCAACACAGAAATAAGGTTGACAATACTGCAACCCCCCTATAAAAACCTTGCGACTCCCTTTTGAGTTGGGATCCCCAGTTTGAGAAACGCTGTATAGTATAGCATAAAAGTACAGAAAAGATCAGATTTCAAAGGCGAGATCAGATTTCACCTTTTCAGCCTTTATTCTTTTCAACTTTTACCTTTCAGAGTGAAAGCTGAATTTTAATTTGTTAGGACTTTGAGGCCATCTGGGAAGCATTGTAAAAGGAAAAATGTAGAAGTAGGTTACTTAGTCTTTTAAGACTAAAGTTTAAAAGAAAATTGAATTAAATACAGTAAAATGCAGCATACCATCCTCAACAAACTGAATACTTTTGACATCTTGTTTTTAATTTCCATAGTAAACAGCTAGAAGAAAGGCACTAGAATGAATGAAAATACCCTCTGCCGCTTCCAAAGCCCAGGTAAGTAAGGCTATTTAAATGATTTAGCACAGTGGCTCTCAACCTTTCCAGACTACTGTACCAATTTCAGTGGTCTGATTTGTCTTGCGTACCCCCAAGTTTCACCTCACTTAAAAACTACGTGCTTACAAAATCAAACATAAAAATACAAAAGTGTCACAGCTCACTATTACTGAATAATTTCTTACTTTCTCATTTTTACCAGGTAAATATAAAATAAATCAATTGGAATAGAAATATTGTACTTACATTTCTGTGTATAGTATATAGAGCGGTATAAACAAGTCATTCCCTGTATGAAATTTTGGTTTGTACTGACTTTACTAGTGCTTTTTATGTAGCCTGTTGCAAAACTAGGCAAACATCTAGATGAGTTGAGGTATGCCCTGGATAGGGTGATCAGATATCCCGATTTTATAGGGACAGTCCTGATTTTTGAGTCTTTTTCTTATACAGGCTCCTATTACTCCCCATCCCCATCCCAATTTTTCACTTGCTGTCTGGTAACCCTACCCCTGGAAGACCTCTGTGTACCCTCCAGGGGTACATGTATCCCTGATTGAGAGAGACTGATTTAGCTAACTTACTGTATTTAAATGTTTACAGAACTTGTAGATGCTGCAATACAAAGGCAATAATTTTAATGTGGGATTTCAATTTAAATTCAACAGTATGGCTCCAGCATGTGGCTTGGTAATACAATGGTTTAAAAGAATGGGTGAAATTTCAATAGTAAAATTGTGTGTTGAAACATGATTCACTTCAGGGTGAGTTCAAGGTGGCATGATATTCTTGATGACTTATTTTCCTAATTTTGTTAAAGGCTTCCCGTAATTATGTTTATGCTTAAAACATATTTTGATCGTTTTGCAAATAAATGCTTTAAAAAAATCACTTTGGAAGTGCAACTGCTGGGTTAAACTTAGCTGTGTGTGAGACATATCTATTAAGTTGAGACTTCACTTTTCTGAAAATAGAAGAGTTTAAAATAGCACTGTTTTCTTTCTCTGTTGTGACTGTTAACCATATTAATTTAATGCTAATGGTACCGTTAGATTAATGGAAGTATCCGTAAATTGAAGAAAAACTTTAATTTATTTCTACTGCGGGTCAGAATTAAGATATCTGAAATTAATTTATCTGTTTCTAGCTTTTAGTTTTTGTTCATTTTCTGAATTTCTTGGTAACCTTAATAGTTTGTTTTTGTATTTTAAATTTGTTAAATCCAAGGTGTTCTCGAATTTGCTAATGGATCTGTTTTGAAACACTGTTGTACATTGTATGGGCATTTCTAATATGTGACTTAATGCAGTCAATGGAACCCCTTCACTGAATCATGTATTGCCAAATGGTTGCCACACATACATATGAAAAAGCAATGGACTAAAAAGTAGTAACACAGTTCTTCAAGTTACTGCACAGGCGGATCCCATTTCTGGTGTCCATGTGCCCAATCACAGGTGAAAATGTTTCATACTCTACCATTGCCAATAGGGGTCACACATATGCCCTTTGTGACTTGTGTCCCCTTCCCCCAGGGCTTAAAGGGTACAGCAACCGCCACTAAGTTCCTTCTTCCCATGAGGCAAAGTCAGAACAACATACTGTCCCTTTGTAGTAATCTTGTTACTTAATAATTTGTTTATGCTTAGTAGCTAATTTACTTGTTACTGTTTCAATTAGCATGTTCTTAGAAGGTTTAAAAAAAAAAAAAGGCAGCAGCTTATGGCAGAGCCAAGGCTTCAAGCCATGTCCTCCTGTGGGGAGATCGCAACAGATGCCTTTACTGTCTGGGTGAGGAATCTGTCATGGCTAAGTGTGAAGTTTGCAAGTCCTTCAAGAAATGCGCACACCAGGAGTGGTAGTCCAAACTGAAGCTTTATCTTAGGGAAAGGTCCATGAGAGTTATGTCTGACTCAGCACAGACCTGATACAGAGGCTTCTGTTTTCCCAGCTCCTCTCTCCAAGGCTTCTGTCACCAGAAACGTGACACCTAATTCAGGAGCAATTTAAAAAGATTCGGGTCCATTGGAGCAGTCAGAGACCCTTACTATTTGAGGACTGAGTGACTGACTCTCAGAGTGCCTAGGACAGTCTTCTGCAATGCTTTCCTTGTCAGCACTGGCAGCTTTGATCAAAGCCTGCTGTGCACCAATTGCTTTAACTGCGGAGGAAGCTTCAAAGCAGAGGGGCATCTATAGCATCCTCCTTGCAGGGACCTTTTACAACTAAATTTGCAGCTCCAAAAGCTTCTTTTGTGTCTTCACTAGACCTTAGGGTCACTCCAGCACCTGAGTCACCAGTACTGGTGCTTTCCCTGATCTCAATACCAGACAGAGCCCCTCCTCAAAAAGAAAACTAGGGTGCCTCTAATGAAAATATCTTTGAACCAGTATGTCAATACAATCAAGGATTTAACACCCACTCAAATCCTTCAGTCTCCTGTCATGGCTTCTCATTCCTCTATAGACTCTAGCAGGAGTCCTCCACCAAAGAGAAAGTCACATGGACAGAAAGAAAATAAGTTTAGGGTGGCATATGGACAAGAGCCTCCTAATAGACCTAAAGATGCCTGTTAGTTTGTTTTCAATTCTATGCAAGGTCTTGGAACAAATTTTGAAATAGAAAATAGTTAAGGACACAGAGGCAAACAGTAATTGGGTTAAAATACAACATGGTTTTACAAAAGGAAGATAACTGATTTTTTTTTATTTATTTTTTTTTTATATAAAGGGAACACAGTACATCTAATCTACCTGGATTTCAAGAAGGCTATTGATACCGTTCCACATGGGAAATTATTAGTTAAATTGTAAAAGATAGGGATTAATATGAGAATTGAAAGGTGGGTAAGAAAATTGTTAAAGGGGAGACTACAAGGGGTCATACTGAAAGGTGAACTGTCAGGCTGGAGGGAGGTTACTAGTGGAGTTTCTCAGGGATGTTCAATCTTATTTAACATTTTTATTAATGACCATGGCACAAAAAGTGGGAGTGTGCTTATAAAATTTGTGGATGACACGAAGTTGGGAGGTATTGCCAATACAGAGGAGGACCGGAATATCATGCAAGAAGATCTGGAGGACCTTGAAAACTGGAGTAATAGAAATGGGATGAATTTAATAGTGCAAAGTGCAGGGTCATGCACTTAAGGACTAACAACAAGAATTTTTGCTACAAGCTGGGGACTTACAGTTGGAAGTGACAGAGGAAGAGAAATATCTGGGTGTTTTGGTTGATCACAGGATGACTATGAGCCACTAATATGATGCAGCTGTGAGAGAGGCTAATGCAGTCTTAGGATGCATCAGACGAGATATTTCCTGCAAAGACAGGGAAGTGTTAGTACCATTATATAAGGCACTGGGTGAGACCTCATATGGAATACTGTGTGCAATTCTGTTGTCCCATGTTTAAGAAAGATGAATTCAGACTGGAACAGATGCAGAGAAGGGCTACTAGGATGATCTGAGAAATGGAAAACCTACCTTATGAGAGGAGACTCAAAGACTTGTTTTGTTTAGCCTAACCAAAAGAAGGCTGACAGGAGATATGACTGCTCTCTGTAAATATATCAGAGGGATAAATACCAGGGAGGGAGAGGAGTTATTTAAGTTAAACGCCAATGTGGACACAAGGACAAATGGATATAAACTGGCCATCAACAATTTTAGGCTTGAAATTAGGTGAAGGATTCTAACCATTAAAGGAGTGAAGTTCTGGAACTGCCTTCCAAGGGGAGCAGAGGGAGCAAAATATCTAACTGCCTTCAAGACTGAGCTTGATAAAATTGATAAGTTTATGGAGGGGATGGTATGATGGGACTCCTTACAAGCATGTAGCCACTAGCAGCAACTATCTCCAATGGTTGTTGATGGGACACTAGATGAGGAGGGCTGAGTTACTACAGAGAATTCTTTCCCAGGTGTCTGGCTGGTGGGTCTTGACCACATGCTCAGAATCCAACTGATCACTATTTTGGGGGTCAGGAAGGAATTTTCTCCCAGATCAGATTGCCAGAGACCCTGGGAGGTGGGGGGGGTTGCCTTCCTCTGCAGCATGGGGCACAGGTCACTTGCAGGTTTAAACTAGTGTAAATTGTGGATTCTCTGTAACTTGAAGTCTTTAAATCATGATTTGAGGACTTCAGTAACTCAGCCAGACATAGTGGGTCTATTACAGGAGTGGGTGAGTAAGGTTTTGTGGCCTGCAATGTACAGGAGATCTGACTAGATTATCATGATGTTCCCTTCTGATTTTAAAGTCTATGAGATGCTAATTCTCACTATGCCTCTTGGTTCCCTCTGAAAGGGCCACAATGTCCCTTTCCCAGGTGGCCATATTGGTTCTTATGGCCTTGATATCCGCAATTTCAGGAACAATATTCCTACAATAGACAGTCACCTGCTGAAAACTCTTATAAGTCTGATCACTTGTCTTCATCGAGTTCAAGATACAGAGGAATAGCAAATTTTAAGTAATGGTGAAATACCTGCCCATCAGACAATCCATCTGATGCTATACTTGGTTCTTCTTCCTTACCTGATGGAACCATGTCTCCGGCTACACCTCTTTCAGCTGATGATTTAAAAAATTTTCAGGAATTATTGAAGTTCCTTTGGTGACAGTTCAGGAAAAAGCATATATAAACCTTTTGATATTCTACAGCCAGCATCCCAGAGCAGGGTTGCGTTACCTATTAACGAAGGGATATTGGATCTGGCAGAAGATCTCTGGGCTACTCCTGCTTCCATTTCAGCTACTGCAGAAAGATCAGCTATTGATCGTAAATGTCAGGTGCCATCTAAAGGATTTGAGTATTTTTATACTCATTCAACACCATTGTCACTGGTGGTTGTTGCAACTAATGAACAATCAAAACAGGCTGGAAAATCTACTCCTACCGTTTGATGTGTGCTTTCTCTCCATTTGCATTGATTCCAGTAGTGTTACGGAAAATAAGGCAAGAAAAGGCTTGAATTATACAGTGACTACTGCTTGGCCTTGCCAGTTTTGGTTCTCAGATCTAATGCTACTGTCAGATCTTGAACTTGGAGCGTAAGTTGATGAAGACTTGATAGCACAGTCTGATTCTCCACCCAAATCTAGCCTCTCTGCATCTCATGACTTGGATGATATCTGGATGTCCTCAACAGACAGAGTGCTCTTCAGAGGAGCAGAGTATTCTTCTTCAGAGTAGATAATTATCTGCTCGGATTGTTTATACTGCCAAATGGAAATACTTTTCTTTATGAGGAAAGTCTTAATGTTATGCTCCATGTCAGTTCTGTTCCAATAATAGATTACCTCTTAAATAGTCCCAAGTGCTTTAAATATATCTCTTCAATCAAAGTCTATTTAGTAATGATATCCGCATTTCATCCTCCAGAAGAGGGAGGTGCAACTTTATCAATCAATGAATAGATTTATGAAATTTTTTCCCCCATATTTTTCCTCCTGTGAGAAAGATTGCTCCAGCATGGGACTTCAGATTTAGTGCTTTCTTCACTTGTGGACCACTCGCACCTGAGCTCCTTGAACCGCTATCAAATTGTCCAATTCATCTACCGTCAGTGAAGGTGGCATTCCTGGTGGCAATTACATCAAAATGTAGAATAAGCAAATTTACAGCCCCTAATGATAAATCTTCCATACAGTTTTTTACATGGATAGAGTAACTGTGAGACCACATCCATCTTTTTATTCCTGACGTACTCAAATTTTCATATCTACCAATGCAGTAATTTTCCAGCTTTTCTCCAAAACCTCATTCTTCACCTTCAAAATTAAATACATTAAATGTGAGGTCACCGTTCTATTACCTAGGTAGCACTAGATCTTTTGGTAAAATGCCAAGACTTTTCTTTGTTTATGAGAACAAATCAAAAGGGATGGCTAGAATGGGTATGGATGGTATTAGAACTGCTTATGATATTAATAAGAGTCCTCCATCAAACATGCAAACTCACTCCACCAGAGTGCAAACAGCCTCAATAGCATGCTGAAGTTGGGTTCCAATATCAGAAGTACGTAGAGCAGTTACCTGGTCTTCAGCTCATATGCTTACAAAACATTATTAAGTCACAGTTTCAAGATCTGATGCCCATTTTTGGAAGAGCTATTTTGCAGTCTCTTTACAGATAACTTCTAGTTTCCACCTCCTTCAAGAGCAGTTACTTAATCTGGGTAATCGGGGTTCTTCGCGATGTTCTTTACATGAAGATCCCATGACTTGCCCTCCATACTGGCAGTTCAGAGTCCTACAAATGAGGATTCTGGGTGATGAAGGAACTGAGTGGCAGTTGGGGTTGCTGTGCCCTTTATGCCCTCTGGGCATGTATGATCCCTGTGGACACTTCTAGTGAAAATGTTCTGAACTCCTTTGCTGGGGCACATGGACACCATAAGTTGGATCTACATGTGCAGAACATCTCCAAGAACCACAGTTACTAACAGGTAAGTAATGATTCTTTGTATTGATCTTATTATGTTATTGAGATCATCAATATATCCATTATATTTCTACAAAAAAAGTTGGGTACAATCTGTTTATATTCAGATACCAGTTACTCTACACATTTATAATGTACCGCTCACCGTAGTGTTTAGGCATTCAATTGACACAATATTAAAGACACCACCTTAGCTGGCCTTTAAAACAGGGCATTTCAACTGGTGGTGTATGGCTTGCTGATAGGTTCTGAGAGGCGCCTGCTGGGTCAGCAAAATCCCTTGTTCACTAGGATCCATCAGGAGCCAGGGAAGGCGCAAGTTGCAATCTCTCCTCTCTTGCTCTTTCTGCTCTGCACTTCCAAGCCTACCCATGAAAAAAGAAGGAAGGCTAGGGGATGGAAGTGGAAAGCACCTACAAAAAGTGGAGAGAAACATCAGCCACTTAAATTAAGTGGAGTGTGGTAAACAAACACAACATTGAATTCCATCTGGTGAATATCAGATGGGTGGTACCGGCTTTACTACGCTTATCCAGTAGCCTACCTCATACTTAATTTATTTAAGGGTTAGAAACCTGCATTTTCTGTTAATGGACCATTTCCATTAAGGATTTCTAAATGGTGTTTTACTATTTTAGCCTGTGTCCTCTGTCAACGAACTGATGACTGTCCTGAAAAATATGGAGAAAAGAGAACTTACAAGGAATACAGTCTCACTGTTCATTACTACTGCTTGGTAAGTATTTCATATTGATCCTGAACCGAATTCTAGGAAGTTACCTATTTTTCTGATGAGAATTGGTAAACTAAACAGCAGTGAACCTGCAACTCTTTGTCTGCAAAATTCCAAGATCTCTCTTCTAATTTCCAAATTATTTGCTTTTGGGGAGATTTATTGAGCTTTTTCAGTTATTTTAAAGATACAGCAGCAAAAAGAAAACACACCATAATAGGTTGTTACTCACTGTTGAATAGTCACATTAGCAATTAGCACATTCCCAAATCATAAAAACTTGATAAAAAGAACGAGGAGTACTTGTGGCACCTTAGAGACTAACAAATTTATTTGAGCATAAGCTTTCGTGGGCTAAAGCCCAATTCATCAGATTTAGCCCACGAAAGCTTATGCTCAAATAAAATTGTTAGTCTCTAAGGTGCCACAAGTACTCCTCGTTCTTTTTGCTGATACAGACTAACACGGCTACCACTCTGAAAAATTTGAAAGCGTTTTTAAAAATTGGTGGTAATGGATCCATTTTATCCCATCTGACTCTTCATTTAAATGAAGATTTAGTTTCAGAATTTTAGGATCTAAGAACTCAAGCCTTCATTAAAATATTTCCCCTACCCCTTTCAGTATAATTCTGTTTTTAGCAGCATACATGTAATTATTTGTTTGCTATGTGGTGTTCTGCACTCTGCATTATCTGGCTTCATTATAGCACTAGCAGCGGTTCTCAAACTGTGGGTCAGGACCCCATTGTAATGGAGTCACCACGGCTGGCGTTAGCTGGTGGGGTACCCTGTTTGTTCTCTCTGTATAAATAAAACCTGACAGTCTTGTATCTATTTTTCTGTTTGTTTTTTAATGTAGAAATATCAGGAATATCAAGTCCAGATACTACATTACAGCTGGCTTGAAGCCTGAACCTCACCGACAAAGCCTGAGACCCTCCGCCCGGGGCCGAAGCCCAAGGGCTTCAGCCCTGGGTGCTGGGGCTTTGGCTTTGCCTCCCCCCGCCCAGGGTGGGCTCTGGCTTTGGTAGTGGGGTCATGTAGTAATTTTTGTTGTCAGAAGGGGTCGCGGTGCAATGAAGGTTGAGAACCTCTGCACTAGAAAAATAGTCCTTGTTTCAGCTTAGTAAGTGTGAGTCTTATCAGGTTACAGGTCCAGTAATGCAGCCATTTTAATAATAAAACTTAAACTGAGAACAGCTATGGATACAAGCTAACTAGATGTTTAATGTTTTTCGCTGTGACAACATCAGCTACAATTGTTACTTTCCAGAATTAATATTTCATTTAGACTTTATTAAACTCATAATCTTTAAGGTCAGAAGGGACCATGATGGTTGTTTAACTCGAGGCTTAAAGATGATCTGCAAATGTTTTTTAAAAGCTGGTGGGGTACCCTGTTTATTCTCTATTGATAAATAAAACCTGAAAGTCTTACATCTATATTTCTGTTTGTTTTTTAATGTAGAAGTATCAGGAATATCAAGTCTAGTGTTCCCTGTTCTTGCTGGAGGAACTCATAGATGTCTCCGTTAATTGCATTGATAGAATGGGTTGGGTTTTGAACCTTTAACAAAGATATCCTGTTTCTAAAATAAATTTAATCGTCATTGAAGTTACAAAGTTAAACAAAAAAACAAAATTTTAAATAGTCCCACTAAAATTTCTTTTGCTCTTTCTTATGGTATTATTGTTTTACTAATTCTTTAGTTGTCATCAGGTTTCCTGGGCAGACAAGACCTGAAGTTCCAATGTAAAAATCTGGGGGGGAATAAACTACTAAATGTACACACACTTGTGTGTGTGCACATGGTTGCAGGCTGCTATTACCGCTTATGAAGAAGCAAAAAGGTGAAAGCCCATAGTTTTTCTTTGTAGATTACTTTTAAGGTATTGGGATAGATCTGGCTCTCACTGAAGCCCCTATACACTGCTTTGGCCATGTAAGGAGGCTATGGGAGAATTTCCTGATGCAGAATCAGCATAGGGCTGATGTAAGAGGCCCTGTGCAGTCTCCTTTCACAGATCTCTGTGTGGAGAGTGGGAAGGGGCATGCTTGTAGCACTAAGTGCTTCAGAGATTCTGGGCTGCAAAGCCAGTCGGGTAACGCTACTGTAAGTTACAGCTTCTTTACTGCAGGGGCCATTTTGGCCATTCATCTTCTTGCTCTGGGGAGCGCCTTCAGTTCTGTGTGCCTCTGAGGAAACAACATAAAACATAGCCTATCGTTGCTGCATAGTGAATTATCCACATGAGTCGTGTTAGTGCAGTGGTGGGCAACCTGCGGCCCGCAGGCCGCATGCGGTCCATCAGGGTAATCTGATTGCAGGCCGCGAGACGTTTGCTGACATTGACTGTCTGCAGGCACGGCCCCCCGCAGCTCCCAGTGGTCGCGGTTCTCAGGGACGTGCTGGCCGCCGCTTCCCACAGCTCCCATTGGCCGGGAACAGCAAACTGTGGCCACTGGGAGCTGCAGGGGCCGTGCCTGCAGAGGGTCAACTTCAACAAAATGTATTGTGGCCCACAATCAGATTACCCTGGTGGGCCTAAGGTTGCCCACCACTGTGTTAGTGTCTTTAAACCAATTATGGTTTTTACTTAAGTCCTGTGGATGTACTAAGAGCTATAGGCTCCTTAAGAAATAAAAAGGACACAAGATGAAATTATTTCCTTGATATTTTTTTTCTATTATCACAGTTTCAGATATTTCATAAAAATCTGTCTTTATGATTCTTACAGGTAACTATCACATTTGTGTTCCTGGTGTTTTTCTCTCAACATAGATCATTGTACACTTCTGTGTTATCTCATTTTCCACCTGTCAAACAAGAGTTCCAAGTTATTCTGATTAATTTTTGCTGTTTATTTTAATATTCAGACAATACTCTTCCAATTTCTTTAATGAGCTTCCAGTCTGGTAATGTGTAAAAAGCCTTGCTAAAATACAAATAAAATATCTTGAATACTTAGCTTGTCCACTCAATATGTAACAGTATCAAAGGGCCATCAGATTATTTTGGTATGATCTGTTTCTAAAATCCTTGTTGGTGTTACTCAGTAGATTCACCTGTTCCTTGTGCTTTCAAATAAATTGTAATCTGGGTTTTTGTTAAGAACTCATAGAAATGTAGGCCTGGAAGAAACCTCGAGAGGTCACCTAGTCCAGCCCCCTACACTGAAGTAGGATGAAGTAAACCTAGACCACCATCCCAGACAGGCATTTGTTCAACTTATTCTTAAAAAGCTCCAATGGTGGGGAGTCCACAAACTCCCTTCATATTCCAGTACTTTATTATTTTTATAGTTAGAAAGCTTTTCCTACTATCTAACCGAAATCTCCCTTGCTGAAGATTAAGCCCATTGCTTGTCCTACCTTCAGAGGACATGGAGAACAATTCATCGCTGTCCTCTTTATAATACCCTTTAACATATTTGAGGACTGACATCAGGTTCTCCCCTAAATCTTCTCTCAAGACTAAACTTGCCAAGTTTGTTTAACCTTTCCTGATGATAAAAGGTTTGGAAAACCTGACCAATTTTTGTTGCTCTCCTCTGGACTTTCTCCAATTTGTCCACATCTTTCTTAAAGTGTGGTGACCAAAACCTAGGCACAGTACTCCAGCTGAGGTCTCGCCAGTACCAAACAGAGCAGAACAGTTTCCTCCTGTGTCTTACATATAACTCTCTTGTTAATACACTTCAAAATATTCATCTTTTTCACAACTGCATCACTATTGACTCATTCATTTTGTGATCCATTGTAACCCCATAATCCTTTTCAACAGTACTACCATCCATTCAGTTATTCCCCATTTTGTAGTTGTGCATTTGACTTTTTTTCAATTTCTAAGGGTAGTACTTTGCACTTTTCTCTATTGAATTTCATTTGTTGATTTCAGACCAATTCTTCAATTGGTCACGGTCATTTTGAATTCTAAACCTATCCTCAAGTGCTAGCAGCTGCTTCCAGCTTGGTGTTATTCACAGAATTTATAAGCATTCTCTCCTCTCCATTATTCCAAGTCATTAATTAAAATATTGAATAGTACCAGATCTAGAGCAGACCCTGTGGGACTCCATTAGATATACCTTCCCAGTTTGACAGCGAATCATTGATAACTATCCTTTGAGTATGGTCTTTCAGTCAATTATGCATTTACCTAACAGAAGCTTAATCCAGACCATATTTCCCCAATTTGTTTATTTGTCATGTGGCACTATGTAAAAAGCTTTAATAAAATCATCTATCACATCTACTGCTTCCCCTATCCACTAGGCCAATAACACTCTCAAAGAAGAAAATTAGGTTTGTTTGGCATCATCTGTTCTTGACAAATCCATGCTTGCTATTCATTTTAACCCTATTATCCTCTAGGTGCTTACCTATTGATTGTTTAATAATTTGTTCCATTATCTTTCCAGGTATCAAAGTTAGGCTGTGATTGGTCTAGAATTCCCCAAGTTCTCTTTGTTCACATTTTTAAAGATTGGTACTATGATTGCTTTTCTCAAGTCCTCTGAGACCTCAACTATCCTCCATGAGTTCTCCAAGATAATCGCTAATGGTTCCAAGATCGTTTCAGCTAGTTCCTTAAGTACCTAGGGTGCATTTCATCATGGCCAGCCAACTTGACTACATCTAACTTCTCTAAATATTCTTTAACCTTTTCTTTTCCTATTCTGGCTTGTGTTCCTTCCTCGTTGTTGTTAATATTAATTGGGTTAAGTATCTCATCACCATTAACCTTTTTAGTGAAGACTGATGCAAAATGGGCATTAAACACCTCAGCCTTCTTGATCATCTGTTATTAGCTCTCCTTCCCTGCTAAGTATGAACCTACACGTCTTCTTTGAGTAGTGCCCCTATGGGTGCTCCACTTGAGCGTGTCTGCATCCCTGCGCCTAGGATCAGATATTTTTGATAGCAGTGCCCATTTGGTCCGCACATGCTCTCCCCGTCTTGCTCCAACATGACAGCGAGACACACTCAGCAGGAAATTCTCACAAGAACATGAGTGGGAACTAGATACCATGGTCCTACACAAAATATTCAGGCGTTGGGGATTCCCAAGCATAGATCTTTCTGCCATGGCCAGGAACAGCAAGTGCCCACAATTCTGCTCAAAAGCAGGACTGGATCGTCAATTTCTGGGGGATGCCTTTTCCTTCTATACGCCTTTCCTCTTTCCCATTAATACCGAAAGTAATACACAAAATAAAGGAAGAAAAGGCCATGATCATTTTGATATCCCCAACATGGGTCCAGACAAACATGATTCCCTTACCTTTTATGAATGACGATGTGCGCACCAATCACTCTTCATCCCATTCCACACTTCCTGTGTCAGGATGCAGGCCAGATTTGCCACGCAAATTTAGAAGTTCTCTATGTGAAATCATGGCTCTTTGATGGTTCCAAGATGTCGAATGAATTGTTCTGAAGACGTGAAAAAGATACTGTTAAATAGCAGAAAAACCACCATACGTTATACTTACCTTCAGAAATTAAAGAGATTCTGAATCTGGTGTGACAATATATACATCACAGCTATATTCTCTCCCTTGCTGTTGGTGCTGGACTATATCCTAGGACTAAAAATATCAGGACTATCATCAAGTTCTCTGAGGGAACATCTCATGGCAATTTCAGCCTTCCACGATAAGATCAACAGGTCTTCACACATCGCACAACAAAAAGTTTTCTTAGAAGTATTTGGAATCTCTACCCATAAATTTGAGATGCTACACCATCTTGGGACCTTAACTTAGTTCTAAGATGCCTCACTGGTGCCCCACTTGAGCCCATGGTGACCTGCTCACTCATACATCTCTCTGTGAAGACTGCCTTTCTCATGGCCATCACATCCACACAAAGAGTGGTGGAAATAGGAGCTCTCATGGAATAGCCCCCACCCCTTTACAGTTTTGTTCAAAGATAAAGTTACTTTGAGACCACACCCAATTTTGTACCTAAAATACCTTCATCCTTCCACTTGAATCAGCCTATTCATCTTTCATCGTTCTTCCCCAAACCACACAGGAATAAAAGGGAGGCAATGTTCCACACACTAGACATTAGGAGCCTACTACCTGGAAAGGACAAAACCCTTCAGAAAATCACCTAGACTATTCCTTTCAGTTGTGGAGAGATATAAATGCTTATCCATATCTAAACAAAGACTCTCAAAATGGATTTCCAATTGTATTAACTATTGCTGTCAGTAACAAGACTTTCAACCCCCACCAGGGACTGGAACAAACTCTACAACATCGCTTTTGACCTCTATAGCTTTCTTCAACAATGTTCTCATCACATACATTTGTAGAGCTGCAAGCTGGGCGTCTGCTCAGATGTTTACAGAACATTATGCAGTCACTTAAGACTCAGCATCTGATGCGCTATTGGGACTAACTGTATTATCATCAATAAAGAATCCAACTCTGAAGCCCCATCTGCCCAACACGGGGCACTGCTTTGCAGCCACCTAAAGTGGAGCCCCCATAGGGATACTTCTCAAAGAAGAAGAGAGGGTTACTCACCTTGTGCAGTAACAAGTTCTTCAAGATGTGTGTCCCTTTGGGTGCTCCACTACCAGCCCTGTCTCCTCTACTTCAGAGTTTAGACATAGACTCTGCAGTAGAGAAGGACCTGAGGGCAGTTTGGTTGCATGTGCGGCCCAAATGGGCACTGCTACCAAAAATCTGCAATTCTTGAAGAATCTCAGTTACTGCAGAATGCATCCGATGAAGTGAGCTGTAGCTTACGCTCAAATAAATTTGTTTGTCTCTAAGGTGCCACAAGTACTCCTTTTCTTTTTGCAGAATGTGAGTAACCCTCTCTTTCCTTTGTCTTTCTTTTGCTTCTAATGTGTTTACATAGAATCTCTTCTTATTGCCTTTTATGATCACTGCTAGGTGTTATTCATTTTGTGCCTTACCCTTATTGATTCTGTCCCTGTATGCTTGTGCTAATCTTTTGCACTCATCCTTGGCAATTTGTCCATGTTTCTACTTTTGGTCTGATTCTTTTTTGAAGTTCAGGTGATTAAAGAGCCATATTGGCCTCTTATTCTTTTATTTTTCCTTCTCATCAGGTTAGCTTGTTGTATCTTCAGTATTGTCTCTTTGAGAAACTGCCAGCTCTCCTGAATTCCTTTTTCCCTTAGCTCTTCTTCCCATGGGACCTTACTACCAGTTCTGAGTTTGTCTGCCTTTTTGTAATCCATTGTGCTTATTCTTTTGCTCACGCTTAAAATGACTAGATGTCCCGATATTAGGGGCTTTGTCTTATATAGGCAACTATTTCTCCCTCCCGCCACTGGTCCTGATTTTTCACACATGCTATCTGCTCACCCTACTCATGCTCCTTCATTTCCTTAGAATAATGAAACCTAGCTTTTCATGATCACTTTCACCCAAATTGCTTTCAACTTTCAGATTCATAATCTTGTTATAATCAAGTCTAAAATGACTGACTGCCCTGGTAACTTCCTCCCACTTCTGAAACAAAAGATTGTCATCAATACATTTGAAGAAGTTGTTGGACATTTTGTGCATTGCTGCGTTACCCTTCCAAGAGATGTCTGCATAGTTAAAGTCCCCCATTACTACTAGGTCTTGTGTTTTGAATATTTCTGTTGTTTGTTCTAGAAATGCCTCATTCACAACTTCCTCCTGATTTGGTGAGAAGATCGGTTGTGTATCACCCCTGTTCTCTCCCCCCCCCCCCTTTTATTTACCCAGAGACTTTCAAATAGCTTCCCTTTCGCCTTTTTCTGGACCTCAGAACAAGTGTACGTATTTTTGATGTATAATGCAGCACCTCCTACCTTTTTCCCCTGTCCATGTTCCCTGAAAAACTGAATCCCTCTATACCAATATTACAGTCATGAGATTTATCCAATCAAGTCTCTATAAAGCGAATTAAGTCATAATTTAGCTTATGGACTAATACTACCAGTTCTTCCTGTTTGTCCCCCATATTACTTGTATTTGTGTACAGACATCTAAGACAAATTTCCCCTCTGTTTTCCCTCTTGTTGTTGTTGTTCCCATGACCCTGCTATAATTTTCCATTCACTGCCGCTCCTATCCCCCCAATATGTAGCCCTCTGTTTAGGTCACCTTTTAAATATGGGCTTTAGTCTACCTGTGGGCTTTAGTCACCTGCATCCCTTGAACCTAGTTTAAAGCCCTCCTCGCTAGGTTGGTGAGTCGGTGTGTGAAAATGCTCTTCTTGTTTAGGTGGAAGTTAGATTAGTCAATTGCTGAAGATTTTGGTTTTTTTTTTTTAAAGTGACTAGGATAAGATTTCTTTTTTCATTCTGGGCACATCCATGTGTTCTAAAACTTTCCTAAATTAGTGTTGCTTGTTCTGCAACGTCTGCAGCCACTGTCTCCTGGACCCTAGAATATATTAAGTTTGGTCCTAGGAATTAGTCAAATAGATTCCTGCAGTTTCTTAGCAGCAATATGCTGGGAGGAAGGGAAAGACTATTATGCCTCTGCAATAAAAGAATATCACTGTCTTAAACATTTTGTTAAATCAGTCTACTAGGGTTTTCCATATTGATACCAACAGATCTTATAGTGCAGTCCTAGACATTAAAGTTGATTAAAAAATGGTTTAGTGTATTGGAATTTCTTACTAATTTTAACTGTATTTATAGTTGATGTCAAGTGGAATTTGGCAGAGGGGTGAAGAAGATGAAGGAGTTTATGGGTTTTTAATCAAAGACATTAGGAAAGAAGTAAACAGAGCTGCAAAACTGGTAAGAATCAAGCTCCAGTATTATCACTGTTAATCTTTGTTTCATCATTTTTGCACTTTAAACTCAATAACAAATCTGGTTTGTAATGAATCTTTAGATTTTTTTTTTTAAATTAAAGAATGATTTTTCTTTACAAATGGGAAATATTGACCGTTGCATTTTTCATAAGTACTTACTGTCCTATGTGTCATATTTGATTCATTTTATGGGCAGGTATATCCTACTTTCAAGAGTCTGAATTCTTATTTTTAAATGATTGTGTATATTGGCAAGTGTGTGTGTGTGTGTGTATGTGTATGTGTGTGTGTGTGTATACACACACACACATACACATATACATATATACACACACACACACAGTATACACATATATAGTAAATATTGACAATGGAAGTTGGCTGATATTTGTTACAGAAGAGACAGTGATTAAAACCCAATGAGGAAAATGTCATTTTCACCTGTCCAACAGATTGGGTGTCAAATTATTCAGAGTCTTTGGGACAAAACACAAAGGACTGATAAAACAGATGGTGGGTAGACCCTTACATTTTCAGGATGAAACAAAAACATTTAATGTTTTTGATAAGTCTAACTCGAATAGCTGAGCAGGAACCAGTTAAGAGAGCAGGTTGTCTAAAATATCCAGATTGCCTCTATAGCATCTGTTGAGCCCCAAACTGTTTGTATATTTTTGTTGATAGAATTAACATATTTTAACAATGGCTGCACTTGTACACCAACCTTGGATACCATGATTAAAATATGGAATGCCAACTTATTTGTCAGAGTTTATTTAAGTCTTTGAAAAGTACATAAAACAGAAGTAAATCAGTAATGCTACAATTCTAGCTAGGTTTCAGAGTAGTAGCTGTGTTAGTCTGTATTCGCAAAAAGAAAAGGAGTACTTGTGGCACCTTAGAGACTAACAAATTTATTTGAGCATAAGCTTTCGTGAGCTACAGCTCACTTCATCGGATGCATTCAGTCTAGCTAGATTATCCTCTGGAACAGTTCAGTGTAGCGCCATTTCCTTTTCTAAACTCCTTATGTCAGATTTCTTTTGTTAATGTTATAATTCCAGCAATTTTAATTGGACTTAAGTTTTAATGGGCTTTCATTTCTAAAACTTTCTCTTAGAAATGTAATATCTGTAAGAAAAAAGGTGCTTCGATTGGATGTGTAGCACCCAAATGCAAACGAAGTTATCATTTCCCTTGTGGGGTTCAAAGGGAATGTATTTTCCAATTCATGGAACACTTTGGGTAAGTGTTTTATTGTCAGGTATAATTACACTCCTTACTGAATGAGAGGTGCTCCTTTTTGAAATACACTTGCTCTTCTTTTTCCTACAAGAAGCGGGTGTGGGCATTATAAATGGCCTCCTAATTATCTATTTAATAGAAGAAAGAAATCTACCATTTTTCTTACAGTTTAGAGAATCATATTTTGAGGTATATTGTCTTCTGGTTAAATTTTCCTCACATTTTCCACTTGGGCCCGAGGGGGATGAAATGCTCCTGTCTGAACCAAGAAGCAGGGAATGGATCATCTGATAGCCATGCCATTACTACAGCATACATATAATATTTGTGAAATAGTTTTTCAGTATTTTTAGGATGCAACTAAATGTTAACTCTTAATATTAGCACACATTTTAATGTTCTACATAAAATTGTGAAGTTGGACTTCAGCTTAAGTATCAGGTTTAAACTCTGAAAAGTAATTATAATAATGATTCCATTTTTGTTGTTTGACTTCAGATCAAATTTGCTCAATTTACAAATGAAAAATATTCTTTTTCTAACTGCCAGTCCTTCAAATTCATCCTGGGACCTGAAAGTCAAGCTGAATTATCCTTCAATGCATCATCACAAAAAAAGCCCCAACAACAAAAAGCCCCCTCCCCTTGGTTGCACCGGAACTACATCTACTGTTCAGTTGTATCCAGGCTCCTGCCGATAGTGTGTGAGCATAAAAAGAACGGTTGATTCTTCTTATCCCAGGTTGAGTTTGCAGGGTTGGCAATGGGGGATGAAGAATAATTTAACTTGTAAACTGAACACGTTTTATATGGAACCAGTGAGATACAATAAATATAAACCCAAAGTTTATTTTTAGAGTAGAACCTCACTTTAAATTACTGATATTTTCTCAGTCTAACACATGCTTTTTCAAACTCTCAATTAAATCTTAGTTTCTTTGGCTGTTGTGTGGGCTTTGTGGAATTATTAAGAGATTTTAAAAATTAAAATCTGATAACACCAAAGTAATGTATTGTTATTTTAATTAGGCGACACTTTTGTTTTAAGGACCAGAAATGCTTTGCTGGACTAATACAAAACCTTTGGTGTTTTTAGTAATCTTTTTGAACAACTGATCGGGAATCAGAGAATCCGTTTTCTTGCTATTTTATATTAATTTGTTTGTGAACATTTTTGCATATTGAATATATGGTTTTTAACCTGTTCTAAAATGATTTATTTCTAAACTACATGTGTGAAAAATTAAAATTAGTAAAGTCCGCAGTTATGATACAGGGTATAGTGTTACTCTCTTTAGTATTAAAAACAATAGTTTAATTGTTTTTGAAGTTTAGTGTCATTAAGCAGAGCTTTAATTTTCTCTTTAAGGTCATATTGTTGGGAGCACCGGCCAGTTCAGAAACTTCCATCTGATGAATCTAGAGGCTCTTCACAGTGCACAATATGCTTGGAATTTGTTGAGCACTTTCCAATGTACAATATACTGAAAAGTCCTTGCTGTAAAAATGCTTGGTTTCATAGAGACTGCTTGCAGGTAAGACAACCTTTTATTCTGTGATGCTCACAACATTTTGTTTTGTACTTAGAATAATAGAACAAATTAATGTTTACATTCTTATTTTAATATTCAATAAATGTAATAAAGCCACATCAAAAATATAAGACTATAACTAACTTCTTCATCTAGCGATTCTGTTGATTATAGATCTGGGAAAAAACTAACTGGTTTGTCCATGTTATCAGACCAGCAACTTTAAAATACACTCTTAGGGACTGCAAGATTGGGAAGATTCCTTTTTAAAGATGTTCTTTGAGATCTTCACACTTCAGATTGTCTTCAGGAAGCTTCTAGAGAAAGAAAGTCTGTTGGGACTTCATAAATGTCCTCTTGCAGCCCTGAACATTTAGAGCCCATATCATAAAAGGGTGATGTGGCCTTAGTTACTTCTGTTCCTTCATTCTTATGGCTCGACATGGGTGTAGGAATCTCTTCAGATGCGGAGTGAATTGTGGGGCGGGAGACGGGAGGTCATTGAAAGGAAAGCACATGCTTTCCTCCTGGAGATGATCTTACAAGCCCAGCCCCTGGGTCAGCCATTTCCCTTGTGAAAAGATAGAATAGGCCACCTTTAGCTTCTAAGTGATAAATCTAAGATGATCCTTGCACTGAACAAGTCAGTGCCAGAAAAGAATCCATGAGTGTAATGCCCAATCTTCAGGGTACCATGACCTTATTGGATACAAAAGGATGGAAACGAGTAAATGTGAATAGTTCAATTAATTTTCTTTTCTGTTTTCTGATACAGTATCAAGCTCTGAGTGCTGGGGTATTTTTCTTTAGGTGCACAGTGTGCAATAATAAAGACAAATTTCAGAATGAAATGTTGAGAATGGGAATACACATTCCAGAAAAGTGAGTACCTAACAATAATTTCACAAATAATCCATATTCTATATACAACTCTAACTAAGTAGGATGATAAATCCAAAACCATGTACTTGTTTATGCAATATAACTAAAAATTGAATTATCATTGGGATTTCCTGGGTATCTGCTAGCAATTAGAGCAGTTTATTTTTGTCTTAGGTGCAATTTGCTTCTTTTCAGAACGTTCCTCAGATTTGCAGAATACTAAATTAAGAGAGGCTGCAAATGTGTAGTGTAGGATAGAGATATATTACTACTAATCTACATTTTAGAGATAATATTCTATATATATAAATGCAATGTATTAGAATTTTTAAAAATTCTAGTATTTTTAAATATGGGCAGTTCATTTTTAAATATGGCCAGAGTATTTTTAAAATATGGACAGTTTAATTTAATATGGGAAAGCAGGTGCATTTCCCAGCAACTGCTCTCTCATCCTCTCCACACTGTATTTTCTTCACTTTCTTTGTCTGGCCAACATGTGCTATCACCCCCTTTATACAGTAGAACCTCAGAGGTCTGAACACCAAAGTTACGAACGGACCAGTCAACCATACACCACATTTGGAACTGGAAGTACACAATCAGGCAGCGGCCGAGACCAAAACAAAAACAAACCAAATACAGTACAGTACTGTGTTAAACATGAACTACTAAAAAAAAAAAAAAAAAAAAGGCTGGGGAGAGTTTAAAAAAAATGATTTGACAAGGTAAGGAAACCATTTCTGTGCTTGTTTCTTTTAAATTAAGATGGTTAAAATCAGCATTTTCTTCTGCATAGTAAAGTTTCAAAGCTGTATTAAGTCAATATTCAGTTGTAAACTTTGAAAAGAACAACTATAGCGTATTGTTCAGAGCTAAAAACATTTCAGAGTTATGAACAACCCCCATTCCTGAAGTGCTCATAACTCTGAGCTTCTACTGTAGTCAAGTCCTAGCTGTCTTCATTTCTTTCTCTAGGATCTGCTGAGGACTTCTCTCTTCTTCATCTTTTTCTTTCCTCCCTTCCTCCCTTAATTAATCCTTAATAGTACTACTACAAACATTGTCAGTTCTACTTCCAGAATTGAGAAAAAGTATTTGTAGTGCCTAAGGATGATTTCCTAGGGTATATGGATTAATCTATTTTATTATTTTTTACTGCTGCTTATTGCTATAGTGTCTGAATTTCTTCCACATAAACCCAGAAAGGAAAATATAGACATTGGGAACAAAAGGTTCCAACTTTAAGGTTGATAGATTATTCCAACATCTTATCAAGAAAACATTCAGATATTTTCTCTAGAGTTGTCAAACTATATAAAACACTTACGGATTTAGTTCAGAGGACAATCTTGAATAAAGATGGACTGTTTATCCAAATAGGTCCTTTCTCTCCTGTTATCTTATTGTTATTACACTGCTAAATGGTTGCATTATCTCAAATTATGCCATTATTATCAATCATATTTACATGCTCTGGGAGCTCCAATTTTAATGCGTGGCAAAGGAAAATAAAGTTATTTCAGTACATAAAGCTAAAATTATAGCACTAAAATGTTTTTTAATCCATGTCTGCAATATTTACAGAGATGCATCCTGGGAACTCGAGGAGAATGCGTATCAAGATCTTCTGCAGCGTTACCAACACTGTGACGCTAGAAGATGTCTGTGCAGGAATGGGAGAGACTATAATAAACCTGATAGGTATTAATATACACACACAGATTTTGAAGACCAATATGTTTAACATAATGGGATGGGTATGGTATGTTACAGGCATCTGTCGCAGATAGAATGTTGAAGAGGTTTTTAAAAAGTAAATAATGAAAGCTATGACATTTTCAAATAATTTATCACACGCTGGACATATTTATCTTATCAATACTTTACAACATGCATCTTATTTTGAAAAGTGATTGACCAATAAGACTTAGTGTACCCAGAGTATAAGAGACAAGAGAGTTAGACAACAGGATTTATCTTCCATATTCTATCCCTTCTCCAACACAAATAAAGCAGCAAAAGAGGTAATACCATCATCAGCATCCTTTAAAAATCAAAGAGACGTAGCAAACTACTAAGACAAATTATTTTTTATTTATGCTTAGCTGCTAAAATATCAAGTGTATTAGAATATCTAAAATAGGTATCTTTGAAAGTACCTGGCTAAAGTATTGGACATATCGCAAAATTGACTAGTTCCAGTTGATCCAGCTATCTGATTAGAAAGTTTATGAGAAACACCCAGCTGCTGGGATTTTTATTAAATAGGGGGAACCTATGCTTCTTACTGTCCTTTGACTCCTTCCTCTCACTTTACAAGTATGCTCTGAACTTTCCCAAAACCTTACTTTGATCTCATTTCCTTCCTTCCCTTCACCTCTAAACTCATTGAATAGTCATTTACAATGGCTGTTATTAATCCTCCTCCAATTTCCAAACAAGCTTCAATCCTCTTCAGGCTACTGAAACCAATCACAATAAGATCTTTAATGACATCTTCCAGCTCAGATCTCAGGCTCTTCATTTTGTCCGTCCTCCTTGACCTGCCTGCTCTTTTCAGCACTGTTGATCATCTTCCTTCTTGACATCTTTTCCTCCACAGGGTTTGCAAAATACTCTCCTCTCCTAGTTTTCTTCCTACCTCTCTGACCATTTTTTCAATATCTATTTCAATGGGTTTTCCTTCTTCTTTCCCTCTGGATATCCCCAGGAATTTGTCCTCTTCTTTATTCTCTTCGCTTTACACTTTTCACTTTTATCTTCTCTTTGATGTCTCATCTTCAGTTCTAATTTAACATCCCTAAAATTGAATTCCATATCTTCCCTCCCAAGTCCTCTCCAATTCACTTTGTCTCCATCACTGTCAACAATATCCAAGCTTCTGGTCACCACCTTCAAATTCCTGCACTGTTTTTCATCACCAACCGCATCCCTTCTGCTTTTCCTTATTTTGTCTCCTTGTTGGCTTCTTTCATAAATGTCTCAGTATTCTCTTCCACAGTTCCCATCAGTGTGGAGCTTTCTGAGCTCATCAACAAGGCCCCTAACCTCTCCATGTACAAGTCCCTCTTGAAAACCATTTCTGTTGTACTGCCTATCGGAAATCTTGGTGGCTTAAATTGACAAGATTATAAAGTTTGGCCAAACACCATGATGGCCCATTCTAATTATGTGTACACTGCCTCAAAATTGTCTTAGTTTGTGAGCTCCGTTGAGCAGGGATCATGCCTTTTTGCTTTCTGTACGGGAAGCACCTAGCACATTGTGGGCACTACTGCAAACAAATATATAATATAAAGATCTAGGCAAATACTTTAAAAAAAAAAAGTTTAAATGTCTCTTACAGAACAGTCCCAGCTTTTGGAAAGTGGTGAGGTTATCAAATACTGTATCATACAAAATGCTATTTGGAAAAAACAGCCAGGGGACTTTGAAAAAGTTGGGCTGTGGATCCCACAAAGTAGTGAAGGGGAAAGTAACTGGCTATGCAAATGTGTTGGCTTAAAAAGGGTACACTAGCTGCTCCATAGCCTCTTTAAAACTGGATATTCTTCAAAACTGACTAGCATTCTAATCATTGCATTCAGATTTAGGCCTGGTCTACACTACACAGTTAGGTCAATGTAAGTTGCCTTACATCAACCTAATTATGTCAGTGTCTACACTACAGCCTTGTCCTGCTAGTGTAAGTGCCCTACTACACTGATATAATAACTCCACCTCCATGAGAGGCATAGGGCTTATGACAGTGTAGTTAGGGCTACACGTATGTGTAGATACTGTGTTACTTGCATCGGCTGTGTTGCTTATGTCAGCTGTTAGCTGTGAAATTGACAAGAAAGCCGGGCAGCTAGAGCCCAGGTGCCCCTGGAGAGCGGGACCCCACTCCAGGCAGGGAGCTGTGTGCGGCTAGATCCTGCTCTCGGCAGGGAGCTGGGGTGAGAAGTCCACGTGGCTGGATCCCACTCTCGGCTCGCAGCCAGGGCAAGAAGCCCGGGCAGCTGGACCCCACTCCTGGTGGGGAATGGGAAGGTGAGAAGCCCTGGGAGGCTCCCTCCCAACCCCCCACCTGGGAATGTTGGCTGTCTTGTCAATTTACAAGGCTTCCTGGTGCAGGATGGGGGCCAAGAAGCCAGGGCAGCTGAACCTCGCTTCTTGGGGGCAAGAAGCCCTGGGCAGCTCTGTCCTCCTGCCCACCGGTGGGGAACGTGGAGACAAGAAGACCTGTGCGGCTTCCCCCACTCCCAGTGGTTAACGGGGAGATGGAGGGGGAGCACAGTCCCCCAGGATTCTGTGGGGCAGCTGGGCTCCTGGCAGGGAGCTGCCAGCAGAGCCGGGAGACTCGGCTTACAGCTCCCCACACTGCCCCTCTTAGGTCAGTGGAAGTGCTCCTGTGATGGCTGTAAGATGACCTAATATAGGTTAACTTGAGTTTTTAGTGTAGACATACCCTTAGTGTGAATTGGGAGTGCACCCTCTTTGAAAGAGGATACTGTGCAACCCAAGGGGCTAACTATATATCATTTAACTAGAGTTTGGTAAATAATAAGGGATTTGTGGCTATCCTATAAGGGTAGGTGGATTGGATTTACTGTCCAGCAGCCTTTGTTTTGACTTCTGTTGTTCCTCTGTTAATTCTAAGTACAGTGTGTTTTTTCTTTTAGTAAATGGGAAATCAAATGCTGTCAGTGTTGTGGTTCCCGTGGAACTCATTTGGCCTGTTCCCCAATACAGTCATGGGAGGAAAACTGGGAATGTCTAGAATGCAGAAGTATCTTCGCTAAGTCAGGTAATATTATGAAATGCTGGGACATAGTTTGATGTTTGGGTTTTTTTAGGGCTGTCAAGCAATTAAAAAAATTAGTTGCGATTAATCGCACTGTTAAACAATAGAATACCATTTATTTAAATATTTTTGGGTGTTTTCTACATTTTCAAATATATTGATTTCAATTACAGCACAGAATACAAAGTGTACAGTGCTCACTTTATATTTATTTTTTATTACAAATATTTGCACAGTAAAAACCAAAAGAAATAGTATATTTCAATTCACCTAATACAAGTACTGTAATACAATCTCTTTATCATGAAAGTTGAACTTACAAATGTAGAATTATGTACAAAAAATAACTGCATTCAAAAATAAAACAATGTAAAACTTTAGAACCTATAAGTCCACTCAGTCCTAGTTCAGCCAATCACTCAGACAAACAAGTTTGGTTACAATTTGCAGGGAATAATGCTGCCCACATCTTGTTTACAATGTCAACTGAAAGTGAGAACAGGCATTTGCAAGGCACTATTGTAGCTGGCATCGCAAGATATTTACATGCCAGATGCACTAAAGATTCATATGTCTCTTCATGCTTCAACCACTATTCCAGAAAACATGCGTCCATGCTGATGATGGGTTCTGCTCAATAACGATCCAAAGCAGAGCGGACTGACGCTTATTTGTTCATGATGTTCATTTTCATCATCTGAGTCAGAGGCCACCAGCAGAAGGTTGATTTTCTTTTTTGGTGGTTCAGGTTCTGAAGTTTCCACATCGGAGTGTTGCTCTTTTAAGACATCTGAAAGCATTCTCCACACCTCATCCCTCTCAGCTTTTGGAAGGCACTTCAGATTCTTAAACCTTGAGTCGAGTGCTGTATCTATCCTTAGAAATCTCACATTGGTACCTTCTTTGCGTTTTGTCAAATCTGCTGTGAAAGTGTTCTTAAAACGAACCTGTAGTGGGTCATCGTCCGAGACTGCTTTAATGGCAGAATGTGGGTAAAACAGAACAGGAGACATACAATTCTCCCCCAAGGAGTTCAGTCACAAATTTAATTAACGTGTTATTTTTTTAACGAGCCTCATCAGTATGGAAGCATGACCTCTGGAATAGTGGCCAAAGCATGAAGGGGCATATGAATGTTTTGCATATCTAGCACGTAAATACTTTGCAACACCAGCTACAAAAGTGCCATGTGAACGCCTGTTCTCACTTTCAGGTGACATTGTAAATAAGAAGCAGTTAGCAGTATCTCCAGTAAATGTAAACAAACTTGTTTGTCTTAGCAATTGGCTGAAGAAGAAGTAGGACTGAATGGAGTTTTAGGCTCTAAAGTTTTACATTGTTTTGTTTTTGAGTGCAGTTAGGTAAAAAAAATCGACATTTGTAGGTTAAACTTTCACAATAAAGAGATTGCACTACAGTAGTTGTATGAGGTGAATTGAAAAATATTTATTTTTCTTTATCATTTTTACAGTTCAAATATTTGTAATAAAATATAATATAAAGTGAGCACTGTACACTTTGTATTCTGTAATAGAAATCAGTATATTTGAAAATGTAGAAAAACATACAAAAGTATTTAATAAATTTCAGTTAATGTTCTGTTGTTTTTAATCGCAGTTAAATTTTTTGAGTTAATCATGTGAGTTAATAGCAATTAATCAACAGGCCTAGTGTTTTTTATGTTTTTTTTGGGTTAACTTGACACCAGTATATTTTTCAGAAGAATAATCAGGATTTAATTGTACAGGGAATTACCAAAATCAGAAAAAACGCTCGTTGGCTACCTCAGAAAAAATAGACGTTACTGGTCATTTGTTGGAAGAGCCCTCTCCCAAGTGTCCCAGACAGTCACCTGGATCCCAGCATGGCTTTCTTCTCAGGTGTGTAATTTTGCATGGGATGGAAGCAACTGCTTGAAAAAAATACAGAAGAAATTATTATATGAAATAGAAGAAAATATTTGTTTTATGAAATTTAGAATGTGAGAACACCACACTTATTTTCATCCTACAGCAAATACTTCCTTTACTGAATTGCAGAACTAGGCTCCCAGGCATCCATATTTATGAGTGAAGTAGTCACTTGTGGTACATGTTTCATGAGTTGGGCATAAACTTCTAGTTTTAACTCACTAACCAGAGACTGATATGCAAACCAGTCTATTGAATTAATAATCCTTCAGTTGAGCACTAAATTAAGTCCCCTTACAAAAGTAATATTAAAAGAAACTTGAATATTTAAAGTTAGGCAATTTTTAGCTTAATTTTAATGATGCAGTGGAAAATTAGCTCTTAAAATGTATACCGAATTTCTTTTCTCTAGTAATAAAGTATATCTTAACTGCAGTTTTAATATTTTGTAGTTCAGTTTTGAAATTAAAACAAATGCAGCTGATAAGGTTCTCATAGCAATTGAAATATTAGTTTATAAGGGCTTGCAGTTCAAAAATATGAGCCTGCCTTTATTACTCTTGTATTTATAAAGTTCTTTCATTTGCTTTTGAGGCAATTCCAAGAATTTCTTGCCTGCAGTATCTCATGATACTTTGTCTGCTTGTCATCTAAACAGTTAATGAAAACATTCATAAATATCAGAAAGATGGGCTGGAGGACTAATTATTTTTCTTTGAGTATGTGTCCGTGTGAAAAGCCTGTCTCTGTTTTTGGGGATCACTTTGCCCCTTTCCACCAGGCGTGGTTACTATCACAACAGAAAAGTGGGTGTTGGGTGTCATCTCCCACAGTTGCTATGCTCATTTCCACACACAAACTACTTTCCCATTCCTCTTCAGGGACCCTTCTCCTGTGAGGCCATTACAAAAAGAAGTGGTCTTGTTGTTTTGTCTAGGAGCTATAGAGGAGATACCTCAAGAGCACAGGGGAAAGGCTTCTACTCCCAATATTTTCTTATCCCAAAGAAGAAAGGGAAGAGGGGGGTATCTTTATCCTACCCTAGACCTGAAGAGACTGAACAAATACATATGCCATCTGAGTAACGCGTGCTTCAACCATCTCCGTCCTCATGATGGGTTCATGGCTCTTGATTTAGGTATCCACTTGGCCTACAGGAAGTACTTGAGATTCATGGTGAGGAGGGAGGAGCAAATAACTCTCAGTATAAGGTACCGCCATTCAGATTCTTCACAGCACTAAGAATCTTCACAAAGTGTCTAGTGATGTGCCTGAGAAGACTGTTTTCTCGGTGCTCTTACTAGTATGAAAATGAGTGAGCTCCAAGTATTTATGGCTGACCTTTCTTCCTTTCATAACATTTCATAGGATAAAGTGGTGGTGAAACCTTACCCCAAGTGCATCCCAAGGTGGTTTCAGATTTCCATCTGAACCAACCTATTCCCAAAGCCCAATGCTACATCAGGGGGAATTTACCTATGCGGGGTATCTCCAAAGCCTTATTTGACTCACTGACAGAACCAAACTGTTCAGGCATCTCCCTGGTTGTTTCTGGCTGTACCCAGCCATTCCAAAGGCCAGGCCATCTCATCACAAAGAATATCTAAGTGGATAACACAATGTATCTTGCTGTGTTACCAGTTGGGTGATGTACCTCTTCCACTGAACAAGAATGCTTACTACACAAGAACTCAAGTGTCATTCTCTTCCAGCTTCAGAAATGAGCCAGTTTTTGAGATTCACAAGGCACCCGTTACATTTTGTGAAGCAGTGTACACTGGACTTAGCTGTCAGGGCAGATGCCATGTTTATTAGAGCAGTACTACAATTTGTTTGACTGATGCAGCTGATATGTCTCATCCCACCATCCAGAGGGGTTACTGCTTGCCAGTTACCTACCGTGGGATCCACACTGACATTTACACGAAGAAGGGAGAATGGTTACATACCCTACAGTAATTATGGGGGGTTTTTCAGATGTTGTCGTCAATGTGGGCTCTCACAACCTGCACTCTATCCCCAGTTTATGAGCCACACCTAATGTTGGCTTTGAATCATGAGGGAACTGAGGGAGGATCACAGTTGCTCTGCCCTTTATGCCCTAACAAGTCCAGGAGCATGATAAGGCACAGGGTGCATGCACTGCCCAAAGAAACACCACTATTTTAAAAAGAAAAGGAGTACTAGTGGCACCTTAGAGACTAACCAATTTATTTGAGCATAAGCTTTCGTGAGCTACAGCTCACTTCATCGGATGCATTCAGTGGAAAATACAGTGAAACCTGTCGCTATTTTAAAGAATCTGATACTGCACACTTGAGGTGCATGTGCACCTACAGTGGGACCCAAACTGATATCTCAAAGAACCCGAGTTACTGTAAGATAAGTAACCGTTGTTTATCATGGTGTAGCAACACACCTACTGTAGTTAAGGTTAAGTTACATTTTTGAAGGCTCCTGTGGGACTGCTGCCCTCATTCCATATGTACTAATCAGCTGGCATTCCTTCCCTTGGTTTCCACAATACAAGAACACACATGTATGTGGCGGGAGATGGCAGTGCGATTTATCACCTCTGAACTGCAGACTCTGGAAAGTTAAAGTTTCAGTGCTAAGGGCTCAAATGCCAGGAAACTTTACTTTTTTATTTTATTTTTCTTTTGAGGGTACTTGCAAGTTTAACTGTCCCTGTGGGGCATATAAGAGATCAAATAACTGATGACTGTTGTGCACAGAAATTGTACATGCAGCATTCCTCTTTCTTTCCTAGTTCTTGAGTGCTTAATTTTGCAACCTTAACATTGCTTTAATTTTTTTTGCATGTAAATATAGGAATTTTGCCATCTTTGGAGCTAAACAAAATCAGAATATGTGTAACTCTAGAAGACTTAACAGGAACTTACAACATTACTTAGTAATTAAAAGGCGAGATAAAAATTGCAGCAAGTTATTTCGGTAGTGTGTGTTGAGCTGGTGCCAACTAATACCAGCACTGGATCATACAATGCAGTCTACCTATGGGAGTAACATAACTTCATTTTTTATCATTACTTAATGGATCTCAAGGATTCTCAAATTTCAGTGTGTCCTATCTGGGATATAACACTGTAGAAAACCATAGAACAATTATGCACTGAAAAAATGGAAGTTACAATATTTCCAAAGACAGAATTTATTCCATTTTCTAGTGCTGAACGGTGGTGGTAATGTCAGCATTTCTGTGGTTCAGAAACTATTAGATTATATAAAATAGAGTTGGGTCTGAGGAATGCAAGGTAAATTATTGATGACAAAATTTACTTCAGTGTCTTTTAGTCGTTGGGGCAATCAATTATATGTTGAAAATTGTGGTAAAGAAACAGATTGATTCCATGGCTTTATAGTAATGTAGGGTTCATTAAATCACATTTGAGATAAACAGATCTACTGTTACTTTCAAATGAATGTTTACATAAAGTTCAGAATGAGAAATTAATTTTGTAATAGCTTTTCCCCTTCCAGGTCACCAAAGATGTTGTGCCAGAATAGCTTGACTCCTTGTACATTATTAGACCTTCCAGCATCTAATAAAATGGTTATGTCCATATCCCCGCTGATCAATTCTTCATCAAGGAATCTGTCAGTAAGAAGAATGTAAGTTAATATTTCTTTCATATCGAACAAGGCTCTCTAGATCGGGGTAGTCAATTATTTTTTTTATCAAGGCTCAAATTTCTTGGTCAAGATCCAGACTCCAGAGAAATGTGTTTCACACTGCAATAACAGTGATAATAAGTAAATGAAAAGTGTTCTGTTCAAAAGCATCTGGCAGTCTGGGTCTGCTCTAGATTGTATAAAATGAAATGTATTTCCTCCAGGATGGATATGGATATATATATATATATCCATAGGGACCCTTCTCACGAGCAGCTCCTCATTCATGAGGTCGAAAACCTCCTGTGCCTAGGGGAAGTGGAAGAGGTTCTGCAAGGCATGGAAGGAAGAGGATTTTACTCCCGCTACTTCCTCATTTTGAAGGCAAAAGGGGGCCTCGGACCTATTCTAGACCTGCGTCTCCTCAACATCTCTCTCAAAATGTTGAAGTTTCTTATGGTCTCCCTGGCCTCCATCCTCTCATCTCTGGATCCAGGACACTTATACGCCACCCTCGATTTAAAGGACGCATATCTCCATATATTCCCGGGGCACCGGTGTTTCCTCCATTTCACCTTGGGCCAGCACAATTTCCAGTTCATGGCGATGCCCTTTGGTTTCTCGTCAGCTCCGAGAGTGTTCACCAAGTGTATAGCACCAGTGACCACTTACCTGTGACGTCTGGGGGGGTCCAAATCTACCCGAACATCGACAACTGGTTGATAAGGGGCCAGTCCTCGGATCAAGTGCGGAGGCATCTCGCTCTGGTCTATTCCACCTGTTGCGACCTGGGCCTAATAATCAACAACAAAAAGTCAACCCTCACTCCAGTGCAATGCATAAAATTGGGGCAGTACCCAATTCCACTCAGGCCAAAGCCTTCTTCCTCGAGATTCGGTTCTGAGCCATGGTGGACCTCATCTCGTCTCTGCGTGCCCATCCATTCACCACCAGCCACATGTGCCTGAGACTGCTGGGTCACGTGGCAGCATGCATTTACATGGTTCAGCATGCGCGACTCTGCCTTAGGTCCCTACAGGTGTGGCTGGTTTCGTTCTATGTACCCAATGGGCACAGTATGGACTGGGTGCTCAGGATTCCAGATAGTGTGTTGTCGTCCCTTACCTGGTGGCAAGATCCCACGTCGGTGTTGGAGGGAGTCCAATTCACAGCCCCGGTCTTGTCGGTGACGGTCATCTCTCACGCTTTGGGGAGCCCACCTGGGCGATCTCAGTATTCAGGGCCAGTGGTCCATTCTCAATTGGGCCCTGCACATCGACGTCAGGGAACTCGACGGTTCGCCTAGCCTGGACAGCTTTTCGAACTCACATACAAGGCTGGGTGGTTCAGGTTCTAATGGACAACAACACAGCCATGATCTTCTATATCAACAGACGGGGTGCCAGGTCATCTGCCCTCTGCCAGGAAGCACTTCGGCTCTAGGATTTCTGTCTGCAGCACAACATCCATCTTGTGGCTGCTCACCTCCCAGGGGCCAGGAACACTTGGGTGGTCCGCCTCGGCAGGACATTCTCGTCTTGCCACAAGTGGTCCCTTCACCTGGAGGTGGTCAGCTCTATCTTCCACAGGTGGGGAACTCCCCCGGTGGACCTATTTGTGTCCAGGCAGAACAGAAAATGCCACATCTGCTGCTCATTCCAGGGCAAGGACAGGGAATCACTGTCAGATGCCTTCCTCGTCCTGTAGTTGGGGGCTCTGATGTACTCCTTCCCTCCCGTGCCATTGCTCCAAGTCCTCATGAAGATCAAACAGGACAGGGAAGAGGTCATCCTCATAGTGCCGGCGTGGCCACACCACACTGGTTCAGCGCCCTGCTGGATCTCTCGGTGGCAATCCTCTTCCGGATGCCGCTCAGGGCAGACCTGTTGTCCCAGAATCACGGCAGTCTCCTGCCCCTGCACCGGGTGGCGCTTCATGTGCAAGAATGGCAGTGCTTTTCCGAGGTCCAGTGAGTCCTGCTGGGCAGTAGAAAGCCCTCCACCAGGGCCACCTACCTGGCCAAATGGAAGCGATTAACATGCTGGATGGCGAATAAGGGGGTCTGTCCTGAGCGAGCCCCATTGCAGCTCATTCTAGACTACCTCTTGCACCTCCAGGTTCCAGGGCTTGTCACTCTCATCCGTCAAAATCCATCTAGCAGCCATCTCAGCCTTCCACCCACCCCTCGAAGGCAGGTCGGTTTTCTCTCAGGATATCACAGCTGGATTCCTTAAGGGCCTGGAGCACCTCTATCTGCATGTCAGGGATCCTGTTCCTCTGTGGGACTTGAATCTGGTCTGTCACAGCTTACAGGTCTCCCCTTCGAGCCTCTGACTTCCTGCTCTCCTTCTCCTCTCCTGGAAGGTGACGTTTCTGGTCGCGGTGATGTTGGCCTGCCGGGTATCTGAGATTTGGGCACTCACCTCAGAACCATCTTACATGGTCTTCTACAAGGACAAGGTCCAGCTAAGACCACACCTTCCTTCCCAAGGTAGTTTCTCAGTTTCATTTTAGCCAAAACATTTACTTACCGGTCTTTTTTCCAAAGCCGCAAGTCTGAGGAAGAGTGCAGGCTGCATGCCCTGGACGTCCAGAGGGCTCCAGCCTCTATATTAGCCTCTCTAATTCTATATTGACAGGACCAAACCATTCTGTAAGTCGACGCAATTATTTATCTCTGTGGCCGACAGGCTGAAAAGTCACCCTGTTTCCACTCAGAGAATTTCCTCCTGTATCACAGCCTTCATTCGCTTCTACTATTGTCAAGCAAAGGTACGGCCTCCCAGCAATCGTCACTGCCCACTCTACCAGGGTGCAGGCCTCTTTGGCAGTCTTTTTGGCCCAAGTGTCTATTCAGGGCTGCCACCTGGTCATTGGTCCATACCTTCACGTCCCACTATGTGCTTACCCAGCAGGCCTGGGACGATGCTGGCTTCGGTAGTGCAGTACGGCAAGCCGCCAAGCGGTGAACTCCAAGCCCACCTCCATAGATACTGCTTGTGAGCCACCTAGAATGGAATCAACATGAGCAAGCACTCGAAGAATCAAAAACGGTTACCTACCTTTTGTAACATGTTCTTCGGCATGTGTTGCTCACGCCCATTCCATTACCTGCCCTCCTACACCTCTGTTCGAGTTACCAGCAAGAAGGAACTGAGAGGGCATAGGGCTGGCAGCACCTGATCTATCGCCGCATGAGCGGAGCACTCCAGAGGGCGCCACAGCCAGCCCTACAGATACTGCTAAGGCAAAAGTCTCCGACAACTGCGTACGTGGTTGCGCACACACACCTAGAATGGAATGGACATGGGCAATACATCTTGAAGAACAACAGTTATGAAAGGTAGGTAACCATTTTTTCCTCTGGGCATTTAGTCAAGTGTTAATAAAAAGGAGGACTTGTGGCACCTTAGAGACTAACAAATTTATTTGAGCATAAGCTTTCGTGAGCTATAGCTCACTTCATCGGATGCATTCAGTGGAAAATACAGTGGGGAGATTTATGTACACAGAGAACATGAAACAATGGGTGTTACCATACACACTGTAATGAGAGTGATCAGGTAAGGTGAGCTATTACCAGCAGGAGAGTGGGGGTTTGTAGTGATAAGGAAGGTGGGTCATTTCCAGCAATCGACAAGAATGTCTGAGGAACAGCTGGGGGGGGGGGGGGGGGGGATTAAACATGGGGAAATAGATCACCTTACCTGATCACTCTCGTTACAGTGTGTATGGTAACACCCATTGTTTCATGTTCTCTGTGTATATAAATCTCCCCACTGTATTTTCCACTGAATGCATCTGATGAAGTGAGCTGTAGCTCACGAAAGCTTATGCTCAAAGCATATGAGACTATGCTCAGCTTAGTCTCTAAGGTGCCACAAGTCCTCCTTTTCTTTTTGCGAATACAGACTAACACGGCTGCTATTCTGAAACCTGTCAAGTATTAATGTTTTTTGAGGGGAAAAAAACAAACGTAGCCAGAAAATATACATATGTACTTATTAAAGCATATTTAGTACAGAAATTACTGGAAAAATTATCTTTACTCTTCCATGATTTCTGTATTTAACTTCCTCAGTTTACACACACAAAACAACCAGCACTAAAAACTCAATCTGAAAATAAACCTGTATTCTTTTTTGTGCACTGTACATTTGCACTTCTACAAACTTAGAAACCAATCCAGTGCCAAGACAACACATTATTTTTTTTTAACATGTTCCGGATTTAATTTACCTTATTGAACTTATGTTTTAAAAAAAAAAAAAAAATGATTTCCCCTCGAATTTTGTGTTTAATTGCTTTTAGCAGTTTGTCACAATTATAACCTTTTTCATGAAGGTTTTTGTGTAATTACACAAATTTTGATTTTTCTCTTGTTTCCTTCTTGCTCATTTTTCATCCTGAGTTCTGACTCAGATACATTTTTTGTGAGGTAAAAAGAATTCCGACAGGAGTTAGGGAAATGTTCAAAAAAGCCATCCAACAGGATGCACAAATTAAAAATGCATTTGGTTGGGGGTAAGAAATGGATAAGGAGTCTTGTTTTGATTGGTGTTTGGATTTTTTATAGATGATGTGTCATCTTTATTTTCTTGCTTTTAAATATGTTTCTTGATTCTACAGTGATAAAAAGAACAGTGTTAGTGAATGGCTGATATATGACACTTTTTAAAGAGTGAATGTTAACTTAGTTATAAATTTGTCTTGATCAGACTCTCAAATTACAAACTTTTCAAATGTTTTCATATACTTTGTCACTTATTTGAACATTGCTCAAATAATATAGTGATAGTTTGGCTCAGGTGAGAATTTTACTGCAAGAAGTAATAAATACAGTGAAGCTAAGGCAGTTTATCAATTCTAATGGAACTTGATTGTAACTTTGTAACTAATTTTTTGTTACTTTAAAATATATGGTTCCAACAGTGTTCTATTTGAAATCATTTATTAGTATATCTCAGAAATTATTGAAATTGTGTTCGTTTCTTAAGTTAGAGATTTTACATCAGACTAAGTATTTGGCTTTTAAGTGTTTATCTTTACTAGCGTCCAGAATGTTCATGTAACTCCATCAGGGCAGTATGTTCCAATGTACTTGTTACAGTCTGTGGTCCTTTATAGGGTTGCCACTTGTCTAGGTTTTCCCCAGGATCATCCCTTTTTTGAGATAAGTAACTTGAGAAATTTCTAAGGGTGCTCTGTACACCTCGCAAGCTGTCAAGTTTTATGGGCTCAGGCTCATCTCAGATGTTGTCCCCCTTTTTTTTCTTCTTTTTGTACTGCAGAGGGGGCAACACTAGCTTTTAAGGTTAAGGAGTTGTTGTCTCCAGGCAGTGTAAGTGATGGCAAGGGGTCTGTCAGTCAGTCAAGCATCACGTGACTACTTGCTGGAGAGTATCTAAAGGAAAGTTCTTGGCTTATTCTCAGGAGAACAAGAGTTGAGAAAATACCTTGAGAGAAGCCCTACGGGATTGCCAGGAAAGACTACCAAGAGGGAAGGATGTATCCTCTCACTACATTTTTGGTGGGAAGTGGGACAAGCCTCCATTACCCAGTGTCTTGTGTTATTTTGAGACTCTTGTATTAATTAATAAAACCAGCCCTGAGAAAATGGACATGGCACTGAACTTGAAAGTTTGGGCTTTATTTTGACTATTCCAGCTGGTGAGTCTGCCCATTGGCTTGCAGTAACTGATAGGAACTTGCTAAAATTTCAGTAAGCACAGATGGGGTGACAGAAGGATAGACTTTCTGATTCAGAAAAGTTGATCTACGATTCCTTATACTGTAATTTTCAATAACCATACTTCCTGTTTCATTCAGAAATGTGCTCGTTTGTGTCTTGTAGGCAACTAAAAATACAAAAAAGAGAAGCTTCTAATATACTGAGGGAATTAAAGTTACAGGTTAATACAAAAACCACAAGACTGAACATCAACAGAGACAATATTTGGAATAGTGCCTTAAAAGGATTCAGAGGGCGAAACTTCAATCCTGCAAACACTATGGAAGTGAAGTTCACAAATTGCAAGGGTAGAGTAGAGACGGATGCTTTTCATGGATCAAAGCATGAGTTTTTCCGATTATTAATGCTTCATCTTCAGAATTCATCACTATTTGAGGGCTCTTCCTCAAAGAACTTATCTCTTGATTCTCAAGGTAAATACAGTATAAATTTTATAGTAAACAGTCTGTCAAAAGTAATTTTCAGTATAATAGACACCTGGGGGTGGGGGGAACAACCCTGTTAATTCTGATAACAAGATAAAATGACCGGGAGCCCCACAAAATAGAAGTAGATGTGTACCAAACTAATTTTTCCTTTTACTATTTTTAAAAAGTGAGTTTTGGGGTAAGAATTGGGCAATGAATAAGTTGTCTAAGTTCTTTACTGCTGATTTGGTGTGGTTGGAATACTTGATAGTAACATTACTATATGGATGTAGACTTGCAATCAAACTTGGAACTCTTGATCTCTGGACCTAAATAAGTTGAAACAGGAAACACTCAGTTTACCTTTTCTCAGAAAGGGTACCTTTTCTTCTTTTCATTTTCTCTTCCCTCTATTTCTTCTTATCTATCTCCTCCACTCCACTGTATTTATTACTTCTCCAGAGCTGCTTGAAGTGCTATTTCTATGCCTCAGAGCTGAGTGCTATGTAGGATGGGGGCGGGGGGGGAGAGCTCCACTGTGATTGGGCTTGGCTTGGCTTGAGGAGGGGTGGAAGGATGGAGCAGAGAGCAAGTTGCTCCCTCTCTTGGTCATATCCATGAACTTTTGTCAGTGTTATTGTCTCAGCCTTAAGAGTTTGTCTTGTATGCATATTAATATGAGAGACTAGTGATAACTGTTGCAGATCATAGTTCATTATTAATTCAACTATACTTTCTTTATTTGCAGCTATAAAAGAGAATTTATACTATGAAGCTGGCAAAATGATTGCAGTTTCTTTGGTTCATGTTGGTGTACCTCCCAGTTTCTTTTCCAAAACTCTGTTTAACTGTCTTGTTTATGGACCAGAGAATGTGAAACCAAAAGTGGAAGATGTTGCAGATTTTGATGTAGCACAAACAATAAAAATGGTAAATAAAGTGCCCCACCCAATGGTGTTCTCTTGCTTTGGAGCCTTGAAATGCTAGATTTGAGATTAGACTTTGTGATAGGCATGTTTCTGGCGAGTATTGAGGAATAGTATATGATTGATCAAATCCAATGTATGACTGTTGTCCTTTTAACATACTCCCCATCCTGTTGGCAATACATATGCCTCAGCCAAAGCTGCTCGGATACTAAGATTATGGGGGTCGTAGAAGTACTTGCTAGGAAGAGATTACTGATTCCAGACTTCTAAATTTTATATTTATTGATGGAACATATATGAAGCAAACAAATACCTAGTAAATGTTTTATTTCCTGCTGTAGATAAAATCATCAAGAACTCTGGACAGCTTAAAATCTACAATAAGTGACTGCTATGAATATCTTACTATTGCTGGATGTTTAAGACCTATGACAACTCTATGTGATAAGGATATGTTGGTGAACGACTTACTGATCTATCATGTAATTAAGCGAGTTCATTCACCTTTTGAAAGGTTTGTTTGGTTGTGAAAGTTTAAAGTATTCATTTTTACTTATTAAAATATTGAGAAGCATTGAAATTGCTTACGACTAGTTGTGGAATAAGATACTACTCAATGTGGGAGAGGCTATAGTAATTGTGCATGCAAATTTTGTACACAGTTGCATGTACATTTTTGGGCATGGGATCATGCACACTGAATTCTACAAACCAGGTCTTGTACTGCATTATACGTTTTTCTGAAGTTGTTTTGGATAGCCAAATACAGTTAAAATTATGTTGGATTCCTACACACCTGTCTCCCCTCCCTTTAAGTTTACTTTAGATTTTAATATAACTATCACATTTAGTTAAAACTAAAGTTTGAAACACATAATCTGTCAGCATATAGTAGAGAATTCAGATCTGTAAACCTGTCAGTCATTATAAACTTCTAATATCCTTTAGTATCTACAAAGAAGCCAAGAGAAACCACTATGGAGGAAATCAAGGAAGTTCAATATTTAAGAATTTTATAGTTTAGTCCTAAAAGGACAAAAACCCAAATTATAAATTTTATAAAAATATTTTTTATAAAACCTAAGATTAACAGATGTCTCCTCAATTTCTGAAAAAAAATAAAGTAAATTTTTTAAAAACAAACATTCCCAGGCAGTCAAGGAACCTGAAAGTGGCAGATTTAATTGTGTTTTTTATAGTGTAAACCAAGAGAGATGCAAAAAACCCCTCTACTTGTAACTGGATTTTCAAAACTGTTACATTTTTAACAATCTAAACTGGTGTTGGTAACATAGGTTAAAAAAAAAATTAAATGAATACTGTAAATGTAAAGTAGGGAAATACTTCTCATAGGCAGGACTCTCATAATTATAGAAAACTTATATGTACCAGCTTTCATAAAACAAAATGTATTGTGAAACATTTTATGGCAAAATTAGTTCTTTGGTGACTTTCTAATGCCACCTCTTTTTATAATTCCAGCTTTAGGCAAGGTTTGAAAACTCTTGGTGTACTGGAAAAAATACAGATGCATCCTGATGCGTTCTCTAGCATATTGTGTCACAAACCCGAGAGACTTTCAGCAAGAATTCTTGGTGATCTCTTTACAATCCATTGTTTATCAGGTGTAAACAAAGTCAAAGGTGTTGATTTCTGGATGGGTTATTTACAAGATGTGGAAGGTGAGTGAACTCTGTTTTTCCTCATTACTTAGTTCAGTTAGCCACAGGAGTGAGTTTTTTGGTTCAATCCCTCCTCTGCATCACCACCTTAGATTTCCCTCAATTAACCCAACGTTTTTCTTTGCATCTTAGTGAAAACTTTTTCTAATGTAGTTTTGTTTCTTATTGCAAGTATACTCAGGTTATGGATATGCAAAAGGCTGTTAATCAGTGTTCTTCCCCGAAATGCCTATTCAGGATAACTGATGAGTAACTGTATAACATTAAACTTTTTTCTTTTAGGTGGTGAGTCTGCAGCAACACTGGAAGATATTCTTGTCTTTGCAACTGGTACCAGTTCTATCCCACCCATTGGTTTTGAGCCTGACCCCTCAGTTAAATTTCTGCATATAAAATACCCTGTTGGAAACAGACAACTTAACTGCTTAGAACTTCCAATAACAAAGACATATGAGCAGTTTAAAAACAAAATGGACTTTGCCATCAGCAGCGCACTAAGACTAGAAGTAGAATAAATTTTTTTTGCTACTAAAGTCAATGTTGCAAATTCAGTTTTTCTGTTTGTGGGATGTTCCTTCTTGTGAGCTGCTATTACATTTCCGAGCATTGACACCCTTTTTTCCCATCTCAGTTTTCCCCCACTGGTTTACAAAAATTGCTTTTGTTGTTTGTCCATAATATTGCTCTGGTTTGGAATTTACCAGATAGTCTCAGCCCAAATAGGATTTTTGTAATCAGTCATTTTAAATTACAAAGCTGTTTTAAAAAGTTATATTGGTTTAATGCATATGCTCACAAATCAAACTTGTTTGGTGTTTTTTCAAGTGGAAAAATATAAATGGACAAGTCACTAGACCAATAGGCTAAAAATACATTTAAATTTGGAAAGTCAGTAGTTAGTGTACTTGGGTGCTGAACTTTTGAAGATTATACTACAAGTTATAGAAATTAAAATTGATATAAAGACATTTTCAGGCTCAAATTGGGTATGTAATATTTTTAATATCTATTGAATCATGTTCTTGTTGAAGTCAGAGTTTTCCCCTTGATTTCAAGGGGAACTGTCAGCATCACACTTAAAAACTGCCAATTTTGCTATAGATAGATATGCAAGGTTATAAGTATTTTCAGCATGCTGTTCCCTATCAGTAAGTATAGGTAGTGCTCTACACATTGAGGTAACATGATTTATCAAAGTCAAAGCAGGCACATTTTAAGGGTGATCAGTTCTAGATTTTTATAATATCTTTGAAATAGCGGTGATGGGGCACTGCATCAGTTCTTCTGTGGGTGTTTTTTTCAGTTTAATGACATTCAGTAAATATTTTTTCCTTTTTAAATATTAATGATGTGTTCAATCCACAAAAGACAGAAAATTTGGAGTTTAAGGCTATTACACTGTGTCCTTGGAGAAATCAACCACAGTTCAGGGGAGACCGAGGAAAATAATGAAGTTTGAGAACTAAATTTGCTTTTACTCTAAATTTCTTGATTCTTCGGGATTTAAATCAAATCTTTGTCATTTTCACATGGATTTTTATATCTCGGTGTTACACTATAAATTGTTATACAGAGTCAAAGGAATAAATAAAATTCAGAAGTAAAAGATCTGAAAGTGTGACTCTAATAAGTGTTTAAAAACTAAACATGAAATTGTTAGCCTTACAGATATTTCTATAGTTTATTCCCACTATGCTAGTTAGAACAGGATGTTCACATTTTACTTACACTGAATTGAGAGTAATTTTGATAATAGCTTGCACTATAATTGCTTATTATCATTTATCCTGATCCTTGTCCCAAAATTCCATTGCAATCAAGGTCCAGCACTTCCTTTTTATGCCCTTATGCTAAACACTGTTTTTTTTTCTCAATTGTTACTGCCTTTTGAACAGCATCAGCTACAGTAGGTACATTTAACAAACTTAATATTTGCAATTCTATAGTAATTGTGGTACCATTCTCTTCTCAAAGATACTGCAGTGGCCATGGATATCTGGATCAATTAATGTTTAGTTTTTATTGAGGTGCACTGTCGCTCATTCATAATTAAAGTAGTACAGGAAACATTTTGATATTAATTTTAAAGATTTTTTTAATTAGGAGGGGGATGGAGATGAGTAACTTGATTATGTATCTATACAGAAATCTCCTGTTGGAGAGAAATAAGATTGTATACTTTGTTAGTTGATTGTTTTACACTTTTGATATTTCTCTTAAAAGCTGTTTTCTTAGTATTCAATTGTAGATTGAGCTTATTCTTATTCAATTGCTTTTTGTTACTTAGACGTCATTTTTTCCTATTAATTTGGTTATCTACTCTATATCTCAAACAAAGGCCATCTTATTTATAATTCCACATTGACTCTTAACTATTCAGATTCCTTGAAAGATTAATATATATATTATTCACTTAGAAGCAAGCTTACTAATGGATTACAGGCAAGATTCACCACTTTGTGTTTAAAAACAAACAAAATAAAACCCAGTACCCCCTTCCTCCCTCCCCCCCCCAAAAATCCTGCACAAATACCAATATAGTCCAAAGGAACTCTTTGTGGGAAAGAAAATCCTGTTAGTGATGCAATGGATGAAACCATTTTAAAGAAATCTCAGCTAATGCAGTTTTTTCAAACTGACTGGCTGAGGACTTTTTTTTTTTTTTTTAAATGGGAGCAGATTAGTTGCATGCTTTCTCTGTTTTCAGCTACTAAACTATATTAAAATGTATAATACTTTGTAACTATCTTTATTTAGTTCATGTAAACTATTCTAGCTGCCACTGAAATGTTCTACAAGTATGAATGGAATTTGAGGTGGTCCATGAGACACTCTGTTAAACTTTGGCACATTATGAAAAACTTGGAGAATTCTCAGACTCAGATTGGCTTATTTAAACATTTAAGATAGCTGAAAACTATTTTAATGACTGGTACAATTTATCTGTTAAGCCAAAAAAAAACTTTTCTCCAGATTCTTGCAACTACTACATTGTTTTTTTCAAGCATTTCTCCCTGAATTGTTTTTTTCCATTGTTAAAACTACAAACCGTATCTGTCAGGAAAATGTCTGGAGGGTGTGTAGTTTTTAATTTTACGTCTTAGAATCTCTGAAAATGTCTGAAGTATAGACATTTATTTGTATTCTTCCATGCCATTATTTCTTTAATTACTTTGAAAGTAGTCTCCCTTTCTTCAACATTTAAAAAGCATACTGAAGTAGGTCAGGATCTTACTCTGGTTGTGGGCCAAAAGTCTGGTAGGCTCTCTTTTTGAAACAAAACTGATTGTATCTCCGAGTTCCACTGACTAGTTATTAGAAAATGTTATTCCATTTGTTCTGCTATTGTACACGCAATGTTCTTGATTTTAATTCTTGTTTTTTCTCAAGGAACTGTTCCATGTGTTCTTTCTCTCCATTATTCTGAGGATCTCAGCTCTACTTTTTATACTATTGCTTGACTTCAGAAATGTCTACTACCATTATAGTGAAGGCCTATGTGCTCTGGCAAGTTTTACCTAACTTTCATAGCAAAGGTTTCTGTTTTCTGTGGTGCTCCAGTGCTCAGAATTCTGCAGCAGACTCATACTTAACATTGAACTAAACAAGAAAATTAATGCAGCAGCTATTGCAATATTCCTTGTTTGTTGTTGCTTAATTTGAGGTTTCACTTATTTTGTGGTGTGCTGCATATTTTTTTTGACAAGAAGCATGTAACTTGTGGATGTAATGAGGGGGCACAGGAAGTGTAAAATCAATATTGACATTTAAATGTTAGATTTTGGATAGATCTCAAATTGAGATGAATGGAAACGGTACACATCTGATCTTTTTGGGTTCTATTGTTTCAAGTTTTCTGCTGATTTAAGACAACAGTTAATTTATTTATTTCTGGGTAACATTTAGAAGGCTATCTTGACAACTAAAAAAGCAAGACATTTTCATTATGGTTTAAGTTTAGATTCTGCTGCATAATTGTGTGGCAAAAGGTAGAATCTTTAGAGAATTCTACAACTTTAGAATACTCAGGGCCCTGAATATAGCTTTGAAAGATCTTAACTTCTTTAGTTTTGAAAGTCTCATAGTGGTTTGTGTTCTCATTCCTGGACTATGACTTCGCAAAGTTGGTAAAGAATATCTCCTTTCTTGTAGTGTGTTTGTTATCTTCCTGAAGCACAAACCTCTTTCATTAGAAAGTTGAGGTGTAGAAATAGTGAGCAACTTATGTTACTATGTCAAGGAACTGCTAGAATTAAATTTTTAATTTGTATAACACATTAAAATTGAATATGCTCAGGTAATTTGCCATTTTACAAAAAATAAATATTCAATTGAAGCAAAACTAGGAGTTAGGAAAGCTGCTTATTTTAATCTCCAGTATTAACAGTGTGTTATCTGTTATACATACAATATAATGGCTACTTACTACACAATTTGTATAATAAGCATACCTTTGATAAGATTCGTGGTTAAGGTCAGAAGAGAGACCATCATGGTCATCTAGTCTTACCCTCATACACAGGCCATAGAACCTCACCCAGTAACTTCTGTGTCACGCTCATAACTTCTGTTTGAGGTCTGCCATATTTTATAAACAATTTATTATTTGTTTTTCTTGGAAACTTTATTACAAATAATCTTAGATTACAATATTTTAAAAATCTAATATTAGTCTTTTGAAGTTTGTGGATCTACATTTTTGAAACTAGGAATAGTCAAAGTTAAATAAGATGGCTGAGAGGAAGTCTTGCCAAAAAAATCTGTCTGGTATCTTTTTTTTATTGTTATTAGCTAAATATATTCAGAGTGAGAAGTAACCAACCTTATGTTCTACTTCAGGCTCTACAGCATTAAATGCAACGCAAATCTTTAACAAACTAGGTTTACAGTTCCTCATTAAATAGCTTCCTCACACTTGGATATACATACACAGAGTTTAGTATTTAAAGAGGAGTGTTCAAAATATGCACAGCAGAAAATGGAAAATTGTCCTAAATAGGGTCATTAATCCACCTCCTCCAATTCTGTGGTTTATACTTTTTTTAAAGTGCCAATTGATATAAACTAGTATTTTTTCCTCAAATAGGGAAGCGATAAATTAAATAAACTCCAGAAGCTGCAAAATATATATTATTTTAGAGTAACTTTGTTTCACTCTATCAGCTATATAGTAAATGATTTAAAGTTGTGGTATTATGTTGTTGGTTTAACATAAGGGAGTTGCCAATTCCATAATAGCAAAACGGGAATCAAAAACTAGTTTATGAAAAGTAGCATGTTATATATTTTGGTTTGCTAACAAAAATGAATAAATATCTGAATTGTGGAAATATTAATGTTCTCTGGTAAAAAGTGTAGTATTTAGCATTTTATGTAACACAAAGCGAATGTTTAGAAAAACTAACATCCGTTATGTATAATAATATGCATTATGGAACTTGCAATTTTATAAATATTTTTGGCTTTGGTTTTTGCCATAGCTGTGGGATACAGTGCCTGAAATCTGTTGCAGCTTCAAGTAACGTACTTAACAGCTATAATATGTCAGTGTTGCTCCATGAAGTAAATACATTAATTGTGGGAGACAACTGTCATGTGTATAAAATGTTTGAAGTGCAATAAAGTAACTAATGAATCAGTTAGTAAGCAGTTGTATTAAATATGTATTTTCTTCAAAAGCAGTTTAACTTCATTTTTTCATTTTGAAATGTCTTGGTTGTGGCATTTATGTAGCATCCATCACATAATAAGTACCATACTAATAGGCACAGGGTGGAATTTCTGAAAGTGCCTAAGGCCTAGATGTTCAAAGGTACGTAGGCACCTAACTCCCATTGAGCACAAGTCCCATTAACTGGCAGTGCTTAAGTCACGTAGGCTTTTTAATATCCACCCACATTCCCTGACCTGACCAGGGTATCTTCCTTTGTTACATCCCTGTGCCATTCAGACTCACTTTTTCCCCATTTCCTCCAACATGCCATTGATTTTAAATATTCAGTGAACATAAAAACGGCCATACTGGGTCAGACCAAAGGTGCATCTAGCCCAGTATACTGTCTTCTGACAGCGGCCAATGCCAGGTGACCCAGAGGTAATGGAATAGAACTGGTAATCATAAAGTGACACCATCCCTGCCCATCCTGGCTAATAGCCATTGAATACATTTAATTTCATGAATACACTCTAATGAAAAATTAACTACTGTTTAATTAGTAGATCAAAAGGAAAGGTGACAAAGCATTCAAGAAATGCACTACCTTGAAGGTATGCTTGCTCATCTGACTTAATTTGCATAAAAATAGGTTTGACAGAACCATGTATTTGAGTGTTTGAAGCTTTGTTGGTTGTCAGTTGTGTCCAGTGCTAATAGCGTTTTTATAGCTGCTGATAAAGTATGTCAGCCTAAATAGACATGGACTTAAGCAACTGTCCAAAGGACTGAAAAGTTATTGCTTAACCAAGGTGATGTTCTAATAAATATGAAGCAGAATTGTACTTTGTGCATTTGGAGATACTGAGATGACTCTTACAAAAGAGGGCAGCTACAGGAGTCTTGCAGACTGCTTTCCTTATATAGCTAGGCTAACTACTAATTTCACAGTAGCCAGTGGTGCAAGTAGAAATCATTTCTTGCTGGTACTGCACACAAGGGAGGGTACATGACCCTCCATGTGACTCCTCCCAGCCTGGAGCCCCCACGCTCTTCCCATCCCCTGTGACACCCCCCCTTTCCTGTCTAAAATTTTACAACTGCCAGGGCTTTTTAGCTTCTGCCAAGTAAAGGGAAATCTGTACTTACTGTGAAAGATGGTGTTTGGAGTCACATGGGCAAGTTACATGTCCATCACCCCCACCCATATTCTAGTTAGAACATTCACAAAAAGTCCATTAAGTGTAGACAGGCATTTTCCAGGGTCCATTGTGAGCTAAGTGTTCCTTAATGGGCCTTCAGTTTGACTTGTCCCTTCATGTGCTGGCTAAATACCTTGTGGGCATTACCACAGGAGCAAACATAGCTAATATTCATAACTCCAGATAGCGAGATGAAAAAACATGCAAAGAAATAGCATAATCATAAGTACCAGCTATTTCACCTACATGACTATTCCCAAAAGCGATTCTGAAAAATCACACCACATACCTGAGACCCTATGTGACAGCACCATGCCCCGCTGGAGTTTTGTTATCTGTTATGTAACAACAGAGATGGAGCCAGTGACATGACTCCGTTTAGCATAAAAGGGCAAGGTTAATTTTTAGTTGTTCTGGTGTGACTGCACCGTTAGTCATTGAGGGCATACTGACTGGCACACATTCAGGTTAATGGGCTTTAGTGTTTCTTTGCAGTTACCAGGTTTATGAACATTAAAAAGTTATGTGCTGAGGTGGTTTAAAGCACAACACAGGTTTTTAGTTTGCAGATCTGCCTCTGAGATTTTATTCTTTATTTATTTATTTATTTATTGCTGGTCATAACGTGGGAGGGTATCCTCTCTGCCCTTTGCTCAGGAGGTTATATATGTGTCGTGTAGCACTCTTCTGAGCACCAGTTGGAAGGAATTTTTTTTTTCAGTAAGTGTGTACTGATTTTTTTTCTCTTAGACGGCATATAATTTTTTCAGGTTCACACTTATTAACACAGAAAACAATTGGGGCTGTTAAACTTTCTTAAAATTCCACAGAAAATTCAGTTCAGCTATATTTTCCAGTACAGTGATGAAATGGGTATTTGTATATACAAACATCAACATACTTAACTACTCACTTTCCCCCAAAATATGTAGTCTGTTTATAGGGAATATGGGAGTTGGGTGAGGAGCCATTTCAGCATATGTATGACTTATTAAAAGACAATTTTTAAGTAGAACAGTATCCTAAACTGCATTATGGTATTATACCCAAACATTGTATTTCAATGGGAGATTCAACTTCCTTTATAGGAACAGAACAGACTCCTGAAACTCTTACCACAAAAGTGGTGCATAAGACATGCAAATAGTAAGAGTTTCAGGAGTCTGTTAGACTAATTTGGCTGTGTCATAAATATAAAGGGAAGGGTAACCACCTTTCTGTATACAGAACTATAAAATTCCTCCTGACCAGAGGCAGAACCCTTTCACCTGTAAAGGGTTAAGAAGTTAGGATAACCTCGCTGGCACCTGACCAAAATGACCAATGAGGAGACAAGTTATTTTCAAAGCTGGGGGGGGGGGGGGAGGGGGAGAGACAAAGGCTCTGTCTGTCTGTGTGATGCTTTTGCTGGGAACCAAAAAGGCAGGGAGTCTTAGAACTTAGTAAGTAATCTAGCTAGATATGTGTTAGATTTCTGTTTTTTTAAATGGCTGGTAAAATAGCTGTGCTCAATGGGATGTATATTCCTGTTTTTGTGTCTTTTTGTAACTTAAGGTTTTGCCTAGAGGGAGTCTCTATGTTTTGAATCTAATTACCCTGTAAGGTATTCACCATCCTGATTACATAGGTGATTCTTTTACTTTTTCTTTAATTAAAATTCTTCTTTTAAGAAGCCTGATTGCTTTTTCATTGTTCTTAAGATCCAAGAGTTTGGGTCTGTGTTCACCTATGCAAATGGGTGAGGATTTTTATCAAGCCTTCCCTAGGAAAGGGGGTGTAAGGCTTGGGATATTTTGAGGGGAAGACATCTCCAAGTGGGCTCTTTCCCTGTTCTTTGTTTAACACGCTTGGTGGTGTCAGCATAAGGTCCAAGGACAAAAGGTAAAAGTTTGTACCTTGGGGAAGTTTTAACCTAAGCTGGTAAGAATAAGCTTAGGGGGTCTTTCATGCAGGTCCCCACATCTGTACCCTAGAGTTCAGAGTGGGGAAGGAACCCTGACAGGCTGCAAAGAAGAATTTTCTGTACACTGGGGACAACACCTGATACCTGTCAGGCTGCAGAACTGGGCTCACATCAGAATCTAAACATCCTCTGGTCAGTGCAAGCAGAGGCATTCCTCTAATGATTTGGACTTGATGTGATGCAGTATGAATGTCATTGATAATTCAGACCAATGGGAAGAAACAGAATCAAAACCATTGTTTAAACACCTTCTGTCCTGTCTCTCTTCCCCTTTCCCCCCCTCCCCCTTTGAGGACTCCTGACCAATTTAGCAGCACAACGCATACATATGCTAACAAACTTAAACAAAGCATATGCATTGTGCTGTTAAAGCTCTATAAAGAATGAATGCCCTCCCTAACCCTGTTCTACCCCAAGTCTTTCTGGTACCCTGTACCCCCTAAAAAGCTCTTGCCGGTGCTGCGTACTGGAGAGTACCACCCTACATGCACTACGGACAGTAGCTATGGGTGAAAAGTAAAATGTTAAAAGAGCAGGTCCTCAAGGACTCAATTCTGAAGCAGTTTCCATTAGTATTTACTTCATTAAAAACATTAAAGAGGGCTCTATCCATATCCAAATTAGATCCCGGCGGTCTATAGCACACCCCAAGCACTATCACAGGGGAGGCTCTAGTAGTTTTCTTCCCCAATGTGATTTCTGCCCAGACAGACTCTGTCTTATCCATTCCATCGCTTCTGATTTCTTTACATTCTACCTTATCACTGATATGCAATGCTACTCCACCACCTTTACCTTTATTTCTGTCTTTCCTAAACAGCACATACCCTTCAATACCTGTAGTCCAGTGATGACTGCTATTCCACCATGTTTCTGTTATCCCTATAATATCTGGTTTCACTTCCTGCGCCAGTAGCTCTAGTTCCTCCATTTTGTTACCTAGGCTCCTCGCATTGGTGTACAAACATCTTAATTTTTGCTGTTTGGCCTCTCTCACATTCTGTACCCGATTAGGCACGGTCATTCTACAGCCAGTATGACCTATTAGACTGGTATCCACACTGCCCTTCCGCCTTATATCCATTCTCCTACCCACGGCTGTATCCTTTCTTACTTTGTTTTCTTCCCTCTCAATGCTAAAATCCGGCGTGGAGATTACCTGGACATCTCCCAACCATCTTCCCCAAATTCCTAGTTTAAAGCTCTCAATCAGTTGTGCCAGCCTCCATCCTAGAAGTCTATTTCCTTCCCTACTCAGATGAAGTCCATCCCGAGAGAACTCTCCTCTGTCCATGAGCGCCTCCCAGTGGCCATACAGCCCAAAGCCCTCCTTATAGCACCACTGCCTACGCCATCTATTGATGGTCATAATCTTGTCACACCTTTGTTGCCCTTCTCTAGGAACAGGCAGAATCCCACTAAAGATCACCTGAGCTTCGATTTCCTTAAGCGTCTTCCCCAGCCTAGCATAGTCTCCCTTGTTACGTTCCAGCGAGAATCTACCGGTATCATTTGTTCCCACATGAAGGATAATTAGGGGATTCTTTCCCACTCCCTTTAGGATCCTTTTCAACCTCAGGTCTACATCCCGTATCTTAGCACCTGGAAGACAGCACATCCTTATATTCTCCGGATCACCTTACAGGCCTGTCTATTCTTCTCAGTAAAGAGTCCCCGATCACGTAGACCTGCCTATTCCTGGTGACTGTGCTATTCTCCAGTCTATCCCCTGTTCCCTCTGGCTGCAAGTTCTTTCTATTCCTATTCTCCCTTGTAATCCTCTTCAACCCATCCTGTATCCTCCTGGGACTCATATTTGGTGTAGTCTCCAATGTAGTGCCCATCTTTAAAAAAAGGGAAGGAGGGACCTGGGAACTACAGGCCAGTCAGCCTCACCTCAGTCCCTGGAAAAATCACGGAGCAGGTCCTCAAGGAATCAATTCTGAAGCACTTAGAGAAGAGGAAAGTGATCAGGAACAGTCAGCATGGATTCACCAGGGGCAAGTCATGCCTGACTAATCTAATTGCCTTCTATGATGAGATAACTGGCTCTGTAGATGAGGGGAAAGCAGTGGACGTGTTGTTCCTTGACTTTAGCAAAGCTTTTGACACAGTCTCCCACAGTACTCTTGCCAGCAAGTTAAAGAACTATGGGCTGGATGAATGGACTATAAGGTGGATAGAAAGCTGGCTAGATTGTCGGGCTCAACGGGTAGTGATCAATGGCTCCATGTCTAGGTGGCAGCCGGTATCAAGTGGAGTGACCCAAGGGTCGGTCCTCGGGCCGGTTTTGTTCAATATCTTCATAAACGATCTGGAGGATGGTGTGGATTGCACCCTCAGCAAGTTTGCAGATGACACAAAACTGGGAGGAGAGGTAGATACGCTGGAGGGTAGGGATAGAATACAGAGGGACCTAGACAAATTAGGGGATTGGGCCAAAAGAAATCTGATGAGGTTCAACAAGGACAAGTGCAGAGTCCTGCACTTAAGACGGAAGAATCCCGTGCACCACTACAGACTAGGGACCGAATGGCTAGGCAGCAGTTCTGCAGAAAAGGACCTAGGGGTTACAGTGGACGAGAAGCTGGATATGAGTCAACAGTGTGCCCTTGTTGCCAAGAAGGCCAAAGGCATTTTGGGGTGTATAAGTAGGGGCATTGCCAGCAGATCGAGGGACGTGATCGTTCCCTTCTATTTGACACTGGTGAAGCCTCATCTGGAGTATTGTGTCCAGTTTTGGGCCCCACACTACAAGAAGGATGTGGAAACATTGGAAAGAGTCCAGTGGAGAGCAACAAAAATGATTAGGGGACTGGAACACATGACTTATGAGGAGAGGCTGAGGGAACTGGGATTGTTTAGTCTGCGGAAGAGAAGAATGAGGGGGGATTTGATAGCTGCTTTCAACTACCTGAAAGGGGGTTCCAAAGAGAATGGATCTAGACTGTTCTCAGTGGTAGCTGGTGACAGAACAAGGAGTAATGGTCTCACATTGCAGTGGGGGAGGTTTAGGTTGGATATTAGGAAAAACTTTTTCACTAGGAGGGTGGTGAAACACTGGAATGCGTTACCTAGGGAGGTGCTGGAATCTCCTTCCTTAGATATTTTTAAGGTCAGGCATGACAAAGTCCTGGCTGGGATGATTTAGTTGAGGTTTGGTCCTGCTTTGAGCAGGGGGTTGGACTAGATGACCTCCTGAGGTCCCTTCCAACCCTGATATTCTATGAGTCTATGAGCATTCTGGTTGCAGAATCAAAGATAGGAAGAAGTGGTACTTAAGATGTGTTCCCATGGTGTGTCTTATCCTCTTCCTACACGATCCTAGGCTATGTTTCCCTATACATGCTATTGTCCTCAAATTTACTGCTCCCCGCTAACCAGGATGGAGTACTGCACCCTGGAACTGGTAATTTCTATTCATGACTTCATTTCACACCGGTTCCTACACTATCCGCCTTTACTCAACAGGCGCAGGCTGGCATGCGAGGCTCTCCGCTCTATGCTGAGGGCAGCAGGCACGATTTCTTATCATTAGAATAGGCGGGTCCGGGCTCGGAGCCAGGACGCCTTATAGCGGGCAGCTCTCCGTGTTTGGGAGGTGAAACAAACAAATCCCCCGCGCGCGGGCTGTGGGTCGGCCCCCTCAAGCGCCTCCCCCGGCTCAGCTCCCCATCTCCACCCCGCCGCCCTGACCAGAGCTCAGGGGCGTGGCCAGGCGGCGAGGGCGGGGCCAGGCGGAGGTCACTGAGGCTCCGCCCCCTCCCGACCTGCTTCCGAGTGCGGCGGCGCGCCACGTCGCTTGCCTGGTGCGTACGCGGAGGTGGGCGGGACTGGCCGTGAAGATGGCGGCCGGTATTCGGGAGAAGCAGACGGGTAAGGCGCTTTCCCTTCTAGCCGCTGCCGGGGATCCGGCCTCGGGCCGTGGCCTTTCCCGTCTGGCGGCGCGAGCAGGGGACGTGTGGATCCCGCCCGGCCGGTAGCCGTGGCTGTAAGGAGGCGTGGAGCGGCCGGCAGTGGCCGTGGCTGGGGGAGTGGGGGGTTCACACACCCCTCCCGCGGGCAAAGGGGTGGCAGCGCGGGGCCCGCCCCCAGGTGCGTGTGTTGTTTTTAGATGGGGCTGTGAAGCCTGGCGCCCCCCGGGGGCCGCTGCCGTGCCAGCTGTGTAACGCTGGCTTCGGGGGGGGGGTCTCTCGCCTGACCTTGCCCAGGGGTCCCCGCTACCGCCCCTCTGCTGTGCGCCGCCTGCTCAGTTCCCGTTACCCCAGCGCACCACGGAGCTCGGCCTCTCCCAGATCCGCTGTCCCAAGAGTGGCCCCAACTCTGCCAGCTCGGTGGTACTGTTAGTTCCCAGCGAGTAGGGCGGATGGAAATGGTTGAGAATGAGCTTTCCTGGACTGTTAATGTGACAGAAGAAGACTATATTGCAGAGACTTTTCTGAAATATAAATAAAATCATAACTGCGTAGAGCCACGGGCACCAAAATTGCCAGGCTTTGGTCTTGCTGTTGCAGACTAAGCCCTGGTCTACACTGGTGGGGGGATTGGTCTAAGTTATGCAACTTCAACTACGTGAATAGCGTAGCTGAATCGACATATCTTAGGTCGACTTACTTAAGGTCCTCATGGCGCGGGGTTGACTGCCTCAACTCCCATGTTGACTCTGCCTCTCTCGGTGGTGGTGGTGGAGTACAGGAGTCGACAGCAGAGCGATCTATCGGGGATAAATTTATTGCATCCACACTAGACACGATAAATCGATCCCCGATAGATCAATCACTACCAATCCGGCGGGTAGTGTAGACGTACCCTTACCGTGGTATCTTCACTCACAGTGAGTCGAGTGCTGCCGCTCCCCCGTCAACTCCGCCGGCGCCTCTTGCGGAACTGGAGTACAGGAGTTGATCGGAGAGCGCTCGGGGGTCAATTTATCGCATCTATACTAGACCTGATAAATCAATCCCTACTGGATCGATCGCTGCCTACATGATCAATGTCGGGTGACCAGACAGCAAGTGTGAAAAATCTGGGTCGGGGTAATAGGCGCCCATATAAGACACAGCCCCAAATATCGAGACTGTCCCTATAAAATAGGGACATCTGGTCACCCTAGTGAGATGACACAAATTATGGGAAAGAAGGTGATTAGTAGGTTATGTTTGCTGTCTCTGGAAACAATTTCTCTTTGTTGTGATTATATGTGACCGGAGCTAGGGTGACCAGACAGCAAATGTGAAAAATTGGGACAGGGAGTGTGTGTGGGGGGGAGCGGTAATAGGAGCTTATATAAGAAAAAGACTCAAAAATCGGGACTGTCCCTATAAAATCAGGACATCTGGTCACCCTAACCAGAGCAGACATAAAATATGATTTGAAAACAGAAGAACACATCTTTCTTACGTGGCTTTGCTGTTAGGATTAAACAAAAGACATAGGAGGCATGAGAGTCAAGGAGGTAGAAACTAGGATGGACTTGACTCTTAAAACTAGGGTGAACATTAGAGGGGACTACTATTGATAATAGGGCTAATTAGTCAACCTTTTCTTAGGCCTGGGCTACACTAGGGGAGGGGTTCGAACTAAGATACGCAACTTCAGCTACGCAAAGTCGAAGTATCTTAGTTCGATTTACCTGGCCGTCCTCACAGCGGCGAGTCAACCACAGCGACTCCCTGTCGGCTCCGCTTATTCCTCCTGCTGAGGTGGAGTACAGGCATTGATTCAGGGATAGATCACTACCGGCTGGTCCGGCGGGTAGTGAAGACGTAGCCTTAGACATTAATGTCTCTGAGATGTACCTCTTCTACACTTTACCCTTGTGCATTTTCCTTTTTTCTGGTCTTAATTCATCAACAAGACTTTTTAGTCAATTTTCATTCTGTAACTTTTCAAAACTGAGCAGCAGTAATAATACTGAAGTTTCAATCATCTGTTGTCATTTAGCCATATATATAAATGAGGGAAACTTGAATGAGTAATCCAGCTTTGTGGAGCCTTGAGCCATCTGTTGGAGCATACTGTTAGAATGGGAAGCATATTGCATCATAATCCTGTTTATTTCTTTTCCTTGCTTGTGGTTTCACCAAAACCTTGGTTCATCTTCTGGTCATCTCTTATCTTGACTATTGCAATAATTGCTTTTCAGGCGTCTTGGACTCACATTGTGCCCTGCAAGTTTATTCAACGCATTGTTTCTAAAACGGGCGGGCAAACTTTTTAACCTGAGGGCCACATCGGCTTTCGGAAATTGTATGGAGGGCCGGTTAGGGGAGGCTGTGCCAGGCTGTGCCCTCACCCCCTATCTGCCCCCACTTACTTCTCACCTCCTGGTGCCCCCCCCAGGACTCCTGCCCCATCCAACCCCCCCTGTTCCCCCAGGACCCCTGCCACATCCACACCCCCCCCCGCTCCCTGTCCCCTAACTGCCCCCGGAACCCTACCCCTGACTGCACCCTACCACCCCATCCAACCCCCCCTCCTTCCTGACTGCCCCCCCGGTACTCCTGTCCCCATTCAGCCCCCCTGGGACCCCTGCCCCCATTCACCCCCCCCCCGTTCCCTGCCCTCTGACCGCCCTGACCCCATCCACAGCCCCACCCCCTGACCACCACCCCAAACTCCCCTGCCCGCTATCCAACCCCCCCCTGCTCCCTGCCCCCTTACTACGCAGCACAGAGCACCAGTGGCTGGCAGTGCTACAGCCACACCGCCCAGAGTGTTGCCTGGCTGCCGAGAGCATTGCGCCGGTGTAGTGTAGTAAATTGCTCTCTGTAATTGCTATCAGTAGTACATTCCTACGTGGAGCAGTTTAATACACTACACCGGCAGCATGGCACACTGAGGCTGCGGGGGAGGAGGAACAGTGGGGCAGGGGCCGGGGGCTAGCCTCCTGGGCCAGGAGCTCAGGGGCTGGGCAGGAGGGTCCCGCGGGCCGTAGTTTGCCCACCTCTGTTCTAAAATCATCTTCCTTGTTTTCTGTGTTAACCATCTCAACCTACTTCTTGAGTTCCTGTATAAGCTACTGTATCTCCTTCAGTCTTTGTTATTCCCTTTCTGTGTCTTAATCTCATCTTCTCCTATTTTATCTCTTCAACCAGTACTTAGTCTTTGCAATAATAGTGCAGTTTGATATTCCTTTAATTTCCTTAAACTACAAGCAATTCCATCCTTCAATGCTGCCCTTTATCTAGTTATCTTTGATCCTTTCTTCTGTACAACCACCTCCTCCTCCTTCCACATTTCTCCTCATTACTCATTTATTTCAGTCGCTATCACTAAACTCCACTTTTTCTTCTGTTCTGGGCACAATCCATGAATCCTATAACTTATTTTAAAAGTCCAGAGCAACTAAAAAAGATACATCAGAGTACTGAGTACACTTTATGAATTTTGACTGATGTAATCTTCATCTCCCAGTATTGCTTCCTACTGTCTGATATTTCACAATGTGGTCAGTCTTAATTTAGATTGTAGACTCCTCAGAGCAGTTATCTGTAACTTATTAATAGGGCCCTATTAAATTCAGGGTCCATTCTGGTCAATTTCGTGGCCATAGGATTTGAAAATTAGTCAATTTCATGTTTGCAGATGTTTACATCTGAAATTTCTTGGTGTTGTGTGCAGGTTCTGACCCATTTCTTGGTGTTGTGTGCAGGTTGTGGGACGGGGGGGATGTCGCAAAGCTGTTGTAGGGGGGCTCACGGGATTACCACTCTCACTTCTGCGCTGCTTTCAGAGCTGGGATCTGAAGGCAGGATCCTCGGAACTTCCTGCAGCCACAGGAGGTTCCTGGAGGTGGGTCTTATTTCTCCTGTGCTGCTGGGAGCCTAGCTGGGGGCTCCTGGCTGATAGTCCTAGCCAGGGTGGGGAGGGACAGACTTATTCTTCCCCTGCATGGCCACTCTCGCGGGGAGATCAGACCCATATCCAGCAACCTGTGGCTGCAGGAAGCTCTGGGGCTGCTGAGGTAGTAATATTTTTTTTTTTTTTATTTTTCTGTCCACATGTTTGTATGGCTCCACCAGAAAAGGTAAAAGGAGTGCTTCTGCCCAAATAATTTTCAGCATTCTTTTGGTATTTTCAGATTTATTTTAGCATACACTTGGAATGAGATATCATATATTAAAATGTGATTTGTTGTTTGAGTCAAAAATTAAGCATTTTTCAATACATAAATGTATTTTAATTCTAAACTTTAGTAATTTATGACTATCTTCTTTCCTTTGGCTATCTAATCTTCCATCTTCTAAAATCCATTCATAGTATTTAACTTGCTTACCACCTGTAGAGTGAATTCCAGACTGCATGCTCTGTGAAATATTTCCTTTTTATTAGTTCTGAGTTTACCTCCCATAGCTTAACCATTATTACTTTTTCTTTAAAGGTGCACACACTAGAATGTGCACTTTTCAATATGTCAGTGACCACCATCTGTTTATGAGTTACTATAGTCTGCCTTGATTGTCTTAAGAAACTTTTTGGCCATTATGTTTTGTGTTCTTCCTGCTATAGGAGATGCTAGAAAGGTAGCTTTCCTTGTTAAAAGATTCAAACTTGCTAAGAGATTGGGGAAGTCATAGATCTAATGGACAGAGCTGAGCTGAGTTGTGTGACCTGTTCTGGCAGCTGTTCTTATTAACAAAATTCTCATTTGGCTACAATTTGTTCCAGTGATAGGAAGAAGAGATTCTGTCTTCAGGTTTAAAGACTTTCCTTTCTATCAGCAATAGTTAGTTGAACTTCATAAATTCATGTTGAGATCTATTGTTCTTGACTTATCTCAAAGATTATATGGCTGGTGATGGGACACTTGATGGGGAGGTCTCTGAGGTACTACAAAGAATTCTTTCCCAGGTGTCTGTCTGGTAGGTCTTGCCCGCGCGCTCAGGGTCTAACTGATTGCTATATCTGGGGTTTGGAAGGAATTTTCCCCCAGCTCCGATTGGCAGATACCCTTGGGGGTTTTTCTGTTTGTTTGTTTTTTTTTTTTTTTGTTTTTGCCTTCCTCTGCAGCATAGGGGTACGGGTCACTTCCAGGTTTAAATTAGTGTAAATGGTGGATTCTCTGTAAGTGGAAATTTTTAAATCATGATTTGAGGACTTCAGTAACTCAGCCAGGAGTGGGTGGGTGAGGTTCTGTGGCCTGTAATGTACAGGAGGTCATACTAGATGATCATGATGGTCCTTTATGACCTTAAAGTCTGTAAGTCTATGGAAAAAAGGAATTTAAAATTGTCTTCTTGCTTTGGACCTTTGGAAAAAACCAGTACTCACAAAAGCATCTTTTGTCCTTGGAAACATATTTGGTCTCAACGGTTATCAAGGAAAAAAGTAAAACTAACATAATAGTAATTGGATGTTTTGATCTCACTATTTTTCAGTGGCCTTGAAGCGTATGTTGAATTTTAATGTTCCTCCTATTAAAAACAGCACAGGAGAACCTGTATGGAAGGTAAGAGAAACTACTTGACTTACTCTAAAAGGCAACCTTACAGCATGTCCAAAAGTTTAGATTATCAGTTTTTAACCAATTGGAGGTAAAAATCTGGCAACCGTAAGGTAGAATCAGACCAAGTGTTTCTGGTATATTATAGTAGTAACCTGCAATTTCCGACTATTTGTCATGTTTTGAGAAAATTAACATTTTATAGGCACTTTATCTTTCCATTGGGCTGATGCTTTTTTAATTATTAAAATAGTTTAATTTCTTTACATTAGAAAACAAACTATAGTATTGGAGCAAAATAATAGAATTGGGGATGAGGTAGTAACAAATCATTGAAGGTGTATAAGTTTCCTTTTTAAAAGTTTTAGTTTTAATCTAGACTCTTGGTTGCGTACAGTTTGATTACTTTCACCAATTATCTTCTGAAAATTTGTCATGAAAAATTCACCTTTTTCAGGCCAAGTTTCCAATGACATACATACAACTTAATTATGATGTGATGCATTTAGCCATTGTGCACAGGAAATACTGAACACCCATAGGAGACTGCGTAATTATGCCTAGCCCAGAGGTTCTCAAACTGGGGCTTGGGACCCCCAAGGGGGTCACAAGGTTATTACATGGGGGGGTCATAAGCGCTCAACCTCCACCCCAAACCCTGCTTTGCCTCCAGCATTTATACTGGTATTAAATATATAAAAAGTGTTTTTAATTTGTAAGGGGGGGTCGAACTTAGAGGCTTGCTATGTGAAAGGGGTCACCACTAAAAAAGTTTGAGAGCCACTGGCCTAGTCTTTTCTCCTTTGTGTTGTCAATAGTGTTTGTTCTGTTCTTGTACTTAAATTCTTTTACTCTGTAAGGGTTTTTATCCTATGTATTGCACATTCTGGTTGATGGAAAAGATACATGTTTAAAAGTACAGCATCTTAAGGAAGCAATGCCGAACTGAAGTTCTAGGAAAACTTATTATATATTTTAAGTGAGAACCTGAGAAGAAACTAGTGGAAGAAACTTAGGACCTACTGGAGTCCAGTGACAAAGACTCATTTGTAACATGGGGGTAAGCACTGGCAAAAATTCAGAATTAAATAGGTAGAAATGGGAAAGAGAAGGGAACTCAAAGGAAGAAACTGAATTTTTAAAGTAGTAAATCTAGGGCAAGCAGAGCCAAAGATTCCTTCATTACTATTTTTTCAATATGGCATTCTGGAATGATTTTAATTCCCCCCAAATGATATTTTCCTTCTCTTCTTCCACTCAGTCCTGTACCATCAGTTTTCTCTTTTTCAGGTCAGAGGAGTTGGCCTTTTTGTGATATTTTTGCACTTCACAGTAATTACTTTTCTGGATGCAGAGCTTCTTGTTTGACTGACAAGAAGCACTGATTCTGGCAAGATTTCTCCATCTTTCTTTTTTGTGGCTCATTTGTTTTTTTTTTTCTGCTTTATTTTCTCTTAGTAAACAGTAATGATAGGAATGGAAGAACTTACAAAATTTAATAAAATTTTCATATTAATAAATATTTTAACATTTTCATTCTATGTTTTATAGGTTCTCATTTATGACAGATTTGGCCAAGATATCATCTCTCCTTTGCTGTCAGTGAAAGAGCTGAGAGACATGGGCATCACCTTGCATCTGTGAGTACTTTGTGCTTACATTTGTTAGTTATATCTGTTTACTTATTCTTCAAACCATGTATCAAAGACTCCAGTTGTTTATATTCTTAAAAAATCACATACAAAGTCTATTGAATCAGTACAAAAAATCCAAAGGCGCTTTTAAAAATTTAACTGAAGATTCTGTTCTTACCCCTGCCCAAATCCAGTAGGGATACTGTGGCTAAAGGATGGGTAAAGTTATCAAACTAGTCAGAAGCATTTCCTACGCAGTGGAAGATGAGGGACTCCCTCTCAAATGAATAAATAAAAATAAAATAACCCAGTATTCTTCTTCAAGTATTTATCCACGTTGATCCAACTGTGAGTTTGCATGTTCATGAGAGAGGATTTTTTTGTCAAGCGAATGTTGAGGATGTATGTGCATCCTGTGTGCCCTTGCATTTCCTTCTGGCCCCCATAAAGGGCTGAATAGACCCAACCACCTCTCCGTTCCTTCTTACCCTTCATAACAGAGACAGATCTTAGCAATGTCTGCCTGCTATCCTGGAGCTCTCAACTGTTAATTTAGGGTTAGTGTTCGTCTAGCAAGTAATTTTTTTTTAATTTTTGAAATAATTGACCATTGTGTGTGTGGTGATATTGCTGAAATCAAGCTTCATAAGACATAAAGAGGAATTCTACAAAATTGAATCATCCTTATAAAACTAAACATTTTATTTTCTGATGTTCATGGTGTTGAATGAATAGGAAGAGAAACAACAGTAATTGGAAAGGTAACTTAGTTTTGATTTTCCCTTAGGCTTTTGCATTCTGATCGAGATCCTATTCCAGATGTTCCAGCAGTATACTTTGTAATGCCAACAGAAGAAAATATTGACAGAATGTGCCAGGTAACTAATGTGCACACTTAATGTTTGAAATAGGAGTCCAGAACTAATTCATGTGAGATTATGAGTGCATCTTTTATCAAATTTTAACATACTGAATGTATTAATCTATATTTGCCACAAAAAGGAATTCTGTTATAAAACTACTTCTGTATCCAGACTGTAATTTGTGAAGCTGATGTTTCCCAGAACTTTAAGAGAGAGCAATAGCCAGGAGGGGCTATGTAGTTGTGGGAAGAGGGTGATTTGAACATAGGCATCCCTGCTGGTTATGCTCCATGGTGTAGTCTGTATTTGGGTGGAATAGTAGAGACGTATGCACTGTTAAATAGCTTAAGTTTCATTTCCTTGCTTTTGATGTTTTGTGTTAGGTATGTTATGTGTCCAGTGTTGGAGTTATTATTTATGAATATTAATAAGACAGGGCACCACCAGACATTACCCCATAAATTCCTTTATTAAGTCCAAAGGCCAGATGGTAGTTGTGCAATTGCTTTAAATGTGCCTAAAAAACCGTAAAAAATAAGCAATGTACTATACCTAGTACAGTAACACACATCTGTAAGCATATGATCAATTATGCTCACAGATAGACCAGACCAGAGAATAGTCCTTTCATCCTGTTTGTCTCAGCATGGTTGGAATGGTTCTGATAAAGAACCTTCAGATTCATGGCCCTTTGTACGCTTCAGCTAACTTGCTAGCTTGAGCAAAAACCCAGTTTGAAGCAGTTTATCATTAGTGCTATCCTTCCTCCTCCCTTTCCTTGCTTACCTGCAGAACAATGGGAAAGTTTGTGCTTGCTTCTTTTCAGACCGTATTTCTTTGTTTTGTTACTGCAGCCTTTTATTTTATTAATTATTTTTTGAACCATGCATTCTTTGCACGTTACATTCTGGTCTTATAACTTCTTATTCTCACCAGCTTCCTTTATTTGATGATTAGTGCCTTTTCTGACATACCCGCAAATATATTATTTTCTTAACCAAACTTAAGATAACTTTACTTCTTTAATTTCATAACTATCCCTACATCTAGCAACCTCCGTTAATATACAATACAATGTTTTTATGTATCAACAGTCAGCTGAGCACAACAGAATAATTTCATTTCAATGATAACTAGAACACTAGGTAATAAAGATTATTGAATTTTTAAGAAGTATCTTCATTTTTAGCTAGTTGCTCTGTAGTACCTATTGAGAGTAAAAGCTATTAATTTTTGCTTTCAGGATCTTCGAAATCAGCTTTATGAATCATATTATTTAAATTTTATTTCTGCCATTTCAAGAAGTAAACTGGAAGATATTGCAAATGCTGCTTTAGGGGCTAGTGCAGTAACACAAGTAGCGAAGGTAAGAAATTGTGCAGGCTGTGATATTAAAGGACCTTCACTTTTAAAAACTCTGCATTTTTTAATGTTTCACAAAGCATTTAGTATTAAAATATTAATGAAATATAAATGTTCATTTCATTTGGGCTGACCTAATGCCATATATCCTTTTAGCTTCATTTTTCTGCTCCCAAACTGACATAAATAATTTGTGATTGCAATCTTTGTTGGAAATTGAGAATGTACAACTGGAATGGACAGACAATCCATGCACAAATTATATTTAAAATTATCTGCTAAATTATTAAAAAACGAGGAAACTTAGAGTAAAGATTGACATGCAGCAGACATATCAAAGATGTATATTTCTGAAGAACTCTCTTCATATTTCAGATCACATTATTCACTTTCGCTCCTCATTTTTATAGTTTACAATTGGGGAGAGAGGAGCGGTTACCAAATTTTTAATTCAGCTCAAACTACTACTACTATTAAACTCTCATGGCCACATCCTCAGTTTGTGTTAATTGGTATATCTACATTGGCTTCAGTGCTCAGACATTTGTTTCTTCCCTTTTACGCATTACCCAGATATTTGTATTTTCCATTATTATTTTTCTGAACATATGAATAAACAAAAGGTGTTATACAGCACACTCATGATAGTGTTGAAATTATTTCATCGTTTTGTGAAGATGAACATCTTTCAATGCAGCCAGATTGAGTGCTAAACACCTCAACAAAAGGCAAAGTCTAATTTTTATATTCTAGCTTTTATTAGTAGATTAGTGCCCTAGAAACATTTAATATTTGTTTCTTCTTAATAGTTCTGAGCAGCACTCTCTAAGATATTTCAGCTGTAGTTGTATCTTATTCAGTTTCTTTATTTGAATGTCAGACCTTATAAATTATGCTGTAGTTACTATAGATAGATACCTGGTATTGTTCAGTTTCAGATTAAAGCTTAACAAGTCATGAATATATGTTTAAGACAAGACAGTTTCACACTTTATTCTTAGCATATTGTAATGATTGTCATCCTTAAGGCTAAGATTTTGTCACAGATATTTTTAGTTAAAGTCACGGACAGGTCACAGGCAATAATGAAAAATTCATGGAAGCCCGTGACCTGTCCCTGACTTTTACTAAAACTATCCGTGACAAAATGGGGAGCCTGGGCAGCTGTGCATGGCTGGGAGCTCCAGGCGCCCCCGTCACCCGTAGCATCTCAGAGCTCCAGGGTCCCCCTCTGCTGAGGGCTCTGAGCTGTGGGGGTTCCCCCTGCCACCAGCAGTGGCCAGGAGCTCTGGGATCCCTCCCAGGGAGGGTGGGAGCAGTGGAGGGTCCCTCCAGCCACCTGGGGCAGCAGGGCTACCCCGCAGCTCCCTTCCTCCGCAGGTGACAGGGGACCCTGCTGGCGCTTTTTGGAAGTCACAGATTGCATGACCTCCGTGGCTAAATTGCAGCCTTAGTCATAAGAACTGCCATTCTGGGTCAGACCAATGGTCCATCTAGCCCAGTATCCAGTCTCCGGTAGTCGCCAGTACCAGAGCTTCAGAGGAGTGTACAGAACAAGGCAGTTGGAGTGATCCACCTCTGTCTTCCCCTTGCTTGTCAAAGATTTAGGGTCATCCCAAGCATAGGGTTGCATCCCTGGCCATCTTGGCTAATAGCCATTGGTGGAACTAAACTGATTCTTTTTTTGTCCCTTAATTTGTAGGTCTTTGATCAGTATCTCAATTTTATTACTTTGGAAGATGATATGTTTGTATTGTGTAATCAAAATAAGGAGCTCATCTCATATCGTGGTAGGTAAAATTTCATTTGTATAACATTTGTTACCATTGAATATCTAAAATGTAAGCTTACTCTGAAGTCAAAACAATATCTAATAATGATCTTAAATGAGTTCTGTTCTGTAATTGAGGCTTTCCAATTTAGCAGATATATAAATCTAAAATCTTTTTCTGTTTTAAGGCCAGAAGAGGTCTCTGTGATGAGTTAATCTGACTTCACAAGAATTTACTAGAAATGGGGTTCAAAACCATGCAGATACATGTTAATAGGATCTTAAAATCCAATGCCTTAACCACTTGGTTATTCTGATCTTGAGTGAAAATACAGTAACTCCTCGCTTAATGTTGCAGTTGTGTTCCTGAAAAATGCTACTTTAAGTGAAGCAATGTTAAATGAATCCAATTTCCCTATAAGAATTAATGTAAATAGTGGGGGTTCGGGTCCAGGGAAATTTTTTTCACCAGACAAAAGACTATATTTTATATATTTACACACACACATACACAGTATAAGTTCTGAACAAACAATTTAATACTGTACACAGTAACGATGATTGTGAAGCTTGGTTGAGGTGGTGGAGTCAGAAGGTGGAACATTTCCCAGGGAATGCCTTACTGCTAAATTATGAACTAGCACTTGGCTGAGCCCTCAAAGGTTAACATGTTGTTAATATAGCTTCACATTCTACAAGGCAGCACGAATGGAGGGAGCAGAGACAGCATGACAGAGACACACACCGTGTGAGAGAGAGAGACAGACCCGCATTGCCTCTTTAAGTACGTTGATGCCACTCTAAGTACATTGCCTTTTAAAGTAGATCAGCAAGCTCCCTCCATCCTGAGCCCTGTCCTGTGTCCGTTGACACCCCACCCAACCCCCCTCTGTGGAAATGGGGTAAAGGAGTGGGGAGGGAGGGAACACCCTGACATTAGCACCCCTCTTTACCCTCCCCTCTCCCCACACAGCAAGCAGGAGGCTCCCGGGAGCAGCTCCAAGGCAGAGGGCAGGAGCAGCACACGTCAGTGAGGGGAGGGACAGCTGAGCTGCCCAGCCATTGATAGCCTGCTGGGCGGCTGCGGTACAGGGAACTTAGGGGAGGGGGAGCTGATAGGAGGGCTGCCCGTCCACCCTGGTTCCAAGCCCCCACCAGGTAGCTCCAACGGGCTGCTCTTCCTGCAAGCAGTGGACAAAGCAGGCGGCTGCCAAACAACCTTATAAGGGAGCATTGCGCAACTTTAAATGAGCATGTTCTCTAATTGATCAGCAATGAAACAACATTAACTGGAACATCTTTAAGTGAGGAGTTACTGTATATGTTTTTTTAGTGGCGGAAGAGTACTGTCTTAAACGTAAACATTTTTAAGAATATTGTACAGTTCTAAAAACAAAAAAAATTGAAATTAGTGCTCCAAATAGAAGAACGTACTACTATAGGTTTGTACGCACTCACAGGGCTTATTTACACATGGAGCTATTCAGGAACAGGTATTCTTGAATAACTCCTTGTATAGACGTTCTTATTCCAGAATGTAGTGAGTTGGAACCAGCATAGAAATTGGCTAACAAGTCAGTCTTTAGAAAGAAAAGGAGTACTTATGGCACCTTAGAGACTAACAAATTTATTTGAACATAAGCATGCATCCGATGAAGTGATGAGTTTCACTGTATTTTCCACTGAATGCATCCGATGAAGTGAGCTGTAGCTCACGAAAGCTTATGCTCAAATAAATTGGTTAGTCTCTAAGGTGCCACAAGTACTCCTTTTCTTTTTGCAGATACAGACTAACATGGCTGCTACTCTGAAACCTGTCAGTTTTTAGAGTCACTCTTCATTAGTTTTGTACATGGGTGCATGCTGCATATTTATTCAAGTATTAGCCATGGAGAACATAACTTCTTGAACAGAAGCACCTAAAAATCTGAGGTGCAGATGTTTGATCCCTGCCTTTTTTATTTTACTAGCGATCTACTAAGGAGGCTGGGAGATCAGAGAGAGGATAGTTTTCTAATTATGACAGCAATTACCAGTCTTCTAAGCAATAACCAGTCATTAAATACTTTCCCCTATCAACTTGTTAGAATGGGTCCACCCAATTTTTTGCTTCCTTTCTAAACAAATTCATTTTTCAAAATTCAAATGCTGTAATATTCTGTAGATTTCAATTAAGATATGATGAACCTAGAGTAAACTAACTTCACAATCTTTTCCTGCCCCACCAAAAAGAAAAAAAAAAATGTATACGTAACCAGCTTAGGTTTGTTGTGTAAAATGGTGATTGTTACCACAATGTCCTAAATAAACAGAAGTTGATAGCCAAGCTTGTCTAATACTGTTTTATTAGAATCAGAAATATTAGTTAAAGATAAAATTTATTACGCTACAGTAGAGCAGCTATAGGGAAGGTTTTACACACACAAACTCTGTGTATCTCCCTATCTATATTATAAAATACTTTGGAATTATCCCTGGATCAGAAGATTTGCATGCAGATTGTCATTGATAGCAAAATATTTTTTAAACCATTAATGGAGTAATTATTATATATGTTACAGACCATTGAGTTTGGAACTTTCTTAAATATAAAATAACATATTGTAATATCTGTACAGATACAGAATTTTTATTCTCTAGATAGCACAGTGTGTTCCACCTCAGGAAGCTGGTTTCCAAGTGGATGTTAGTCCAAAATCACCGCACACATTGTCTTGATTCTCCATCTCCACCCATAGCTGCGGTAGTAATAGGGTAAGGTCAGGGTTGACATGTATTGTAAGATATGTGGAAGAAGATTGCACAGTGTTGGTTTTGCTCTAACCAGTAAAACTAATTTCTTCTTCATGTTTTTCCATTATTCGTGACTTTAAAAAATTAATTGGGAACAGGAGTGGAAGCATTAAGTGGGGCCTTCATCACAGCTTTCTTACTTTGGTCACTTCTTCAGTGTTGATGACTGAGAGTCACTGCTTGGCTGCTGTAGGAGATTTCCTCACTGTGTTTTATATTAGTTTTAGACTGTAACTCCACTTTTTTTTCTTTATTTTACAATGTTTTAGCCATTAACAGACCAGATATAACGGACACTGAAATGGAGGCCATTATGGACACTGTGGTTGATAGTCTCTTCTGCTTTTTTGTTACACTTGGTAAGTTTACAAGTTCCGGTATATTTCTCAATGCGCTGTTCCTTCTAAGAGATCTGCATTTTTAATTACATATTGTAAGTCTCTAAACTTCCACATATGCAGCCTGTGAGAGGAAGTAGGGTCAATGCAAGACCCCTGGATTCTGTTTGATATGTAAGTTTTGGCCAGTCACTAGACCTGGGTTTTGCTCTGAAAACACTGTTGAATAGGCAGTAATTCCCATTATAAGAGTGGAGTCTTAGTGTCTGAAAAATTTTGTCTTGAGATCCTTGGATGAAAGATGCTATAGGAAGTGCAAGGTGTTAGTTTAATATTTTTCACTGAAAACTGGATATTCTTTTAACTGAAACTCATAGTTCACAACAACCTTTACCTTATTATTTCAGTCATGTCCTACACAGAGTTTGTGATTGTGAAGGTGATAGAAGAGGATTTCATAGTCTACTGTAGATTTTTAAAACTGTTTCTAAACCTCTCTGTTTGTCACATGACATCTGTAACACAAACCATGACTTTTAAGGTGGGCTTTTCAAAATTGCTTATTGTTGGCATAAATCTGCTGCTGTTTAAGTCAGTGGTAAAAATGCTCCTGCTTCAGTGCTTCATGCTGAAAACTGCTTAATTAGGAACAGAGCTGAGCGAATGCTGAATAATTTTGAAATTCCCACCCTTAATATTTTTCATAAAAGTTCATGGTCAGTAACACCATAACTAACTTGGTCATGGAGTGTTTTTAATTTTATGAAAATATTAAATATTTTAAATAATTCATATTGTAAAATAAAGGATATGTTGTTCCATTACTTCTCCTTTTCTTACAGTAAAATTGCTGTCATTTTTTGCCATGACAAACAACCAATCTTGATGACAACCAACAAAATAAAATCTCTCTTATTCTGAGATTTTGAGAGATGGTCAGAGTTTTTGCTGATAAACAAGTTTTTGTTAGATAGCATACAAGATATTATCAATGTTTGTCATTAATGGTTGGATAACTGTCAGAGAAATTATTGAAAAGTGTATATGTCCATTTTAATAGCAACTAAGTGAGTAAAATTTAACATGCTTAAAATTATAAGCACTGAAGTGCTAATTGACAGCTCTCAGATTTAGTTCCCTTTTCACTGCCTAAAATTGTAACTTCTTGAGGAGGAGAGTTTAGCAGCCCCCAGGGCACTCAGAATTAGAAGGATCCTTAGAACCTGTTGAATGCCTTAGTTTCTGTGGCAAGAAGTAAAATGTATCTTACAGAGCCCCTTGAATCTTCAGCGTTTCAACTTACATGTATTTAAAAATTCAGTATATGACAGGTGAAGCCTGAAATTCCAATGAAAAATTTATTTTAATAAATAAATATTCCCCTGCAATGAGTTGCAACCCAGATCTTGCAGTATTGTCGTAATGGAAGAGACCCTGAGCATCAAAGCAAAAACAACTAAGCAAAAGCAAACTTGATTAATCTATTTGATTGTCTAATCAGCGAGAAATGAAAAAGTAAATAAACAGCATAAATAATGTAAATTATATTTTAAAATTTCTTAACTTTGAATTAGGGCTGTTGATTAATCGCAGTTAACTCATGCGATTAACTCAAAAAAATTAATCCTGATTTTAAAAATTGCGATTAATCGCACTTTTAATTGCACTGTTAATACCAATTGAAGTTTATTATATTTTTGGATGTTTTTCTACATTTTCAAATATGTTGATTTCAATTACAACACAGAATACAAAGTGTATAGTTCTCACTTCATATTATTATTATTATTTTTTATTACAAATATTTGCACTGTAAAAATGATAAGCAAAGAAATAGTATTTTTCAATTCACCTCATACAAGTAATGTAGTGCAATCTCTTTATCATGAAAGTGCAACTTACAAATGTAGATTTTTTTTTTTGTTACGTATCTGTTTTGTTTTTTGAGTGCAATGTAAAACTTCAGCGCCTACAAGTCCACTCAGTCCTAGTTCTTGTTCAGCCAATCGCTAAGACAAATATGTTTGTTTACATTTACAGGACATAATTCTTATTTACGCTTCTTATTTACAATGTCACCTGAAAGTGAGAACAGCTGTTCACATGGCAGTTTTATAGCCATCATTGCAAGGTATTTAAGTGCCAGATATGCTAAACATTTGTATGCCCCTTTATGCTTTGGCCACCATTCCAGAGGGCATGCTTCTATGCTGATGACACTCGTTAAAAAAATAATATGTTAATTAAATTTGTGACTGAACTCCTTGGGAGAGAATTGTATGTCTTCTGCTCTGTTTTACCCACATTCTGCAATATATTTCATGTTATAGCAATCTTGGACGATGACCCAGCATATGTTGTTCGTTTTAAGAACACTTTCACTGCAGATTTGACAAAACTCAAAGAAGGTACCAATGTGAGATTTCTAAAGATAGCTACAGCACTTGACCCAAGATTTAAGAATCTGAGAGGGATGAGGTATGGAGCATGTTTTCAGAAGTCTTAAAAGAACAACACTCCGATGCGGAAACTACAGAACTGAACCACCAAAAAAGAAAATCAACCTTCTGTTGGTGGCATCAGACTCAGATGTTGAAAATGAATATGCATCAGTCCGCACTGCTTTGGATCGCTATTGAGCAGAACCCATCATCAGCATGGGCGCATGTCCTCTGCAAGGATGGTTGAAGTGTGAAGGGACGTATGAATCTTTAATGGATCTGGCACGTAAATATCTTGTGGCGCTGGCTACAACAGTGCCATGCAAACATCTGTTGTCACTTTCAAGTGACATTGTAAACAAGAAGCCAGCAGCATTATCTCCTGCAAATGTAAACAAACTCATTTGTCTGAGTGATTGGCTGAACAAGAACTAGGACTGAGTGGACTTGTAGGCTCTAATGTTTTACAATGTTTTATTTTTGAGTGCAGTTATATTTTTGTACATAATTGTACATTTGTAAGTTCAACTTTTATGTTAAAGAGATTGCACTACATTATTTGTAGTAGGTTAATTGAAAAATACCATTTCTTTTGTTTTTTACTGTGCAAATATTTGTAATAAAAAATAATATAAAGTGAACACTGTACACTTTGTATTCTGTGTGGTAATTGAAATCGATATATTTGAAAATGTATAAAACACCCAAAAACATTTAAATAAATGGTATTTTATTTTCTTTAACAGTGCGATTAATCGTGTGATTAATATTTTTAATAGCTTGACAGCCCAACTTTTAATATTTGCATGTGGGATAGGTAAGAGAACGGGTTTTTTTGACTATTTTAGCTGGCAATTCCTGTAACTCTCAATGTACTGCTAACATATATTTATAACATGATTTTAAGTATTTATCATTCTTACTATGTTTTTATAATACTTTGTTTAAATGTATTGATATAAACCATTTTTTGTGATCTCATGGATAGTGACTACTAGAGCCATACTTTATATACAGTTTAGACTGCGTGTTTTGAAAATTTGGCACCCCAAATCATTTGCTTTAAAAATAAAAATCACAACTTGGCAGTATAATTATTTATGACCTGGAAATTATAATGTAAATAGAGGTCAATGTATCTTTTAATAGGAGCTATTCCTATAATCAGATGTTCAAGAGGAACTGCAGCAGAAATGGTGGCAGTGGTAAGACTAAATATATGGTTGTTTCAAATAAATGTCCTAATAGCATTTTATTTTTATTTTTTACAACCCTGAACATTTAACATCAGAGAGGAAAACTGAAAGAAAATGGCCACGGTTCTCCTTCCTGACATTGCTTCCACAGAGCCTCATTGTAGAAGTTGTGTGACTAGTCACACAGACACAGAATCTTTAGAAAGCAGACTCCAATGGGTGGAGGTGCACATGTCTCTCCAGCCCAAAATGTCCCTCATCTTCTCCTTTTCCACTAGACATAGCACCCTAGGAATGTATCCCTGCCTGCTCTGTCAGATGGTAGTTAGCATTGTGTAAAATGCTTGTGTAAATAATTGTAGTCCTACTTTTTAGTTAATGGTTGTAGTTTTTATGTGCTTGTTTGGATCTCTGGATCCCATCAGAATTTGTGCAATGATCATAGAGCGAAGTATTTTGGTGTATGTAAATTGGGAATGTGCTAATAGTAAGCAAAGGTAATTGGAGAATGAGTACAGTAGATAATTGCTTTGTTAATAAATGTTTAGAGAAAGCCTCCTTCACTTACTGCAGTATTGCTTAGTAATGGGAAAGATTTGTCCCTTTAAGCTGATATAACTTTAATTTCAGCTACAATTATCCATATCTAAATATGGCTTATATGACCTAATTAGACACATTATTATAAATAATGTTAAAATTATGTAGAAAAAATATTTTATCTGCATTTGGCTATGAAAGTCTATGGAGAATAAATGACTAAAACAGCCTTTCAAAATCCTGCTAAGACAGGGCAATAGGAATCTTTCCCATGTGAATGGAAATAATAGCAGCTTCATCCTTAAAATGTGACTCACCCAAATGTGCCAATGCAGCAAATGCTGGCATAGTGAGAATTGTTATGGTATGCTGTCAGACTTATAGGATTCACTCTTCCTTAGTTTGACAACAGTGAGTGATGAAGCAGCTGCAGTGGCCTATGCTGAATTCTTTGGGCTTCCCATACCATGTACATATAGAGAAGATGAATGGATCTTTTAGTCTCTCCTTTCCTTTGGCCAGACCTTTTCCCTCATTACCTCCTTGACAGCTGAAGCCACCTCTGCAAGCCTCCTCCTGGAGCTGGCCCCAGATATCTAATGCCTCACTGCAGCAGTCTTCCCCTCAGGTCTATGAATGGGAACCTAGGTTACTTGACTGCTTATATCTGTCTCCTCCTTTTTAAAAAAACAAAACAAAAACAAATGGGGGGGAAGGAGGGGGAAAGGGAGAGATCCAAATAACTCCCAAAACAACAAAGGGAGTGTTGTAGAATTTCTGACTCCAGTTTAGAGACTGCTGGAAAGACAACAAAACAAAACACTGTTGTTTTTAGTTACTTAGTCAATAGCACATCTGAAATGTTTCACAAGACTACAGTTGCAATTTTTTACCTCTTTAATGACATCAGATTAGAGATGTGATTTTTTTCATAGAATATAAAATTTAATGGTAACTGAACTAGTTTTTCCACTGAATGCATCCGATGAAGTGAGCTGTAGCTCACGAAAGCTTATGCTCAAATAAATTTGTTAGTCTCTAAGGTGCCACAAGTCCTCCTTTTCTTTTTAAAATCATCACTTCCCTTCTCTCGCTTCCAGTCCTTAGGAAAACTTTTGGCAGAATGCAAAACAATAACAATGTAGCAGACTGTAGTGGGAACACCTGGCATTTGAAAGCTGGGAAATGCCATATTTAAAGTTGTCAGTGCAGCCTTAATTCTTCCCCTTGTGCATATGCATTATGATACAGGCTTTAATTACATAATCACATTTTTTCCACTGGACCCTTGCCTCATTCAGTGCACAAGCTGGACACAAAGGAGGCAGAACTCAGTTCGCATGAGTAACCATAAATCCAGCATTGTCTATCTTTCAAGTGCCTGACTTTGAAACTTGCATGATTCTCTTCACCTTTTTTTTTTTTTATCTAACTAATATGTGCTTAGAGAGAGAGAGACAGACACTCCACTAAAGATGGACTTGGATTGTCTGGAAAATCAGGAATTTGCCCAGAACTGTCAAGATAGCAATATGGCAAGTAAGAGAAACTGTGTCCAAAGTAAGTTAGTGTGACTTAAGCAGTAGCATGACTATTAGAAAAACTAAAATTTGGAAAATTGTTGTCTTGACATCAGCAAAAGCTCATCTGTCTTAAACTTTGTCCATTGTACAAACTGGTTGAGAGAATCGCTAACCTCACCGATGTGTAAAAAGATGCTTTGCATTTTTTAGAAACTAGATAAGAAACTCCGAGAGAACCTCAGAGATGCCAGAAACAGTCTTTTCACAGGTGACACACTTGGGGCTGGACAATTCAGGTAGTGTGCTACAGTTATTTTGCATTATTTTTATATATTTGTTGCAGTAACACTAAAAGGCCCCATTTGGCTTGGGACTCTTGAGCTAGACATTGTATAGACACATGCAAAGACGTGGTTCATGCCTGAGAGTAACTTGCTTTTATGAAGTCTTCAGAAATATTAAGGAAAATAAATGTCAGTTCATATTAATAGAACAAAACCCCCATCAGATTAAACACTATGGGTAGACAGAATGTAGCCCTCAGATCCTGAGCTAAAAACTTTCATATAATTAAAGAAGACAAACATTTTGTTCAACAGAAAGATCAAATATACTGCAAAAATATCTACTATATCAACTTACAGAATGAGAATGAATGGTGTGTTGCTTTCAGACATATTCATAACCTTCCTTTTATTTAGTCGGTAATAAAAAAGGCAGACTAACTCTCTCAGAGAGTCCTGCCATTGGTCTTGGTTATTTCAGCCTCACAAACAAACAGCAAGTTCTTCCCAGCTAATCCTAATTGCCACAGGGCAGGTATGGAGTGAAACGGTCTCTCTAATATCCCAGTCCAGGATTATTAAAGCCTTTAAAGATCATTACCAACAACGTGAATTTACGTTCTTTGGAGGGCGGGGATGGGGTTTGGCAACTACCGTTCTCTTCCACTACTCTCTACCTACCCCTGTGGGACTGTGAGGATCATGACTTTCCATGTCTGTTTATCCCTATGACCTTCTGGGACTGTGTGGTGAGGCTGCTTCTGTTTGGTGCCCTCATACTGTATGTATCATTGGGCTGGTGATACAAGGCATCTTGCATTGCCTTTCACAGACATAAGATACCTCTTACTAACAGAACAATAACTGTCTTTCAGTTAGGTAGGCTTATTGCTCGTAGTGGCACATTGCTCTGGGTCCACTGGTCTACTCTGACCTGTCTGCCCTGGCTCCTCATTCTCCTGTCCCTAATACAGCAGTTGTATTAACTGCTTTTGTTTGATGATGGTTGTTACACCACTTACCTTATTGACAAGGATGTGAATTACTGATATGTTAGTCTAGTCACAGTGCACACACTGTATCTTTTTATGTGCTGGGAAACAACGGCATGATATGTAGGGGATAAGCTGGAGTGCATTGTGATATAGGCTATGCCCTTGTAGAAGCCTGTTCTCTTGTATGTGGCTTGCAAATCCACTATGCACTGGCTTATACAGCACACAAATTTGTGCAGGATCTGGCCCTCAAATACGTAATTCATTTTAACATGGAAGAAATATTCATAAATGAGATGGGAAAAGAGTAAACAGTGACGTGGCAGAGTTTGTAGCTTAGTGTTCAGACCCTTGGAGAGTAATGAAATGATAGTATTTGGGTTCATTGAAAAGGAGATGGGATAAAACGTTCAAAAAGTGCTGAAGTCCCCTTTTCAGAAGTAGGAAAAAACACCCTTTTAGGAGTTTAAATCTCACTGATTTTTCCTAATCTACTTAGGCACTTTTGAAAATTTTACTCGGAGTTGAGTATCAGCATGTTGATGACAATGTAAGCCATAAGCTCTTTGTGGCTTCACGTACAAATCAAACAGGAGAGGTGGCATGATGGGCCCCCGAGAGAGAGACTGCAGATGTGAGGTTCCTTTTGGGACATGGGGCACAAGCAGTGATTCAGTACTTCTAGAATCTTTTTCAGAAGAACCAAACCCACCCAAACTATTTCATCCATCCACCTCACCACTTTCCGTGGACGAGTCAATAATTTCATAAGCTGCTGACAAATCTGATCTAATCATCCTGAATATTTTATTATTGTCCATTGCTAGAAGGTGATTATCACCCATTGATACTAATACAGTCTCTATTCAATAATCAGTCATGAATCTGTGTAACTAAGCTATTAACTAAGAAGGCTGGTCGGTGCTGGTTATTTGACTTGGATTTAAAATTGTGTGTGGTAGCTCTTTAGTTATAACAGAGCGTGAGAGTTGCCTTATCACATCAGACCCATGTCTGTCTAATCAGTATCCCATTTTTGGCAGTGGCCGGCTCCAACATGCTTCAGAGGAAGGTGAAACAAACTCTGTAACAGAAAATTATGGAATAATCTACCGAAACAGGAAGTTTCTTTCTAATACCTGCCAATTAGGATTTGGCTTTTCCCCTGAAATATGAAGGTTTATATGTCTTTGGGCTTTTATATGGATGATGAGAATTTAATGTAACTTTCAGTCTTTTTTTAATATTGCTGATTTCTTGGTCTCAATCTTATCTTTGTGAATTCTCTCAGTTAATTATGTCCCAAGCCAAGCTCCCTAAAGTTGTAAATTCAGCATGGTAGTACATACAATTTGCAGAATAATATTTAAAGCAGTGATACTCAGACTCAGGCTCCCGAGTTGTAAGTGGCTGTTCAGTGTGTCTCCTGCGGCTCTTTGCAGCACATGGTATTAAAACACTGTGATTTAATTATTAACCAGTCTAAATTATTAACCAATCAGGATGCTTTTACTATGTTATTAACCAATTGTAGTTGATAAAATAATATTTGGTCAGTCATTTTGCTGGGAGAATAATATATATAAACAAAATATTTCCCCTGTCATATTGTTTAAATATGAATATGTAGTACCATAGTAAATGAAACAATGAATTCACAATACTGTTACTCTTTTGGGTAATGCTGATTGCTAAGTTGGCCCCTGAATCACTAAGGTGTGAGGTCACTTATTTTAAAGAGATTGGCAGTACAGAAAAACTCCAAAGAATATCTCTGATATTTCTGAAGAGACTGAGAGACTCCTCCAAATATGTATAAAGAGTTACTGACAAAATATCTTTTATTTACAGCTTCCAAAGGCCTTTGTTAGTCCTTGTTGACAGAAACATAGATTTAGCAACTCCTCTACACCATACTTGGACATACCAGGCCTTAGTGCATGACGTACTGGTAGGAGAATAAACTTCATTTTTATTATTGAAAGTACAGTTGTATTTTCAGTTTACTCTTAAATATAGTAACAGCCCTTAATCAAAATCGTATTTTATATATTGAATTTATTTGGAAGCTATTTCATCTAAAACAAATCTGGAAGGTTTATTGTAAAGGGTTGGGAGTTTTGACATTGCAGTACCTTTTTAAAACATTTACTATTTAAAATGTTGCTGTAGTTATTAAGATACTGGTAATTCAGTTATGCAGGGCTGTTTTTCAGAAGTTTGTAATCATACTTTTTGTGTTAGCTTTATTTCTCTTAATGCAAAAATGTGTCTTAAATCAGTTAGATCTAAGTTTTGTCACTGATTTTCATGTTTGTCATTTTCTAAGATAAGAAGACTTGAGGTTTGTTCTGCAGCTATCCTATACAAATCTTGTGTTCTCTCATTCCCCATCTACAAAGACAAATGCTTATGACACTAAATTGTCATGATGGGAGGTTGCTGTTAGCTTGCTTTTTGGATGTTTTATGAAATGTACAGATTATAATGGTTTAATTCTATCTATTCTGAAATGTAAATATTTTGTATTGTTTTAGTAAGTTTTAAAACAGCTCTTGGTATCAGTTTGAGTTTTTAGAGATTTCTTACTTTACCTTTCGTCTCCACAAGATGGTGTAGATGTTCTATATAGAGAAATACCAACTGGTAAATGAACTTGCTGAGAGAACTTTCATAAATATTTATTTTGTTTTGGAAGTCGCATGGAGCTTAGAACATTTACATCTTCCAGAGCTGATTTTATAAAACAACTTGCAATTAAAGGCTTTTTTTTTTTTTTACACATAGTTCTATAAACGTCTGGCTGACCTAATATGTCTTAGAGCTCCATTGTTAATGGTGAAAATGATATGCAACCTAATTCCTAATTCAGCTGCATGTTATATTGGAAATTTATTTTAATGGAAGGAAATCTTGTTACTTAACTGGAGAAATTTATTTATATATATATATATATATATATATATATATAAAAAATACATAACTACGAAAACCTAATATAAAAATATGCTAATAAAATTTTTATTTAACTGCATAGAAAAAATCAGGAGGGATATTAGTTCTCTTTAACATATATTAAAATGAATGTCACGTGACCTATTAATGTAACTTCTCTGAGTTAGTGTTTTGTATTTGTTGCTGAGGTTGTGATATACATCCACAGTCTGTAGTTCATGCTAAAAGTGCAATATACATCACTACATGCCCAGTTACTATGAGTTATGTACGGGCGCATAGAGTTGTCTGAAAATTGTTGCATCACTGAGGTGACGTTTTTGTAATCTCTTGTGGGGTTTTATAGAATTCTACTGTGCACAACAAATTGTGCATGTGGTGTGTATTTTTCATTTACACTTTTCAGCTGATGGAAAGTCACTGCCTTTTTGAGGCTGTAAGATTGTTTGTAAAGTCAACATTTGTTGAATGTGCATGTTTTGTTCTTAAAATGTCTAGTTCAACCTGTTAGCAAAGTTTGTACACCCCTTGGAAACATGAGTGATCTCTAGTTTAGTATCAAGGGGAAAAATTTAATTTCAAAAGCAGGCGCGGTATCCAGTTGAAAAAAAAATCATGCCAGGCTCTTCACTGAATGAGCACAACATTTTATGAAATGGCTTGAATGACTTTGTTGACAGGGTTCTAAATTGTAATAGGAAAATAGTTACCAAGGTGATGATTACATAAATTGTACTGTCACGTAAATCAGTTTTCATTTGGCTCTCAACTACAGGAGCCAAGGGAATCTGAGATGGTGATCTAAAGGCCAGCATAAGCACAAATCTCTGTGCTTTGCCTGTTTAGGTAATAATGATACTGTTGCTACAAATAGACTCATCTGAAGATTCTGATCAAAATCTATTCCAGTGAGGGAGTGGGAGGAAGGTAGTGTGTGTTTAAAATAAATATATGTATAAAATCAGGCTGACTTGTCTGTAGGAACAGGGTTCTGATTGAGTAAACAACCTAGGTGCGATGTTAAACAGAGTGGGAAGCTTTAGAATAATTGCCAAACTGCTAAAGTAATCTGTGAGAGGGACTCATTGAACAGAAATGGTATGTGAATTTTCTGCTAATGAAGTAATCTTTCTCTCCCCCTTTTTTTTTAACTTATTCACTCATATGAAGCTGTCCACCAAAATCTGTTTTTGTGGAAACCGTAAGCAAAGGCCTTATAAGAAGGTGAAGAGCCGTTGGATTCATATGCTTTTCTTTGGTGTGCAAGCTATTTGATTTTTTTTGGAATTTTGACCTGAACGATCTATAGCATTTCCCATTACTCACAGGAGTGGAATGCTACTTCATGGACTACTTTGTCAATATTCTTGACCATTAATGTTGTCCTTCCCAACCGAAGCAGATACACGAGAATGGGCTTGACAGTTTACATTCATGTCCATATGTTAGGACATTTGTGCCCACTCACAAGTTGATATGACATGTTAACTGGAGTTGTGGTTCTCGAATTTGTAGACACTTTATAAGAAACAGATCCTCTCACAAAGCCTCTCCACTCCCAACATCTGAATCCCCATGCTTGATTCTAAGTTTTCATGCTTCCTATTACTAAAAAGGCCTCTCCAAGAGATTGGGACACAGACTGCAGCTTGAGAACCAACACAATAGAATACAGGTGCTTATGAAAGTTTGGTTTAGATGGGCAGTCTGCAGATTGCTGCAGAGGAGGTGCCAAAATGAAATGGCTGTTATGCTTATGGCCAAACAAAGTTTATCTGTTCTTAGCTCATAATGCTTGTTCTTGGTGCCAGCAATCTGAGAATTCAACACATGCTGTTGTTCTTTGATGTGATAACAGCCAAATAAAATACATGAACTATGGATAAGAAAGACTTGTACTTTCTCTGACCCTCAGTTCTTCAGAAAAACTAGTGAAGGCCAGTAATTCCCAAATATGAGTGTAACTAAAAAAATATTTTTAGTGGAGTTTTAGGATGCCTTCTTCCTAAAAAAGGAACAAGCCTCACTCAGTGTTGTAGCATCTAAAATATATCCTTAATGGCAGCAGTAAGGGGGAAACCTAACATGCCTTTGATAAAGAGAGGAGAGGGCATACATAGCCTCTTCTTTTGAAAAAACTGGAGAGGCATGGGTAACCATACCTACAGCCAGAGGGAACAGAGTTTGGCTAAAGTTCTCCCAGATCACCCCCCACCCCTTCGGGGCAGCTGTATCTTTTTCTGTGTTGTGCCCACCAACTACTGTCCTTCCCCACTCCCCAAATATCAACAGGTGTTTAAGGGAGAGGTTCTCTGATCATCTTGCCCACTTATATTTGGGGGAGCTTCTTTCTCTCCTGACTGAAGAGTTTCTGGAGGCGTGTGTTATCTATCTTGTCTTCCCATTGATGCGGGTATTTGGAAGAGTGTTTGATCTTGTCTTTCTCACAATCACAAAATCCAGTAAGTAAAGAGAACGTGGAACAGCTAGGCTGTCTCATGCTGCCTCTGAACCCTGCTGCTCTGTTAAGAGAGAATAATAAACCCAAAGACAAAGCTCCTCACTACAGCCCCCACACTTCATTAGCCATGCTCACAAATCCACACACAACAACACAATAAGCACACACAGTAAACCCAAACATCACTCTGAAGGCTAGACGTATGTCTGAGTCAGTGTGAAATGATGGAAGCAGCTACACCATAGTAGAGAGTTCTTCTTGTTTAGATTATCACTAGGTATTAGTAGGTAGATATGGATTATGAGGAAGACAATGAGAACATATAGGAGTGACAAAACCAGTGTGATAGGTCAGCAATTACTCTGCTCTTATTGTGTCAGTAGTAGATAGGAGCGTATGATATTTTGTAAGTCTTTTTCCTTTAGGTGTGTTTATACTGTGATGATGCCAGTCTGGAACTATGTTTAAATGACTATGTTTAAATGACTCGGTTATCTTGATACATGTTCAGTTTAGATCTTAATATATGTTATCTTAGTTATGTTGTTGTGGAAGATTAAAGATATCTTCTCATGCCATGTACTGTATGTACAATATATACCAAAAAACCTCCATTAAAAATGTTAGAGTTTCTAAGTTAAGTGCTCAAGTCAGGATAGGTAGAAGTAAAGGTTGCTTGTTCAGTCTTCTGTTGATGTGGGTACTTACAGGACTCCCATCACTGTAGTTTTGGAGCACCTCACAAACATTCATAAACTTGTTCTTGTCGCATCCTGTTGTGAAGCATGGGAAGTATTAACTCCATTTTACAGAGGAAGCATTGAGACACAGAGATTTTGATTTTGTCAAAGGTCATACAGGAAGTCCAGGCAGGAATAAACTCAGATCTACTATGTCCCAGTTCTGTGCTTTAACAAGACCATTTTTCCCTCTTCCAGAATCTGACTCATTCGTTCTATGGCCCTGGCAATGGGTGAAGCAGGGGTGCTAAGGACAACAGTCTCATTTACTTGTCTCATGTGGACAATGAATAATCCTGCATTAAAAAACTAAAGTAAAAACATTATTGTACAGTAAACACACAGGCTGAATTAAGGTTGGACAGACAACTTTGATATTGTCATTTCTTGACTTTTGAGTGCTTCAGTTCATACCCTTGATGTATGTTTGTTTTTAAAGGAACAGTACTGGGACGGACACACACATATCTTAGTCTTCCACATAAAACGCAGTGTGTCAAAAAATATGGAATAGACTAATTAAACTTGACAAGTCCATCTTAATGACAGTTTCTTAACTTTCTACTCACTATTATCCCAATCATGCAGATAGATATGCAACATATATTCTATTCAGATGGCATTTGTTGCAGGAATGGGATCATAGTGAATAAAAAGATAAGAAAATGAGCCGTAAAAATGGGCTCTGAGAATGAATTGTCTATAAAAAAAAGAAATTGGAAAGAAACTTTTAAAAGGATTATGGATAATGAGGCCAGATGAGGTGAAATTAGATGTAAATAGTTTTTCAGGGTGGTTTCAACTACTTAAAAACTCCTTCATTATATTTACTGTATACTTCTGCCTTATTTGTATTTCCATCTTACTATAGAACTGAGGAAAATAAATCTGGTAATTAGTTACAAAATCTGATCAGTAAACCCAGGACACGTTCTCAAGTTAATTTTTCACAGCTTTTCTTACTTTTACATTAATTTCTAAAGGAATATCTAGTTATATAGTATAATTTCTGTAAATGTATAATGTAACATATAAAAAATATGAAGATGTTGTAGTTCAATCAGTCTGGTCCCTATAACAATGGAAAATGTCTATTTTTAAAAAAGTCACATAAGGTATTCTTAAGAGAAAATTAGATATAATAGTCTATTCATTACATCGTATGTTGAAGAAACAAGTATAAAAATTACTATTTACATAAAACAAAAGTAAAATAAGATGGTAACCCAGGAAAAAAATTATTCCTTTGTTCCAGTAATGTGTGATGAATAGAGAATATAGTGAATGCTTAATGCCAAGTTTCAATTATTTCAGTTCTTTTTCTTTTAACTCATTCCTTGGAAAGTATTTGGATAAGAGATTGGTGGTTTTGTTTTTGTTTTGTTTTTTTGGCTCAAAGCAAGGATTTGATTGTTCTTGAAGAACCCAGAGGATATATTTATCTTTGTAAATGTCACCTAGAAAGTCATAAATAGGGAAATTTGCTAATAAAATAGATTGGTCTGTTTCAGAAGGACCACCAGGAAAAGTGGAGTTCCAGGAGAAGGTTCATGGATTTGTTTGTTTTTTCTGCGGTGCTCCATATATATAATAGTTAATGCAAAAGGAAACTGTCTCTATTCGGTTTTCCTCTTCAGAATAGTCTCATGCCTGCTGTAAAGACAGAATGACTTAGAATCATTCTGTTTTCCGTTGCAGTTCAGCTACATGTCAGTTTCTTCTTGCAACAAGTATGTGAAAAACTTGCAGAGGCAATTACTTCAAGACCTCTATTCCAAAGAGGCACAAAAATACGTGACAGGAGAAAGATTGAAAAAATAAGGAACTCAAAGAGGTAGCGAATGTGACATTAAAAAAATGGAGTGGGAGGGGAATGCAGAGACTCAGAAGATGAAGCAGGAAGGGAGAGGGAAAGATTTGCTCTGGTGCTGGAGATAGAGAAATGCTGCTTTTTCTCTTCAAATTCTGAGTTTTTTTCCCCCATGCAAAATAAAATGCCAGAACACAAAGATTAATTCTCTCTGTTCATGAGTTACCTTTTTCAGTATAATTGACACTACTCTTCCAAAAGGTCACTAGTCTTCTCTTAACAGTCCAGACTACAGAGTCCTTCTCTGTGGCCCAATGTCTATTCAAGTATTTTATACTAAGTAGAACAGCTTCACCATGAAAGACTGAGACACCCAACCTGGACTGCCTTATAGCCTAGTCATCAGGGTGCTCACTTGGCAGGTGGGAGGCTCAAGTTCATGGCCCTGCTCTAATGACTAATTATTTAGCTACAGTGGAATAACTTCAACAGGAGAGATTGAAACACTTGCACTAAACTACCCCATAGTTCAGAGGTTAAGGCACTATCCTGTAGTGTAGGGAACCCAAGTTCAAGTCCCTTCTCCACATGAGGCAGAGAGGGAAATGGAACCCACGTGAATGCTTGAACTCCCCCTGTATTAAAGGTTAGAGAGATGGTGCTGCCATTCATTTCCTTTGCTTTTATTTTAAAAAGTGCACACAAATGAAACATTTTGGTTTAGGTCAAACAAAAGATTTTGATCAACCCCAAATGATTTTTGTTCACTTTTGATTCACTGATATATTTTGGAATTTTCTATTTGTTAGGGGTGAACGTGACACAGAGACCCCTTGACAAAGGGTCCCATTTTTTGTAAACAACTCTCACCTCGGACCTGTCAAACTCATTTCACCAAACACATATCTTGCAGGATTTTTATCCATAAGGGATATCGTGAGGTGCTACAGAAAGCTTGTAATTTGTCAGAACTCATACTCCTTTCAAGATGTATGTAAGGGTAATATTTAAGGAATAATATGTTTATACTGAAAGTATGCTTTATGGATTAAGGGCTTGTCTACACTTAAAACGCTGCAGTGGTGCAGCTGTGCCGCTGCAGCACTTCAGTGAAGATATTATCTATGTTAACAGCGGGGCTTCTCCCATTGGTGTAGGTAATTCACCTCCCCAAGATGCCGTAGCTAGGTCCCATTGACCCAGCATTGCCTACATCAGGGGTTAGGTCGGTTTAACTGTGGTGTTCAGGAGAGTGAATTTTTCCCACATCTGAGCGTTGTAGTTATACTGACCTAATTTCCCAGTGTTGACCAGGCCTTAGAGTACAAATGTGCAATCACCAAGTTAATCACCAAGAAGTAATGGGCCTCAGGGATGACCCATTCAAGCAAGAGCGAGTTGTCACTCTGCCCTAATCAGCCAGTGAGGTAGTGCAAGGCTCAGTTGACCACCCTTGTCCTCTCCCAAAACTATCAATGAAAAATCATCAGAGGAACCATCAAACAATTGAAACACATTAGAATTGAAATAGGAACATTACAACAGACAGAGCTTCAGCCTGGCTGTGAATTGGAGCAAAAGACTGTTTTAGTATAACAGAGTATAGGGAAAGACACTCTGGATCCATTCAGTCCCTTGGGGAGTAAGGGTGCTTTCATGGAAGTTTTGGATGCTGGTTACTAAGGGCATGGCTACACTTGCAGATGTAGAGCGCTGTGAGTTAAACCAGCCCTCGGAGACTGCAGTAGGGAAAGCAGTGCAGTGTGTTCACAGCTGCAAGCACACTGGCATGGCCACATTTGTGGCACTTGCGGCGGCATTGGGAGTGGTGCATTATGGGCAGCTATCCGACAGAGCACTTCTTCCTATTCTGGCGCTGTGGCTTGTGGGAAGGGGGTGGGGGGTTGCAGGGCATTCTGGGTCCTGTTCCAATGCCCTGTGATACATCGCTTCGCATCCCAGCAATCCCTGTGCTTCCCTCCACATTTGGCACCATCTTTCAACATTTTCTGTGCTGCACACTCTGTCTTCCCTTTCAGGGTGTGGGAATGGATCCTGAACTGCTGAGGAATATGCTGGTGGGTCTCGCCAGCACTTCACGAATTGCAGTCGAGTTACTTCTTAAGCTGCACACTGATAGTGAGGAGTCCGACGATGATGTTGACTCGCATAATGCATACAACATGAGATAGCTTGTGGCATTCACGGACATGCTCACCATAGTGGAACGCGGCTTTTGGGCTCGGGAAACAAGCACTGCGTGGTGGGATCACATCGTCATGCAAGTCTGGGATGATGAGCAGTGGCTGCAGAACTTTCGGATGAGAAAAGCCACTTTCATGGGACTGTGTGAGGAGCTCACCCGCACCCTGCGACACAAGGACACGAGATTGAGAGCTGCACTGCCAGTGGAGAAGCGGGTGGCTATTACAATCTGGAAGCTGGCAACTCCAGACAGCTACCGATCGGTCGCTAACCAGTTTGGAGTGGGAAAGTTGACCGTTGGAATCGTGTTGATGCAAGTTTGCAGAGCCATTAATCTCATCCTGCTCAGAAGAACCGTGACTCTGGGTAACGTGTGACATTGTGGCTGACTTTGCACAAATGGGTTTTTCCCTAACTGCGGAGGAGCGATAGATGGGATGCATATTCCAATTCTGGCACCAGTCCACCTAGCCTCTGAGTACATAAATTGGAAGGGGTATTTCTCTATGGTTCTCCAGGCGCTTGTGGATCACCGTGAGCATTTCATTGACATTAACACAGGCTGATCCGGAAAGGTGCATGACGCACGCATCTTTTGGAACACAGGCCTGTTCAGGAAGCTGCAAGCCGGGACTTTCTTCCCAGACCAGACGATCACCGTAGGGGAAGTCAAAATGCCCATTGTGATCCTTGGAGACCTTGCTTACCCTTTAATGCCATGGCTCATGAAAACCTACACAGGGAGCCTTGACGGCAGCAAGGAGCAGTTCAACAACAGGCTGAGTGCATAATGACTGCGGAGTGTGCTTTCGGCCATTTAAAGGGCAGCTGGTGCTGTCTGTATGGGAAGCTGGATCTGACCGATGACAACATCTCCATGGTTATATCTGCGTGCTGTACCCTCCATAACATTTGTGAAGGGAAGGGTGAAAGCTTCACTCAGGCATGGACCTCGGAGGTTCAACACCTGAAGGCTGAATTTGAACAGCCAGAGAGTAGGGCTATTAGAGGGGCCCAGTGCGGGGCTGCAAGGATTAGGAATGCCTTGAGGGAGCAATTTGATGCTGAAAGCCACCAGTAATGTTTGGTGCCCTGTACGGGAGTGAAGTGCAGTGGTTCCAGTGTTAGTAAGAATCTGTGTTTGCTACGTATGATGCGCTGCCTTGCAGTGCCTGTTGCTTTCCTGGGCTATGGTATCTTTTACTTAATGCAATAATAAAGAATGTTTTCAAAGCCAAAAAATGCATTTATTGAAAAGAAACGCAACTGTTTGGGTTTCAAGTCCAACCCCCTGCTCAAAGCAGGACCAATCCCCAACTAAATCATCCCAGCCAGGGCTTTGTCAAGCCTGACCTTAAAAACTTCTAAGGAAGGAAATTCCACCACCTCCCTAGGTAACGCATTCCAGTGCTTTACCACCCTCCTAGTGAAAACGTTTTTCCTAATATCCAACCTAAACCTCCCCCACTGCAACGTGAGACCATTACTCCTCGTTCTGTCATCTGCTTCCACTGAGAACAGTCTAGATCCATCCTCTTTGGAACCCCCTTTCAGGTAGTTAAAAGCAGCTATCAAATCCCCCCTCATTCTTCTCTTCCGCAGACTAAACAATCCCAGTTCCCTCAGCCTCTCCTCATAAGTCATGTGTTCCAGTCCCCTAATCATTTTTGTTGCCCTCCACTGGACTCTTTCCAATGTTTCCACATCCTTCTTGTAGTGTGGAGCCCAAAACCGGACATAGTACTCCCGATGAGGCCTCACCAATGTTGAATAGAGGGGAATGATCATGTCCCTCGATCTGCTGGCAATGCCCCTACTTATACATCCCAAAATGCTATTGGCCTTCTTGGCAACAAGGGCACACTGTTGACTCATATCCAGCTTCTCGTCCACTGTAACCCCTAGGTCCTTTTCTGCCGAACTGCTGCCTAGCCATTCGGTCCTTAGTCTGTAATGACTCATTTGCTCACCTACATTTTTTTACTTTACACAACCAGGGGGAATCCATTCAACCATTATAGTCAATGTAGAGATGCCATACTGACAAGGGAATGGGGAGAGGGTTGCAAGAGGCTTTTTGGAAACATTCAGACAGCTATTGTCTTCTGAATGAGATCTGTAGTTTCTGGGGTCAGAATCTCGCCTGTTTCCATGTGGATTCTTCAAACAGAATCATCTGTTGAAAATACTGAGTATAACCATAGAATTTTCCTCTCAGTGATCTCCACCAGGTCCATCTTGTTCGGGTTTTTGCAGCAGGGAAAAACTTGGTCTCTCAGTCCTGCATCCACAATTTTGGTGTAATTGGATCATCATCATTAGACTACAACATTTCTCTACAACACTGAGGAAACCTATGGCAGCCCTGTACAAATACGTTCTAAATTACTGAATTGCCTGTACAAATCCCATAGGAAAACCTGTGCACCTTCTAGAGTGAATTTATAGAATCATTTTAAGTCAGACAACTCCAGTTTACATACAGAAAGCAAAGTAGGTTATCATGTCTACTTAGGAAATCTCTGTGTGTGCTCTTGAATGTGAATTAGGACAGGACAAATATGCTTGCACTCACTGGAAATTCTTTTTCTATTATAGCTTTAAATTACTTTGACTTTGAATAAACTATACCAGGCTCCTAACTCTGCTTATGTTATCTTAGGTTGGTTAGTAAACTTCTTCTGGCTGGTGCACAGATATTTAACAAAAATAGATGCTTTTGATTACACTAGAATAAATAGTAAAATAAAACATTTGCTCAATGGTAGCAAAATAGTCTATTTTAAAGCATTAAGGAAGAAAGATTATACATACAGCCTAGAGATTTTTAGAGAGGATTTGTGTTAGGATATAGATATTCAGGCCTGTCTCTAAAGGCCTATACTCTAAGAATTTAGGTGTATTCTTATCACTTGGCTAGTTAGAGGTATAAAAGAAAGAATCAAAATCACTGTCTGCCAGTGTAAGGTCCTTCTCTTACTGTGACAGTCTGAGGCCCTGTTCTTAGGCTAAGATCTTCGGCTAAGCAACAGAGGCAGCCATAAGCTGGGAAGCGACTGATCACATCCTCACATTCCAAACTAGTCACATTGAAAGAAGGTGCTATTGGGCTGTTAGGAATACACTCCTGTCCTGATAATGCCTGTCACCTCCAGAGAAAGGGAAGTGCCTAGAAAATGTAAAAGGAAACTTGGTTTGATAGCATCCTGTCTGGCAAGAACTCACTTATCAATAGCTGGGATGTGAAATCCTCATTTCTTTGTTGTTCTGTCACTGTAGTCCCCATTTCCCTATTGTTTGTCTGTATAATCTCTGTCTGGTTCTGAGATTGTTTCTGTCTGCTGTATAATTAATTTTGCTGGGTATAAACTAATTAAGGTGGTGGGATATAATTGGATATAATCATGTTACAATATGTTAGGATTGGTTAGTTAAATTTCAGGAAAATGATTGGTTAAAGTATAGCTAAGCAGAACTCAAGTTTTACTATATAGTCTGCAGTCAGTCAGGAAGTGAGTGGGTGTGGGGGGGAAATGGGAACAGGGAATGGGGGTGGGGAAATTGGAATCATGTTTGGCTAAGGGCAGGAATGGGAACAGGGACACAGGTGTAAGGCTCTATGGTGTCAGAGCTGGGAAGGGGGACACTAAGGAAGGAAACTGGCATCATGCTTGCTGGAAGTTCACCCCAATAAACATCAAATTGTTTGCACCTTTGGACATCGGGTATTGTTGCTCTCTGTTCATGCGAGAAGGACCAGGGAAGTAAGTGGTTGAAGGAATAAGCCTGCTAATAATTTGAAATGTCCATTTCATTTGGAAGATCTATCATAGGATTTCATCAAAATAAACATATAGAGGTCTTCTAGTTATTTTGATTCATGATAAGAATATTTTTGATTCTCAGTTTTGGATTGAAATTGTGGATGTTTAATTAAGATTATTCTTTTCTAGGATTTCCATTTGAACAGAGTTAATCTAGAGGAATCTTCAGGAATGGAAAATTCTCCAGCAGGAGCTAGACCAAAGAAAAAGAATAAAAAATCATATGACTTGACTCCAGCTGATAAATTTTGGCAAAAGCATAAAGGCAGGTGAGTGGAACAATTCCAGATTTTATATTTAAATTAGTCAGCTTCTAATGAAGAATTACCCTTAACATACTAATATTTTTTCCATATCTTTGAGGAAGCGTGATAGAGGGTCATATCTGTGCAAATGAGGGTCATAAGCCACATTACCCAAAGAACTTTGTGTAATTTCATAAAATTAGGTATGTCTGGTATAGTGCAATCTATGTAAATAGTGTAGAGGAATTAATCTCATTTTAAGGAATTCACTAGCAGTTTTACTTAGTTTAGGAATGTTTAAATGTTCCTTTGAATAAAGCGTACAAGTGACAAATCTGTTTGCAAATTGAGTAGATGCTTTCTATTTAATTCTAAAGGTACTGTTAGCCCAGTTTCTCATGTACCTGTGGAGTAAGATTTCATTTGTGAAAAAACTTTGAAATGTGTTCCCAATTCAGGGGGGAAATCAGATTGGATTTATAGGGAGAAGTAGAGTTCTTTGGTAATACGGAAAATGCTAAATTAAACATAATCACTTAATTCTTATGATTCACAAACAAGGTAGTGGAGTGCACTGGATATGCTAAGAAAGAGTTTTATGTGACTAAAGCTATAAAAGAATGGAAACTGAAACTCTGCTGTGTAGTGTGGTCTGGTCACATTATTAGATTTAAAGAAAGATGTCAATCTGATCCATTTGGATATCCCAGTACTTTAATGTTCCGAATGTTTATGAAAATGAAATTACTTAGGATAGAGACCTCGTGACTAGTAGATTTAATTCCTTCAGGTAAAATAGTTGAGGAATTGCTTTATACTAATCCTTACCTATTGCGGTAGCTTTACTTTTAGGGTTTTGTGGAAATACATATAATATCTACAGCAATTTGAAACACTGATGTTAGTGGATCTGCTGGGATAGTAATTTTACCTCTTTGTATTCATCTGCTTTGGGGGGATTTTTTTATTATGTAGAGAGTATGCATCTATGGTGCCATCACTATGTATTAATTTTTATAAGTGGATTTAATAAAGCATATAAAAAGTAATGGATATTTGTACTGAAAGCTTAAGCATATGTTTGATTACTTTCATATATTCGTTATTTTCTGTATGTTTGATGCTTCATTATTATAGTAGTGAATTGGTATTTCATAAACATATCTGAAAGGCATTTCAACCGTTATTTTGATCATACAAACCATATGGTGGTTCTGCTTAAATTTGACTGTTTAACAGAACCTGATATGTAATATTGCTTTAGTCCTTTCCCAGAGGTAGCAGAGTCTGTTCAGCAAGAGCTGGAATCCTACAGAGCCCAAGAAGATGAGGTCAAAAGGCTTAAAAGTATTATGGTAAGGTTTGTTTAACATACATATTTTTTGTTTAACATATTTTGTTTTTATATAAATTATGAGAATACTTGTATAGGGCTTTGTTCCATGCTTTGAAAACATCAGCATCAACAAATGTTGTTCTTCGAGTGATGGTCCCTACATGGATTCCAAGCATGGGTGCGCATGCACGCCGTGCGCCGGAGCCGGAACTATTGCTAGTAATATCCATTGATCCGCACGTGCATCAGCTACGTGGCATGTCCAAGGCTTTAAGAGGCTGTGCAGGTCAACGCTGCTCCAGTTCCCTTTTACCACCGCATGGCCAAGAGTTGGAATCTCTCTTCCTCGGTGCTCTTAGCTTGATAAAAAAAGTGCTTTTGTCCATTGTACATAGTTTTTCTTTAGTTTAGTAGTTGTCTGTTCATTATTAATTAATTGGCTGGTTACGTTCCGTTGGACTTCTCCTCTCTGGGGACTCTCCCCCCCCCCCCCCCAAGCTCGGGGACTGTACTCCGGCAAGCCGGGTTTAAATACTGCACCTCATGCCCGTGCTCCTTCTCTGTGAGCAATGAGCACCAATTTTGTCTTTATTGCCTTGGCAAGGCTCACATTGCTGCCCATTGCTCCATCTGCCAATTATTCCCACCGTGCACCCAGGAGGCTAGAGAACTCCGCCTCCGCAAACACCTCATGGAAGAGGTAATGCGCCCAAGTGCGTGCCCATATCCAGGACCCATGGATCCGCTGGAATGGCATTCGACACCGGCGTGAGCACCTCTCTGGAGTCTTCCCACCCAGCACCGGTGCACCCACCAAAAGCCCACCGTGTGCACATAAAGCGCATCCATGGGCACAAGGGTGGCTCCCCAACGGGGACAGCCCCCAAGCTCAGTGTTGCCTCCTCAAGCCATGCCAGATTGGGTAAGAAGTCGCGCGCCGACTTGGACGCTCTCGCGCTGAAGAAGTCCCGCTCCGAGCACAAGTCCAAGCTGTGCTGGTGCCAGCCCCAGTGACTGGCTCACCGCCGGTGCCCCCAGTTCCGTCCACTCCACCGGCCCTGTCTGGACTTGCCTGCCTGGTGCCGTGCATGCCAGGACTTTTGTCCCCCCACTGTCATGGTGCGGGACTCACCCCTGCGGTGCCTCCTGCTGGTCTCTCGGGGAATTAGCTCTTCCAGCCTCCGGAGTGCTCTCTGCAGGCCGGTGTCCCACTTGCCGCCGGCCCCGTGTCCCTCCCGGACCTGTTTTACCCAGGGTGCTGCCCCCTGGCAGTACCCCCACAGTCTCTGGGTCTCCCCTCCCCGGGGAACCCCCACCTGCTATCCCCACCTTGCCTCAGGTTTTGGCTACTGCCAGTCAACATTGAGCCCCCGCACACTGGGGTGGACTGCAATGTATAAGCCAATCATCACAGGCAAGAGGGGTTTGGGCCTGCTGTCTTGGCCTACCCGTGGGCTGCCCTGTTGCAACCCCAGTACCCTGTCTTAGGCCGTCTGCCAGGCCTGCAGCCTGGGGCTTTTCCGGTCTGGAGCCTCCCAGCTCCTCTGGCCTTCCCCAGCCCTGCCCCACTCCAGGTACCTTCTCAAGTTCCCCAGCAGCCAGGCCCATCTCCCTAGACGTATGCTCCTGGCCCAATGCCCTCTTATAAGGGCCGGCTGAGCCCTGACTGGCGCGTGGCCACAGCTGAGCCTGCTTCCCCAATCAGCCTGGGAACTGCTTGCTCCCAGCCACAGCCCTCTCCAGGGCTGTTTTAAGCCGTTTAAGGCTGGAGCAGGTGACCACCCCACTACACCCCCCCACACACACACTGATGGATAAGTTTATGCTACCCTACATGGGCTTCGCCTGCCATCCCCTGTGGATGAGTTGCTCCTGCTCCATCCTTCTTTGCTCCACCCTGCCCTTCTCTTCTGGGCCCCTCCACACAGGTGCCTCTATTGCTCCTGGACTGTCCTCCTGCACCGACAGTCCCACTGGCTCTGCCCCTACCAGACCCATCTTCCAAGTCCGAATGGTCCTCCTACCCAGACCCCACGTTCTCACCCGTGCGGTCCTTCAGTCTGGACCCTTGGTGCCAACTGTACCCTCCAATATACGCCCCACCAGCCGACCCGTGGTACCCCTACACCTTGTCACTACCACTGCCTGGTGACCCCTATGCGTGGCCCTACTGGGCTGCCTGGAAGCCCTATCATGAGCATGGAATGCCATCTCACTCATGGCACTGGCTGTCCCTGATGCACACAGCCCCTCCCTTTGTCTTCGAGGACCCTTCAACCGTCTCCGCTCTGGCAGCACCAGCAAGCACCTTCGCCAGCACCAGTCCATATGGGCGCCTCCTCGTCTCTGGGACGATGCTATCATTCCCTCCTCTCTCTCACCTCCTGCCAACCTCATGCCGTACCAGGACTTACTTTGGTGAATGGCCACATCCCTCAGTCTGCCTGTCGAATTCCTAGACATCTGACAATCTTCTGGACCCTCGTGTACCGCACTCCCTGTTCACAACACCCTTCTACAACCGGCCCAGACCATCTGGCACACCCCAGCCTCCTGTGCCCCAACACCGAAACAGGCGGAACACCAGTACTTCATGCCCTCTAAGGGCACAGACTTTCCTTTCACCCACATGCCCCCCAACTCCCTGGTGGTCCAAGCCGTGACCAAGCGCACCCGCCAGCAACACCTACGGTCCAAGCCCCCTGGTCAGGCCACCAAGAATGGGACACCAGATCTACTTTTCTGCTGGCCTCCAATTCCACATTGCCAGCTACTAGGCCATCCTGGCCAAGTATGACTTCTTTTCATTCTCCAAACTCATGGACTTCCAGGCCTTCCTCCCTCCAGAGAGGCAGCAGGACTTCCAACGTCAACTGGATGAAGGCAAGTTAGTGGCCAAGGTCACTCTCCAGGACATGGTCAATGCTGCATATACTGCATCCCGCTCTCTGGCATCTGGGCTCATACTTTGCCAAGACTCCTGGCTCCAATCTAGTGGCTTCCCAAAAGAGGTCCAAACCACCCTTGAGAACCTCCCCTTCGACAACCACAAGTTCAGAAACAAAACTGACGAGTCCTTCCATTCCCTCAAGGACTCTAGTACCACCTTATGCCACGTACCAGCCCGTACTACCAGCACCCACCATATTCTTCTCAACATCGTCTATATTCCCAATTACCTCGCTACTCTACTACTGCTACTCCTTCTACTTCCACGCTGCCTCAAGGTTCCTTCAAGCAGCCCTTTTGCCTCCTTCTCCAAGACCCACGAACCTCCCCCATCTCCTCTCGCTACTCCACGGGTGGTTTTCGGGGGTCGCCTTGGCCTCATCACTCGCAACTGGGGCAAGATTACCACCAACGGCTGGGTGCTGGACATTGTCTACCAGGGATACCTCATCTAATTTCTCTCCTTCCCGCCTCGCTGCCCGCCTCAGGAGCACCCTGCCATGTTATCACACTCTCACTTCCTCTGAGAGGAAGCGGATGCCCTCATCCAGAAGGGCACTATAGAACTCATTCTACAGTGCTGCCATGGCCAAGGCTTATATTCCTCGTATTTCCTCATGTCAAAGAAAGGGGATGGCTTTTGCCCTATCTTGGACCTCTGAACAAATTTATTTGCAAGTTCCATTTTCAGGTGGTCACCCTCCCTTTCATTATCCCCTCCCTTTCCCATGGAGCCTGATTCACAGCTCTTGATACAATTTCCTTATTGTATTCTTGATACAATTTCCGTATTGACATCACCCTGCTCATTGCAAATTCCTCCGCTTCACGGTCAACTGTTCTCACTACCAGTTCCGGGTCCTACCCTTCGGGATTGCTACCGCCCCCCGCATCTTCACAAAGGTCTTTGCTGTCATGGCAGCTTACATGCGCCACCTAGGTCACTCTGTGTTTCCGTACCTAGACTATTGGCTCCTCGCAGCATCATTCCTGTTCCATCTTCTTACCACTCTTCATATCCTGTGTGCCGTCCTTGACACCCTAGGAATTTTTATCAACGAGGAGAAGTTGATCATCACCCCTAACCGCTCTTTCACCTTTGTAGGTGCTCGCCTGGACTCTGTCGTGGCTTGCCCCTTCCTTCCCTCCGATTGCTTCACTGGTCTCCCCGCCCTTATCGCGCAGTTCTGCCACCGCCCTCACACATGCATCCGTCACGGCCTCTCCCTTCTGGACAATATGGCGGCCTGCACCTCTTTCACACTACGCCCATCTCGATCTGCGCTGCCTCCAACTGTGGCTCCGCTCTGTCTACAACCCGCAGTTCAACAAACAGGTCCTCATTCCCCCACCAGTTCTCACCTGGTGGTGCAACCCATCCACAGTCTTAGCCACCGTTCCCTTTACCGTCATGACAGATGCCTCACTCATTGGATGGGGCACTCATCTGGCCAACCACATGGCTCAGGGCCTCTGGTCACCCAGGCAGGTGCAGATACATATCAGCAACTTACAACTGCAGGTCGTCCACTTTGCCTGCTGGGCTTTCTTGCCCCTCCTTTGATCTCTCCATGTGCAACTTTTGTCAGACAACATGACAGCAGTTGTTTACATCAACAAGCAAGGCGGAGCCCAGTCCTTTCTACAGAGGCCATCCTCCTGTGGAACTGGTGCCTCGGCACAACATCACGCTGAAGACCTGTTCACCTCCCTAGGAGCAGCAACTCCCTGGCTGACGTGCTCAGCCACTCCTTCCATGCCAATCACAAGTGGGAACTTCACTACCCCACTCTTTGGTCCCTGTTCTGCCTGTGGGGCACGCCAAGTTGGGACCTCTTCGCCACACCGGAGAACCACAAGCTTCCCCTCTTTTGCTCCGGGGAGCCCTCAGCCTCGGCTCCCAGGGCAATGCCCTCCTCAATCCCTGGACCCCTGGCCTACACGATGACTTCCTGCCTATTCCTCTGCTTCCCCAAGTCCTCCGCAAAGTGCAGCACAATCACGCGAATCATCTTCTTATAGCCCCCTTCTGTCCTGACCAGTATTGGTACACGGATCTCCTCCATCTCCCAGACATTCCAGATCTCCTCACACAAGCGCACGGCCATCTGCATCATCCCATCCGGAGTCCTCTCCATCTCATGGCCTGGTATTTGGATGGGGCTCACGCATAGACAACACATGCTCCTCTCCTATTCGTGGCATCCTTACGCATAGTCGCCGTCCATCTACTAGGGTCTGTATCTAGTCCATCTATCAAGCGAGATGGCACCATTTTACTGCCTGGGTACAGCACCACCAGCTCTAGTTGGACTCTGTTTCCATTCCCACCATTCTGGATTACCTCCTCCATCTTTGGCAGTCAGGTCTTGCCCACTCCTCTGTCCACATCCACCTGGCAGTGCTCAGTGCTTTCCTTCCTCCTGTGGATGGTTTCTCCATCTTCACTCACCCGATTACCTCCCGTTTCCTTCGCGGCTTTCTCAGTGCCTTTCCCACTATCTGGAAGCCTACTACTTCCTGGGACTGTAACCTCGTCCTCTCAACCCTCACCGAACTGCCATTTGAGCCACTCACAACCTGCTCCCTTGCCCATCTTTCCATGAAGGTGATCTTTTTGGTGGCCATCACCTCTGCAAGACGAGTTAGTGAACTGGTGGCCATGATGGCGGAGCCCCCCTTTACAGTCTTTCACCAGGACACGGTCTTCCTACATCTCCATCCCAAATTCCTCCCCGAAATCACCTCTCCATTTCACCTCAATCAGTGTATGCACCTCCTTATCTTCTACCTTAAGTCACATGCCTCTCCCAGGAATGTGCTTTTCACATCCTAGATGTTCACTGAGCGTTGGCCTTTTACTTCCAGCACACCCATGACTTCCGGGCCTTCCCCTGGCTTTTTATTGCCATTGCGGAGCGTTGCTGTGGCTGCGCCCTTTCGTCGCAACGCCTCTCTTATTGCATCACAGACTGCTACATGCTCTCCTGTACTCCATGTGGGCTCATGTTGCTACATCCGTCTTCCTGGCAGATGTCCCATGGCATGACATCTGCAGAGCAACCACATGGGCCTCGGTCGACACCTTTACCACCCATTATGCCATTGCCTCTACCACATCAATGGATGCTGCAGTGGGCCATGCTGTTCTCCACACTTCTTCGAGCACTTGCGCCGGCCTCCTACCTGAGCGCTGCTCGCTACTCTCCGATGCTTGAAATCCACATAGGGACCATCACTCGAAGAAGAGGAGGTTACTTACTGTAACTGGAGGTTCTTTGAGATGTGTGGTCTATCTGGATTCCAATCCTGCCCTCCTTCCCCTCTGCTCCGGGCTTCTCTGCGTCGACCCACACAGCCTCCTAAAGCCTCTGACACACCACACGGCAGTGCACTATGCACGCACAGCTCAATGGATGCTACTATGAACAATTCTGGCTTCAGCACATGGCACACATGCGCACCCACGCTGGAATCCACATAGGGACCACGCATTCTGAAGAACTTCCAATTATAGTAAGAAACCCCTCTCCTTTAGCTTATGCCAGTTCTCACTATCTTGACTGTCACATTCTGGGAAGGGAAGCACTTTGGATGTAAAATGATGATAGGGCAAAGGGTGCCATGAATTTGAGGGAAAATGAACATTTTAACATGCAGCCAGATAAGGTATACTTTAAAACCAGGTTTTTAGAAAACTTAAATTAATAAAAGAAGATAATGCATGAGGAAGACTTCAGGCCATTGTGAAATATCACTTCATCCTCTGAAGTGAATGCACTATTGTAAATACATAAACATGATTATGTGCCTGAATTTATTGTGATGATAATGCAGCATTTCCAAATGAGACTCAGAAGGATATGTTCATAAAAGTATTCAGTGACTCACAGAGTTACAGGACTGCTGTTGTAAATAATCAGTTTAACAACACTGATCTCTTAATATGTATAAGAGACTTAATTATTTAAGTATTTGAAAAAAATTGTAATGTGGGGTAACCAGGTTCATATGTTAACAGCCACTCCAAAAATGCACAGCAATTTTAATCTGTCTGAGTCGGGTTTGAAGACAAACATGTTGAAAATAGCCCCTCCTAAATTAGTTGTAAGGTGGTAATAGACTTTGGTCTTGATCCAAACACCTTGCTAATGTTCTTTCTGTACCACCATATCCAAAGTGGTGAGGGACTTCTCCATGAGCTGTGAAATTCTTCAAATTATTATCTAAAATCCAAACACCTTCCTCTTTGTTTCGAATGACATCTGTACAATGTGGTTTTTCTAACTCCTAGACTTTTTCATTTATAATTTTAATTAAATTTTTTTGGCCAATAAGTTCTTTATGGATGTGCGTAGTAGAAGTATTATTCTCCCGACACTGTCAGTGTGAGAAAATAGAGAAGAAATAAATTAACCATATTTACAAATATGGTTTTGTGTCTCCAGTATACATGGATGTACCTTAATGAAACTCTTTCCACAGGGAATTGAAGGAGAGGATGAAGGAGCAATAAGTATGCTTTCTGATAATACAGCTAAGCTAACTTCAGCTGTTAGGTAAGTAATTAATAAAGCACTAGTAGTGTAGATAAAATAGCTTTCCATTAGGTATATTTTCCGCTGTTCTGATTTTAATATCTCCTCATGATTTTACCAACTTTCAAAATATCAATTGGAATGTTAAGCAAGAATTTAGATGTTTGTTGCCCAGTATGGCAAAACCTCAAAAAATAAACTTTGGAGGAGATTGTTCTTTCAGTGATTGTCTGCATGGATTCTGCTTCTGGTGCACATGCAGTCCATTCGTGTGAGATTGGATTCTACTGGCCAGCAGAACCCATTGGGACTAGATGTCGTCACATGCCACACCCCCATCCAAGGACTAAAGGTGTGGAGTGGGCCCAATTGCCCTTCAGTTCCTTAACTTCCTTTTTACCACCTATGGGGGTGACACCGAACCACGCACTTTACTCTTCACACTGTGAGACTAGTTGTTAGGCTAGTTTATTATACTTGAATAATTAGTGTAGTTAGCATTAATTTACAGTTGTTGTAGTTTAACACTCATTGGCAAAATGATAAGATTAATCACTAGGAATTCCGTTTAGGTGTGAAGTTACCCCATGTAACGGGTACTTAGACACTCAGGAAGACTAGAGAGGCTATAAAAATAGAGGACTCAACAATAATGGGGGATTTCAACTACCCCAAATCGACTGTGTACATGTCACCTCGGGAAGGGATGCAGAAATAAGGATTCTAGATACCATTAATGACTGCTTGTTGATGCAGCTAGACCTGGAACCCCCAAGGGGAGAGACAATTTTTGATTTAATCCTAAGTGGTGCACAGGATCTGGTCCAGGAGATGAATATAGCTGAACTTCTTGGTAGCTACCATGATATAATTAATTTTAACATCCTTGTGGGTGAGGGAGAAAACCAAAAAACCTACCATAGTAGCATTTAACTTCAGAAAGGGGAACTACACAAACGTGAGGAAGATAGTTAAACAGGAATTAAAAGGAACAGTCACGAGTGAAATGCCTGCAAGCTGCATAGAAACTTTTTAAAAACCACCATAAGAGAGGCTGAAACTAAATGTATACCCCAAATTAAAAAAAATAATAAGAGGACCCAAAAAATGCCACCATGGCTCAACAACAGAGTAAAAGAAGCAGTTAGAGGCAAAAAGGCATATAAAAATTGGAAGTCAAATCCTACTGAGGAAAACAGAAAGAAGAATAAACTCTGGTAAGTCAAGTGTAAAAGTATAATTAGGCAGGCCAAAAAAAGAATTTGAAGAGCAGCTAGGAAAAAGACTCAAAAACTAACAGCAAAATATGTTTTAAGTACATCAGAAACAGGAAGCCCGCCAAACAATCAGTAGGGCCAATGGGTAATCAAGATGCTAAAGGAGCACTCAAGGAAGACAAGGCCATTGCAGAGAAGTTAAATTAATTCTTTTTAAATCAATCAGTCTTCACTGCAGAGGATGTGAGGTAGTTTCCCACAGCTGAGACATTCTTTTTAGGTGACAGATCTGAGAGGCTATTCCAGATTGAGGTGTCTGTAGAGGAAGTTTGGGAACAAATTGATATATTAAACAGTAATAAGTCACCAAAACCAGATGGTATTCACCCAAGAGTTTTGAAGGAACTCAAATACGAAATTGCAAAAATACTAACTTTGACAAGGTCCCTCACCAAAGGCTCTTAAACAAAGTAAGCAGTCATGGGATAAGAGGGATGGTCCTGTCATGGATCAGTAACTGGTTAAAAGACAAGAAACTAAGGGTAGGAATAAATGGCCAGTTTTCAGAGGGGAGAGAGGTAAATAGCTCCGTCCCCCACGGATCTGTACTGGGCCCATTGCTGTTCAATACATTCATAAATGATCTGGAAAAAGGGCTAAACAGTGAGGTGGCAAAGTTTGCAGACAATACAAAAGTACACAAGATAGTTACGTCCAAAGCTGAGACAAAGAGATACAAAGGGAGCTCACAAAATTACTTGAATGAGCAACAAAATGGCAATTGAAATTGAATGTTGACAAATGCAAAGTAAATATAATCCCAACTATACATACAAAATTATGGGATCTAAATGATCTGTTACCACTCAAGAAAGAGATATTGGAGTCCTTGTGGATAGTTTTCTGAAAATATCCACTCAGTGTGCAGCAGCAGTCAAAAAAGCTAACAATTTTAGGAGCCATTAGGAAAGGAATAGATAAGACAGTAAATATCATAATGCCACTATAGAAATCCATGGTACGTCCACACCTTGAATACTGTATGCAATTTGGGTCACCCCATCTCAAAAAATATATATTAGAAATGGAAAAGTTACCAAGACGTGCAACAAAAATGATTAAGGGTATGGGAACAGCTTCCATCTGAAGAGAGATTAAAATGACTAGCACTATTCAGTTTGGAAACGAGATGACTAAGGAGGGATACGACAGAGGTCTATGAAATCATGAATGGCGTGAAGAAAGTGAATAAGGGATTATTTACTCCTTCATGTCATGTAAGAACCAGGGGTCACCCAGTGAAATTAATAGGCAGCAGGTTTAATACAAACATGAGGAAGTACTTTTTCCACACAATGCACAGCTAATCTATGGAACTCGTTGCAATGGGATGTTGTAAAGGTCAAACTATAACTGGTTTAATAAAAGAATTAGTTAAGGTCATGGGATGATAGGTCCATCAATGACTATTAGCCAAGATGGTCAGGGATACAACCCCATGCTCTGGCTGTCATTAAGCCTCTGACTGTCAGATGCTGGGAGTGGACAACAGGGGATGGATCACTTGGTGATTGCCCTGTTCTTTTCATTCCCTCTGAAACTTCTGGCATTGGCCACTGTCGGAAGACAGGATAGTGGGCTAGATGGACCATTGGTCTGACCCAGTATGGCTGAGCCAAAACCCTGACATTTTAAACGTATCCCTCTTGCAAGGCTGGTATATGGCCTTATGGCCCATATTGTGTCCCTCTGGTGCAATGGCTGGTCACCAAGTACCCACAGGTACCACCTGAAACTGTGGTCCATACTTACACCATGATGAATACTCCAGGTGTCTGTTTTGTCTCAGTGAGGGACACATCTCTGACAAATGTTTAATCTGTCTCTCCTTTTCCAAAAGAATGCAGAAAGGCCTGATAGCCCTTTTCAAGCTTTCTTCTGGAGCTATCAAAAAGGGCCTCTTCAGAGTCTGAAGCTAAAAATCCTGTCAAGCTGGCTCATTTGCTCTTGGCTAATGTTCTGGTGAGATGCAGCCGTACACCAAGTCTCTGTGTTCATTCTTCATCAAAGACATTGAACCCCTTGGTCACTGAGTCTACGCCCAGTTGTTGTCAGGAAGGGGTGGGAAGGAACAGAGTTCCCAGGGTAAGCATAGACAAAGGTCACCCTCCCTAGTGCCTAGTAAGATGAGCCATGTCTCTCTGTTGGCTCATGCCCCTCAATGGAAAAGCAGTTTGCAGCCCTGACTGGATCCCTGTGATGTATTAACTGGTCACAGAGTACCGATGGTCCATATTTTCCCCAGTAATAACTCCTCAGTACCAGTGTCAATACTGTAACACTTGCAAGCAATCATCTCTGAGCCCATGACTCGGCCACCGACCTTCATGGTTCAGATGTCTCTGGTGCAGACTTTCTCAATACTGAAGATGTTTCCTGCACTGAGTCATCTTATGGTGATGACACAGCTAGAGTCACCCCTGCTATCCTTATCTGCCATTTTAAGTGCTTCTGCCTCTGGACCGATGAGTTCTGGAATTGAAATTGTGACTGGATTTCAGGAGGGCCCTAAAACACCTGAATAGCGTGACTTCGCTATTTGAGTGTTCATTTTCTTCCATCTCTTCAAAACATAGTCGGAAGATATCTGCCACCCATATACTTTGTTCTCTTGGGAGTTGTATGATCTGATAGGGAGCCCAGGGATCATCTTTCCAAGCACATGTCAGGGTTCCTGTGGGAAACATTCTTTTTGGTTTCTACCCCCATGTCCTCCAGCCCTGTACTATTATAGCATGCAATCTTGGCCATTTTGGGCTCCCATCTAGAAAATCTTTCTTTACTGCTTTCTCCTTCCAGAGTTAGATCTTCCTCCACTCCACTGTCTGCCTGAACAGTGTACTACTATGCACGTGTCAGCTTTCTCCCAGCCCTTGGTTTAAAAAATCCACTACAGCCTTTTTAATTTTACATGCCAGCAGTCTGGTTCCGGTTTTTTTTATGTGGAGCCAATCTCTCCTGTATAGGCTACTCCTTACCCAAATGTTCCCCAGTTCTTAATAAACCTAAATCCCTCCTCCTTGTACCATCATCTCATTCATGCATTGAGACCTTGCAGTCCTGCCTGTCTTACTGGCCCCGCATGTGGAAATGGAAGTAATTCAGAAAATGCCACCATGGTGGTCCTGGACTTTGATCTGTTACCTAGCAGCCTAAATTTGCCCTCCAGTACCTCTCTCCTACCTTTCCCAATTCATTGATACTTACATGTAGCACAACCACCAGTTGCTCCCCAGCACTACCTACAGGGCTGTATTAATATCTCGTGAGATCTGCTGTCTTTACATCCAGCTGGCAATTTACCATGCAGTTCTCCTGGTTATCATAATCTGTTTCTAGTAATAAAATCCCCACTACTATTGCCTGTCTCTTCCTAGTAAGCCCCTGCCCCCCGGAGGGATATCCTCAGTGCAAGAGGATATCATGACATCATCTGGAAGGTGGGTCCCAACTATGGGATTGTTTCCTTCTACTCCAGCTTGATGCTCTCCTGCCCCAAGACTTTCATCCTCCTTAACAGCATAGGGGCTGTTGGACAGGAGGTGGGACCACCCTACTTTGTCTCTAAAAGTCTCTTCTGTGTACCCCACTGTCTCTCATTGTCCTCCAGTTCAGCCACTCTGGCCTCAGGAGCCCATACTCTGTCTCTAATGGATGTGAATTGCTCGCACCGCACGTGTACATACACCACCTGCTCCCAAGGCAGGTAGTCATACATGTTGCACTAAGTGCTTTAAAATGGGTAGCCCCCACTCTGCTGCTGATCTTCTACCTATGGTGGGTTTTTTTGTTTTGTTTTTTGTTTTTTCACTCTTGTGGCTTTTTTTTTTTATATAGCCTACATTTAGGGTATGTTTGTTAGGTGTATTGGGTTTTTTTCTGTTTCTTCTTTCAGTTACTTTTCTTGGGGACTTGGTGCCTTTCTAATTGTTATCCCTTGGCCTTCTCTCTTTGCAGCCAAACTTTTCCTATGTTGGCAGCTCACTCAACTTGCAGGAGGCCTCTAAATTTATGCCTGTGCCTAGGCTGCACACTCTTCTCACTTCCTATTGATAAATTGGGTCCTGACCTCTATTAGTTATCCCTGTGATCAAGGATAATCACTAATAAGTGATTATTCAGATGCCACAGTGCAGAGCACCTCCTATGGGGCTATGAGTCACCAGTACAGTGTGTCTGATCAATCCTTCTTGAATTGCATACCCCAGAACTAGACACAGTACTCTAGCAGTGGTTGCATCAGTGCCAAATACAGAGGTTATATGATCTCTCTACGCCTACTTGAGATACCCCTAGTTATGCATCCGAGGAAGCCTTTAGCCCTTTTGGCCATAGCATCACACTGGAATCTCATGTTCAGCTGATTATCCTGTGCCCAAAAATCTGTTTCAGAGTAACTGCTTCTTGGACTAGTGTCCCCCCCATCTTATTAGTATTAGTATTAGGTCTGCATTCTTTGTTCCTAGTTGTATACATTTACATTTAGGTGCATTACTTTCCCCATACTGTATATACGTTAGTTGTTTTCTATCACTAAACTACAGCTACTTAAATTACCCACATTGAATATACTGTAAATGTTTCTATGAGAACCTTAACTCTTGTGTTTCCTGACTCCTTTGTTTTTCAGTTTGTAACCTTCACCATTGCTTCTCATAATTTTATGCATTTATTATAGTGAATGAACAATTCCACTAGAATGTGCAACTCAGTGTTTTACTTTATATTTAATTTTTTCAGCTCTCTTCCAGAACTACTTGAAAAGAAAAGGCTCATCGATCTTCATACAAATGTTGCAACTGCTGTTTTGGAGCATATAAAGGTATCCCTGCTGTCTGTTTAAAAAAAAATATAGAACTCCTTTATAAATCATCTTATCTCTGTCAAACCACAATACGGTTGACATTACTTAAAACTGGAGAAATAGATCAGAATCGCATGTCTTTTCAAAAATAATACCTTGGAAAGAGTTACACATTGTATGACATCATTTGGTCTTGCAAGATATAACCGTGGGAGGAACTTTAATTTCAGTGTGTATGCACAACAGGGTGAAATAAATGTATTATGACAATCTTGGGTCAAAATTGCTCACAGATTTAGTTCATTTATCTGTGATGGCTAAATTCTAGTGTTAAAATTTTAATGTGGGATGAAGCCCGTTACAATGATATTTTAAAGCATATTTTTGCTGTGCTTTAGTTAGGCTAAGATTAGGTCATTAGTTAATGGTTTTTCTCAGAACATTTTATATAATGGACTTGTATTAGTCATCTGAAAGTGCTGATATGAAAGAAGTTCATGACTATATGGTAAACCACATAGGGAGGGGGTAAGGAAGGATGGTCTTTTGTGGTTAAGGTGTAAACCAGGGCATCAGGAAACTGGTTTTATTCCTGTTTCTGCCGAAGACTTGCTGAATGAATCACTTGGTTCCTGATCCTATGACATCTGACTGGGCAGACCCTTGTGTCTGCATGGAGTCCGATTGAAGTCAGTAAGGTTCCATGTGGATGCAGCAGTTTCTTAAGCACTTCAGAAAATTTTACCCAATACTACTTACCTGCCTCACAAGGGGTAGGATGTTTTGAGGCTTAATTCCACTAACATTTGTCAAGTGTTTTAAGCTCTTCAGTGCAAGATGATATTCAAGTTATTTTAAACATCATGTCTATGAATGAGTTATCACTACGTTGATTTTTGTTTTGAATGTTAATGTTTCTTTGAATTTGGTTCAGCTACCAGGTGACCTGTAATATGTTTTCTTGCAATAGTTGGCATGGAGTCGAGCATGCCAGCTTTCACACTCAGTAATTGAAAGGCAGTACAGTAGTTTCATAGAAAATGACAGTTGGCAGTGTCGACTTTTTATATGATAGTCTTGTCAGTAACCTCCCTTTTCTTGGAAAGATAATTGAGAAGGTGGTGGCAAGCCAGCTCCAGCAGCATCTTACATCTTCTACTTCTTTGGACATAAGCCAGCTTTCAGAGGGGGATGTAGAATGGAAGTAACATTAGTCTCTGTTGACTTTCCCCTCATGGCAATGGACAGAAGTCACATGTTCTTGCTAATTTTCCATTAGGTGCCATTGACTCACTTGTGTGACTTATCAGGAGTGGCAGGAATTACCTTAGGTTGGTCCCCCTCTCTCCTCCTGTTGGAAAGTTCCCAGAGATTGATGATGGATGATTTATTTTCCTCTTAGATGGTTCTCAGATGTGGGGTTTCAAGAAGCTCTGTATTCTTACCGCCTTATTGTGTATGTGCAGCTGCTGGAGCAAATCATGAAACACAAGACATGCAATATCATCAATCTGCTGACGACACTTCTTTGTGTGTGTCCTTTTTGTTAGATCCAGAAGGAGCCATTTCTTTGCTCTCCAAATAATTGGCATTGATAAAGGCCTGGGTTAAGTTTGACTATCTTAAACCCAATCAAAATAAGATGCAGGTGATAGAGGTTGGTCTCTGGAATTCACCTAAATCTAAGTCTGGTGACATAAAGATTGATATACGGCATTTCTGTAACTGCGAGTTGTTTTTCCCAATCATTTTTCTATGGACAAGGCCTTTCTAGTCTCTGTCCTTTTAAAGTTATGGTACATAAAGGTGGGAGTGGTAGGGTATTAGCCCCCTTGGAAATGTTTTGACTTTAATAAAATTCCCAGTGCACCTAGATACTGTGGTAATGGGCTCTGTATAAATTATAATAAATAAAATAATAAACCTGGAAGTACCAAAGATTTCAGAACAGGGCAGAATGGTGAATGTACCCTGTAGCCAGGTTATTTAGGCAATTCAGCACATACATCTGTGCTCTACTCAATTTGTTCTGCAAATTCACTTTTTAAATGAGCTAGAAAAATATTTACATTTTAAAAATAGATAAATTTGTCCATTTTGTACATTAGAGTTTGTTTCAGCTTCAATCTACTATAAATATTTATTTAAATGTTTTTATCTCTTATGAAAATGAGTGTGAAAATTCCTTAGTAACTATTGTACTGTCAGAAATGTGTAGCTCACATTTTGTTTGCTAGTATACTTCAGGAGTTTAATTTTTATTTTTAGTGTTCATGATTTTGATGTCCAGTTACAGCTGCTTTCCCCATTGCCTTGGATCATTTTCTAAGACACACCAAGAGGAAACCAGAAATTAATCACCAGCTGTAGGGTCCTGGTAGTTTTCTGGTATATCTGTTTAGTGTAAAGTTGGAAAGAATGCACCAGTTCTTCACAAAGTAGACTAGCAAATATTTATCGCTGAAGCTTTGAACAAATGAAGACTTGTTTTACATTGTTTTTGTTTTTAGGAGGCTGGTGACCTAAGAAATGTAGCCTGAAGTTAATAGCATTAAGAATAAAATTATGGATTTGCTCTTACATAGTATTCTGGGAATTTTATTTAAAGCTTTATTTTATACCTGTGTTTGACAATATTAATGTATTTTTATTCTGAATACTAGAATGTATTAAATTACCACTTGAAAACAAAATGTACCCACCCATGACGTTTTACTAATGTGTTAATATGAGGTCATATCTTCGTATCAATTTCTATATGTTAACTTCAGTGGGGGAGTTTGTGTATGGATTGATAGTAGAATGTGGCCCTTAGCTTGTAAAACTATTCTAACTCCTTTCTTACTCCACTATACACAATAAAGCTATTTCACTATTCTAAGACAAGTAAAAAAAAATTTTTACCTCACCAGCCGAAAAAGTACAATCACTAAAACCCCTTAAAATTATTAGTAATCATAACTGGCTATTTCTATATAGAAGATATTGACCATTCCCAACTGATTTACTTCCTTAAAATCACAGCTTTTCTTGGGATTAATCCACTGTACTTAACATATATCATTAGTCATGGATCTTTCTGTACAACTCAGGAGAACAGAGGCAGAATTTTTTGTCTGTCTGTCTCCTCCATCAAGAAAAATTCCTCCTGCGGGCATGTTTACAGAACTGACCACCCCCTCTTCACTATCTTTGACTTCATGAAGGGAGCTGTTATTTCCTATTGCTTTCTGTTAGTTTTTAGCAAGGAATTTTTTCCCCTGGGAAATTTATTCCAGTTAGTTTTCTTTTCTCATTGAAAATTTTCTCCTTTTCTCCTCCAGTGTGCCCTTTCTCCAGAAGGGAGAGGTTCTTCATGGAAGTTTTTTGAAGAGAGTTGGCAATTCCCCTAATCAAATGGTAGATCCCAATCCTTTTAATGAATTGAGTGGCCCCACTGGCAAAATCAAATGGCTCCTGCTCCAGCTTCCACACTCGAGGGAATTTTGCAGGTGTTTGGGAGTGCAGTGTAGGATAGGTCGCATGAGCACCAAAAGTTTCCCCCAATATCAGTCACAGAAAAGTAGTTCCAGCTCATGGCAGCCTACTCTTAGAGATAATTTGTTAAAATTTCCAAGATTTTTAAATACATAAAAAAGGCACAATAACATAAAGTGTGCAGATATAATTTCAGTACAAAGCTAATATCTGAATTGACAACCAGAAGCTGCTTCTAAACTGCATCAATACTTTACTGCATGAGAGAGAAGAGAAAAAAAGTTACTGCAAAACAGAATTTATGATCTTGAGAATTTTTACCACTGTTCCAGTGTGCATATTGTTGGATATACATACAGGTAAATAAATGAGGTGCAATATATTTTGTTATGTTAAAGAAACCTTAGCTTCTCTTCGTCTCTGATAATGGATAAGGGCTGAGAGAGTCCTGACTGGGAGACAGACTCAAGCCAATCCTATTGAAGTACCTCAGCTTTCATGGTGTGGGGGGGAATCCACCGCCAAAGAGAGAAAAGAACTCTCCTATTTCAGGATTTCTCTTGCTAGAAAATGGAAGCCTCTGTGGGAAGCTGACAGTAAACTACTAAGCTATGAAGTCTGCTATGCCTTATTGTAACCTGCTTGTTCACGTGTAAATCTATGAAGAAAAATTTCTCTTATAATGAATGAAATTTATAAAAGCTAAAGGTTTCTTCATGTACAAAAACCATGTGAACAATCCCATCCAACAACTTTCACCACAAAAGTAACTAATAGTTTTAGTTGTTCTCTGTTATGAGAAAGGAATTAATGAAAAAATTTAAAAAATAGTTTTCTTCAATTAATATGCCCCACAACTCACTCCCAACTGGCTCTGTGCATGTTTCTGAATGGTTTAAGTGGTTTACTTGTAAACATTGGCTGGACTCCAGAATCCTGAAATGACTAATGCTTATATAGGGATCTTGTCCAACTTTTCCCCGCACTTCTAGGGGTAAGGGTTTAAGCCTGCTGGCAAACTTTCCCGAAACAGATTTCAGTTGCTCTCTTCATGCTCCTCTTTTTAGAGGGGGTTAATTTCTCTTTGGATGCTTTGGAGAAATTTACTCAAGTGCCAAAGAGTGTACTTCTTATTTTACACTCCATTACCATTATCTCTACTCAAAAGAGTAGTCTCAAATTCTTCGTCAGTCCCATAAGTTAAATTAGGTCCTATAATTTGGTCTGACTACACTCCAGTAAATATTCAAGTATCAGTAAATCTAAGACTTGAACACAAGTTACGGGTAGAAAGTTATAAACATCATTCATATTTTGAACACAGATTACCCCAAACTTTGCAGGGCAGTCAGTGGAAAACCTTAATGGGTGTGACCAAGGACTATCTTATTTCTTTAGAAATCTCTTACAATAAAACATCTTATGAACAGAAAAAAACCCACTCCAATAGGAGATATTTAATCTTGAAACATTTTATTTAAACTAAAGGAAGAGGAAGAAACTGTCCTTATGAGAAATTGGTTAGTGCTAGAGGTAAATTAAGTATAAATACCTACGTGGGAAGAAATATTAATAATGAGTTTTCCAGCCTAGCAGTGGCTGGAAGTTGAAGCTAGAAAGCAAATTCACACTGGAAATAAGACATACATTTTTAATAGTGAAAGTAGTTAACCATTAGAACAATTTTACCGAGAGTCGTGTGAATTCTCCATCACTGAAGATAGACACCCGTGGCTTATTTTTTCCTGTGCACTACTTCCCTGTTCACTTCACATCTCTTCGATGACTTTGCATGTAAATTGGCATTCACTGTGTTAGCTTACAGTGCTTAATTTATATCTGACAGAGAGGTGAATAAATATCTGTAGTCTCAAAGAAAACTGACTTCTTCACCTCTGCTGGTGATTCATACCTTGATACAGAATCTTAGGGCTGGTCTACACTACACAGGTCAACATAAGCAGCTCATGTCGACCTAATTATGTCATTGTCTATGCTACAGCCTTTCTCCCACAATGTAAGTGCCCTACTACACCAACGTAATAACTCCTCCTACACAAGAGGCATAAGGCTTATGTCGGTATAGTTAGGGTGACGCAGTGTCTGTGTAAACACTGCGTTACTTACATCACTACTCTAAATATTGCGTATAGCTGATTCTAACCTTTATTGGTAATGATGTGGTGGAAGTGGAGATGTTAATAACTTTTTTGGAACTATCCACATAAACATTATTGGAAATCAAATTGCTCATCACTGCTTTCTTATTTTCAACATAATCTAGCACCAGTACTGGTTTTATTGGTCTCTGATACAATGTACTGTGTACCGTATTATACCCTTCTTTATCACTGAGTATTTCTCAAAGCAAGCATTATAATTCATAGTGGAAAAATTTCTGCAAGTATCTCCAGCAATAAATAATTTGTGAAAACTTAGTTGAGGAAAATTATAAACATCAAAAAGACATCTATGTAGTATATTTAACTGCATGGCAACACCTTAACGGTACAGAATTCATACAAAATATATACCACCCACTTTGTTACTTGTATCATTATTTCAGTTATTGCATCTGAAGAAGTGGTTTTTTACCCACGAAAGCTTATGCCCAAATAAATGTTAGTCTTTAAGGTGCCACCGAACTCCTTGTTGTTTTTGTGGGTACAGACTAACACAGCTACCCCCTGATACTTGATTATTTCAGTGCTTCTCCTATATAACTAGTCTCTTGCTCTGTGATTTGTGTCAGGACTTGCTGGTGTGTTTTTTCTTCTTCTTGATTATACAAGAACCTCGAAAAATAATGAATTGAAAACACAAATACCATTATCAATATACCCTAAAGAATGAATAAGTAACAAAAGTGAAACTTGTTATTTCACAGTTTGCTGTTGGAATAACATCTAAACTCCTTCTATTGGAAATAAAAAAATAGCTTAAGTATACACTGGGAAAGTTTCCACTATAAGTATAGACAGTGCTGTGTGCAAAGATGATAAATGTAAAGTGAAAAATGTCTTGTTTTACCAAGTGGTGGTGCAATACTGCTCAAAGTCATCTTTGGTTGTTCCCTGGAGTCATAATTTAAAGACCGCTGTGTAAATGGCAACTCAGAGTGATATTCAAGTAGCACAGCTTCTGCCATACTGATGCGGAACCAGGGTCCAGGCCTCTCCCAGGAAGAGAAAAGGAAAACAAAATTTAAAATTATTTATGTTATCAATGACAAAGAGAAAAGGAGTACTAGTGGCACCTTAGAGACTAACCAATTTATTTGAGCATAAGCTTTCGTGAGCTACAGCTCACTTCATCGGATGCATTCCTATCAATGATAGCGTATAAATTACAATAATTAAATAGATCAGAAAGCTGAAATACATAATTTTTAGTTACCAGAGGGCCCTGGCCAGTCATTTCTTGCCTCATCCTGACTGTTAGTCCCACTGCACATTAGGATCTCTCCTTTGTCTCTGCCTGTTGTCAGAGTCCAGAAGATTACTCCTGCCCTCTAGTGTGTCTGCATGCATCCAAACGAATGAGCAGCTGTTATGCTTAAATGAAGTAAGCACTATCTGCTTTATATCAGCACTTTTGAGAACTGTCAGTTCATGGGGAAGTGGATGTCTTGAGGGATTGATAAGGCATATCTACAACATATGTCACAGGGTGGTTAGTAGCATCTATAGTTATCCAGAAGTTTATGAAATTTAATTTGATTTCATTCCAGTTTCAAGTGAACAAGTATCAGCATCACAAAAAACACTACACTACTTGACACCCTTGTAATGGCAGTCTTGACAGGCCAGCCGTTGAGTATGCATGGAGATTTAACTACTCTTTCACCCCTAGATTTTTGACCCCCTTTTAGGTTCAAGGTTGGGACATATTGGCCGGAAGTTGACACATTAGCAGTGTAGGGAAGTTTGCACTGCTGCTACTCAGGCTATAGACCTTTTGTGTGCATCAATCAAGAACTTCCTTCACCAGGGTTTCAATCTGACTTCTTTCATTAACATCAAATTCACATTTAAAAATCCTTAGCTTAAGCTTTTGAAGGGAGTATATGTCCCTGTACCATTGCTGCTGATGTTACATTTTTGGAGTCTAAAAGGTATATTTAAGTTGCTACTAGTGGGTTTGCTTTATTGCAGTAACCTATTTCGATCAGTCACCTTACCAAACAGTTTAAAACTACTCATGGATTGAAAGAAGAACTTGTGTTCAGTGTGAGTTTAAAATGAGTTGAGAACTGTGACCATATTTTTATGATTGATAAGCGTGCCTGTATATGCCATCTGATCCTTGAAACGATGAATATCATTTTATTTAAAAAAAAAGTAAAGTTGAGCATCAACCAAATACTCTTAATGGATTATTCTGTTCATTTTTGACATACTACAATGATACAAATCAGTCTCAGCTGGGATGCCAGCTAACACATTATTCTTGATGCCAAATTCAACCCTAAAGCATTTTTTTAATTAGATAAAGGTTTCATGTCTTATTGAAAATTCTTCTGCTTACCAGACACCTTCTGTTAGTGGGGGGAAATTGCATTTTTAAAGGTGTGTGGAATTTAGATGCCGCAGAGCGAAATGTAGTCAAACATATGGCGACAAAGTGAACATACAGGGTAGACTAGAAAAGCTGCAAATGTCTAAGATAATTGTTTTTCATGTCTCCACATAAATTGGAAGATTTCATGGGAGACTATCAAGGAGTATGATGGGATGATGTAGAATTGTATTTCTATGATTTCTTAAATTATATTTGTGTGTTCTGACTCAGCACATTTTTCATTTAGGATATTAGGTTGGAACTGCAATAAGGATCAAGAGGTTAAAAGCCAGCAGTCAAATTCTGCTCTGTTACACTAGAGTTAATCCTGAGTAATTGACAATAACTTCAGTGGAATTATCTCAGATTTACAGTGATATAACTGAGGGCAAAATTTGCCTCAGGATTTGTGCGCATGAATTTACAGAAATATTCCTCCTGTGCCCTTTTTGCTCTGGATACAGAGAGGGGGAGAGTGGGTGGAGCATGTTGCACTCTAGCTAGCCCTAGTTGTCATATAGTTCCTTAAGAAACCATTGCTATCCGGTGCAAATTCAAGCAGCCCCTAACCTGGGCAAGGGTAGAGAGTCTGGGAGCTTTAACTGGTTGTTGGGTTCTCAGCTTCTCTTTTTTCTCTTCTCCTGGGCTGCTGTATGAGACTGTGGGAGGGAAGGGAGACATCCTTTGTTAGGTGGTGCTTCCGTAGGCTCAGGCAAAGCTAGTTGAGCACCTGTCCTACTCTTCCTCAGGTTCCTACTGCTCCGCAGGAAAGCAGACAAAGGAGAAACCAGAGCTGCTTTCTCTTCCCTGCCTTGCAATGGAGCAGCCAGCCAGCAGGGGAGCTGCTGAGCAGCTTCATCAGGGAAGGCACAGCTGCTCTTCAGAGAACTCCCAGTTCATACCAGAACTGCTCCCCGGGCTGCAGAGAAAAGTGGCAGAAGATGGTGCAGTCTTCCTCCTCTCTGTAGTGATAGGTCTGATTCAAACACTTCTATTTTAAAAATACACAGCATGGCTCAGAAGATACATTTTCAATTTGTAGTCAAATACCCATTTTTTTTTTCTTTTAGAACAGTTGCCCTTGAGGGCCACAGCTTAGAGCCTTGAGAACAAGTGAATATAGTTGGACATAACAATGGTCAGAGACTGATTTTTACAGAAATGGGTATTTCCAATAACTGTGGAAATTCACCTGCACAGGGACTTTAATTGGGCTTGCTGTTCTGGAAATAGTTGTTTCCCTAAATAAATGAAGGCTTGGTGGAAGCTAGTGGGGATTATTGCTAGTGCTTCTATGTTATAGGGGGAGCTAGTAACAGTGCCTGTATTTAGGTTGCCTAACACTTTCCATTATAAATGATTCTTGCAGCCTTTTCTTTTGGGTAGTTCTCGTACCTGTTGTTTGCAGCAAATCTTTGATATTCAGCAAGAGAAATGCCCTTGGACTAGAGAAGTGCCTTTTTGTCCTATGAAGTTTAGTTCAGCTTCACTGAGATACAAACTACGAGAAGTCGCCTTTTCCTTTCTTTCACTTGCAGTCTTCATGAAAGTTTTGGCAGTATGCCAAAACTTGTTAACACTGACTTCCTAAGGTTGGGTTCATGCTGCCATCACCAAAGCAGCAGCAGCAGTTACTGCACTTGGAGTGCCTTGAAGGTGCCAGCACATGATTCCAGTGACCCATACCCACGTGAAGAAAAAACTGGGCCAGCCTCCCCCATAAGTGCTCTGCAGTCCCATGTGGTATCTATTGGGTAGGAGCTCCCCCAACTCCCAAGGCAGGAGGGTGAAGAGAGTGATAAAGTGTCTCTCGTGTGTACGCGCGCACACACATACTGGATCTACCTGGCTGGGCTCCCCCAACACCAACGACCCCTAGAACTCAGCATCTGGACTCAGCAATCCATCCCTTCTCTGGAATAACAGCTTTTTCCTGTTGCCAGCCAATGTATTTGGTCTTTTAACTCAAGTGGTAGCAGTCTGTTGCAAAGCTAAAGGTTGTAAACCTTAATGACACATGATGAGGGTTTCAGTTGCACATAATAGAATTTTTTACATTTTTCTTTCCTAAAATAATTCGAAAATTACGTTCAAAGCATAAGAACAGCCATACTGGATCAGACCAAAGGTCCATCTAGACCAGTATCCTGTCTTCCAATAGTGGCCAATGCCAGGTATCCCAGAGGGAATGAACAGAACAGGTCATCATCAAGTGATTCATCCCCTGTTGCCCTTCTGGCAAAAAAGAAAAGAAAAGAGAAAAAAAAAAAAAAGCTCATCTTACGCAGCTGTCATCACCACTTCTTGCAGTAGCTAGATAGGTTTCCTATCCAAGTAGGGATCAGCTCTAACCCTACTTACGTAGTCAGAGCTACCCAGCCACTACTACTGGATTTGGGATTCCTGATTACCTTACTTAGGTTACAAAATCAAGCACTTGAAAGATAGAAAATGCTGGTTGTATGGTTGCCTATTCATCCTTAACTTGGCCCTCTTGTGCATAGGCATTATGATACTGTCTTTAATTACATGATCACATAACATACCATTTTATCCACAGGGCATCCACTTGCTCAGTGCAAGTGATGGATGCCCAGTTTCCCCTAAGAAAGGGTCTCCAGAATTTGGCCTAGTGATTATGTAAAAACTTGGTGTTGAAATAGAGAGACATCTTTTCCAACTTAAGCCAAATGACCTTATTCCAAAGTCTTCTGCCTTAATATTAATGAATTCTTGCTATACTGTCAGATGACATAGTGATCTTAATGCTAGCCTTCATCATTTGTATGGAAGACTGCAGACTTTTTCTCTGGAATCATGTCTTCCTATGTCTGGGGACCTGCTATGTTTATCTGGATATTATTTAAAATATGCTGTAGATTTAACCTAAGCTTTCACAATGATTTATTCCAACATTCTGATAGGGCTGCTTGGGCAATTGTGATACAGCACCATAGGTAACGATACAATGCTGCCTGTTGTCCAGCTCAAAACACAGTTTATGTCTGGCTTTTCCCCAACCCATAAGTTTTTGGTCATTTGTTTATTTTTAAGATTTTTTTGTGCTTCACCCTAATATATTGATTCAAAGGAGCATTACTGATATTGAACAAAATTGTTCGGAGGATTGATTGACTTTCTGCACTAAGGAGGCACAGAAGTATTTTTGTGTTAACATCATAATGAAAAACTGAGTGATTCTCATGCTGAGTGATTTATTTTTTTTTCCTTCAGTAAGTAGGAAAAGTGAATAATTTGAAAGTAGCTGTGATCAACTAATCTATCTACATGTTAAAATAGGGAAGTATATTTTCACAATGTAATCATTTTAATTTTAACATTTATTCTTGAACAGGCACGGAAACTGGATGTGTATTTTGAGTATGAGGAAAAAATAATGAGCAAGTCCACTCTCGATAAATCTCTCTTGGACATGATTTCTGACCCTGATGGTAAGTACTGAAAATCTGAATTCGGTATAAACCAGTTTTCTCTGTTTTTGATGGAGAATCAAGTAGGGGCCCATTGACTCTGCAATTTTCCATCTCACTTGATCAGTCAGATTAGTGGAGTGCATATACAATACACTAGACTTGTAATGAGAAGAGGTTTTTAAAACAGCTAGGCAATTCACTCTTTAGACTAAATCCAAAATCATGACAGGAATTTTGCCACTCCTACAAAACCTTTTCTGGCTCTCGCACCAAAAGAGCTTGTCAAGTGACAATACTAAGAGAAAAGGCAGAAAGCCATGCAAGAAAAATAAGTCAGTAGACTGGTAGAGGTCTGTGCAAAAGCTTTACAGAAAATTATGCTGGGTAAAGACTGGAAATAGTAACAATTTATTCATGACTGAACATGAATATATCACTATTGATAGCTGTGAACGTAAGTAATTATCAATATATAATCTATAAAATAGTCTCATAAAGACAGTTACCATGGATCAAAGCTTATTGGGTCAAGTAAATATTTCAACATTGAATTTTACGCACAATTAATATTTATGATTACATTATACTCTCAGTATATATGGCACTGGAGATAACTAACTGTGCCACAAAATCTCAAAAGAGCTTACTTGCTAAAATGCAGTACAACATAAAATAATATGTTTTGCAAAATAGGTGTGTTTAAACAATTTTTGAAGTAACTAAAACTGTGCTTGTAGTACTTTAATTTGGAGTCTGTTCAAAGCATATTTGGGGCATGAAAAAAGGCACTATATTGGGAGTGGGTGAAGGATGGAGAGGTTAAGAGATAAGCTTGGTTAAAGAGAAGTTAGGAGAATGTTTTGGGAAGGGTTTGCAATGCCTCATAGGAGCCGGTTCAGCATCACATGATGCTCCATCCCATCATTCCATGGGCATCCTACTAGGTTTCCAGGTGCCTTTCAACTGGTAACCTGCAAGCCAACTATCTCTGTCAGAAAGCATGGATCCTCAATTGCTCTTCAATATTGTACTGTGCCTTATAAACACAAGGCTATAAGAGGAGTCCAGCGGGGGAACTATTGAGCTGAGGGAGGCCTTGAAGGAGTATGTTACCAATGAGTCACAGTAATATGTTTTACGGTAGTGTGCTGAGCCTGGCATTGCTTGTTTGCACTGTGCTATGAACCTTGTAATGATTGCTGTATGTGCCCAACTGTAACAATGCACATACACCTATTACTGTTGTCTTGAATGTTAGCAGCAGTCACCATGTGATGATGAATAATAACGATAAATTCAGTTTCTGTAAGTAGATTTTTATTCCACACCCATGCAAACATACCTATATAATGCTGAAGTAAACTTCATACATGCAGGGGAGAGTATCTTTAAAGGGGATGGAACAGGCATCAAGCATGTACACCAACGAGGCTCTCACAGCTGAGTGCACATGCGGCTGTCATATTTAATCTTCTGCGGGGTGGAGTGTCTTGGGTACTGCTGTGGCCCCAGAAGATACGTGGAATGGGAGGTGGGATGTAGGGAAGTCCTTGTGATTCTCTTCCCCTGCCTCCCTACTGTGATTTCTAGCCACAGACCCACAGCCTCATCTCCCCACAGACCCAGGAGATCCAGCACCTCCCATATACTCCAGGCAGGAGCTGCATGGAGCTGGCATGCTCGGCTGGAGGATTGCTATGTGAGCTCTCCACAGCAAGCAAACAGAGCAATTTCAAAACTTCCTGGGGCTTTAAAAGGGGAGGGGCGCATGCCTGGGTACCTGGCTGGAGGGCAACAGAGTTCAAAACGGTGACCAGAGCGGTCACGGTGGGCATTGTAGGATACCTCCTAGAGGCTACTTAGGGTGACGTAAGCAATGCAGCATTTACACTGATGCTGTGTCTTTCTAACTACATCACCTTAAGCTCTATGCCTCCTCAAGGTGGTTTTATTATGTTGGCATAGCAGGAGAGTTAAACCAGTGGGAGGAGCATTGCACTGTGTACACCTCCATAGTTAGGTCGATGTAAGCTGCCTGTGTCGACTTAACTTTGTAGCATAGTCAAGCTCTAAGTTCAACTGGGAAAAGGCCGCTTTATACTGCACTCTGTCAGGGATGCCAACTGATACACTATAGGGGTTTAGTGCAAGGTGACTATGACAGTGCAAGCAGTTTTTTTTTTTTCTTTTTGGGAAGTTGTCTAAGGGGAGTAGTCGATACTGGTGATAAGTGGGGGTGAGTCTGGCCTGTATGCCTGCCAGCCACTACTGCTAACAGTGGGAGGACATCTCACTCCTATGCCAGAAGTTTGCCTCCATCAAGCCTAGCAGCTGACGTCTGAACTGTCCTCTAAAGAGTTGGAGACCAGTGGTTAGAACAGAGTGAGGCGAAAAGCAGTGTCCTGCACAGCCAAAAAAACGAAACATGTTTAGGAAAATGCAACTTAGGCACTATGAATGAGGAAGGGAAAGTGCTACTAGACATTATATATTGCCAACCAGTGGATGATAACCAATACATGGTTCCAAAAGGGGACGAATCATTTAGTTCTGTACATCAGTGGTGCAAACAAAAGCCAGATCGATAAGAGGTTAGTGAGGAAATCTCAGCGGAGTGGAGTTATGGACTGCAAAGTGATAGCTAGTGAGAAATCAGCACAAGCCTCTTGTGGCAAAGACTGCAGTTCAGCACCTGGTAAGGAAGGAACTAAGCTCAAAAGAAACAGGATTAAAGTATGTAGTGTTGTTATAGCCTTGTCCATCCCAGGATATTGGGGAGACATCTTTCATGAGACTAATTTCTGTTCATGAAAGAAAAAAGATTATAGAAGTGCTTGTTAAGGGAAAAGACCGGCAAAGAAGCTTATGCAAGCAGTACAGGATAAATATTGGGAAATAAATTTGGTATCTGTTGAAGAGAAAAGCTGGTTTGTGGCTGTGGAAGAGGCTCGTGGACAGTACGGATGGGGAAAACAGAGGAATGATGGTGGACTGAAGTGCAGGTGACAATCCAAAACAAGAAAATGGCATGTAAAGAAAAATAAATTCATGGAGCATAAATTAAAGTGAATACAAAGAAGCAAAGTGAGCTGCCAAGCAAGAAGTGAAGGAGGTCAAAGAGAATGCTCTAGATAACCTGTGCAGCTACCTTGTAAATGACCTGTAACTGGCAAAAAGATGGATAGCATTGCAAAGAGATGTGAAGGGAAGGACGGTGCTATTGCAACACTATTTGTAAAAGATGACCAGATAACGAAGACTGTTACAGCAGCTGGATGTGATGACATGACAGTGGGTCTGGTGAAAGTCCTGGGCAAGAGAAGAATAAAATGGATGAGCATAGTGGTTAAAGCCTTATGGAAAGACAAAAGCATTCCCAAAGATCAATCACAAGCCTATTTTGGTCCTAATACGTAAGAACGGAAGCATCCATGAAAGCAGAAACTATTGAGGGATAAAGTTACTGTCATACGGGCTGAAGATTATGGAATACATGTTAGATGTTAAGATTAGGTGGATGGTGGAACCCCTCCTTGAGCAAGAACAGTTTGACTTTAGAAAAGAACGAGGAACCACAGATTCCATGTTTGTAATCTGGCAAGTGATAAAGAAGTGGCTAGAGCACCAGCAGGATAGCTTCTGGGCTTTTACAGACCTAGAAAAGGCATACAATAAAGTAGGCAGAAGGATGCTCACAGTGGTGCTGAGAAAATCGATTGTGTCTGAAGATTTAATAACTATGGTGAATGCTATATATATAGTGATGCAAAAATGTTTTGAAACAGAAAGCTCCTTTGAAGTGAAAGTCAAATTGCACCAGGAGTTGGCCCTAAACCTGCTGCTGTTTATCCTATTGATGGACCTAATCAGCAGGAAGATTCCAATGAGAAAAGGTGAGATGCTGCTACATGGAGATGACAAAATAATGAGGGCATCCTCAAAAGAAGATATAGAGAAAATAGTAAACCAGTGGTATGAACAACTAAGTAGGCATGGAATAAAAATGAGTATGACTAAGACTTAGGTCATTTGGGTCAGAAGAGGTGCACGGGGAAACTGGATATAGAGATTAATGGAGTATGACTCAGCCTGGCTGAGTAGTTCAAGCACCTGAGAAGCTGGATAACAGAAAACAATGAGCTTGCATGTGAGATACAGTCTAGACTGGAGAATGCTGGAAGAGTGAGGAATAACATCTCAGATGTTGTGTATGACAAGCATATGCCACTGAAACTGAAATCCCGATTATATAAAAGTTTTACCCCTCTATACTATATAGTGCAGAAGCCTGGGCTGTAAAAAAATGGCAGGTTCAATGCCTACAGGTGTTTGAAAACAGATACACGAAGGGACAGATCGTGAAATGAAAGCATTAGGTTGGAAATCAAAGTTCATGATGTGGCTGGCAAAATCCAGGAAGCATGACTTCACTGGTTCAGGCACATAAAGCGGATGAATAAAGAGAACTTGGGGAAGATAGCATGGCAGGAGAGGGTGGTAGGAAAGAGACCCTGAGGAATGCCGAGGAAGCAATGAATGGATTGCATCAAAGATAGTAAGCAGGTGGACCCTAGTGCCACCTCAAACAGACAAAGATGGCAGATGTTTGTATGATGATCTGACCCAGATGATGGGTTAAGAGGGGAAAGAAGGAAGACTAATGAGAGCTGAGAAAATCAGAAAATTGGTGGTCCTAGAAGGTGGAAGTGACTGGAAAAATTAAAAATATGGGGGGGAGATAAGGTGGTGATTAGACAAAAGGGAACTCTGAGTTGGGGAAAAGTAGTAGAGGATGTCTTCACCATGAACTGGTCAACTGAGTTCCACCTCAGTAGGTAGAAGATCCAGTCCTTGATTAAGAATAAGTGACACGTGGAGCCATAATTAAGTTGGAGACAATATGGTGATACAGAGGACGAGCTAAACCTGACATTGAAATCAAGAGCAGGAGAAAGTTGTTAATTATTCTGACAAGGAGAGGTGAGAGAAGAGTTTTGTTAGAATAGACTTCTAGGGAAGGGAGGAAGTGGGATGTACTGAAAATGGCAGATGAGAAGAAAAGCGAAACAAGGCCACTGCCACTTACAGTACGGGAGACTGAGAAAGAGTAGAACCCCCACGGTGCAGCTTCTGAAACAGTGAGAGGTAGACAGTAAAGTTTCAATGATAGCAAGCAAGTGGAAGTTATGGGATATGAAACTTGTGTACAGTATTGATTGTTGAGGAGGGCAAGGAGCAGCAGGTGAAAGTGAGATTGACTATACCAGTGGCAGAGCAGAAGGAGTGTAAAGTAAAACTCTGCAAATAATGGATATTTCAGTTCTCTGGCAACTCTGAAAAAATTAAAAAGTTTTGTTTTGGGTCTAATGGAAAACAAATGTTTTTGAAATTTTTGGCAAATTGAAAAGTTGGAAAACATTTTGAAGCATGTTGAATGAAATGTTTAGTCAAACCTGGCATTTTTTCTTTAGATTTTAGGCATTTTAACAATGTGAAGGAAACTAGGTTCAGAAAACATCAGTAGGAGGAGGTGGTGTCTCACATTGTGATCGTGCCCTAGGCACTGGGATATTCTGATGTGGTTCTTTCTCAGTCTATTCTGTTGGAGCTGTTATATTTTGTATAAATAGTCATTGGAGCAGGGACTTGAACCTGGATGTCCCAAATCCAAGGTGAATTCTCTAGACACAAGGCTAAAGAAACATTCTCACTATCTGTCCTGGCCCAATAGCTTATTTAGTGTCATCATGACTGACTATGAATTGTCAATGAATAGTCATTGGGTCAGAGAAAGATAGTGAGACTGAGGTCTTGTCTACACTACACAGGTTTGTCAACACAAGGTACACCAACGATCAAAAACTGCTATAATTACGTCACTTGTGCGTGTTGGCAGAGCACGTCCGCGGTTGATGCTCTAGCATCAACAGTGACAGCAGTGCACTGTGGGTAGCTATTCAATTGTGCTGCTCGCCACCTTCTGTAGCTAGGAGTTGTGGGAAGGTGGAGTGGATCACAGTGCAGCATGGGCGAGGGCTCAATGTCCCATGATGCAGTTTTTTCCGTCTGATCATTCGATGGGCTTCCGACTGCGTTTCATGGCATTTTTCAACAGCCCCTGTTTACTGTGCACCTGCCATCTCTGTCTGAAAAGATGGATCCCACATTGCACTCTCCTGTTGTGGTCGCTGTTATGAACACATTGTGAATGGTCATGCAGTGTATCATGAACTCCCAATCTGAACAGGATCAGAGTTGCCGGCTGTGTGCTATGGAAAGAAACAACACCAGATTACTTTTGGCATTCACAAAGCAGCTGCACACAGTGGACCATCGCTTTTGGGCTCAGAAAACAAGCATTGAGTGGTGGGATCACATCGTTATGCAGGACTGGGATGACGAGCAGTGGCTGCAGAACTTTTGGATGTGGAAAATCACCTTCCAGGAACTGTGTGTGGAGCTCGCCCAGAACTGCGGTGCAAGGACACCAAATGAGAGCTGCCCTCTCGGTGGAGAAGCACATTGAAATCACTGTGTGGAAGCTGGCAACTCCAGACTGCTACCCAGTCAGTCACAAATCAATTTGCAGTCGGGAAGTCCACCACTGGGGCTGCGCTTAACGCAAGTGTGCAGAGCCATTAATTGCATCCTGCTACGAAAGACTGTGACTCTTGATAATGTGCGTGAAATAGTGGATGGCTTTGCAGCAATGGGATTCCCTAACTGCGGCAGAGTGATAGATGGCATACATATCCCAATTTTGGCCCCAGACCATCTTACAACAGCAGCAGGGACTGTCTTTTTGCTGCATGTTTGTACAGTGTCTAGCACAATGGGGTCCTGGTCAGTGATGGGGACTCCTAAGCAGTACCACAACACAAATAATCACATTTTTGCACATAAATAACTTAATTATGCTAATGAATGCTAGGTGTGTGATTCTAAATGAGAATAGATGCACAAGAATGTAGTGGTGGTGGTGATGCTAAGACTTGACTCCAACATGCATCAGACTTACAGGTAGCTTGAAATGAAGTGCAGATGACTGGGAAGGAGTTTGTGCCATATATCATTTATTTTCCCTCTGAAAGACTTGCATTTGATCCAGACATGTTGTATTATCAACTTTCATAGTCTAAATGTTGTATAATTTTCCTCAGCGAAAACTGCAATGGTCTTCAGAATTGGAACATACTTATACATAATTGGTAGCTAACCTACCAACAGATTTGTTACATTGTTAAAAATTGTTTTGTTTCAAAAAATGTGCCATAGTCTGAGCCTCATGCAAATGTGCATAAAAATGATATTAAGCATACTTCCTATTTTACAAGAATATTGTAGTGCTCATTACATTGACTTTGCTTATTAAAGCTATTATGGCATTTGGAAAGAATTCTGAGTAACTTCATCTGATTCTGCAATGTTTTTTTCAATTTAACAATGTCTGTTTTGTTAGCATATCCAGTAAAGGAGCTGGAGACTTTTTTTTTTTTGGGTGGTGGTGGAAAAAGGTCAAAATGGCTGTATTTATAGTGTTTGCTTGACGTAAGTAGAGAGGCTTGAATAATGTCTAGCCAAGGACACCTGCTTCAGTAAATTTCCAAATAGACAGTGATCAGCAGTACCAAATGTCTCTTGTTCAGTAGTCTTATTTTAACTGAAAAGTAAAATGTTACTCTAGTCCAATAAAATATGTAGGTGGGCTTTTCTAAACATATCTGGAATTAAGTGTTTAAAGTGTTAACTTTGTACTTTCTCCTTTGTGCCACTGATACTTTACTTATGTTTACTCTGTTTTTGCAACAACATCAATACGTTATTTTTTAAAGAGTTGACAATCGTTTTCTATATGCCAGACATTTGCATTGTTTATTTGTATCAGATACCTGCAGGACTCTCTGTCATATTTCAGGTACCATTTCCATTCTATGTAGGGTCACCAAACAGCAAGTGTGAAAAATTGGGACGGAGGTGGGGAGTAATAGGCACCTATATAAAAAAAAAAGCCCCAAATATCGGGACTGTCCCTATAAAATTGGGACATCTGGTCACCCTAATTCTATGTGAAATTTGTATTATTTTTTCTAGAGATATCAGTAAAATCAGAACTTGTATCTTCCACGTCCCTTCCCCATCCTAAAACACACAGTTCAATTTTAGGAAAGAGTTTTACAACTTTGTGTGCCATCCTTGTTTTTGCTAAGCACGTCTGTTTTGGTTGCATTTCCATTTCCAAGTTTCATGCATTTATATTCTGTCCTGTGCACTTGTGTGTGTACAGACACTTATGGGAGTGACAGAGTATTTACATTTTGACTCATGGATAAGAGAGGTGAAGAACAGAGTCAATGAGTAGGACAGAGGAAATTATGAAATCCTAGATATTGTTGGGACCCAGATGGTATGACATTCCCGTGGGCAATGAAATGAAAAAAACACTATAAACGTGTGGGAGATATTAAGATTTTTTTATTTGTTTATTTATTTTTTGCCAAAGCCTCATGTAAATTTCTGAAGTTTATGAGGGTAAAGATTTCATTTCAGTCAAACTTTAGGTCTTTGTAGCAAAACTGAATAACTCATAGAGTAAAAGTAATTATGATATGCTCTGTCTTCTACTACTACAGAAGTTTGGTACATCATAGATTACCCCAGCAGAACTACTCCAAGCCAAGCCAGTTATTATACATAACTACTCTTCAGAGGTTTTGAGCTATTCTAAGGCAGTTTTTCAGTGAAGTTGTTGAGTGGGTATTTATCACTTTATAGACAACATAAACATTTTTTGTTGTATAACCTTTTCTAAACTCATTACAATTTTTGTTATGATCCAAGGGCTCAATATATGTAATACAGAATAGTACACTACATAGTAAGATAGTTTATAACTTGATTTGAAAAAAAGAAACCCTTGTTTTTCTTCCATAGCTGGAACTCCAGAAGACAAGATGCGATTGTTTCTTATCTATTACATAAACTCAGTGCAGGCACCGTCAGAGGTATGTTCTTTGTATCTTAATAAAACAAAAATAATTGGGAAAATTTGTGCTAAATTGGTATTTCATAAGGAATGAAATGAATGCCTATGCCAGACACCTATTTTTTCTTCTCAAGAAAAATATAGTACAGTCTTGTAGGATTGAATCTATTTACAGTCAAAGTTTTACAGAAGTATTTATTACCACCAGGGATATTACTGCACAGTTATAAAATATAGCTAAACACTTGGATCATGATAATGTGGCTATGATTCAAAGAGTAAGAGTGTCACTTCTTAAAATATTTAAATCAAGTTTACACCAGCAAAATTTGGTACAGTTTCTGCTATTGGGGTACATTATTCAGTTGAGATGGACATTACAAAACACTTTCCACTTTTTACTCCATCCGTGACCATCCAGAAAGAGTTGCATTTACTGAACAACAAATATATTTCTTGGGACTGTGCACTAAAATGGTTTCTAACTCTTTGATCCCTTAGTAACCCAGAAAGCATTTTTTGCATATATTTCTTCTGAAACTAATCTGTGTAAGATTATTATTATTTGTTTTTGTGCCACAGGCATGAGAGAAAAACACATAAACAATAGAACCCAGAGGTTCTGGACACCAGTGTGTTAGTACCACCATTTCTGGCACCCCACAAGACACAAGCCGTACCATGCTGTGTAATTATGAAATGTTAATCTGACACATTCGCTAATTCTTAGTGCACAGGATTTAACCATATGGCTCCTGTTAAATAAATTTAATTAAACTCTACTGTGTCAAATTCCAGTATAATGTAAACTAGGTTTTAAAATAGATCCAGCCTGAATTACAAATCATATTTTGGTGATGTTTTAATTGTGTGAATTATTTACAACATTAAATAACGTAATAACTAAAGTTGGGGTTTTTCAAAACAGCTTACGGTAGTTAGGCACCTTGAAGTTCATTGCCATTTCAATGCCTGCCTCCCTTAAGCTTCTTTGAAAATCCCAACCTATTTTTTAAGACATTTTAAGTCCTATGCTCTTACGTTGTGGCTAAGAGGCTCAGCACAGAACTCACAGCTCAGGGAGAGTGGAGGCATATGGTGGTTTTAAGCAGTCTTATGCCCTTCTGATCCTGGGTTGCTCCAGGGACTGACCGGATCTCCAGCATAACTTAGACAACCCTGTCCGAGTTACCCGACAGGCAAGAGCACTGCCCAAATCTCTGCAGTGCTGAGTGCTGCAGCTCCCAGCATACATCCTTCACTGGGGCTTGCAAAGGAATCTTTAGGAGGCAGGTTTACAGCTATGTTCATCAGAGTGTGCTACAGGGGACATCTCCCCAAGCCAGTTTCAGGGCTTTTAGGGTCTCTTTATGCTGCTTTTGCCCTTTTATGTGAAATGAAGGGAACAAATGGAGGTGAAGCTCTCAAGCATTGTTAGAAATCATAATAATTGGAAATCATTTCCTTATTTTCTTACCTACCAAAACTGTAGCTTGGGATTTGTTGATATCGTAAATAATTAGTTTATCGTAAAGAATAGCTCATTTAACAATGCCAGCAGCTGCAGGGAAAAAAATTTAATGCAGATAGTTCTGCGATGTGTTCTGTACTGTCATGTTTTACAATTTTCAGATAAATGTAACTGCTGAACATCTGCTTGAAAAGTTTAGAAAGATTTGGCTATCTCAGAAGCAGCCTAGATTTTTCTAAAATCTGTCTTCACTTTTTGCTGTTATTTTATTTAAACTATATATCTAATTCCACTTAATGTTTTAATATGGTAAGTAGAATATACAGAAATAATTTTTCTCAATACTGAAAATAACCCAGTGTTAAAATCCATTACAATATATCAGGTGATTCTAGAAGCTGTTATTGAAACAATTCTGATGAATTCAGATAGAGAAAAGTAGAATAAATATCTGAACAAAATAAGTCACCATGAAGAGTGTGATAGAATGTTGTTGTTTCTTTTTGTAGTAATAACTGTAATATATCACTTTACAAAAGTTAATTCAGTGTGAATAGGACTTCTTCACTGGCATGTGGTGATCATGGTCACTTGTTTTCATTTATAAGTTCTTATTCTTCTTCAAGTGATGGTCCCTATTGTATTCCACAAGGTTTACACATGTTCACCATGCATCCAGATTTGGAAAATTTGAAAATAGTGTCCATTGGTCCATTCATATGCCCTCGCTTGTCCTGTGCTTCCATCCAAGGCGATAAAGGGTCGGGCAGACTGACCAAGTCTTTAGTTCCTTCTCACACCGCACATGGTCTGGATCAGAACTCTGTGTCCTCATCTCTAGTTGGGAGATAAGGAAGCACTCCCATAAGCATGGGACTAAGTCTTTGTCCAAATCAAAGAAGATGGATTCTCCTTCCACCCACTCGGCCCAAGGACACAGAGAACGTTCTAAGTCCCACAGGCATGAGAGAAAAACACATAAACAATAGAACCCAGAGGTTCTGGACACCGATGCGTTGGTACCACCATTTCTGGCACCTCACAAGACACAAGACCGTCTCTCACCGGGAAAGATCACAGTGCTGATACCAATAACTGGGAAAGAGAGTGCCTCTCACCAGGGAGATCCGGAACCGTAGCTGGACCCAGACCTTCCTGGATCCGGAATCTCCCCCTCCATCAGGCCAGTCCACTTCTACAGTGATTATATCTCCACCAAGAGACTGCTTCCAATAAGGGTTCCCTCACCTTTCGCACCGATGCTTTACACTCTTCCATTGGCTCCGATAGTACCACCATTAGAACTGGAAGCTGAAAAATGTCTCCACTTGGCAAAATGGAAATGTTTCACTTCCTGGACTCAGTGCCATCACCTCAACACCATCTCGATCCCTACTGTCCTGGACTACCTCCTGGAACTGAAGACATCAGGCCTTCCTCTCAGGCCTGTCCGGGTCCACCTGTGGATTGGTGCGTGGTATTTACCCATCCCACCACCACCCACTTCTTGAAAGGCACCTTGAAAGGTGCTGAACAGCTTCCCGCCTGTGCTCAAACCCCTTTTTCCCCCCCCCCACCCAGAAAACTCAATTTTGTGGTCTCCGCCCTCACCGGGGCCCCCCCTTTGTGCATCTGACCACGTGCTCCCTCTCCCACTTCTCCATGAAGGTCATCTTCCTCATGGCTATCACTTCTGCTAGGCGAGTCAGCAAATTGGCAGCTATGATGGCCAACCGTGCATGCCCCCCACATGTGGTTTTTCATAAAGACAAGATTTCCTTACACCCTTCAACCCAAATTCCTCCTGAGGATGGTCTCCGAGTTCCACCTCAACAAATGGATTCACTTCCCAGTCTTCCGTCTTAAGCCGCTTGCCGCTCTTGTGGATAGGTCCCTGCATTCACTTGGGAATAAATGGTCAGTTTTCAGAATGGATAGAGGTAAATAGTGGTGTCCCCAGGAGTCTGTACTGGGACCAGTACTTTTCAACATATTTATAAATCATATGGAAAAGAAGTAAACAGGTGGCAAAATTTGCAGATGATACAAAACTACCCAGTTAAGTACAAAGCAGACTGTGAAGAGCTACAAAAGGACGTCACACAACTGGGTGACTGGGCAACAAAATGGCAGATGAAATTCAGTGTTAATAAATGCAAAGTAATGCACATTGGAAAACATAATCCCAACTCTACATTTTAAATGACGGGGTCTAAATTAGCTATTACCACTCAAGAAAGAGACCTTGGAGTCATTGTGAATAGTTCTCTGAAAACATCCACTCAATGTGCAGTGGCAGTCAAAAAAGCTAACAGAATGTTGGGAATCATTAAGAAAGAGAGAGATAAGAAGACAGAAAATATATTGCCTTTATACAAAACAATGGTACGCCCTCATCTTGAATACTGCGTGCAGATCTGGTTGCCCCATCTCAAAAAAGATATATTGGAATTGGAAGAGGTACAGAAAAGGGCAACAGAAATTTTTAGGGGTATGGAACAGCTTCCATATGAGGAGAGATTAATAAGACTTGGATTTTTCAGTTTGGAAAAGAGACGACTAAGAGGGGATATGATAGAGGTCTATAAAATCATGACTGGTGTGGAGAAAGTAAATAAGGAAGTGTTATTTATTCCTTCTCATAACACAAGAACTAGGGGTCCCAAATGAAATTATTAGCAGGTTTTAAACAAACAAAAGGAAGTATTTTTTCACACAATGCACAGTCAACCTGTGGAACTCTTTGCCAGAGGATGTTGTGAAGGCCAAGACTATAACAGAGTTCCAAAAAGAACAAGATAAGTTCATGGAGGATAGGTCCATCTATGGCTATTAGCCAGGATGGGCAGGAATGGTGTCCCTAGCCTCTTTTTGCCAGAAGCTGGGAATGGGCAACGAGGGATGGATCACTTGATGATTACCTGTTTTGTTCATTCCTTCTGGGGCATCTGGCTTTGGCCACTGTCAAAAGAGAGGATACTAGGCTAGATGGACCATTGGTCTGACCCAGTATGGCCGTTCATATGTACTTATGACGTCTGCCATGTGCTTGCATTCTTCCTCAACAGAACCCATGCCTTTCATGCCTGTTCATGGCCATTGTGGACAGACCCCAGGGCTAAGCCCTATATTCTCAGTGCATCTCAAAGTGGGTTTCTGCATGCATCCAAGTGTGCTATACATGGCTAACGCTCCACTGCCTGGCAGGATTATGGAACATTCTACACAGGTGCAAGTGGTCACATCTGCCTCCCTGGCACAACATCTGCCGAGCAGCAACGTGGCATTCAATGCATACCTTAACCACCCATTACTCCATCACCCAGAGGGCAGCATAATTTGCAGCTGTGAACCATGCCGTCCCGCAGACCGCAATACCTCTCGCATCCTTGCACCCCTCCCTCCGCACTGATCACTGCATAATACTCACCCGCATTTGGAATACGTATAGGGACCGTCACTCAAAGAGGAGGAGGTTACTTATCTGTAACTGAGATTCTTTGAGATGTGTGGTCCCTATTTGTATTCCAATACCCACCCTCCATCCCCTCTGCTGCAGACCATGCTGCTCAATGTTAAGAGGGTGGCTGAGGGGGCGCCATCCCGCACACCCTCATAACTTCTCCTGGAACACAAGGCTACGTATGACATATGTGTGGGTCAACAGATACTGCTACAGAAATCTTCCGACGTATTGTGCATATGTGCACCGATGTTTGTAATACAAATACGGACCACACATCTTGAAGAACCTCCAGTTATAGGTAAGTAACCTCCGTGAGCTGTAGCTCACGAAAGCTTATGCTCAAATAAATTGGTTAGTCTCTAAGGTGCCACAAGTACTCCTTTTCTTTTTGAGAATACAGACTAACACGGCTGTTACTCTGAAACCTGTCACATTGACCAAGTTATTTGCCTTTCTGTGTTTTTTTTTTTCCCCAAAGCCACACCAGGAAGATGCTCTCCATATCTTGGACATTAGAAAGGCATTAGCCTTCTATTGGTACAGAACCAATCCATTTAGAAAGTCTCCTAGAGCGTTTATACCAATTGCAAACAGGTCCATCAGATCCACAGTCTCCACCCAAAGACTTTCAAAGTGGGTTTCTAGTTGTATTCTTATTTGTTACCAGGCTGCTAATGTTCAGCCCCACCCTCCCTCCCAACCAGAATAATAGCCCATTCTGCAAGATCTTAAGCAGCCTCCATGGCACTATTACAAAATGTTTCAGTTGCTGCTATTTGCAAAGCAGCAACCTGGGCATCACTGCACACTTTTTTCCAAACACTACATCCTGGTATACACATGTAGATCAGACACTGCTGTTGGTATGCAGTCCTTTCTTTAGTGTTGGATCCAGTTCCAAGGCCCCCTCTTCCTTTAGTGGCTAATCCTCAGAAGTCACCTGAAGTGGAGCACCCATAGGGACACTTCTCGAAGAAGGAGAGGTTAGTCACTTTGTGCAATTACTGGAGTTCTCTGAGATGTGTGTCTCAATGGGTGTTCAGTTACACACACCCCTTCCCTTCTGCTTCAGCATTTCATCTTGTGGGACTTTATGGTAGGGAGGGTGGTTCACCCACGCAGCTACGTATATCCTCTGTGTGAGCCATGAGTATGTTTGGAGCTTGTGCGTGGGCCAAATGGGCACTGCTACTGAAAATCTCTGATCAAAGGCACATGAGGCGCATGCACACCTGAAATGGAGCACCCATAGGGGTACATATCTCGAAAAACTCCAGTTGCTGCACCAGGTGATTGTCCTCTCCTTTCTCCTATCAACAATCCTGCAAGTGACAAATAGGCTGTCACACGCTAGATATTTACCTAGTATGAAAGTAATTTATATTTCAGTAACATCACTTGAATGTTATACAGTGACTTTTAGAATGTAATCCTATAAATTATATTCTTGATGGAAACTACTCTCTGCCAGTGTTTTAAGTCTGGTTGCTCTTTTTTACATAACAAGAATCAGTTTATTCTGCACAAAAGAAAAATAAATATGATTTTGATTTTCTGAATGTGCTTTGGTTTTAGTATGAACACAATAAAATATGCTACTTTTATTACCGGCTATTCTGATCATGAGTAATTGTGTGAAGATGGCTTTTCAATGACAGACGTGCAAGAGACTGAGGATTTCGATTTAGGTTTCACCTAAAACAGTCTGTTAACTTTATTTGCTTTCAAATATTCATAAGTTCATTTACACTTTATGTTGGGGGTCTGATAGGTCTAAGATTTTTTTGTGCCACCTACCCAAGACACAAAGCCCCAAGTGCAATTTCAATCCCCTAGCTGTGTGGGAGGTGTGGTAAGAATGTACAAGCAAGACCCAGGATAATTACTGTGTAATTACCTGCAATTTTTACCCCTCAACCCCAGGATTCATGGTAGAAGAAAGTAGCATTTGGGATTAAGGAAGTCTGTGGGCTAGTGGTGAATTAATCCACTCTAGCTATAGAGAATGGATGAAGAGATAGACAGTAGTTGGAGGCAGTTTTTACAGATGGGGCTGGCAAATCTTCTCAGTGCATTAGTTCCCCATCTGCAAAATGGGGGTGATAATGCTACCTCATTTCACATAGTTGTCATAAACATAAATTAATGTTTATGAAGCACTTAGATGCTGTAGTGATGAGCGCCATAGAAAAGCCCATGAGGAAATTAATAATTCTGTCTTCAGAGCAGGTTTTGAATAGTGTGCAGTAAATAAGGCATAGAAATAATGAGGAAAAAACAAAATATTGAATAGCTGATCATTAAGTGAGCATTGTCTTTTCTGTGGCTTTGAATGAGGCAGGGGTCCTCTGGACCAATTAGTATATGATCATGTAATTAAAGACCATCATATATATGTCCAGGAGGGCTGAATTAAGGCTAAATGTGTACATCTGGGAACAAAGAACGTATTCCATACTTACAGATGGGAGACTGTCCTGGGAAGCAGTGAGTTTGAAATAGATTTAGGGGTGGGGGTGATAATCAGCTGAACATGAGCTCCCAATTTGATGCAGTGGCCAAAATAGCTGATGCAATCCTGAGATGCGTAAACAGGAATCTCGAGTAGGGGTAGAGACATTATTTTACCTTTGTATTTGTCACTGGTGCAACTGCTGCTGGAAGACTGTGTCAAGAATGTTGATAAATTAGAGAGGGTACAGAGAAGAGCCCCAAGGATGATTAAAGGATTAGAAAGCCTGCCTTAGTGATACTCAAGGAGCTCAGTCCATCTAGCTTGACAGAAAGAAGGTTAAGGGGTGACTTGATTACAGTCTACAAGTATCTACATGAGGAACAAATATTTAATGGGCTTTTCAATTTAGCAGAGAAAGCTATAACATGATCCAATGGCTAACAGTTGAAGCTAGACAAATTCAGACTGGAAATAAGGCATACATTTTTAAGGGTGGGAGTTATTAACCATTGTAACAATGTACCAAGGGTCATGGTGGATTCTCCATCACTGACCATTTTTAAGTCACATTGGATGATGTTCTAAAAGATATGCTCTAGGAATTATTTTGGAGAAGTTCTGTGCCCTGTTGCTATACAGAAAGTCAGAGTAGATGATCACAGTGGTCACCCTTCTGTCCTTAAAATCTGTGAAAGTTGCACTGGTCTTTACTTTTCTCTGAAATCTGGGGGAAAGCAGAGACCAGGAGTTCAAGTCTTACCTCTAAGTGTTTTTTAAATTCACATGCAATTTACTGCGCTTATTAACCACAGTGTCAGGGTTCCCTCCCCACTCTGAACTCTAGGGTACAGATGTGGGGACACGCATGAAAGACCCCCTAAGCTTATTTCTACCAGCTTAGGGTAAAACTTCCCCAAGGCACAAACTTTTTGCCCTTGGACAGTATGCTGCCACCATCAAGTGATCTAACAAAGAATCTGTGAAGGGACCACTTGGAGTTCCTATTCCCCCAAGCCTTACACCCTGTTTCCTGGGGAGGCTTGAGAATAATATCCTAACCAATTGGTTACAAAGTGATCACAGACCCAAACCCCTGGGTCTTACGATCATAGAGAAATCAGTTAGGCTCTTAAAAGAAACAGAACTTTATTAGAAAGAAAAAAGGTAAAAGAAGCACGTCTGTGAAATTAGAATGGAAGATCTCACAGGCAGTCAGATTCAACACATAGAGAATCCCTCTAGGCAAAACCTTAAGTTACAAAAAGACACAAAAACAGGAACACACATTCCCTCCAGCACAGCGAATTTCACAAGCCAAAAATAAAATAAAATCTAACGCATTTTCTAGCTAGATTACTTACTAACTCTATAGGATTTGGATTGCTTGCTTTTTTGATCTGTCTCCGGATAGAGGTATCACACAGACAAACAAAGTCTCACCCTCTCCCCCCTTTCCCCCCCACCCCCCATTTGAAAGTATCTTGTCTCCTTATTGGTCATTTTGGTCAGGTGCCAGCCAGGTTACTTGAGCTTCTTAACCCTTTACAGGTAAGAGGATTTTATAGTACTGTATCAGAGCTTCTTAACCCCTTCCCTTTATATTTATGACACAGCCATGAACCCTAATCTAAGTGACAGTTATAGAAGAGCTGCTGAGCCCTGTCTCCTCTCACCATCTTTTAAATAAGTTAACAGAGAGCTTTTGCAAGGTCACTGAACGTGCAGAACTCAGGTCTCGAACATTAACAACCCTTATCTTATCCAGTATGCCACACTGCCTGTCAGTCACTAAATTACTTGTGGTTATCCTATCTCTAACCGCTATAAACTACACTCCTCTCCACGATCCAGGGATAGAATCCAAGATTATGAGTCAGGAGTAGAATACTGGCAAGCAGTTGTGTAACCCATTGGGAAAGTGTGTGGCTAATCTTCCTCCACTGGCTGGTCAACAAAAGAGCTAGCAGTTACTCCTGTTGTTCAAATATTAAGGGCTTATGCTAGGGATATGAAGATTAGGGGGTTCTGGTCTGTGTGGGGAAATGGTACAGTAGTTGCATAAGATTCCCATACAACTTACACTCTAGTTCAAAACCGTAATAGTTACCTGACACCAAATAACGTCGCAAATGCATTGAATGTGTTAGTCAGATGCTCCTTGATCTAACTGATATAGAAAAACATATGAGGGCACTCACTGTAAAGGATTTGCATTTCAAGCAAGTTGAGTACATATTGATTTTGGGTGTCCATTGGAGATGGAAGTGAAAACCTGAAGGATGTGTCCTGCCATAATCTTAACTATCTCTAAACGTAGTTTTTATTTGCCAGCTCCTAAAGTTAGTTTGAATTTTTTAAATTTTCTTTTCAAAAGCAAAGTAAGTTGCATTTATACTGCTTATTTAACATGTTTAGGGGAGAAAAATATCTACATATTTTGTCATCTGTCTATGCAAGGACAGTTTGATTTAGAATAGTGGAAAGCAGTTGTAATTCTCCTATGTATGATTTCAGGCTGATTTGGAGCAATACAAAAAAGCATTGACGGATGCAGGATGTAATCTTACTCCCTTGAACTATATAAAACAATGGAAGTAAGTTAAATTTTTCTTCTTCATAAAACTGCAGATAATTGTGGGGAAGTTGAAAACAGATACATAAACTACTGCAGCCAGGATTTGTGCAAATTGTGTATTTCTTTTAATGTCTAATGAATTGTGGTTCTTACATAATTTTGCTGTCACTTGTTTTACAATACATGTGAACACTTCTAAATTGAACTCTAACGTACATGAGAATGGTATTAAACTTGATTTTGAACAATACACTTGATATGTTTGTCTTGACACAAATGAGTAATTTGCTGAAGGCAACTGAGTGACTCAGTAGCAGAGCCTAGTTTAAATTCAGAATTCCTGGCTTTCTGATCCTTGGTTCAGTCTTGTGGGCCATCCTGCTTATCTATGTATGAAATATTAGATCTTATAAAAGGAGAAATCTATCTTTCATCCATCCTCATCCTGAATTCTAGGTACTATACTCTAATTTCTTTGGGTTTATAACTATATCTCATTATAGCTATAAGCTTTAGAATGGCAAAAGCTAGCATATTATGAAAGGGATGCATTCAGTTTTTAATAAAAGGAGAGAGATGTTTGTAATTTGCTCAATTATCCAATGACAGATTTTAGAGGCAGAGCCATTTCAATTCTCAGATGGCCAGGAGGTCTTCCACAATGGTCTTCATAGGAAGAGAAGATGTAGTAGTATAATGGTGAAAACAAATTCAGCACTTGATTATAACATTTCTTTAATAGGGCTTTTGCCAAGATGGCTTCAGCTCCTACCAGCTATGGAAACGCTACAGCTAAACCATTGGGGTAAGTTTTTTTTAATTCATCTACCAAAATTCTACCAAAAAGTAAATCTTGTATTATTTATTAATTTATTTTATAAGCACTGAGAGCATTCAGTAATAAATAACCTTTAAAATGACTGTTTTTATTAGATTCCACATAATAAAGCTGAAACTACAGATGAAATAAATTTAGCTATGTGTAGTTTAAAAAAAAAATGAGCTCAATCTTTTAGTTCTCCTTTGAGTGATGGTTCCTATTGTATTTCAGCATGGGTTTACACATGTACCCCGAGTCAAAGAATTTGAAATTAGTGTCTGTTGGTCTGCGCATGCGCCCTGGTTTACCTTGTACCTCCGCCGGAGGGGATAAAGAGCTAGGCGAAACGACTTTCTCTTCAGTTCCTTCTCACTACTGCATGGTCTGGGTTGGAACTTCCAGTTCTTCATTGCTTTGGCTTCATCTTACAAAATGAGATTGAGTTTTGTACATAGTTTTAACATCTTGTACAGTTTTTACAGATTGCAATTTGCTATTTTATAGACCTCTTACAGTTTACATTTAGTCTTTTCGGGGGACACCCCTCCTCCCCGCCGTACCCCCTTCAAGTTCCAGCCTATGCCCAGGACTCCGTGCTTCAAACTGTGCTTCCTGCCCAATATCCTTCTCAGTCAGCGATGCCCACCAGCATTGCCTATCCTGCTTTGGGGAAGTCTACATCACAGCAAGATGCAGTATCTGCCAATTGTTCCCCAGCCATATCCGAGAAGAGCAGGAACTTTGTCTCCAGAAATACCTCATGGAGAAGGTCATGAGGCCTCAATTGGACCCAGACCAGGGACACGCCTCCCCCCTCATAAATCAGCCTGATTCAGCCAGGAGTTGCCTTCTACTATGAAGTCTGACTCTGGTGCAGGAGAACCTGCCCCCACAGACCCGCTAGGGGGATCTTGGTAGGAATCCAGGAAACACTCTCATAAGCATGAGACTAATTCTTCCTCTAAATCCACTTCAAGGAAGTCAGATTAGGCTCTGAGCAAGCCCATCAGCTCAGAGCCCTGAAAACTTAGGACGTACTAAGTCCCAGAGTCATGACAAGAAAGCCCATAAGCATTGGGCTACATCAGTAATGAACCGTCAATACCATCATTGTCAGTACCTCCCAAACCCCGGGATCTGCCAGCACCAACAGAGACCAATCATCGTGAGTTTCACCTAACCACAGCACCTTCTGCCTTGGTAGCTACACAGTCTGCCCCAGCTCCAATGGCTTGAACAAGTAAAATCCCTTTCACACCAGGGAGATCTGAATCTGTTGCAACTCCACAGGACATTTTCACCTTCCCAGATCCGGAATTCCCTCCTTCATCCGGCCCCTCCATCTCCAGAGAGATAACACCACTGAGAGAATCTACTGCTGGAAGGAGTTTGTCACCTGTCCCATACACAGAATATAACTCTCCTCCAATGGCACTGAGGTGTACCACCACTGGAACCGAAATTGGCCTTCTTTTCATTGGGAGATTTTGAACCACCCAGTAAACTTTCACCACCCCCCATCCTATGTATCCTCCACTGCCCAAAAGACCTGCTCCTATTTGGGGCCAATCTCCACCTCTTTAACTTGGAGCCATTGATACACCATGAAGTGGGGGCCTCCATGACCACCTACTGATCGGTCCTACTGGCTATAGTAGGGACCTTGGGATCAGTTGCCCCCTGAAGAGTTGGTTCAGTCTGCTGGGGAGTCACCCCTTACTTCCCCTCTAAGGTATGCTCAGTTCTGTCCTTGGATCCTACAGAGGAGGAGGAGAATTACTCACCAGATCAGGCAGTTCTGCCAGAACCAGTAAGGTTACCATGCTTATCTCCAGACAAAGTGGTGACCCCTACATCTCCTTCTTGCCTTGATGACTTCAGCCAGTTCCAGGACCACCTTCACAGAGTTGCTGGAGAACTACAGATTCCTCTTGAAGAGGCCCACGACTCCCAGCACAAACTCTTAGACATCCTCCACTCATCCGGATCCAACAGAATAGCTCTCCATATTAATGAAGCCATGTTGGAGTGAGCAAGGACAGTTTGGCATGCCCCTGCCACCTGTGCTCACATCCCCAAGAGGGCAGAGAAGAATTATGTGCCAGCAAGGGGTGGAATCTTTGTTTTCTCACCCCACTTCCAACTTACTGGTCCAGGCCGCTTCTGAAAGGCCCTGACAGCAACATCCCCGGTCTCCTCTTATGGATAAAGAGCGCCATCACCTGGATCTGGTGGGGAGAAAGGTCTTTTCATCATCTAGCTTCCAGTTCAGGATAATCAATTACCAGGCACTAATGGCTAAATACAACTTCCTGAAGTACACTAAGTTTGCGGAGTTTATTGACAGCCTTCTGCAACAGGACAGAGCACATTTCCAAGCTCTGACAGATGAAGACAAATTGATAGCCAAGACTCCTCTCCAATCCACAGTCAATGCCACTGATATCTCCTCTAGAGCTATGACTGCTGCCATTTTTATGCACAGGGAATCATGGCTCCGTGAATCAGAGTTCCCTAGGGAGGTCCAGAATACTATCAAGGACCTCCCCTTCGATGAATTGCAGGTCTTCAACCAAAAGACGGGCAAGAGTTCCTCCATATCCTCAAGGACTCGAGAGTTACCCTCTGCTCACTGGGGATATACATGCCTGCCTCTAAGAGGAAGTTTCACCGCCCATCATTTAGATCTAGACATATGGCTCAGCTCTTTTTCCACCAGAAGCCCTGTGAACTACCACACAACAGGCAGAGGGTTCAAAAGATCCATATCTGCACATCCTCTGCAACAGGCTATCCACCTGAATCTCATCCTCCCGGCTCAACATTATTTTTGATGGGCGCTTGAGAGTCACGAACCACTAAGCCCAACACCTCTCAACCCCCAAATGGTGTGTGGGGGTTGAATCTAGCACTCTTTTTTTCAACACCTGGAGTGCAACAACAACAGACAAGTGTGTGCTGAACGTAATCCACTCTGGGTATATGATGTTTTCCATCCCTACCTCCACCAAAACCTCTCCACCCCACTTTGGGGACCACTCTCATGAGAGTATTCTCAAACGAGGTGGACTTCTTATTAGAGCGAGGAGCAATAGAACACATTCCTCCTCAATAGCATGCATGTTTGCTTCCTGGTACCCAAAAAGAAGGGCAGTTGGAGGCCAGTCCTTGACCTCCACCGTCTCAACTGCTTCATTCGCAAACTCAGTTTTCCAGTGGTCATGTTGGCATCTATAAGCCCATCTTTAAAAAAAGGGCATGCAGTTTATGGCTCTCAAGATGAAGGATGCCGACTTTCATGTAGACATTCATCCTGCTCACAGTTGTTTCTTCAGATTTATGGTGGACTCGAGCCATTTTCAGTATAGTGTGCCCCTTTTTGGCATACCAACTGCCCCCAGAGCCTTTACCAAGGTATTCTCGGTAGTAACAGCTCACGTCAGATGTCGCAGTCTCATTGTCTTCCCCTGCCTCAGTGACCAGATGCTTGTCACCAGGTCTTGCCAGGAAGTCTATGCATCAACTTTGATGGTGTTGCACCTCCTCTCTTCACTGGGAATCAGTGTAAATGTTGAAAATTCTGTTCTCACCCACACACAATCTTTGGATTTCATTGGGACTACCTTGAATTCTATTACTGCAAGAACAAACTTGCCCAAGAATAGGTTCCAGACCATGAACAGTGTCATAACTCAGATCACAGACAGCCCTTGAGTACCAGTCAAGACATGTCTGTCTCTTTTAAATTATATGGCCTCATGCCCTTACATCATACCATTCACAAAACTCCACTCGTTGTCTTCAGTGTGGCTGCAGTCGTTTTACTCTCCAAACTGCCATTCCATGAACTTCATGGTAACAATTCCCACCATGATAGTATCTTTCCTGCTAAAGTGGATGAATCCTCATCAGGTATGCGTGGGCGTCCCCTTTCTTCTTTCCTCACCAGACAGGACCAATATTACAGATGCACCCCTATTTGGTTGGGGATCCCACATGAATGGCAGAACAGCACAAGGTACCTGGACATCTCGAAGTCCAGGATGCACATCAATATCAAGGCCTATCTTCCATTCACAGTGTCTTATAATGTCAGATGTTATGACTGTCTTCTACATCAACAAGCAGAGAGGAGCAAGATCCATCTCCCTGTGTACAGAAGCAGTCAGCTTGTGGAGCTGGTGTGTGAGCAGTTGAATCACCTATCAGCAGCCTACCTTCCGGGGAAGCAAAATGTGCTTCCAGGCTCCATCACAGACATTTTGCAGTCAGCCATGGGTGGGAGCACCATGACTTGGTCCTGCACAATATTTTCGCTCTATGGGGAACCCCAACCAAAGATCTCTTTGCTACTCAGATGAAGAGAAAATGCATAACATATAGCTCCAGAAGGGGCCAAGGTCACCACTCCCAGGGTGATGCTCTGCTCCTTCCCTGGTCGGACTAGTTTAACTATGCCTTCCCTCCACTACAGCTCCTGCCATGAGTTCTACACAAATCTGGCAGCACAGGGCCTGGGTCATCCTGATCACCTCCTACTGGCCCAGACAGTTTTGGTGTCCCAACCTCCTATTAATGGCATCCCGACTACCAGTCATCTTCCCAATGTTTCCCGAGCTCCTGACCCAGTGGAACACCAGGATCAAGCATCCCGGTCCGCATTTGCTCCACCTCTCAGGGCTTGATATTTGGTTGGGCGTCATCCTTAGGATGTTCATGCTCCACAGCTGTGCGAGACATCCTTTCTTATAGTAGGAAGGACTCTACTAGAAGTTGTTACCTTGCTAAATGGAGGTGCTTTTCTTCTTGGCACATCAAAATAGCATTCTCCTAGAAACTGCAGATATTCCTCTCATCTTGGATTATATCCTTTCTCTGACGATATCAGCCTGTCCATTAGCTCCTTGCAAGTCCACTTGGCAGCGATCAGTGCCTACCATCCACTTTCTCAGGGCTACTCGATCTTCACACATCCAGTGAGCACTAGATTCTGGAAAAAGAAAAGGAGTACTTGTGGCACCTTAGAGACTAACCAATTTATTTGAGCATGAGCTTTCGTGAGCTACAGCTCACTTCATCGGATTCTGGAAATGCCTAATCAGAATCTTCGCGCCTGTTCAGAAGCCTGCTCCCTAGTGGAACCTGAACCTTGTTCTCTCTGTACTTACAAGGCCCCCCTTCGAATCTTTAGCTTCTTGCTCCATGTCTTTCCTTTCCATGAAGGTCACTTTCTCCATAGCCATTACCTCAGCTAGAAGGTTTGGCGAGCTTGGATCGGTGATGGCATATCCTCCTTACACTGTATTCCATAAGGATAAGGATTCTTTGCATCTATACCCCAAATTCACACCCAATCGATTCACTTACCTGTGTTCTTCCCAAAACTGCATGCTTCCTCAGAGGAATGAAGACTCCATTCCCTCAATATTTGGTGGGCCTTGGTCTTTTACCTGTAAAGAACAAAACCAATCAGGAAGTCCCTGAGACTATTCGTCACTATAACAGAAAGAATCAGGGGGCATGCCATTGCCACTCAGAGAGTCTCCAAATGGATCTCTGGCTGCATTCTACTCTGCTATCAGCTGTCCCAGGGGGTAAAAGCTCATTTCACAAGAGCACAAGCAACAACTATGGCATCACTTCAGGATGTGCCTCTCCTTGATACCTGTAAAGCGGTCATGTGGAGCTTTGCTCACATGTCTGTAAGACATTATACCTCGGTGCAGGACTCCTCTGCTGATGCTTCCTTTGGGGAAGCAGTCCTCCACTCAGCTCTACCATCTAGACACTAAAAATCATGGACTGAATGGAGACACTGGATTTATGGCCAGTCCATGATTTTTAGTGTCTAGCAGACTTATGAATTTAAGCTCCCAGGCTCATCTTTTGAAAGTGTTTGTGCAGATTTCCTTTAAGGATAACGACTAATAGGTCAGATACAGAGAGATTGCTTTGTAAAAAGTGTTCACCCACAGGGTGAACAGAGACACTGAATTTGTGGCTTATTACAACAATCTGTAACGTACCTCGAACTTATCCTTGTCATTGAGTCATATCAGCTGATTATTTTTATTTATTTATTTGGTTTATTTATTTATTTATTTATTTATTTATTTATTGTGGTACCTTGGGGGACCCAGTCATGGATCAGGGTCTCTCTGTGCCAGATGCTGCTCACATACATAACAAAAAAGAAGATCCCTGCTCTGAAGAGCTTACAGTCTAAGACAAGATACAGCAGACAGGTGGAGCAAAAGGTAACAATGAGACCAAACTGAACATCATGAAAAGCGATGGTCGCAGCACACTGGCTGTCTAACTATTGTCAAGTTTTTTGTAGAGCACTTGGCAGAAGAGAGCTGTAAGGACAAAGAGGTGGCTTTGGGGATGTGCATATGGAGTAGCATCTGAGAAAACACAAAGTTAATATTAAAAACTGCTGGTTTTGTTCAGTCTGCCAACAAAAAAAAACTTAATATAATGGTTGAGGGCACAGTTTTACTACAGCGTACCATTTTGTTTAATGGATAGCAGGTTAAAATTATATGAAAGTTCTGCAGACTTGTCAAATTCATATATTGTGTTGTCTTTGTTTTTCAGTCTGTTTTCACGTGTTATGAATACGGGCTCACAGTTTGTGATGGAAGGAGTGAAGAATTTGGTATTGAAACAACAAGTGAGTTTAAGAATGGAAAACAATAAATGATATTTTTAGACTGCTTTGATGGCACATTTCAGACAAATATTTGACCATAGTTTATCCATGTAATACATTTTATTAAAATGAATGGTACTAAGGATACAAAATTAAGCATAACAGACCTTCTCTAAGACTCCTTATGCATATAGTATAAATACATTATTTGTTTTTTATATTTCGATTATAGCTTTTAATTTGTAAACAGATTATTTTTCACTGTTGAGAAGCTTATTGTCCATGAATAATATCCTAAATTATCCCTGTGAGGCCCTATGCTCAAGGGGCATTTGCTCCCAAAAAGTGTAATAAATGTCTTAGGTCCACCAGTTCCCTCTGCAAACTAATTTCAACACCATGAAAGGAGTAAATATGCATCTTTAGGTATTTTTTAATAAATACCCATAACCTTCATAAACACAGAATATGTGGACATGTGCTGTTTTTCCTTAGATTATCTCATATTTTGTCAGTAACCATTCCAAAATTATTGAAAGTCTAATACTATTTTGATCCTTCTGTTCATTCACATATCAGGCACTTCTAATTTAGCACATCTAAAATATAAAACAACCTCAGCCTTGAAGAAGTGTAGCATGGAAAAGAGTAACAAATCTAATAATAATACCTAGGTCTTATATAGCACTTTTCAACAGTAGATCTCAAAGAACTTTATAAAGGAGGTCAAATATCATTATCCATATTTTACAGGTGGAGAAACCGAGTCACACAGAGATGAAATGATTTGTCCAAGGTCACCCAACAGACCAGCAGCAGAGCTGGAAATAGAAGTCAGGTTGTCTCAGTGCCAGTCTAGTGTGCTATCAACTAGGCCACATTGCCTTCTCTTATAACATTTAGCTTCACTTAAGAAAAATATTTCATAGTATAACTCACTTGTAACTCTGCCAATCATGAGTTGTCTCAAAAATATCATCACTCCTTTATATAGTTTATATGTAAATTCAGTCTTGTGGTTGAAATCTTAAACTCAGGTTATGGTTATCACAAGTTAAAAGTCAACTCCTGGGGGGATTTAGATTGGCTAAATTGTTATAGGAAACATTCATTTGAATTTCCTGAACATTGTATGATGAAAATAGAAAAGGAGTACTTGTGGCACCTTAGAGACTAACCAATTTATTTGAGCATAAGCTTTCGTGAGCTACAGCTCACTTCATCGGATGTAGCTCACGAAAGCTTATGCTCAAATAAATTGGTTAGTCTCTAAGGTGCCACAAGTACTCCTTTTCTTTTTGCGAATACAGACTAACACGGCTGTTACTCTGAAACCTATGATGAAAATGTTGCAGTAATACCATTAAAATGATGGGCCATAGAAGAATGAATGGAATAAACAGATTTTAATACATTGAATTTCTCATTTATTTTTGTTTTAAATAGCCTTGGTTCTGCAACCTAAGAACTAAATAAAATTAAAACTTTTTTTTTCCAAATAGAAGGTCTTAGTATAGGCTGATCTAGTAGCTGAGCAAAAACCAAAAGAAAAAAACATCAATTTGATTTTTGTTCTGATCTTAAGTATTTTTTTCATTCTATTGCTTTATGATCAGAATATCTTTTGTGCATCAAAAATATTACAAAATGTCACAAAAAGCTTTTTAACTGGTTTCCATAGCTTTTATAAGGCAATTTGTGAGGCTAATTCTACAGGAATATGATTGTGAATAGAGGTTATGCATTAGATTATACAGTTAAGATCAGTAAGACATAATGAAATATTTATAATATAAGAAAATAATTTAAAAGTGCTGCTTTTACATTTTTTGCCAAAGACCTCTTTAAAACATTTATTTCTTGCAACAATGTCTAATAGTGATATTTCATATGAGACCCACTGTGACTGACTCTTGTTGAGGGAAATTACAAAAGCTTTTACACATACCTGGCTTTAAAACCTAATAGCTTAGTTGACAACAAGTTGAAACAGAACTTACTGTCTGACTTTTTTGTTTTGGAGATTCATTGACTGATTGAGAAGCTGTAAAATGCAGGTTTATAAGGTTTCTGATCTGGCTTTTAACTCTTTTGCCCAGTATTGTATATGTTAAGACTCCTTGGGATAGCCAAATAAGATGCCTTTTTGCATGATTTTTAAGCATGCTACAAGTTTTTGGGGGGGTTGGGGGGGGGCATTTGTTTTAATGTTAGCCTTTTTTTTTCTGGGGCAGCACTCAGGCAGGGATTTATGTTCTTTTTTGCTCAACATCTTTTTCAATTTAATTGGTATCTAACTTATACTTTGGAATTTCCTTTTCTGATGTATATTCTTTCAGCAAGACATTGTCAATTCAGTCATTGTCTAAATTCTCCTCAAGCTTATTGTAACTCTTGCTCAGGCCCTCATCCTGATTACTGCAACCGCTTCTCCCTTACAACCACATCACTACCCTCCAGTCTACCCAAACAAAGTTGCTAAGATCATTTTCCTTGTCTATGACTTGGACAACATTGCTTCCCTTTTAGAATTCCACCACTGGCTTTCATTCTTCCACCAAATCAAATTCATGCTTCTTGTCCTAACCTTCAAAGCATTCTATTCTATTTAGGGTCTTATATCCTGATCATCACAATAGTATCTGCACACCCTTGAATTCTGCCCCATACTTTTTCATTCCTGTTTTTGTATTATGCTTCTTTCTCATACCGCAACTTCTTGCTCCATCAGTGGTGCCAGCCCTGTCTGCACCTCCCATAAACATCTCCACACTTACTTCCATATGCCCCTTTTGCATGCAAAGCTCCATGATATAATCTATACAGCTGCTTACCATATACTCTTTCAAATCCCTCATTTCTGCTGTGATGTCCAGTTATAGCTAGGCAGGTGATAAGCTGTGACTGTCCCTCTTCCCTTTCCTTCCTTTTTCTGCTCCCTTACTCCTATTAACTTCCCCATTCCTGCCATTCCCTCCACCTCCACTTCCAATTTAAAAAATTGAAAAGTAAAATAAAAACAACAAAACGTAACTAACGAAGCTATGCCAATTCATCAACATGTGTGTGTGTTTTGGGGTGTTCTAGATTGAGGGCCCACCAGGGAAGGCATGATCTCGTACTTGTGTCCAGAGAGTTCCCAATGCAGTGGGGATTGGACAATTATATTAAACATAATATAAATGTTTACTAATAATTATCACCCTTGAACTGACCTGTAAGGCTATTGTCCTTTCTTCCCTCAGTTCTCTACTCGAAACCTATTTCTGCCACAGCACATACGAGAAATCAGCCACTTGGAATGAATAGGACCGGGGGCAGTTGGTTGATATTTAAATAATTGTAAAACAAAAAAAAGTAAAATAACAAATGAGTGGGGGTTTTTTAATCTCTGGCTGCAACTGCCATAGATTGTGTATGTTTGCCTCCCTTTATCCCAAGATTAATATGCTACTTGCCTTCTTAGATTGCAAGTTCTTAGACATGAGGGCCTGCTCTTGTCTTCATTTGCACTAATCCTGGCACCTGATTTTGACCACAACTTCTGGATACTACTGGATTATAAATATTAAATAATAATAACGAAAAGCCCACTTTTACTTACGGTGTTCAAGATAAGACTATGGGTTAAGGCTGCTAATAAGTAAAATACAAGATTTAACTCAGTACTATTCAGTGGTGAAAAATTAGCTTCACAAACAATTTAAGCACAACAAGTGTAAATGTAATCAAATGTAAACATGAGTTAATAAAATTACCTCACTTAACAGTTACAGTTAACTTTGAAGGCTGGCTAGTGTCATAAGCAGAAATTTCATTACAACTTTAGTGTTAACATCGTTAGTGCCAGTTAAATAACATTCAGCTAAAATAACACAAAAAATTCACGTAAGGTTAATGTAAGGAAAGTGAATAATTAAGTCTTTTATTCTCAGAATTCTTTTATACTGGGTACTTATAAAAATTAATACTTGTGTTATGTTTCTAATTCATGTAAAACAAAGAATAATAGAAAATAATATAAATAAGAAATAATATCCTTTCCTTTCATAACTGAATAAGACATACAAATGTTACCATTCATTTCACTTTTATAGATGTGTGCTTTTAAAACATAAATCAAAGTATATGGTGATAGTAAAATTAACATTTTGCTTGTTCCTGTCATCATTCATATCCATTCTTTTAAAAAGAAGTCACTTTTACTGAAGTTATATTAGTGTAGTTAGGTTATTTTCTATTTGTTTAATCATTGTATTTTTCCTATTTAATTTTAATACTTTTTTAAAACAAAAGTGTCCGAAGAACTAGAAAACAATAATACCATTGTAAATGCTAACCAGTTGCCTTCTAGTTGATGGTGATGATATATATTTTTACCCCATTAAGGAATTCGAAAAGAAGCAGTTTTTCCATATAAATTTCAACTTGCTAATTAGTAGTCAATTTTACATTTTTGGTACTAGTTTTATATTTATGTAAAATTTAACTTCAAATATTTTTATCTGAATCTCATAATGATGCATATATAATAAAAACAAACCAGGGTTAAAATTAAGAAAATGAGAAAAGGTTATACAAATAGTTAGAGAGGAACAGAAAGATTTGGTAAGGTGCTAAAAGCAAAACAAAACCAAAAAAAACCCGCAGAAAATCAGTGGCAAAGCTGGGAACAGAACCCAGATATCAAGACCCCTGTTATAACCACTTTAGATTTCTTTTATCCCAACCATAGGGTGCTGGAACAATTTTGATAGTGGGGGTGCTGATAGCCATTTACAAAACTGTAAACCCTGTATATGATGGAAACCACTTGAAACCTAGTTCCAGCACCTATAATCCCAAACATTTCCATCAGAGTTTGAGGAATTTGAGTGTTGTCAAACGATCTTATTTAAGTTACATCAAAATCAAACATTTTCATGTGAGTTATGCAGAATACATCTCCTCGCAGAGAGAAAGCACCCTAAACTCAATTTAAGTCTTTTACCTCCTTATGTTTGTTTTCTATCAGGATCCTTATCAATCCATTCCAACTCTGTTGGCTCTTTTTCTTTCTCCCTCGAACATTTTTCTACCATTCCTTCCTCATTCTAGTGGGGAAACTATCCAGCTATTTATATGGCCCCCTCATAGTTTTAATCATAGAATCATAGCACTGGAGAGGTCATCTAGTTCAGTCCCCTGCACTCATGGCAGGACTAAGTATTATCTAGACCATCACTGACAGGTGTTTCTCTAACCTGTTCTTAAAAATCTCCAGTGATGGCGATTCCACAGTCTCCCTAGGCAATTTATTCCAGTGCTTAACCACCCTGACAGGAAGTTTTTCCTAATAGCCAACCTAAACCTCCCTTGCTGCAGTTTAAGCCCTTGCTTCTTGTCCTGTCCTAAGAGGTTAAGAAGAACAATTTTTCTCCCTCCTCCTTGTAACGACTTTTTATGTACTTGAAAACTGTTATGTTCCCTCTCGGTCTTCTTTTTTGCAGACTAAACAAACCCAGTTTTTTCAATCTTCCCTCATAGGTCTTGTTTTCTTGACCTCTAATAATTTTTGTTGCTCTTCTCTGGACTTTCTCCAATTTCTCCCCATCTTTCCTGAAATATAGTGCCCAGAACTAGACACAATACTCCAGTTGAGGTCTAATTAGCGCAGAGTAGAGTAGAAGAATTACTTCTCGTGTCTTGCTTACAACACTCCTACTAATATATCCCAGAATGATGTTTGGTTTTTTGTTTGGTTTTTTTTGCAACAGTATTACACTGTTGACTCTTATTTAGCACATGGTCCACTATGATCCTCAGATCCCTTTCCACAGTACTCCTTCCTAGGCAGTCATTTCCCATTTTGTACATGTGCAACTGATTGTTCCTTCCTAAATGGAGTACTTTGCATTTGTGCTTATTGTATTTCATCCTATTTACTTCAGACCATTTCACCAGTTTGTCCAGATCATTTTGAATTATAATCCTATCCTCCAAAGCACTTACTACCCCTCCCATCTTAGTATCATTCACAGACTTTATAAGTTTACTTTCTATACCATTATCTAAATCATTGATGAAGATGTTGAACAGAACTGATCCCTGTGGGACCCTACTCGTTATGCCCTTGAACCATTAATAACTGCTCTTTGGGAACGGTTTTCCAGTTATGCACCCACCCTATAGTAGCTCCATCTACGTTGCATTTCCCTAGTTTGTTTATGAGAAGGTCATGTGAGACAGTATCAAAAGCTTTACTAAAGTCAAATATACCACGTCTACCGCTTCCCCCCATCCACAAGGCTTGTCACCCTATCAAAGAAAGCTATCAGGTTGGTTTGACATGATTTATTCTTGACAAATCCATGCTGACTGTTACTTATCACCTTACTATCTTCTAGATGTTTGCAAATTGATTACTTAATTATTTTCCGGGTACAGAAGTTAAGCTGACTAGTCTGTAATTCTCCGAGTTGTCCTTGTTTCCCTTTTTATAGATTGGCCTATATTTGCCCTTTTCCAGTCTTCTGGAATCTCTACCGTCTTCCATGACATTTCAAAGATAATCGCTAATGACTCAGATATCTCCTCAGTTAGCTCCTTGAGTATTCTAGGATGCATTTCATCAGGCACTGGTGACTTGAAAAATCTAACTTTTCTAAGTAATTTTTAACTTGTTCTTTCCCTATTTTAGCCTCTGATCCTACCTCATTTTCACTGGTATTTACTATGTTAGACATCCAATCGCCACCAACCTTCTTGGTGAAAACCGAAACAAAGTCACTAAGCACCTAATGTATTTATCTTCACAACTTCCCTGTGGGGTAGGGAAGTGCTATTATCCCCATTTTCTGGATGAGGAAGTGAGGTACAGAGAAGCTAAGTGACACACAGCATCACACAGGAGTCTCTAGTGGAGCAGGGAATTGAATCCAGGTTTTCAAAGTTGTAGGCTAGTGCCCTAATCATTGGACTGTCCTTCCTCTCTGACCTTTCAGTCCCTGGAAAAATCATGGAGCAGGTCCTCAAAGAATCAATCCTGAAGCACTTACATGAGAGGAAAGTGATCAGGAACAGTCAGCATGGATTCACCAAGGGAAGGTCATGCCTGACTAATCTAATCGCCTTTTATGATGAGATTACTGGTTCTGTGGATGAAGGGAAAGCAGTGGATGTATTGTTTCTTGACTTTAGCAAAGCTTTTGACACGGTCTCCCACAGTATTCTTGTCAGCAAGTTAAAGAAGTATGGGCTGGATGAATGCACTATAAGGTGGGTAGAAAGCTGGCTAGATTGTCGGGCTCAACGGGTAGTGATAAATGGCTCCATGTCTAGTTGGCAGCCGGTGTCAAGTGGAGTGCCCCAGGGGTCGGTCCTGGGGCCGGTTTTGTTCAATATCTTCATAAATGATCTGGAGGATGGTGTGGATTGCACTCTCAGCAAATTTGCAGATGATACTAAACTGGGAGGAGTGGTAGATACGCTGGAGGGGAGGGATAGGATACAGAAGGACCTAGACAAATTGGAGGATTGGGCCAAAAGAAATCTGATGAGGTTCAATAAGGATAAGTGCAGGGTCCTGCACTTAGGATGGAAGAATCCAATGCACCGCTACAGACTAGGGACCGAATGGCTAGGCAGCAGTTCTGCGGAAAAGGACCTAGGGGTGACAGTGGACGAGAAGCTGGATATGAGTCAACAGTGTGCCCTTGTTGCCAAGAAGGCCAATGGCATTTTGGGATGTATAAGTAGGGGCATAGCCAGCAGATCGAGGGATGTGATCGTTCCCCTCTATTCGACACTGGTGAGGCCTCATCTGGAGTACTGTGTCCAGTTTTGGGCCCCACACTACAAGAAGGATGTGGATAAATTGGAGAGAGTCCAGCGAAGGGCAACAAAAATGATTAGGGGTCTAGAGCACATGACTTATGAGGAGAGGCTGAGGGAGCTGGGATTGTTTAGTCTGCAGAAGAGAAGAATGAGGGGGGATTTGATAGCTGCTTTCAACTACCTGAAAGGGGGTTCCAAAGAGGATGGCTCTAGACTGTTCTCAATGGTAGCAGATGACAGAACGAGGAGTAATGGTCTCAAGTTGCAATGGGGGAGGTTTAGATTGGATATTAGGAAAAACTTTTTCACTAAGAGGGTGGTGAAACACTGGAATGCGTTACCTAGGGAGGTGGTAGAATCTCCTTCCTTAGAGGTTTTTAAGGTCAGGCTTGACAAAGCCCTGGCTGGGATGATTTAACTGGGAATTGGTCCTGCTTCGAGCAGGGGGTTGGACTAGATGACCTTCTGGGGTCCCTTCCAACCCTGATATTCTATGATTCTATGATTCTATGACCTTCCTTCTCTCAGCAAATCTCCAAGGAGAATTATTGCCTCTCTTCCAGCACAATATCTTCGGATGCATTTAGTTTGGTTTTTCACACTTTAACAGTACAAGGCTACATTTTTTGTGCTTGTTTTACCATATTCCTAGCCTTTTAATCTTAGTTTGTCTTTTATGTTGTTGTTTATTTACAGAGCAAGCATCTAGCATCTCCAGATTTCCCATTTCCTACTTAAAATCTTACCACTTTGTTCACATCTTTTTCATGCCTTCAGATCAGTGGTTCTCCAAATTTTGAGGTTCATGATAAAAAAATGGGTTAAAACAATCTGGAAAGAACCTTGTTGCTATCTTTAACCTTGAGACTCACTGTTTTCCTGATGCTATAACATTGTAGTGATGAATGGTCTCAAACTGCATTCTATTTAATTTAAAGAAAAAATCTTTTGTCCTGTGTCACTTGCTCCTGGCCTTCTCATTGCCTCTTCTGTTTCATTTGTTATACTTCAGTTTTATGGATTAGTGAGCAGAATGCAGATGAGGCAATCAAAATTGTATGATAAAGTGCAGAACCATGTGGTACATTTTATATGGCACATATATATTGCCACCTGTAGGTGGTGTGTTTATGGCAAATTAGAAGTACAAAAAGTAGGTACAGCTAAAACTTGAATTATAAGGCATATTTAATATTGAATGGATAAAGATCATAGATTTCACTGTGAATCCCATCCTACATTGTTGAGTTGGCTTTTCATTTGGGTATATTGTACTGTAATAATTTAAAAAAAAAAAAAAAAAAAAAACCCTCTGGCTTTCACCGAGAGCTTTTCACTTGATACGGTAAAGACAATGAAGCAGTAGCAGAGTAATGGTAAAAAGTTCAGTAGATTGCTTTTTAACAAATGACTTAGATAAAAAATTAATATTTGAATAAACACACACAGCTCATTATATATTGCACTGATATTGAAATAGAATTAGGACCAAAGATAATGGTCTATCAAGAGAATTTGGGGGATCTTATTTTGCAGGGTGCGATTTAAATTATTTCTTAGCTAATCCCAGGTAAATAGAATTAAAGCTACTCAGTTGAGTTCTGCTCAAGGCTTATATTTGTGTTGGCCATTAGAAAAGAACTTTGTAAATACACTTGGATATCAGATCCTTCAGCTGGCGGAACACATTTCCTGAAATTCAACTAGTTTGGCCTACAGGAGAAGCTCAACAGCAGCACGCATTCTATAAAAGTGTTAACCATTTATTGTATCAGCATTGTCTTCACTTGGTTGTTATATCTTCTGCCAGTGTTGCAAATTTACATGGAACTTCTGTTTGCTCTTTATACAGAGAACATCTGTGGCATGAATGATGAAAGAACCTGATATTAACAAATAAATGTCTTTCATAAACTTGATAGTATATTTTGTTAACTTTTGTAATTCCTAACAGAAAATTTTGGCCTTTTCCTTGTCCCATGGCTATCCTAAGGTGGCAGATGAGGATTTGTCTGTCATGAGGAGATGCTCTGTTCCACTGTCTCCCAGCCTCCTTAACCCCAGGGAGCAGGGATGCAACCAGAGGAGGGGAGGAGGAAGGCAAGGAGACGCCAACTGGAGATGAGGGGTGTAATAGCATCCCTGTTGGCATGATGGAATGGCAGCCGGTTCAAATTTGAGTGGTGTTGCAAACCTTTGCACCAGGTCTGAAAGCCACTTGTTCAAATTTTCCCTGGCCATACCTCTATCATGACAGAGGGGGAACCAGGCTAAATTTGAATGTCACTGCAACCTCATGCACCTGCTTGGTGTGCCTCCCACCCCCCACTCTTATACTCCTTTCAGCACCTATGGACATTGGGCACCCCCCGGGAGAAGCAGACCAGGGGGCACCAGGAGGGTGGGAGGACTGGATGCAGGCTTTTGGTGCTTCCTGGGGCAACAGAGATCTAGAAAGAGTATAGGGTCTGGGGCTCTCAGAACTGCCTGACTCCTAGTGGGTAGGGTGCTCTTCAACATGACCACCTATCTGGGTAAGAGCTTGGGGCTGGGTACTGGGCAATGTGTGGGGAAGAGTGAGAGGCAGCAGGAGGGAGCTGGGTGCAGTGGGGAGAGCACAGTTTTGCTTGCAGAGGCAGCATGAGAGAGTTCAGACCGGGGAATGGGGAAGTGGCAGGGGAGAGCTCAGGGCTGGGTGCAGGTGCAGTAGAGGGAGAGCTCTGGGCCCCCTCCTCAGGAAAATTTTGGTTGCACCAGATTGGAGGGGGGTTGTTGCCATCCTCGACTCTCATATCAGTCTCTAGGGACTGTTACAAGCCAAAATAAGCTAGGATTGCCCTAAACCGTGCAGTGGATAGAACAGGCCCTAGGATCCAGAAGTTGTAAATGGCTCCTTTGTGTCTCCTGCCTCAGCTTCCTGAGTGCAGCTAAGGATTCAGCCACAATCTTTGGAAAAAAGAATTGCTGTATGTCTAGAGAAGCAAACTGCAGATTTTTTAAACAAATCAAGTTTTTAAAGCATGTCCTTGCACTGCTTGAAAACTGCTAAATAAGACCAACCTCACTAGGCCTATGGTATGGCAAACAATTTCAAGCATGTGGTACATGTACTTGTGTAATTGTTATGATTTGGGTGGTGGGGGTTGTGAAATACATTGAAATTTAAATCTGTTGTTTTCTGGAGGCAGCTGCTTATTTGACCAGGGAAGAATAGCAAAAGAAAGGGAAGGAGCATGTTTCTCAAATGTAGTCTTGCTCTAGGAGATGCACTGTGCTCTTCCATGGAGATTTTAATATAGTTCTTCATTGTTTCATTTTATTTTAATCTAAAATAAGTCATATATATGGCAAGTATATGGTTACTATTTAAAAAGCAATTTTACCTACTCCTTTTAAAAAATCATTGGTATTTTATTTGTTACTTTAAAATTTCTGGACCTATTAACTATTCTGTACAGAAAATAACCTAGAACAGTTATTTTCCCTACAGAACATTACAGTAAAGCAGCTCAAAGTAACAAATTTGAGTGTGCTATAAATTACAAAATTCAACAGTCCATATAATATAGTTGGGCTGCAGAACAGCTTCTGCGTATTTCTTAGTAAACATTTTTGCAACTCAAGTTTCAAATTCTCTTCCACAGAATCTGCCAGTCACACGTATCCTCGACAACCTTATGGAGATGAAGTCAAATCCTGTGAGTATAATTATATTCATTTTAGGCAGAGAGAAATGGAAAACCAGATCTTTTCAATTGTGGCACACATAATATGGCTGCCACACTGTTGTTAATGTAGTAGCAATTAATTCTGGTCTCCCTGTATTTTGATTTAAACTATAACAGTTTTCACAGTTATTGTATTTTTTCTATAGGGGTCCCGAGTCAAAAATAATTTGATCACATTCAGTAGTTTATGATGTATTTAAAGACTGTATTACAATGCATCTTCACAAGGGATCCAAATTAAGGTTTCACAGGTAACTTTAATTCTGGCATTTGCTAACTTTTGAGTGCTTGATTTTTGCAACCTTAATGTTCTTTACCATAGTTTTTTTGCATGTAATAGTATAACAAACTTTTTTCCATTCATCGATCTAATTGTAACCATATCTACAAATTTGGCAAGTCCAGATTTCTATGTTGCGTTGGTAGCACAGGTGTCTGGGGCTAAAGCTTCCCCAAATACACACACTGTTACAGGGAAAAGGAAGATGCAGGGGCCCGCTGGGCGGGGGGAGGGGAGAGACAACATTTTAACAAGGTGTAAGAGGAAAGGGAAAGAGCCAGATGGTTCACCACCTAACTCCCTTCATCCTTGAAAGAGAGAGTATATTCCTGTGGTTCTATTTCATTCCTTTCCTCTGATGGGGATTGGAATTCCTGACCTTTCCAAGTCTAAGAACAGTGTTCAGGTTAGGACTGCCTCTTTCCTGTTGGAATCCAGTCCAGGCCACCATAGCTTCTTGCCACCAGCAACCCTTTTCTTGATTGGCAGTGGGGATAATTGGAGAGTTTGGGGAAAGGATGACATGATGATGCAATAGACTGGAGGGAAAGGTGATAGAAAGAAGGAGTGGAAAAGTAAAGGTAAATATGGAGTGGTTAGAGAGAAGTAAAGAGAGATGCTGAGAGAGACTGAGGTAAAAAAACCAAGGCTGACAGTCAAACGAAAATGAAAGGAAGAAAGGGAAGGAGAAAAACATCAAACACGTTCTGTACTGGAAAAAAATTAGAACAAACCCATATATGACAATGTTCAAAGGGCAATGCAAGATTTGCCTCTTTGCCTTGCTCTTCCCAGAATGACCCTCGCTACAGGAAATATTTGCTTTAAAAAATTCTATAATCTGGAATCTGCCATTATTGTATATAATGAACATGTGATAGTGTTGTATGATTCAGCTTCTAGGTTTTGTCAGCATGAGTTTGACATATCCCCATATTACTCACAAATGCTAATTGAACTTCTGTACCACACCATTCTGTTCTATATATACCACATGTTTTTACAGGCAACTACTTTAGGAAATTCTAGTGTTTTCAAAAATTATTTGTATTTCTACTTCTTTTTCTGTCTATAATCCAGGTGGGATTTCATATAGAAAAAGAGAAATAGCCAGAAATACAAATGTAATATCTCACAAAAACCATTGTTCAAGCTGATGAGGAGATAAGGGGGATTTCCTTGCCTGTGATAGACTTTATCTCCTCTGGATGTTGCTAAATCATCCTGTCTAAGGATCATCTGAGCAAATTTTTGTAGATTGAATCCACTAGATTCCCCAAAGAACTGTGTGCTTTAAAAAATACAAGGTAGAATATTACTACACCCTTTGCAGGAACTTTATCCCCCTCTATTAGTTAGTTGACACTTTTGGGGATGCTCACAACTGGGCCACTTTCACCCACCATTCCATCTCCACCTCTTGCACAGAGTGGTGAGCTGGGCAAACCCAGGAAAACAACATCATTTTGCTTTTCTGAAGCCCTTCCCCACACCCAAATATCAGTCATGTGGGGATGTGCAGGGAATAACTAAAACAAGTGCCAGGAAATAATTGAACACACAAACTCGCCTGTTGTAAATGGAATTGACTGCTAAATCACAAACAATAAAAACAAATTCTCTGGCTAACACAGTCAATGAAAGAAGCCAAGAGAGGAGGTTGTGTCTCAGGAAAGGTATAGGTGACCTTGTAGTAACTTCTAAAGGCAAGATGCTTCATAGAATATTTCTATAATCTACCAGTAGGTGTCACTCAGAGCATTAAAGTGGAGAACCAAAATTAAGAAATCACAGACAAGTGAGTTAAAACGGAAAATGGAAAGTTTTGAATAAACATTCAGCTTCCTCAGTCTACAAGTTTAAGACCTGGTCTGGAAAAGGTCGCATTTCATATACTTTATTTTTGCTGGCTTGGTATTTTCACATTGTACTGACATGAGAATAGCAAAGATCACTTAGATAATTTCAGGTTGACCTTCTCACTAGATCATATTAAAACATGGGGACTATTGATTCAATCCCGTGGAGATTTACAACATGAGCTGCTTCCATGTTGGAGACTAGGGTTCAGGACCAAAATCAGGAATCCCATTCTCCAAGCCAACAGAGACCAGACAAGCCCCAAAAAGCAACTCTTTTAACCTCTATGTGAAAGGCTGCCAGTAGTTTGCTGAACAAGTACTCCCTTTGGGCTGATTAAAAGAGAAGCATGAAGTAGCCTTTGGGGGATGTCATATATCTTGGCTTGCAATAAGAGCATCAATTGTAGAAAAGTAAAACTGTATCTGGAAGGAAAAATTAATGACACATGGAATTACACTAGTGTGACCTTTGTTCATGTTCTAATGCATAGGGTCCTTCCCATTCCCAAAACAGGCAAAAATAGCCACTTCTCCTGCTGGCAAAAGATAAGATACAGAAACAAAAGCTGAAAAGCTGACTTTTTCCACAGAACTTGAGGAAATCTCCATTTAATGCATTGGACTCTTACCTGCTAGGTCCCGTAGTAGATGTGTGAAACATATATAGATATAAATGTCTGTCTTGCATAGAAACTAGATAAAATACTATCTACATAGAAATGATACATTAATCATTGCGAATTATATAGCTACATTCAAATCACATGCTAAATATAAAATGCTACATTAAAGTAATGTGAAATGTAAAAACTTTTCTACGATCAGTGTCCACAAATATTACTTTGTCAATTGTAATTTTAAATTATTCTGGAATACATTTCAGAGTGCAGTGTTTTTTTGCCATGTGGACTTTCAGAACTCTGCTGAGCAAAACAGATATAGAGTTCTCTTAAATCCGCCTCAAATATGGTATTGTGTGTTTCTCAAATACTCTCCTCCCTGCTGATTGTCCTCTCCCAAAGGGACAGCTACCAGGAAGGAGAAATGAGCCCCATACCTATGGTTTCTGATCCTTTCAACGGAAACAGGAACTTAAGAGCAGTTCTTAGGGGCAGTAACACTACCCTCTAATATTTTTAACTTATGTCTGGGTTGGTTGACTATAATGGCACTTTTTTCTTAGAATATTTTAACACATTAGCTCAGTAACGTCGTTTGTTGATGACTTTAGAGTGATCTGTTCTGTTGTCTTGGGCCTTACCATATATTTCCTAGATCAGTGGTTTTCAAACTTTTTTTCTGGTGACCCAGTTGAAGAAAATTTGTTGATGCCCACGACCCAACAGAGCTGGGGTAGAGGGGTTTGGGGTGTGGGAGGGGCTCAGGGCTGGGGCAGAGGCTTGGGGTGCGGGGGTGAGGGCTGCCAGGTGAGGCCAGGAATGAGGGGTTCAGAGAGTGGGAGGGGGCTCTGGCTGGGGCAGGGTGTTGGGGTGTGGGAGGGGGTCAGGGATCTGGGCTGGGGATGCAGGCTCTGGGGTGGGGCCGGAGATGAGGGGCTCGGGGTGCAGGAAGGGGCTCCAGGTTTCGGGGGGCTCAGGGCTGGGGCAGAGGATTGGTGCCTGGGGTTGGGGTGCAGGCTTACCTCAGGCGACTCCTGGTCAGTGGCTAAGCAGGGGTGCTATGGCAGGCTTCCTGCCTGTCCTGGCACCGCAAACCGTGCTGCGCCCCGGAAGCAGCCAGCAGCAGGTCCAGCTTCTAGGTGGAGGCATGCCAGCAGCTCCGCAAGGCTCTCACCCACAGGCACCGCACCCCCCCACCCCCAGCTTCCATTGGCTGGGCTGGTGCTCAGGGAGGGGGCAGCACGCGGAGCTCTGTGGCCCCCCCCTCCCCGCCTAGGAGCCAGACCTTCTGCTGGCCGCTTCTGGGGCACAGTGTGGTGTCAGAACAGGTAGGGACTAGCCTGCCTTAGCCGGGCAGCACCGCCGACAGGACATTTAACGGCCCGGTCGGCGGTGCTGACCAGAGCCACCGCGACCCAGTAGTGGGTCACGACCCGCAGTTTGAAAACCACTGTCCTAGATATTGGTGTAAATAAAAAGTCACAACATCAGGATTTTGTTTTTTAAGAGAATTCTTGATAATTAACTCATAAATCTTAGTGCGGAGAAATTAATTGTGTTGTTTAGGGATAACTTGCTTAAATGTTTGCAAGTTTAATCAATGTTATAAAGTTTGTTAAAATATTCATCTTAAGAAAAGGTAATATGGTTATAACATGTTATACTCTCAAAGAGAAGAAAGTTTTCAGCCCTTAACCTTCCTCCCCTTTGAATGCCCTTGGGTTCACACTTTTCCCAATAACCATGAGCTTGCATTTGTGTGTGCCTGCTGCGTTGCTACAACCAAGGACAGTTACCCTCTCCTTCGACTCCTTCATACTAGATGGTGGCCCCTCTGCATCAGTAGCCAATGGTTTTTTAGGCATACAAACCAATAGAGAGCAGTTTCATTGGCATTGTATATCTGCTGTGGGGATAACTTCTCATTTGCAACTAACTGTGCAAATTCTTCAACGTACTTAGTGTCAGCTTCTGAATCTGCACTTCTTTTTTCACCGCACACACGATGTAGACTAATGCCATTCCTGTTTTTAAATTTCTGAAGCCCTCCTTGCAAATAGTTACGCTCATGTTGCAGGTTAAGTTCTTTGTGGAATATTTTTGCTTGTGCCATCATCATCTCGCCTGAAATGCTAACACCTTCGTTCCTACGAAGCTTGAACCAGTGTATAAACGCACTATCTAAATCGCTGCTTTTCCCCTCCTTCAATGTCTTATGAACACTTATACTTTTTTACTGTCACTTTCAGCAAAAAACTTAAGGTTCTGATTCTTTTGCTTCTTCAAATCATACACTGTAGATGATCCTACATTGTAAAACTCGCACAAGGCACATACCGATGTGAGCTTTTCCAATTTCTGCAGCAATTCCATTTTTTGCTGTATGGATATTGACACATGCTTACGCTTAGCAGAATTACCAACACTTCCACTGCTTGCTGGTCTCTTAGAAGACACATTTAGGGGTAAATTAGAGCTAAATAACAGCACAGAACATTGAGAGCCAGGACTGGCGGGACTTTGCCGGACCACGGAAAACTTTGTGATAAGTTTCCCGTGATAAGCGGACATCTGGCTAACTAAAATCATGCCGGACCAGAGAGTGCCGGTCTAGAGAGGTTCAACCTGTATTTATTTGCATTTCTGATTTCCCACATAGTTAAAATGAAGTCTTTTTAAAGTAGTGATATACCTGAATGGGATGTATTCAAGAATATGACTTTGAAGAAATATTATCCCTTGCAATGAATATAATATCTTTCAGGTTTATTATGCATCTTCTGAGACATATACATATCTATCTTATGTATATTAAAATAATTATTTTTAAAACAGAGAGCTTATTTTTATCAAATTAGTAATGTTAGCTTTTACAATCACTTGTCTAAAAAAATCTTTTAAATCTGGAATGGAAGAATATGTGTGCTGTTAAACTAAAACTTTTACATCTTGAAAACTGGGGTGTTATATTCTTACTTTTAAATCTTAATTTGTATTTTGAATTGGTCAAAGTTGGATTCAGCCGTACTTTTAGTAGGCAACTGGCACTCATTCAGTATTTATGACTCATGGGACCTCTCCTCTAGAAGTATCTTGTAACTGGGAGTGAGGGAGAAGAGGAGTATTTAGTTAGCTTTTCTGGGAATTTTTAACAGTTTTAAAAGCTGTGCTTTTGAAGCTCTGCAGAGAAGCCTGGACTTTAAATCCAAAATCAAGTTTTCCTATCTTGCAGAAATCTTATAGTGAATCGTTCATATCTTATCCAATTGATTAGATAACTAAAGTCTGAATCATGTATCCCATGGTCAAGGGGGATGAACATTAATTCCTTCTTATCCATTTCCTTCCTTTACTTAAAGTCAGCTGCCAAAGGAGCTAAATATATATATATATAATGTATTCACTGTACCAAAAGTGTTTAATAGTTCTCTTGTCTTTTATAGAGGTAAGTAACTCACCTTACTTACCTCTATAAATGGAAAAGATTCTGAACTTGGTGTGACACCAAACATGTCCCTGCAATGAGTGCTTCTTTGCCTCTCATTCTAGACTACACGGTAGAACTTAAAAGATCAGGACTCTCCACAAGCTCCGTTCGCATACACCTGGCCGCCATCACTGCTTTGCACCCCAAGATAAGTTATTCCATATGTATCCACACAGTAACAGAAAGATTCCTTAAGGGCTTTCAAAACCTGTATCCTCAAATACAAGACCTCACCCCACCTTGGGATCCCAACCTAGTTTTGCACTGTCTCACTGGCCCCCCGGTTTGAGCATGGCAACGTACTCCTACATATACCTATCCATGAAAACAGCATCTCTCATCACCATCACATCCACCCAATGGGTAGGAGAAATGGGTGCTCTTCTGGCATAACCGCCATACACAATCTTTCACAAAGACAAGGTCACGTTATGACCAAACCCGAAATTCCTACCTAAGGTGACCTCCTCTTTCCATCAAAACCAACCCGTCCACCTTCCCTCCTTCTTCCCAAAGCCACATGGCAACCAACACATTACACATCTTGGATGTCAGACAACCATTAGCCTTTTACCTTGACAGAACTAAATCTTTCAGGCATTCACCACGCTTATTCCTCTATTGCTGAAAGATCAAAGGGAGCAGCCATAGTCAAACACCACCTTCCAAATGGATCTCAGAGTGCATCCACCTTTGCTACTAATGACACAAATTGTGACCCCCCCACCTGGAAGTTGAACACATTCCACTCACTCGCTGTCCATTCAGTTGCCTTTCTAAACAATGTGTTGATTACTAATATTTGCAAAGTGGCCACCCAGGCATCCACAGACACTTTTAGCCAACACTATGCCATTACCCATGATGAGGCATCATGTGCCCAACTAGGACATGCTGTCCTATCGTCCTTGGTACACATCACTCTGAAGCCCCAGCCTTCCCTCTAGGGGCACTGCTGTACAGTCACCTACAGGGACACTACTCGAAGGAGAAGAGAAGGTTACTCACCCTCTGCAGTAACTAAGGCTCTTTGAGATGTGTGTCCCTATGGGTGCTCCATTACCTGCTCTCCTCCCCTCTGCTTTGGAGTTCAAATGTGGAGAAGGAACTGAGGTCGGTTGGACGTCACAGCACGAGATGGGGAGGAGCACATGTGTGGCCCAATGGGCATGGCTACCGAAGATCTCCAATCCTAGGTGCAGGGGGCACTACTGCACCTACAGTGGAGCACCTGTAGGAACACACATCACATCAGTTAGTGTACAGGGTGAGTAACCTCTTTTTCTCAGGCTAAGATCTGATTTCTGCAGCATTCAAGTAAATATTTAAACTATTTAGCCAGCCAGTTTTCTAGTCCACTGATCTGCTTTTCATGTTTAACTTTGAATCAGAAATTTTCTCTTTGAACGCTACACTGAACATACAACAATAATATTCTCATTGGGACTGTAGCATTGATTTTTAAGTATGCTTTTTACCTAGCATTAATCTGTAATGAGTTCCAATTAGCAGGAAACCTGAAATTCTTTGTCAAGGTTAAAGTGTCATAAATTCTTCTCAATTTTAGAGTTTGGCATTGACAGATATTACTAGACTATGTTGTTACTTTGAAGTTGGTATACCACCTGCATATATGAGCCTGCCAAAATCATGAATCTTGCGAGACCTTGCACGTGCTGCTGAAATTCCCAGTAGAATATATTAAACCTCTATACAGAGGCTCAGTGTGACACTAGATCTAAATTGAGTTTTGAGAGCCCTAATTTTTAGGGTAAAATACCGTTTTTTAAGCTCATGTAATTATTCTGTGATCCTTAAAGAAAATAAGCAAATTTTTAAAATATCTTCTGTGCATATGTATATAAAATATTGTGTTATCATTGGAGGTAAAGGTCTGGAGTTGCTATGCTATAGTGAATCAACAAGACACAGAGACCTCAATCCTGCAATGTGTACCACCACATGAGTAGACTGCTATATCTGCATGTAATCTCAGTGAAGTTTAATGGGGTCCTGCCTGGGCACAGTTATCCATCCACACGTTACGCCTTGCAGTATGAGGATGAAAGTTAGTGTGGAAATTGTTGAAGGCCAATTAACTGTCAGAAACAGTTAAGTAGAATTTTTGCGTTTTTTCCTTTTTTCCCCTGCGGTATTTGACAAAAGTCTTGCTCACTGCCAATGAAAATATTGGATATGTCTTGGAAATGCTTTGAATGAAGAAAAAATCCTTTCCTATAATAACTTCAACCAGTCAAAACTTTTCAAGCCCTTGTATAACTCCTCTCATTTGTACCCAAACTTTTTGTTTTAATAGGAGCCATAAATCATGACATGAAATTGTACAAGTATAAGTTTCATCATGGAAACTTGATGATTTGATCTGTGCTCTATTTTAGTATTCAGTGCCACAAGGTTTTTTTATTATAAATAAATAGTAGGTCTTATTGTGACCTGGAAAAATTTTAACTTCTGGAACAAACTACAGTATTTACCTCTAAAGCTAGTGACACCTTCATTTTTCTTTTTGCATATTGCTTTTGCTGTTGGGATATATTATGCAGCCAGTGTATTTTGGATAGTTTGGTTGCAATGAATTTCAAATGAACCAAAAACAAAAACTGAGCTCAATAGCACCCTTCATAGCATCTTTATTGCTGTGGGAGAATGAGTATTTCTCAGTCCTTTTTCAATGAAATACAAACATTGCAAATATACATGGGTCCCATAATTTTTATTACTTTATATAATATAGCTTCTAAATGTAAAAATACATTGATTTGAAAATGGCTTAATGAAAAATTTTACCCAAAAAAATCACAAACAAAGTTACGGTGTTTAAGATAAAAATGTACTGATTTGAACAATCCTTCTTTTTAATAGGAGACAGATGACTACAGGTATTTTGACCCCAAGATGTTGCGAGGCAGTGACAGGTGAGTTTACCATGATTTTTTTCTTTTTTACTTTCTATATATTGGAACAGCTACTGTAATAATTTTGTACTTAATTTGGATCATAACATAACTGCATTAGTTCCATTATTTTATAGAAAATATTCTCTTACAAGTGTACTTTCTGCAGAATCTTTTGCAGCTACTTTCTCTAGTTTTGTGCACTTACATGGTGCTTTAAATCACAAGTATACTTTTTTTTAGAAGGAAGGCATGCATTTTAAAACTATTTTGGGGTGTTTTGCTCACCATAAGTTTTATTGTTTGGCACACTTTTTTTGTCTTTTAAATTCAACTTTTCCCTTCTTATTAATTGCTTGAAATGATAGTCAGAACCTCTAAGTCAGGCAGCTGATATTAGAGGAATTTGCAGCCAAAAGCAATTCCCTGGAGTCTGGACGCACCAGAGAGATTTCTGCAGGGTGCATTTGATTTAAATCACTAGTCAGGAAGACTCAATTTAATCATGGATTTCTACATAAAAGTGCATTCTTGTTGGTTGTTATAACCTTAATACATATTCTTCACAACTCAGAGATAGATATAGGTTTGATTTTTAGAAAGTACACATTATACATTTTTAAAGTGATTTATTTTGAAAACTTTTCAGATTAGTTTTACAGCTATATCAGAAAATGAATGATGGTTTGGTTATTTCATTTACCAAAGGTAACTGAAGCAGGTATTTATGCAGTTATTGGGAGGTGAACTATCTCCAATTCAACAGGTTAATCATTAATATTTGGAGGATTTTCTTGCCATGCTGTATTAGGAGGAGAACATCACCAGACAAACATTTAAATTGTTTTATTTAACTAAAACAACAACGTTATGTATTCTGGATTTTTTTTATTCAACAGCAAACCTGTAGTATTTTCACAAAACAAGCATGTGAATTTTTGAATTTAGTTAAACATTCACTTTTTTAAAATCAGGTTTGTTTTTGTTAAAATTGTTTTTAACTAAAACAGTTAAATGCAATATTTTTAAAAAAAATCAAAAATTAAATTGACTAAGTCAGGTCAACCTGAGAAACTTAAAATATTGGCTTCAGCAGCTAACTCACTCATCTTCACTTTCATTTTCCTGTTTGTTCATAATCTGGACAAGAAAAACAAGCTTTCCTGCTTTTTCAGGTCCCAAACGATTTCTCAATTTGGAATGAATTAGTCCAAAGGAAGAAAATATTCTTTCTATACCAACAAAAGAAGCTACTGCTGTTAAAAGTGAGATTGTCACTTCAACAGTCTCTAAATCCAAGTGCTTAAGTGACTTCCACGAGTTCACTTGTGTGACTTTCTTTAAAACATCATCAGCAAACTTATATTTCTTGAATGGTTCACCCTTAGCTCCCAAGTTTATTATACTTGGCATTATGGAGGGGTGATTGCTGGATGTCCATGACATAGCCAATTCCTCTTCTTCAGCAATTAAGGTCTGACCCTGGTACCGTGTATTGAGAACATTTGCAAGAAAATGAGCTGGAGATAGTGCTTGTCCCATGTGTTTATTTAATGCTTGTAATTTAACTCTGTCATTGCATATTTCTCTTTTTAAGATCTCACTCAGTTCCTTCCAAATTTCAACAGCGCCAGCAGTAAAACAGCTATTCCCCTGCATTTTGTTCAAGGCTACAGAAATAGGCTTCAGGGTACTCAGCATGTGTTCAACATTTCTCTTAAGCCCAATGTTGAGAACTTTGGCTGTGACAGTGCCATCTATTTTTTCACAATTTTGTTCACAAACTGTCATCAGATTAGGCCAGTTCTTGATATAGTGCCCAAAACAGTCCACTACTGAGTTCCATCGCAAGTCTTGTGGGAGCGTTAGCTTGGTTCCGCCCACTTTTTTCAGAGCTGCTGCTGCAAAGTGGTTGTTACTGAAGTATTTTGAAATTTCAACAACATTAGCGTTCACTTCTGGAACACTGAAGTCTTTGGCTAGGAGGTGCCTCAAATGAACACCTCAACCGTATGTTATTAGCTTGGGATTCTCTTCTAAATAATTTCTTCTTATCTTGGATACATTTGCAGCATTGTCTGTGACCAAGCTGCATACTAGACATTTGAATTTTTTTTCACAGTTTGTTATAGCTTTTACTGCTACTTGTAAGTATTCTGTTGTGTGTACATTTCCTGATGTATCAGTTGTTTCTTTAAGGAAGACATTCCCTTCTTCTGTTGTCTCACAAGCACATACAACAGGATCATTGTGGACATTGCTCAATCCATCAAGACTCAGGTTAACAATTTCACCCTCTAGACCTTTTGCACACTGCTCAATTTCTCTTTCATACACTTTATCCAGCAATTTGCCTGCGACATCTGCTCTGTTGGGTGGACTGTATCCTGGTCTTAATGACTGAACCATGTTAATGAAGTGTGGGTTCTCAATCATACGGAAAGGAGAGTTTCTTGCATAAACAAACCAGGCAATTTTTTCATCAATTGCCTCTTTTTGTAATCTGCTGGTTCTTATCACAAACTTATCTGTGGTTGTTTCTGGATGATGGAGATTTTTTTTTCTTTTTGCTACAAGTGATATACTGTGGCTATGTGACATACATGATGTGACTGAAACACTTATCATTGGCAGATAACTCTGAAACTATAGAAAATTATGGAGACTTGAAGGTGGATGGTCTTCAGAATCCTGTATGTTGAGGATGGATTCTCCTAAACAAAATAAGCCAATGCAGTGTTTAAGTATTATTACCACACTGCTCATTTAGTATTACTCACTCATTGCATTCACTGACACAGTACTACTTTAAAGGTGAAATTGTAAAAGGAAGATCTGCCTATTTCAGCTATTTATTTTTTATCGCAACTGCATCTAAATGATAGAACCATAGAGTAACAACTATATTTTTTGCTCAAACGTGAGAATTCAAGAATAGTCCAGAAGGAAGACAGGCAGTCCTTAAGAAAGAAGTATGAAATAAAAAAGTTTACCAACCTGAAGATCCTGCATGTTCAGACATGTTCCTTTCATCATCTTCAAGGCAGCTTCCTCCTGAGAAGGGACACGTCTCATGATGATGTTTCATTCAGGCAAGCAGGCCTTGCATTTCTTTGTTGCACTATTTACATTTTGCACGCATACCTGTCTTGCTCACAGGTAGAGGAACTTCATTAAAATATTCCCAAACTGGGTCTCTTTTTACAGCCTGCTGCCATTATAGGTTTTCCCTGCTAGTGAGAGAATGGTATGGTAGATCTCAAATCAATGAAGGCTATACTCAGAAAGACCTCAAGACTCCTGGAATATGCTGCTCAAACAGTTTCACTTTTGTTTCTACTGCCTGTCCCTCCCTTCTCACATTTATCTCCAGACTTCTTCTCCTTGTCCAGATCTATTCCGCCCCCAACAATTAATTGAACTTTTTGAAACTTTGCACTTTTACGGAGAGGTAAGGGATTGACTCTGTGTACAAAAATTTGCAGAGGGACAATAGGGTTGAGGTCTGTTATTTCTCACCTCTATATATTGTGTATTTATTTATTTAAAAACATTTTTGCTGTTATCTCTGGAGACACAAATCCACAGTTTGAGAACTGCAAAACTAAGCATCTCTGATGGTATCTTCTAGACTGAGCACCATTGGGTAGATAGAAAGATTAACCTAAATCTATACAGAAGCCCTTGGAACCCCATAAGATTGGGTCCCTAATCCATGAGCTATATGAACTCATTTTCCAAATTTTTCTTAAACATTACAGGAATATATTGTCTCATACTATAGAATTAGAATTTATAATCCCTATTCCATGATGAGATATCTTTGAGCTATAATGTATCTTAATTAAAACTATCTTTAGATAGGTTTTTTCCTCAAAAGCATTTTATAAAAAAAATCCGATTTAAATTAAAAACCTCTGGGATTTTTTATTTATTTATTTTTTTTTAATCATTGATTTTTATCCACCCTGGATTTCTGTAATACTGCATTTGATACACTCATTCCACTGACTGAGAATGCTGCTAATACCTTACAGATAGTCATCACAGATAAAGGAATGGGTCCTAATGTTTAGCAGCAGGATTTCTCGTGATACTTTTTTACTCTGGAGTGTTAGAACCATTGACAAAAATACTGTTTGATCTCAGAATTTTTCATACTCTAACTTCTTAAAGTCATAGATCATTAACAATGTACTTAAACTTCCCTACCTATTATTTAAAGAGGTAAATATTTTCATCCATTTTTAACCTCAAATTTTGATGTCATTGTACAGTAGTTCTGTAAACTACATTGGTAGTAACATATAGATTTCTTGTTTGTTGAGTGTGAAATGGAGAATTATCTAGACATTTTGCAAAAAGAAAAAGGAAGAAATTGTAGTGCTTACAGCAAAAATGTCATAAACTGTTTCTTGAACTGCTACTTTTATGAATAATATCTGTAGCTGATAATCTCAGCAATAGCACTCTCTAGAAATAGAGAAGATCTTTGGTTTTAATGTACTTTAATAAAATCCAACTCAGTTCTGGGAGAACAGCAAGTTCATTTGATTCGTGGGCTTTATCGTTGGGGAAGGCAGGGCCAACACTGTCCTTGGCCATTTACATTCAATAAGAATTTCAGCTGTCCCCTTTCCAGTGTTCTTTACTCCTGATGAGCACATTTACAATAATGAAAAATGATTTTCAGAGTATAAATATCTGTTTTATACATTGCACATGCACTTTCAAAAGTAGCTTTAGGGATTAAAAATGAGTGCTGAAAGCTGTCAAAGTTAAAATTGGCAGTGGTGTATATTTTCCTTTTTTAAATATAGCAGCATCTTTCAGCCTGTTTTATTCTGCTATTGTGAAACGTCTGATTTTAGTGCAGTTTTGTCTAAGAACAGAAAATTGTTTAACTTATTAAAATCAAGCCAAACTTGATTTTTTTTTCTCTTACAAAAATATACATTGATTTTAGTACCTAATTTGCTACCACAGATATCACAGTTTGTGTGTTCATATTACAATTTGTTAGTGAAGTTATGTGCTTTCATGTGTTGTTATACTCATGCATCATCATACTAGAACATGCAGTGCAGATGCAAGGTTGTGTGCACATAATTCAGAAAAAATTAGTTCTTGGAGACCACTTTTTGTCTCTTTCTTCCTCCCATAAAACATGTAGGAACAATCTCTTAAGCATGTTGTACATATGACTAGAGGGGGCTGCAAATTTTACTCTTAAGTGACTAAAGGTTCCAACTCATTTTAAACCAAGTCTGATGAAGGAGACAGCAGAATAAATATGGCTGTACAGGCTTTTGTCTGTAGTCATCCTTATCTTCTGAACAGTACTATGCAGATCAAACAATATTCTTTCCAAGTAACTGCCGTGTTAGTCTGTATCTGCAAAAAGAATAGGAGTACTTGTGGCACCTTAGAGACTAACAAATTTATTAGAGCATAAGCTTTCGTGGGCTACAGCCCACTTTATCGGATGCATAGAATGGAACATATAGTAGGAAAATAGATAGCTAGATATAGATAGATATACACATACAGAGAAGGTGGAAATTGCCATACAAACTGTAAGAGGCTAATTAATTAAGATGAGCTATTATCAGCAGGAGAAAAAAACTTTTGTAGTGATAATCAAGATGGCCCATTTAGACAGTTGACAGGAAGGTATGAGGATACTTAACATGGGGAAATAGATGCAATATGTTTAATGATCCAGCCACTCCCAGTCTCTATTCAAACACAAGTTAATGGTTTCTAGTTTGCATATTAATTCAAGCTCAGCAGTTTCTCGTTGGAGTCTGTTTTTGAAGCTTTTTTGTTGCAAAATTACCACACTTAAGTCTTTTACTGAGTGGCCAGAGAGGTTGAAGTGTTTTCCTACTGGTTTTTGAATGTTGTTATTCCTGATGTCAGATTTGTGTCCATTTATTCTTTTGCATAGAGACTGTCCGGTTTGGCCAATGTACATGGTAGAGGGGCATTGCTGGCACATGATGGTATATATCACATTGGTAGATGTGCAGGTGAACGAGCCCCTGATGCCATGGCTAATGTGATTAGGTCCTATGATGATGTCACTTGAATAAATATGTGGACAGAGTTGGCATCGGGCTTTGTTTCAAGGATAGGTTCCTGGGTTAGTGTTTGTTGTGTGGTGTGTGGTTGCTGGAGAGTATTTCCTTCAGGTTGGGGGGCTGTCTGTAAGCGAGGACTGGTCTGTCTCCAAGATCTGTGAGAGTGAGGGATCATTTTTCAGGATAGGTTGTAGATCTTTGATGATGCGCTGGAGAGGTTTTAGTTGGGGGCTGAAGGTGATGGCTAGTGGCGTTCTGTTATTTTCTTTGTTGGGCCTGTCCTGTAGTAGGTGACTTCTGGGTACTCTTCTGGCTCTGTCAATCTGTTTTTTCACTTCAGCAGGTGGGTATTGTAGTTTTAAGAATGCTTGATAGAGATCTTGTAGGTGTTTGTCTCTGTCTGAGGGATTGGAGCAAATGCGGTTGTATCTTAGAGCTTGGCTGTAGACAGTGGATCGTGTGGTGTGTCCTGGATGGAAGCTGAAAATGATCCAAGAAACTAGTCCAGCTAGTTGCCAAAAACTCAACTTTAAAATGTTGATGTTCAGTAGTATGATTACTGAAAGGCCATTATTAAGTTGTCTTTGAGGTATTCCTTAACACAAAACTAATTTCATTCCAACATACCCTTTTGCTGTGTGGACTGTTGGAGTTTCTACTTACTACTTTTAAAAGTATACAGGAATTATGTTAACCTAATCCAGTCACAGCAAAGCTAAATTTTTCTTCCCACGTTATACCTCTGTCAGTATTTGTGAGACTTGTGCAAAAGGATGAAGTTGAATATATGTGTATTTATAGATCATATTTAAATAAGGGAGAACTATATTAGCAACGTTGTAAATGAAGAGGCTACTACTGCATTCATGCCAGAATGTCAGTCCACCTGTAATAAAAGATAGATTCCAGTGTATAGGAGAATAAGCTTCTTCTGAGGAATGGCAATATGGATTGAACTGTTATCTACCAATTTTGAGGGATTTGGGAAGAATTCCTGAAAAAAGAGAGTGAGAAATCAGTTCACTCTTTTCTTCTTTTATCCCAATTTGTTCTTGCTTTGTCATATATTTCTTTCCTCAAACCTCTCTTGGAATCATTATAACTTGCAAACTGTGGATTCTGAAAACTACATTATCTGCATGCTTGTTATTCCACTGTTTTTGGTTAGGGCTCTTGTTCCTTTCTGTGGTGTTTGCATATTTCCAGACCAAAAGGCAGAGGGTTACTGTACAGTTGTAAAAAAGGACATTTATACAGAACATTATTAGAAGCCTATAGTTACTGAATATATGGCCAACATTCCATAAACTCTGACCCCGTATCACAACCTATCTATGGGCCAGAAAGGGGGATGTTTGATTAAACTCTGGGGACATAAGAGTGAGGAAAGGTAGGGTAGGCTGTGCTGCTCCAGAGCCATCTCTTTCCTCCCTCCACCTTCCCTTGCAATGTACAGGGAAGGGGGTTCAGGGAAGGAAGAGATTTCTTCACTTCCCAGCTGCCTATTGGCTAGGCAATTGGGGGAGTTAGTTGATTATTTTGTGTGCTTTCCCTGTCCCTGAAGCTCTCTGGACATGCAGCAGCCCTACTTTCCCTGTCCTGCAATGGAAATATAGTTTGCTGAGAGTCTGACCACATCACCAGATTTAGGGATCAGGAGTGAATTTTTTCCCCCAGGACAAGATTCACGAGATGCCTAGCAGTTGTTTTTGCCTTCCTTGCAGCATTCAGGAGGCCTGGTTTCAGGTTAACAAAGAGTAAGGACAGGAATTGTTGTAAGTTTATAAGTGAAGTTTATAAGTTTGCGAAGTTGGTGTCCGGTGTGGATAAGAGGCTCAAAGAGACAACTCCCAGAAATCAACTTGAGCAAGAGACTCGGAATAACTTGTAGGACCTATTAGCCTGCAGGAAGAAGGGCAGACCATGTATTTTTTGCAGAATGAGGTACCCTTTATATTTACCCCCATCCCCTTTTATAGAGAGAGGGCAAGAATATTATGAGGTGAGCTGAATCCTAGGAATTAGGCTGAAGGGGGCCAGCCATTAACATTGGTTATTTGGCATGGAGGCCATTTAACATACACACTGGGACTGAAGTAAAGCCTGAGGATTGGTTGGTCTCTCACACTCACACACATAGTAAAGTTTAGAAAACTAATAAAGTTGCAGCCTTCTGTTTTAAAATCCATCCCTTTATCTGTTACATTCTCCTTTGTGCACTGATCAGCCTGCTTATATTCACCCAACCTCTGCCCAAGTATATTTTCTATATATAAATCTTCAGAAACCACTACCCAAAAAGTGTGATCTACCAACTCAACCACACTCTATTCCTCTGTTCTCCTGCCCATTTCAGAGATACCAGCATCTAGACTTTATTTCCAGAGACTCAGTGATCTAAGTTTGCAGCAACCTACAGTGATACAGAGGTCACATTGTATCTTATTCTCAATATTCAGAAATACCTTCCACTATTCTGGTGTGAGACAGCCTAATTTATCCCATTAATCTTCCTTTGATGGACTGGAAAACCTGTTAACCCTTCTAATGTGAATCAGAAACCCAGTTCATCTGAGAGGAACAGTCACAGATTTAACTGATTTCCATGAACACTAGTGATTTATGTCACAGAATTTATTAGTTCCACAAGCTGCATCACAGTTTACAAAATCCATGGAGCTCTCACCTGTTCACACATTACTAAAAAAAAATCCAAAATTCACTTGTCTTCCAAAACTGAAGAAATAAAAGGTTTATATATTTGAGCTAATTGAATGAATGAAATTTCTATATCAAATCTTTTTTGAGAAATATGACTTTTAAAGTGTCTTTATAACTATATGTAAAAAAACAAAACACCACCAACTATCAGAATGTACCCTGCAAATTTTGTGCGTATACATATACTCGTTTAATATTTTTATATTTATATCAGTAGTTAAAACCATAATGATTCCATTTATAATGCAATTCATTTTTATTACAGCTCAGTTCCAAGAAACAAAAATCCATTCCAGGAGGTAAGTCATGTAGAAATCATATTTTTTCCAAATCAGGGTCTATGTATTATAGTATCAGTATTTTTTAAAGTTCCAGTCATTTGATGGTCATGACTTCAGAAAATGGGAGAGTCTGTTTTCAAAATCACTAGTCTAATTATATTCATTATTAATTATACTTAGCAGTTATGCTGGAGAGCTCCTTTCATCTTCAAAGGGTTGTATAAACATTAACTACTCCTTACAATACCCCTGCAAGGTAATTATTAGTGATTTAATGATAGAGCCATAATTAGACCACAGCAGTTTTAAACTCCCAGTCCTATACTTAGTCCTTTAGAACACACTACCTCTCTAAATTTAGTCATCCATAAGTCCTTACACACAGCTGAATGCTGCAAAACAGTATTTGTAAGCAATAGTTCCAATAACAAGTCAAATTGTATTTAATCATTTGCTGCCTTTTTAATTCATTTTCCACAAACATGTGTGGAAAGTGGTGGGGATGTTTTATTTTCACAGTGATGTTTGCTAAAAAAAAAAAAAAAATCTCATGATTATTTATTTTAACACATTCATGCTAAGATTCGAGGTGAAAATGTTTGAACAGCAATCTTGAAATGTCTTTGGTTTCCCTTCTCTTTTGGTTTGTATTCACTTGGAGACCAAAAACAGTACCATGTGACTTGGCTAACCATACATCATAACTAGCAAATAGTCAAAGTCAGTATGTTGCAAATAACTTATAGACTGAAATATGTTCACAGAAAGTATTCAAATAATTTTGAACATTGAACAAATTAGTAAAAATCAATCAGTTCATGGATAATTCATGAATAGTGGGGGAAAAGAGGCTCATAGTTCATCCACCTCTACAGTGTTCTTGAACACAGCCCAGAAAATGTTGCTATTCTTAGGTGGTTCTTAGATTATTATACCTACTAATATTAAATAAGAATCTAAAAGAAAATAAAAAATGGTTAAAATATCTTAATAGTAACAGCAGTGTTAGAAGATAGAGCATCTTTATCAAATTAATTCTTAACCATTAGTGGAAGTATTTTTAATCGTTGTTAGAAGGCTTATTCCTTTACGCTGTCACTTCCCTGGTCCTTCTCGCTTGAACAGAGAGCAACAATACCTGAAGTCCGAAAGTGCAAACAATTTGATGTTTATCAGGATGAACTTCCAGCAAGCTTACATCCAAGTTCCTGTTTCCTTATTTTCGAATTCCAACTTACTTCCTGTTTGTTCCTAATTTATATAGTAATATTCTTAGCTATACCTTAACCAATCATTTTACTGAAATTTACCTAACCAATCCTAACATGTTGTAACATAAGTCTCTAACCAATTATATCCCACTACCCTAATTAACTTATACCTAGCAAAATTAATTATACAGCAGACAGAAACAATTAGAGAACCAGACAGATTAACAATAGAAAAGTGGGGGCCATAAAGATAAAACATACAGAAATGAGGGTTTCACAACTACAAAACCATTGAGAAGTGATTTCTTGCCAGACAGGATGCTATTAAACTAAGTTTTCTTTAACCATCTTTATCTGGTGGTGATAGGCATTATTAGGACAGGATTGTATTTCTAACAGCCCAACAGTAAAAATTAGTAACTCATAGACTCAGAGTATTCCATTTTCTTTGATCAAGAAATTATTTGAAATGTCAAAAGCTTCTGAAATGCTAAATTAGATAAGGAAAATTGTACAGCCCTGTTTTGTGTTCGAAGCCAGTAGTTTTCTGTCCCCTAAATTATAGTAATTGCAGTATTGGTAATTCAAGTAATATCCTTAGTAATAGATCCTTTAAGCAGAATTCGGTTTGTAAGATTAACAAGCGGCCCAAATTATTTATTGCTTCATTGTTTGTTTGCTTTTGAAATCTCCATGTAAAAAAAAGGTGCTGTTCAATAAATCTGATTTATGTCTCATTTTTTTATTAAACTCCATATACTATATAGGAATTTGATTGCATATTCTAATTATCTCCTCTTCTATGTGTTTGTGTTTTAGGCAATTGTTTTTGTAGTTGGAGGAGGCAACTACATTGAATATCAAAATCTTGTTGACTACATAAAGGTTAAGTACATTTTGCCAATTATATCCTGTAATTAATTGATTATAATTAATTCTAGCCTATGTAACTTATCTTTTCAATCTTGTAGGAGTTTGTTATATTAAGTTCACCTGGAATGCTTATGTTTATACACGATGTGAAAAAAATTATGTAGAAAAATGATATCAATAGCAAATTTGGGTTTTGGTCTTGAAATGGTGAATGCATATAAGCTCTGACTGCAGTTTTATTACCACTAAACTTGCAGTATAGCTGAGAATTAGCTCATTCTACATTCCTCATTGTTTCACCTTAGAGTAGTGTTTTACATAATAGAGAAATTGAGATCTGTAAATGTAGATGAGATGAATTGATCATTAACCTCATTTCTCTTTGCTGTTCAGAAGCAAGGAAAAAGTATTTTCTAGATAAAATGTTGACCTCATCACTCTTTACAGCTGAAAAGGCTCAAAGAGTAACTGTAATTGTAGAGGAATTACTCAAATATACACTGCAGACAATGTTGTCAAGAGTTCTTCTCAACTGACTGTTGACCATCATCACAGATGCTTTGAGTCACAGTGTAGTTTTCATTTGCAATACATCACTACTAAAATAATATTTGAGGCCTAGTAATTGTCAGAAATATTTAGGGAACAGAGATCTTTTTACATAACTGTATTGCCCTGTCAAATAGCTTTGATACTGTCAGCTTTGCTAGTCACTAGGAAATATGAAGATCTAGGTAAAAGACCTTGAATTATATGAAATCGTCATATAATATGATTGGAATACTCTGTATAGGACATATCCAATCCCCATCGCATTTGATGCTGTTTCACAACATTGTTTGATAAATTTTGATTGGTAGTAGTTAAATAAAGCAGTTGTAGCCACCTGTGAGTAAAGATTAGATGCTACTCAGGAATATTCTTCAATAACTTTAATCTGCATGCATCAAAAGCTCTTATTAGCAAACTGCTCTGCGCTTGTAGTCTACTCAGAGCAGGGTCTGCAGATAATGGCATCTTGTTTTACAACAGCCTCATTTTGGTGTGACAGTTTCTAATGCTGAATATATTGCAAACACCAAACAGGCTGTTGGAATACACATGAGGATTAACAGTATAGCAGTAAGTGTGGTGACAGCCCACCTTGAAAGAGTCTTCACTAAAAAATGTATTGAAGTAATTTACCTAGAAAGCTTTATTGGATTGTTTGAATGATTGTGTGCAAGCAACATGACATTTGGCTTTGCCAAAGAACAAACTGTATAGTAAAGGAGTGCTTTCCATCTGTACTATATGCTGCAAAGACATGAACTAGCTTCCAGTTGCTTGAGGTTGGAAAAGAGAAATTTTTAAAAAAGTAAAAGTACTGGTTCATGTTGGACTTGCTGGAATACAGGCAATGCTGTTGAATGTGCATCTCAAATGGACAAGTCGTGTCCCACAAGTTGTTGAGAAACACCAAAAACAGTTAATCTTTGGTGAACTAATTGGTGTTGAATGGAGATAAGGTGAATAAAGGAAATATTTTGAAGACACTAAAAAGAATGTCAGGATACTGTAAACAATAATTATAAGAAATGGCAAATGAAGCTGTTTGAGGATACTTCATCTTTGCAGTGAAGAGCCTGGACTCCTTCAGAAGGTTAGCAAGGTGGTTCTTTGTGGTATAATGTAAACTTAACTGACTCATTTTACATAATACATCTTGAATTGGCAAAGCAGATCTTTAGGACTCAGCCCAGTCACTTTCTGCAGAACTAGAGTACTGATTAGAGAACTAGAGTAGTGATTAGTTTACCAAAACACTGTGTTCAAGGCTTTCTTCTCAAAAAGAAGCTAGAAACTAGTTTTCAAATAAAAGCTGAGATTCTCCTATACATTTCTACTTACCTCAAATCAAGGGGAGGAGGTGCCACAAATAGGGGTTTTTTTCTGAAGGCTTTGAAAGAAAATGAACTATGTATATTTTCCTCTTAGCTGATTGCTGAAGCCCAGCTAATACCAAAACTGCCAGGCCAACTACTGCTGCCAATCAATTGAAGGATTTGGGAACAGTTGCTTCCCTGAGAGGTTGCTTCTTTGGAACCATGCTTAAGTTAGTCTGGTGAGAGGATTGGGCTGCTGGCAGAAACTTAGATTTAGACACTTCAGTTTAAAGCATTAAAGGGGAACCAACTCAAGTGAAGATCACCACAAATGCTCTCAGACGCTGTTCTGTATGGTTAGCAAATGAAAATGTGTTAAAGAGCAATCAGGCGTCTTGAAAGATAGAGTAGATTCTTAGAGATATACAGCTGGTATATCAATCCACAGATCCTGTACCCCAGAAAAAAGACAATGTTGGAATTACCTGCACTGTACACATTTATCTGTTGAGTACCCCCAGACGTGTCGGAATAAAGTTGCAGGCTAATTAAACCAGAGGTTCTCAAACAGTTGTACACAAGACAAATCAGACTCCTGAAAGTGGTACGGTAGTCTGGAAAGGTTGAGAGCCCCTGAATTAAACCACATCCAGTGTCTCCTGTCCTCCCTCCAGCATAACCAGACAAGGATTGTTCCTCTCTGAGGAAAGGATAGCTTTGCCTCTCTCATCTTCTGATTTGCCTATAGCAGCACTTACTAAGCTTCAAAAGAAGGTTAAAATCAGCCCTCAGGGATTAAAGAGAATGACAGTAATCTGATGCATATGTGGAAATGGAAGAAAAGGTTGCATAAGGTTAATAGGCATAAACACAGCATTTTCCCTAGTATCTTTTTCAACACCATAAAAAGGCAACTTGTGTTTTCTGTTGTAAAACTTTCTGGTCATAGGCTCTGCAGATCACTAGTCTTGATGATCTATTTAAAAGACAAAATTTTGTGCATTGGGTATTAGTAATAAAGCTCTTAGTCTTAAGCCATTTTAAGGTACTGTATCCCTGTTTACAAGACTGAATGGCATTAAGTTGAAATCCTTACCTCTGTCAAATAGTATGCTGTATCACAGGAGATTTAGATCCAGTGTAGATTTAGATCCACTGAAGGATGACAGTTCTGTTTCATGGCAACTTTGGAGGTTTTGAAATGTTTCATTCTGCATTGGAATGAAAACAAAGCCTTTTGTTTGTTTTTGAAAAAGCAGAATTGTTGAAATGTCCATTTCCCAGTCAAAATATGAGCTGCTTGGTAAGGTGTGGATGAGGTCTGGTGTTGAGGGCACTGGTTTGGGATGTGGGAGACTCAGGTTTAAGGCCCTGCACCTGCCTGATTCAGGGTTTTTCATCCTAGATTAATCAGACAGACAGGGACTTATCCCCCATATCCCAGGCTAGTACCCTAAACATGAGTCTATGGAATGGGCCTCTGTATCTCTACCTTTCCAACAAAAACTTCATCAAAACTGATATGTCTGTGTGAAAAATTTCGGCTTTGATGGATCAGCATACAGTACGACAAAACTTTATTTTGCTGAAAATATTCTGATTAGCTCTACTGTATGTTCATTCAAACAGCTGTTGCATTGCTAAATACATTGTGTGTTTAAAGAACTACAGCCAGACTCAAGCAATAGTTGAACAAAATTAGGAGTAAATTTTCCAGATTGCACTTGCACAATTATCCATGTGTATACATGTCTTATTTAAGGTTCTCTGAATGCAAAACAAATGAAGTTACACAAGCAGTTTAGTATCTATGCAAATTAGACCTCAAATAGTCACACTTGCTGTTACAGTTTTGAAAATTTTGACCCTAATATTTTGTTAGAATGCTATTCAAATCCTGCATAAATACCATTTATTTCTTAAATCCTATTCAAATCCTGCATAAATACCATTTATTTCTTTCCAGTCATTCCAAATTGTCTTTGTAAATGGAAGTATTATTCTCTAAGACTTTCTTCTTCTACTCTTCTGTCTGAGTCATTCATTGATACTTCAATCTAATATTTATAGAATCAGAACTCATCAGCACGGAGGAAATGTTGATGTCCCAAACCCAGGACTGTGGCACCACTGGCAACATGACAACTGTAATTTTAAACAAGTGTGTTTTGAGGTGGTTCTTTGGCTAGATGCAGACATGTATTCGAAGTAGATGTTTGCACGCTGGAGCCTTTTGTCCAGCAGGACCCGCAGAGGTGAGACTCACACCTCATGCTTGTAGCTTGCCTATAAGAGGCAGCGCTGCCTCGACCCCACTCAGTTCCTTCTTACCACCTGTCAGGTATAGTCGGAGCTCTGTGAGGCTGTTGCTACAACCTCACAAATTTGTAGCCTCACACAGGATCATGGCTGCACCCTGCTCCAGTGATCAGCTCTCTGCACCTTGTGGCATGGCTGAGAGAGGAGGAAGGGTGTTGTTTGGAGGCTGTCCAACAGGTCCTACTAAACAGCAGGAAACCTTCCGCTAGAATGACCTACAGGGCAAAGTGGAAGAGATTTTCTGCATGGTCCTTGGCCCATCAGTCCCTTCCAATGGAGACTTCCATCCAGGACATTCTGTAGCACCTTTAGGAATTGGGCCAAATATTGGCATTTCATCCCCGTATCCAAGAGAAATCTGTTTTCTCCAATGCCATGGTGACAAAATTCCTGAGAGGAGGTCTCCACCTGCTCACTCCAGTCAGAAAGCTGGCCCCTTTGTGGGACCTGAACATGGTTTTAGCAGCTATAATGGGGCCTCCATTTGAGCCCCTTGCTTCCTGCCTGCTGCCCCTCTTGTCTCAGAAGACTGCATTCTTGATAGCTATTACCTCTGCCAGGAGGGTGTAAGAGTTGTAGGTCCTGATGGTCGGGCAGTTCTCCGGGGACAAGGTGATGCTTCAGCCACACCAAAGTTTGTATCCAAGGTTGTATCTCAGTTCACCTGAACCAAGTGATGTATTTACCTGTATTTTTCCCCAATTTGCATTAGAATCATAGAATATCAGGGTTGGAAAGGACCTCAGGAGGTCATCTAGTCCAACCCCCTGCTCAAAGCAGGACCGATCCCCAAATAAATCATCCCAGCCAGGGCTTTGTCAAGCCTGACCTTAAAAACTTCTAAGGAAGGAGATTCCACCACCTCCCTAGGTAACGCATTCCAGTGTTTCACCACCCTCCTAGTGAAAAAGTTTTTCCTAATATCCAACCTAAATCTTCCCCACTGCAACTTGAGACCATTACTCCTTGTTCTGTCATGCACTACCACTGAGAACAGTCTAGAGCCATCCTCTTTGGAACGCCCTTTCAGGTAGTTGAAAGCAGCTATCAAATCCCCCCTCATTCTTCTCTTCCGTAGATTAAACATCCCCAGTTCCCTCAGCCTCTCCTCATAACTCATGTGTTCCAGTCCCCTAATCATTTTTGTTGCCGTCTGCTGGACTCTTTCCAATTTTTCCACATCCTTCTTGTAGTGTGGGGCCCAAAACTGGACACAGTACTCCAGATGAGGCCTCACCAATGGCCTCCATACGCTAGATGTTAGACACTGTCTATCCTTGCATCTGAACAGTTTCATGTTTCGCCTCATAGATATTTTTATTTATTTAGATATTTAGGTCAGAAGAGACCATTATGATCATCTAGTCTGACCTCCTGCACAACGCAGGCCACAGAATTTCACCCACCACTCCTACAAAAAAAAACCTCACACCTATATCTGTGCTATTGAAGTCCTCAAATCGTAGTTTAAAGACTTCAAGGAGCAGAAAATCCTCCAGCAAGTGACCCATGCCCCATGCTACAGAGGAAGGCGAAAAACCTCCAGGGCCTCTTCCAATCTGCCCTGGAGGAAAATTCCTTCCTGACCCCAAATATGGCGATCAGCTAAACCCTGAGCATATGGGCAAGATTCATCAGCCAGATACTACAGAAAATTCTTTCCTGGGTAACTCGGATCTCACCCCATCTAATAGCCCATCACAGGCCATTGGGCCTATTTACCATGAATATTTAATTACCAAAACCATGTTATCCCATCATACCATCTCCTCCATAAACTTATCGAGTTTAATCTTAAAGCCAGATAGATCTTTTGCCCCCACTGCTTCCCTTGGAAGGCTATTCCAAAACTTCACTCCTCTAATGGTTAAAAACCTTCGTCTAATTTCTAGTCTAAATTTCCTAGTGGCCAGTTTATATCCATTTGTTCTTGTGTCCACATTGGTACTGAGCTTAAATAATTCTTCTCCCTCTCCGGTATTTATCCCTCTGATATATTTATAGAGAGCAATCATATCTCCCCTCAACCTTCTTTTAGTTAGGCTAAACAAGCCAAGCTCCCTGAGTCTCCTTTCATAAGACAAGTTTTCCATTCCTCGGATCATCCTAGTAGCCCTTCTCTGTACCTGTTCCAGTTTGAATTCATCCTTCTTAAACATGGGAGACCCAGAACTGCACACAGTATTCCAGGTGAGGTCTCACCAGTGCCTTGTATAACGGTACTAAAACCTCCTTATCCCTACTGGAAATACCTCTCCTGATGCATCCCAAGACCGCATTAGCTTTTTTCACAGCCATATCACATTGGCGGCTCATAGTCATCCTATGATCAACCAATACTCCAAGGTTCTTTTCCTCCTCCGTTACTTCTAATTGATGCGTCCCTAGCTTATAACTAAAATTTTGTTATTAATCCTTAAATGCATGACCTTACACTTCTCACTATTAAATTTCATCCTATTACTATTACTCCAGTTTACAAGGTCATCCAGATCCTCCTGTAAGGTATCCCTGTCCTTCTCTAAATTGGCAATACCTCCCAGCTTTGTATCATCTGCAAACTTTATTAGCACACTCCCACTTTTTGTGCCAAGGTCAGTAATAAAAAGGTTAAATAAGATTGGTCCCAAAACTGATCCTTGAGGAACTCCACTGGTAACCTCCCTCCAGCCTGACAGTTCACCTTTCAGTAGGACCCGTTGTAGTCTCCCCTTTAACCAATTCCTTATCCACCTTTCAATTTTCCTATTGATCCCCATCTTGTCCAATTTAACTAATAATTCCCCATGTGGCACGGTATCAAATGCCTTAATAAATCTAGGTAAATTAGATCCACTGCGTTTCCTTTGTCTAAAAAATCTGTTACTTTCTCAAAGAAGGAGATCAGGTTGGTTTGGCACGATCTACCTTTTGTAAAACCATGTTGTATTTTGTCCCATTTACCATTGACTTCAATGTCCTTAACTACCTTCTCCTTCAAATTTTTTTCCAAGACCTTGCATACTACAGATGTCAAACTAACAGGCCTATAATTACCTGGATCACCTTTTTTCCCTTTCTTAAAAATAGGAACTATGTTAGCAATTCTCCAATCATACGGTACAACCCCTGAGTTTACAGATTCATTAAAAATTCTTGCTAATGGGCTTGCAATTTCTTGTGCCAATTCCTTTAATATTCTTGGATGAAGATTATCTGGGCCCTCCGATTTAGTTCCATTAAGCTGTTTGAGTTTCGCTTCTACCTCAAATATGGTAATGTCTACCTCCATATCCTCATTCCCATTTATCATGCTACCATTATCCCTAAGATCCTCTTTAGTCTTATTAAAGACTGAGGCAAAGTATTTGTTTAGATATTGGGCCATGCCTAGATTATCCTTGACCTCCACTCCATCCTCAGTGTTTAGTGGTCCCACTTCTTCTTTCTTTGTTTTCTTCTTATTTATATGACTATAGAACCTTTTACTATTGGTTTTAATTCCCTTTGAAAGGTCCAACTCTACTTGACTTTTAGCCTGTCTCCCTTTATCCCTACATGTTCTGACCTCAATAAGGTAACTTTCCTTGCTGATCCCTCCCATCTTCCACTCCCTATATGCTTTCTGCTTTTTCTTAATCACCTCTCTGAGATGCTTGCTCATCCAGCTTGATCTACAACTCCTGCCTATGAATTTTTTCCCCTTACTTGGGATGCAGGCTTCCGATATCTTCTGCAGCTTTGATTTAAAATAATCCCAGGCCTCCTCTACCTTTAGATCCATAAATTCTTCAGTCCAATCCACTTCCCTAACTAATTTCCTTAATTTTTGAAAGTCAGCCCTTTTGAAATCAAAAACCCTAGCTGCAGATTTATTTTTATTAATCCTTCCATTCAGTTTGAACTGAATTAGCTCATGATCACTTGAGCCAAGATTGTCCCCTACAACCATTTCTTCTATGAGGTCCTCACTACTCACCAAAACCAAATCTAAAATGGCATCCCCTGTAGTCGGTTCAGCAACTACTTGCTGAAGGAATCCATCAGCTATCGCATCTAGGAAAATCTGAGCCCTATTATTATTACTAGCACTCGTCCTCCAGTCTATATCTGGGAAGTTAAAGTCTCCCATGATCACACAGTTTCCATTAGTATTTACTTTATTAAAAACATTAAAAAGGGCTCTATCCATATCCAAATTAGATCCCAGCGGTCTATAGCACACCCCAAGCACTATCCCAAGGGAGGCTCTAATAGTTTTCTTCCCCAATTTAATTTTTGCCCAGACGGACTCAGTCATATCCATTTCATCGCTTCTTATTTCTTTACATTCTATCTCATCATTGATATACAGTGCTACTCCACCACCTTTACCTTTATTTCGGTCTTTCCTAAACAACACATACCCTTCCATGCCTGTAGTCCAGTCATGACTACTATTCCACCATGTTTCTGTTATCCCTATAATATCTGGTTTCACTTCCTGCACCAGTAGCTCTAGTTCCTCCATTTTGTTACCTAGGCTCCTCGCATTAGTGTACAAACATCTTAATTTTTGCTGTTTGGCCTCAGTCACATTCTGTACCCTATTAGGCACGGTCATTTTACTACCAGAATAACCTATTAGACTTGTATCTACACTGCCCTTCCTCCTATCCATGGCTGTATCTACTCTTACTTCATTTTCTTTCCTCTCAATGCTAAATTCTGGCGGGGAGATTACCTGGACATCTCCCAACCATCTCCCCCTAATGCCTCATCTGTTCATATCATATTCGGACCGCACAAAGGGACAAGCGGTCTCTGCGCAGAACGTCGCTAGATGGACAACGTTTTGCATCAAGTGTACATATGAGATGGCATTGGCTATGCCTCTTCAGCAGATACGGATGCATTTGACGAGACCACAAGCAACATCAGTGGCATTCCTTTAATGGCATTTCCATATTGGACATTTGTAGTGTGGCCACGTGGTGGTCTGTACACACATTTATGGACCATTATGCAATCACTGCTTCTTCCAGAACAGACGCTAATATCAGAAGAGCAGTCCTATGATCCTTGCTTAGGTAGACTCTGGACATTCAGTGCAAAGGAACTGAGGGGGGGGTCAGCGTGGCACTGCCTCATATAGCCAAGGGAGGGGCTATGGGCATGAGTGCCACCCTTCTACGGGTACTGCTAGGCAAAAGACTCTGGCGCACGCACACTCCTACTTGGAATACACGTCTACATCACATCTCAAAGAACCGCGGTTACAACAAGTAGCCGTTTTATTTGAAAGCTAGATCAAAAGCACTAAACTCACAGGTTTTGTAGTTCTCTATGGAACGGAAACAACATAGGGTAGAAGCCGTGCAAATTTCCTTGCAGTGCTTCACCAATGATCCACAACTCTTCCTTCTTAGAGACTATATCTGGAGTAATCAGTTCTCCAGAGCTATTAATCTTTTATTCTCTGGTAAGAATGCCCTTTTTGGAAATGTTTATGATGTGGGCATATGTCTATAAGGAACTGGGTTGAGACCCAAACTCATCTCAAAAAAGCCACCAAACTGCCTTCAAATAGCAATAAATTTGATGACAATGTCAGTGATCAGACTAGTGAGCTATATTTCAGCTAATGACATAGTTTAAAAGGTTCTTCATTCCATTATATTCGTTACTATAAGACTTGCAGTACCCCCAAAGGAAGAGACATGCAAATACACATTGAATGCCCAGTGTCTTTAACTAGTTAACTCTCTCTGGAAGACATATTTTGTTATCTCCCTGTCTTTAAAAAAAACATAAAATGTTTTAGCAAGGTGCCAGGCTGCCTCCTCCCTAAGGTTTGGCACGCCACTCTTTCTTCAGACAGCCAGTGTAGACCTACATGTTTTCGTAGGTGGCAAGCAACATTATGAGGTGAACCCCTCCTCCTCGTCACTGTAAATAGGATATAAAGTGAGAAAAAGCAAAATAACATCAACACAGTTATTTGAAAATACCGGAGGATCTCAAATCTGCACTTGTGGGTCTACTTCCTGAAGGGATTTGGTTAACAGTTTAATACTGGAAATATTTTCTCATTCTTTCTATATTTCGTGTATATTTTATATTAGCATTTTGGAGGTGAAAAAATCAGGATGATTTTTCAGACTTAGAAACTATGAGGAAAATATTGCTGGAACAAAAACAATTTATAGTCACTGCAATCTGAAAATTTTTTATCCAAAGTTACTGTATTTAAATGAGCAAGACTCGTGTAGTAGATTGCCATAAGTGTGGTACCTCTGGTTTTGGGTAAAGGATTTTATCGTCAATGTACTATGATATTAGACTTTTCCCTGTCATGCAATGGGCTGTAGATTGGGGGTTTTAGGCTGTACTGTAATACAAATAATAATGCATTGCTACCATTCCTATAATATTATAAAACAAGGATGTATGTTTTTTCTGTGGGAGCTTGGGAGGAAGCCCTTCGGATGGAGATTTTATATCCTTTTAAAAGTTGTAACAAAGGAGTGGCAATTAGATTCTGAGCTCGTCTGTATGGGAGGCTGGTCCTGATTAATTGGTCCTGATTAATTCCCTGTGTGGATGTTCTTATTCCAGAATAAGAAGGCTTTATGAAATTTTGCTTAGTCCATTTTGGAACTAGATTCATTTTAGGGCTTGTCTACATGGGAACATTAAGGAAAATTAATAAAATTAACCTTTAAAGTTACTCTGCATTAACCCCCATGATTATGCTCTTATTCAGAATTAAAATGGCCTTAATTTGGAGAACTTTAATTCTAAAATGTACACCTTTTAGTCCCTATGTAGATAAAACCTAATTCAAAATAAGGCCCTCTTATTCCAATGTAAGATCATCTAGACAGGAAGTTATTCCAAAATATCTCTTCTGCTTTAAATTCACACCCTACCTTAACCCAAATTAATTTCCCAGTGTAGACAGCCCCTCTGTTGATTTACGTGTGAAGAATGCCTCATTTTTCACTGCTTTCTGACTTTGTCCCATCATTTCCCCATTTCTTCCACTTAATCAGCATTGTTTATTTTCTTGTGAGGCATTTACTTTTCCTACCTTGATCAGCAACATATGTTTTATACTAGAAGAACAAGTTCCTCAAATGATTTCGACTGCTAAAGTTGTTGTTTTGTACACAACTAGTTAATCACCCACGTTGTTTTATTAAAACTGATCTCTCCTTATCTTTTCTTTGCACAGGGCAAACAAGGCAAACATGTCTTATATGGCTGCAGTGAACTTTTTAATGCTGCACAGTTTATAAAACAGGTAAGTTACCACTAATATTTTAAATTTTCAGTATTTTGAGTTAATTGCCTTAATATCCCATTGCTGATTTTGTTGGATTCAGTTGTAGAAAGTGAACTATTTTAAACACTTAAACGCAAATTGAAATATAGATCAACTGGTAAAAGTAAAAAAAACTTCTAATAAAATTTAAGAAGCCTGAGTTGTAAATGCGTATTTAGCAAGTACACATATAACAGATTAATAGGTTTGTAATTAAGTATGCTTTAATTAAATGTCTCTGAGTAACATAAACTGTTATGGAGAAGAGGGATTGATTTCACAGAACTCTTCTAAATTCGCATGTCAATCCATATTATCTGTTGAAATACCCCAAGAGGGTAAACACCTCATCTGACACTGTTTTGAAAGCTTTGACTTAAGCTTTGCACATTTAGGTCTTGTCTATACTACCAGGGTAAGTCGACCTAAGTTACACTACTCCAGCTACGTGAATAACGTAACTGGAGTCAACATAGCTTAGTTCGATTTACCGCGGTGTATATACCTTGCTGTGTCGACAGGAGATGCTCTCCCATCAACTTACTTTACTCTTCTCATTCCGGTGGAATACCAGAGTTGACCAGAGAGCGCTCTGCGGTCAATTTAGCAGGTCTTTACTAGACCTGTTAAATTGACTCCCGCTGCATCGTTCCCAGCAGCGTGCCTGACCTTGAGAGTGCTACTCCCATGAACTGCAGTGGGAGTTGCAGGTCCTCCATACCTTTTGGAATAAGCCCTTAAATGACAGTGAGACTTAATATCAATTTCTCCACACTCCTTTCCAACGATGTACAACTGCTCAGCCTAGTTGACTTTGTTGAGCATTTCTTAGCACTGCAGTGCCTCCCATCACCTATATTTCTTCCTTTGTTAGTCATTTCATGGTAGTTAAAGCAAATCAATTGGTATTTAAATACATCTGGCACAACTAAGCACATTCTTACCGCATAGGGATGAGAGTACTTAGTGTACACTATTAAGCCGACAGCTCTGTACTCAATTGTATGACTATAGATTTTTCTTTTTATGAAAGATTGGTTTTTTTAGTAGACATTCCAGAGCTGTTCATTTTTATTGTACTTTCAGGACAAAATAAACCAATGCTTTTTATACCTTACATTTTTCTCTTAACTAGCATGCTTTTCTTTGTAAACAGCAACCAAATATTGTGACAAAACCAAAAATTTGCTCTTTAAACTGAATTATTGGGCTAAAAAATAATACTGGCAATGTGATTTTTTTTTCTTTTGTCTCTCTTTGTATTTAGCTGTCCCAACTTGGGCAGAAATAGGACTGAAAAACACCATTATTTGAAACTACCTGGCAATTTGGAAGTGTGAAGAAAAAGATCATGACAACAATCAGCTAACACCTTCATATCTATAACCTTGTTATAACATTAAAACTTAAACCGTTCCATTAATCTGATAATTTTGAAGGAAGGACTGTACTTAACATAGTGTATATGAATAACAAAATTACATTTCAGAAAATAAAACTTAATCTATATTCTGTCTGCTGCTACATTTCTGTGCTTGGTACATTTTACATTTTTAGATTGCAAATGTGTGTAATTGTGATATGTCTGGGACTTCAGTGCAGTAGAAAGTGTAGTATATGCAAGGCCTACATGCAGATAATAGTATTTATTAGGTACCATATGTATCCCTTAGTTCTTGTTACAGTAATTGACACAACATTTTAAACAAAAATTCAAAAATTAAGAGAAAATTGCTTAACTTATAGAAATATGTTCTCCTCTTGAAAGCCAGACTATCTTTGTTAGAAAATGGAAGAAGACAAAACTGCATTTTTAGGCCTGTATGCTTATCAGCAGAAAATTCCAGTAACAATGCCACAAGACTGGGAAATAGCAAAAATCATAAGAACCTCATGGATATGTTTTGTAGAACCCAAATTAATTTTTCAGAACCAGTTATAAATGATAATTGTTTTAAATGTTTTTAAGCATTTCATAAGAACATAAGAATTGCCATAGTGAATCAGATCAGTGGTCCATCTGGACTACCGTCCCCTCTCCTACAGTGGCCTGAACCAGATATTTCAGAAGAAGGTGCAACAAACTCTGCAGAAAATGGTTATGGCATAAATCTACCCTACACAAAGTTTGTGTTCCTAACCTGTGATAGAGATCAGCTTGTGCCCTGAAATATGTGAATTTATAAAACTGTAATATTTCTTCTTATAACTTCAGATATTCTTGTCATCCATATAAATACCCAGTTCTTTTTTTTCATTTTAGACTCAATATTTTGTACCAAAGGGTTCTGCTGGTTAATTGTGCCTTGTATAAAAAATAGGGCTGTTGAATAATTGCAGTTGACTCATGTGATTAACTCAAAAAAATTAATGGCAGTTAAAAAAATTAATCATGATTTATCAGTTTTAGTTGCACTGTTAAACAATAGAGTACCAATTGAAATTTATTAAATATTTGTGGAAAATTTTCTACATTTTCAAATATATTGATTTCAATTACAACACAGAATACAAAGTGTACAGTGCTCATTTTATATTATTATATTTGCTTACAAATATTTGCACTGTAAAAATTATAACAGTATTTTTCAATTCACCTCATACAAGTACTATAGTGCAATCTCTCTTTTGTGAAGGTGCAATTTACAAATATAAATTTTTTTTTGTTACGTAACTGCACTCCGAAACAAAACAATGTAAAACTTTAGAACCTACAAGTCCACTCAGTCCTACTTCTTATTCAGCCAATCGCTAAGACAAACAAGTTTGTTTAGATTTACAGGAGATAATGCTGCCCGCTTCAAATTTACAAAGTCACCTGAAAATGAAAACAGGCATTCGCGTGGCAGTTTTGTAGCCAGACTTGCAAGGTATTTACCTGCCAGATGTGCTAAACATTCATATTTCCCTCATAGTTCGGCCACCATTCCAGAGGACATGCTTCCATGCTGATGACGCTCATTAAAAGAAAATGTGTTATTTAAATTTGTGGCTGCACTCCTTGGGGGAGAATTGTATGTCTCTGGCTCTGTTTTACCCACAGTCTGCTGTTTATTGCGTGTTATAACAGTCTCGGATGATGACCCAGCATATGTTGTTCATTTTAAGAACACTTTCACTGCAGATTTGACAAAATGCAAAGAAGGTACCAATGTGAGATTTCTAAAGATAGCTACAGCACTCGACCCAAGATTTAAGAATCTGAAGTGCCTTCCAAAATCTGAGAAGGATGAGGTGTGGAGCATGCTTTCAGAAATCTTGAAGGACGAACACTCCAATGTGGAAACTACAGAACCTGAACCACCAAAAATGAAAATGGACCTTCTGCTGGTGGCATCTGATTAAGATGATGAAAATAAACATGCATTGGTCCGCACTGCTTTGGATTGTTATTGAGCAAAACCCATCATCAGCATGGACACATGTACTCTGGAATAGTGGTTGAAGCATGAAGGGACATATGAATCTTTAGCACATCTGGCACGTAAATATCTTCTGACACCTCTACAACAGTCCCAAGTGAATGCCTGTTCTCACTTTCAGGTGACATTGTAAACAAGAAGCGAACAGCATTATCTCCTGTAAATGTAAACAAACTTGTTTGAGCGATTGGCTGAACAAGAAGTAGGACTGAGTGGACTTGTAGGCTCTAAAGTTTTCCATCATTTTATTTTTGAACGCAGTTATTTTTTGTACATAATTACATTTTGTACATAATTTTGTACATTTTAAATTCAACTTTCATGATAAAGATTGCACTACTGTACTTGTATAAGTGAATTGAAAAATACTATTTCATTTGTGTTTTACAAAGCAAATATTTGTAATATAAAATGAGTACTGTATACTTTGTATTCTGCTGTAATTGAAATCAAAGTATTTGAAAATGTAGAAAACATCCAAAAATATTTAAATAAATGGTATTCTGTTATTGTTTAACAGTGTGATTAATCAAGATTAATTTTTAATCGTGTGATTAATCGAGATTAATTTTTTAATCGCTTGACAACCCTAGTAAAAATGTTTCATTTTATCATTTTTTAACGACACCCTTCAGTTTCACTGAATGTCCGCTTTTTCGTGTGTTATGAGAGAGGATGAATGGAAAATATCAATTTACTGTCTCTAGGCCATTCATTGTTTTGTATAATTTTAGGATGTCCCTTCTGGAAGGTAAGCAGTCCCACTCTTTTCAGTCTCTTGTCATATGCTTTCCCAAGCTTTCCCATGCTTCTAATCATTCTTATAAGATTCATGACCTCTTGGGTGCCTACTTACTTCCCATCTGCCATCTACAGAAGCCTTAATTATAGGCAGAAGCTTATTTCATTTTTCCCACAAATATCATCAAGGTTTATAGTGTGCCTTTGTTCCATCTTTTGCTTTGCCAGGTAGTCCTGTATTTCCTTGTTTGTAAGTAGCCCCAGCCACAAGTCTCTTTGTGTCTGTGCACGGTCTTCGCTAATCAGTTTTTCAGAAGCCTTCATTGCAGTTCATTTGGCTGTTTAAGATTCTGAAAATTTTTACAGCTGTTAACCTGCCCATTCATCTGCCTGCCCAGTCAAAATTTCAGCATGAAACTGGCAGCATCCATGGTCCTCTTAACTCAATTTATCTTTTTTGCATGATCATTAAATGTGTAACTGTTTTTATTGGCAAAAAGAAAAGGAGTACTTGTGGCACCTTAGAGACTAACCAATTTATTTGAGCATAAGCTTTCGTGAGCTACAGCTCACTTGCATCCGATGAAGTGAGCTGTAGCTCACGAAAGCTTATGCTCAAATAAATTGGTTAGTCTCTGAGGTGCCACAAGTACTCATTTTCTTTTTGCGAATACAGACTAACACGGCTGTTACTCTGAAACCTGTTTTTATTGGGTATTGTAGCAGAAACTGTTTCAAATGTAACTTCTTCATGAACACTAAAACAAAATCACAGTACAGCTCTTACTGCTTTGTAAGTCTAAAATTGAAATACATTATAATTATAGCACTTTATGATGGATGCTGGTTCAGGGGATTTTTTTTTTAATGCAAATTTCTCAGGTGGACTTAGCCATAGAGTACACAGGGGAGTTTCTTAATTAGAGCAGCCTTGTAATGGCTGGATTAATATTGCCACTTCCCCAAAATAGTATACCTCTACAGGAGGTGAGTCTCAGCCTGCCCTGTTTAGAGAAATGAATGCTCTCTGACCAAATCAGTACAGTTTGAGAGAAGGAAATTTCTTCAAATGAAATAATTACACAACATACCAAAAGGGAGGTTCTAACTTCCTGAAAAAGTGAAATTCTTTGGGGGAAAGGAAGCAACTATCTCACGTGTGTGTTGTGTGTGCACACATATTTTAATATTTTTATTTAAGAACTGTGAGATTCTGTGATTAGTTGCTTAAACGATTGCAATATTTCAGGGTGCTTCTTCCCACAACCTTTGAATTTTTCAACTACCTTCTTTTGTAACATTAATTTTGTTCAAAGGGAAATCCTTTTCTGATACCAGTGAATTCTTAGAAATCCCCACACGAGTAATGCATTTCATCTCTTCCTTAAAACATGAGTAATACAAGAAAACAAATGCATCATTTAGTGCCATTTTATCCATAGGAAATAAAAATCAACATATGCACTCTTTCATTTTCTCAACTCAGCAGTCTGTCTAGTACAGGGGCAGGCAAACTTTTTGGCCTGAGGGCACATCGGGTTTTGGAAATTGTATGGAGGGCCGGTTAGGGGATGCTGTGCCCCCACCCCCTATCTGCCCCCCCTGACAGGCCCCCCCCAGGACTCCTGCCCCATCCACACACACCCTGTCCTCTGACCGCCCCCGGAACCCCTGCGCCTGACTGCCGCCCACTTCCCCATCCAACCCCCCCCATAGCACATTCCTACGCGGAGCAGTTTAGTACACTACACTGGCAGCATGGCACACTGAGGCTGCGGGGAGGAGGAACAGTGGGGGAGGGACCAGGGGCTAGCCTCCTGGGCCAGGAGCTCAGGGGCCAGGCAGGAGGGTCCCACGGGCCGGATGTGGCCCGCGAGCAGTAGTTTGCCCACCTCTGGTCTAGTACCGGTAACTACTGGCACTCCCCATCTTAAAAAAAACCCTCTGTTTCATTCCAATTCTTATACTAACCTCATCCCTAGTGAGGGATAGCTCAGTGGTTTGAGCATTGGCCTGCTAAACCCAGGGTTGTGAGTTCAATCCTTGAGGGGACGACTTAGGGATCTGGGGCAAAAATTGGGGATTGGTCCTGCCACAAGTACTCCTTTTCTTTTTGCGAATACAGACTAACACGGCTGCTACTCTGGAACATCTGTTATGTGTATCTCATCCTTGCTCTCATTCTCTATCCAGGGGGGAAATTGCACGTGCAGGTTTTGTTTGTTCGTCTGTTTTTAATAAATTATATCTATGCTGTGCTATGTGTTTATACTAGTGAAGATTAGTGAAAACGAGGTCATAGTAGTACATCTGGCACTTGGAATGGAAGGGAGTGAGTTCTGAGGTAGTTCTTAATTCCTGTGGGAGTTTGTTCCAAAATCTTGGGCCAGCCTTTAAGAAAGCTCCATTTCCTGCACAGGTGAGCTTCGCCCTTCTGGTGGAATACTTGAGTGCTTGAGAAGCAATGTTGTTGACCACATATTTCATCCCAGCTCTTTTGGCAATTTCTTAGATATCCTGGGCCCAAGTCATTGAGCACTTTTGGGGAAAAAAGGACCAACATCTTGAATTGACACACTATTCTATAGGAAGACAGTGTAATGAGCAGAGGATAACTCAGGCTCACTGTAGCCCAGATTGCTGAGGCTATGTGCTTCTGCATCCAACAGTAATTGGAGTGTCCTGATAGCTGAGGGCTTCATGCAGAAGTAGATGTGGTTGTGTTCAAGCCAGGACGTGTATAATGGAGCCTGGGTGATGTGGCTGACAAAGAGCATTATCCATGAATGCTGTTATGTGAGCACTTAGCATCAGCAAGGAATCCAGGAGTACTCCTAAACTGTGGACTGAACTGACCAATTGTGGGTGTGTATCTTCAGAGGACACTGCACTGTGACTGCAAAATACCTTCCATTGTCAAGCAGCACAAACTCTGCTGTTTGCTTGGGTTCAGTGTCAAATGTATGGGCTTGAATCTGGTTAGGACTGTTTTCAATTTTAATATGTGCCAGGTGGCTTTTCTTACTGATTTCAAAGTTTGTTCAATATTTAAAGCACAGTTTAGGCAGATTTAGTTCCATTTCACATGTTCTGGAGTTATGTATTGCTCCATGTGTGATTCACATTTGTCATTTTTTTCTGGTTAACTTGGATTAACCAAGTTAACCAAGCTTTCACAAACAAATTTACCATTCCTTATAATTACCACCCCTTTTTGCAGGCCAAATTGAGTCTGGTTACCCTCTGCTACACCTCTTCAATTTTTGCAAAGTCCTTTCCACAGTACACTGACTAGTACTGTATAAAGCATTATAGTTGTGCTTCCACTTGTTACATCCACTGCTCTCATACCTTTTTATCTCAATGCAACCTTATAAATTCTGATTTCTCTTTGGTTGCTCACTGGGATTAATAGAAATCAACCATATGGGATATCTTATTGTGTCATTTGTTCTCTCCTTAACTTGTTTCTCTCGCTTGTAAAAAAAAAAATAATAATAATAAACGTTTCAAAAAAAGGAGAATGTTTAAATCTTTAGACATGGGACACATTGTCAAATACTCAGTAAAATTCATTTGCTATCTTCCAAGCATCTAGAGGCGCCTTAAAGCTTTGCTGTATGTACTTCGTCATTTGCTACTTGAGCAGTGCATATATTTTATTATTAAATAAAGCTTTAATATATTTCTAAATAAATGTATAGTTCCCGCACAACACACACAGTTTGATTTTCATGTTTGATACATTCCATACCTCATATTTTGTGTCAGCATCAAATAGAGTCTCAGAATTACAAACACGTCAGGAATGGAGGTCGTTCATAACTCTGAAATGTTCATGACTGAACAAAACGTTATGGTTCTTCCAAAAGTTTACAACTGAACATTGACTTAATACAGCTTTCAATCTTTACTATGCAGAAGAAAAATGCAGCTTTTAACCATTTTAACTTAAATGAAACAAGCACAGAAACAGTTTCCTTACCTTGTAAAATCTTTTTTTAAACTTTCCCTTTATATTTTTTTAGTAGTTTGTTTAACACAGTACTGTACAGTATTTGCTTTTTGTGTGTTTGTTTTCATGACTGTTGCTGCCTGATTGTGTACTTCCACTTCCAAAGGACCGGTCAATTCGTAACACTGGTGTTCATAACACTGAGATTCTACTGTATTTCACTGGGGCATCTCTTTGTGAAAATTTCTACAGCATTCACTGGTCCTTTCTACCATCACTGGAATATTTCATGTTCCTGTTAAGTGGCCCTTCTCCAAAAGAGATCAGTAGTAGAAAAGGAATGCAAGAGATCATGCAGGAAAACCTTTAGCAGGACTGTCTCCTCTGTCATTCTAGGGGCCATTGAGGTTAAGAGAAAGCACAAGCCCCTTGGCAAAGTCAGTCAGTTTTCATCCAGTGACCTTGTCCTTTACAGTCTCAAAGCCCTTTATGTAAAAGACAGATTTGGGCCATGTGTGGATCAGACCCTGAGACTTTAAACCAAGTATCCCAGCACTTCTGATGCTGCTAATTATGCTGATGCTGAGTGGCAGCTGAGGCTCAGTAGATGGTAGAGCACTGTCTTACCTCCTTGCTCAGCTTCCTTTTTTGCACTTCCCACATAGTTGCTGCTGCTGTCTTACTAAAGAAGTAAGTATCCTAGTCTTACTAAAGAAGAGTCAAAGAAGTTCTGTGAGACACTTATTTAAAAGAGAGCGAGAGAAATAGTTGCATCTACGACTGTGTTTTCTGAATCAGAACTTTCCAGAAGGTGAGGGAGTGGTGCTGATGGACAGCTCCAGCTTATTGCACAGTAACAAGTCTGGTTTTGCTGTCTCAGAGGATTGGGAAACCATCATTGGGGTTTACTTGCTCACGCTAGGTAAGTGAAAATCAAATTCAGGCTGTGTTTCAAATTTTATTTTCTGTTCTTTGCTCTGAAGAGAGATGTGCAGTCGGCTCATCATGAGTGTGGAAAATCGGAATACCTGTGCCTTCTCCAGGGTAAAGTTGAATCTTATGTATGTTTAGAAATTGCAGTTACTTAAAAACAAAGGAAATGGACTTTACTTACCATAATGCTTGTATATTTGTTATTCAAAGACTAATTCACAGTTTGACACTGATCGTTAATTTACTTTTTGTTGCTGCTGCTGCAGCTGTTATGCTTTGTTGAAGATATTTCGGGTTAATTTATCATTATAAAAATCCAGCTAAAAATAAATGAGAAATTGGTAGCTTTCAGAAAGAGTCTAGATTTAAAACATGAATTGAATAATGTAAAATGGAAACTGGAATTGGGGTAGGGTGGGAAATGAAAAGTGAAGACCAGTTCTCTACATACATGCCCTTCATAGCATAGTACTACACCATCCTAAGGAATTCACAACGATACAATCAACATTTCTTTCCTTCCCTTAGAATTAGAAGATGTCAACTCCAGGAATTGTTCCACATTATTTGTAACAATCTGAGTAGATTATCAAAAACATCTGCTCTTTTTTGTCCAAAATACAAACCGCAAACCTACAATGCTGTTAATAGGAAAAAGATCTTTGTTTATTGTTATAGATATGAATCAAATATTTTTGATACTGAAAGCCCTACTACTAAAGCTGAATTAAGTAGTTTTTACATTCTGTTTCAATTATATATAATAAATGATAGCTATGTGCATGAATGGTTTCATAAAATAGCAAACACAAACCTACTTTAATTCATGGAGTGAGTGAAAATCACAGCAAATTTAACAGGATTTTGAGACTATGAATAATACACAGGACAACTCCCTGTCTCCTTCCTTCATATACTGAATGAAGAAATCTATTCATAGTCTTTAGACATACATTTTTTTATCAAATTAGTTTACTTTTATTTTTTAACTTCACGTGGTCTATAATAGTGAATTGGAATTGTAGGATTATTTTCTAACTTGTGAAAAAAATACTTTCACATCTGGAATATGTGTGAAGCCATTTTTTCCATCATGCCTCCCCCGGGCCAAATATGACTGAGTTGGACTCGAAATAACCTTGAGAAGGCCTTTTAGAATCTTAATTAACTTTGACCAGCCCTGTTTTGATTCTGGAGACTCTATGCCTATAATTTATGTTCCCTAGAGCTGCTTCTACCTAGCCTAGCCATGTTTACTTTTTAACTGTAGTCTGTTTTCATGACCAAGGTTTGTTGAGGCTATTAATATGGCTTCACTGTTTTCCTTAAACAGAGTCATGCTGGGGACATGATCTCTAAAGAAGTTTATTAATTTTTGAAGTCCAAAACTGGAACAGTTTTGACAGTCACTTGATCGGGTTTGGGAGAATCATACTTTGGCCATTATTCTTTAATACACTTTGCAAGCAACAGCAAACAGACAATTTCCAGTTTATGGAAGGCAGTATCTTCTGCAAAAATACATAATACATGCCTAAAGATTTGGATTTAACTGCCAGCTGATAATGAGGCAAGACTAAAAATATACCCTTCCTAAAACTCCAACAGTTTCAGACATGGCTAGAATATGGTATATAGAATCATAGAATCATAGAATAACAGAGTTGGAAGGGATCTCTGAAGGCCATCTACTCCAACCCCCTGCCCAGAGCAGGACCAATCCCAACTAAATCATCCCAGCCAGGGCTTTGTCAAGCCTGACCTTAAAAACTCCTAAGGAAAGGGATTTCACCACCTCCCTAGGTAACGCATTCCAGTGTTTCACCACTCTCCTAGTGAAAAAGTTTTTCCTAATATCCAACCTAAACCTCCCCCACTGCAACTTGAGACCATTACTCCTTGTTCTGTCATCTGCTATCACTGAGAATAGTCTAGATCCATCCTCTTTGGATCCACCTTTCAGGTAGTTAAAAGCAGCTATCAAATCCCCCCTCATTCTTCTCTTCCGTAAACTAAACAATCCCAGTTCCCTTAGCCTCTCCTCATAACTCATGTGTTCCAGTCCCCTAATCATTTTTGTTGCCCTTTGCTGGACTCTCTCCAATTTCTCCACATCCTTCTTGTAGTGTGGGGCCCAAAGCTGGACACAGTACTCCAGATGAGGCCTCACCAGTGTCGAATAGAGGGGAACGATCATATCCCTCGATCTGCTGGCAATGCCCCTACTTATATACCCCAAAATGCCTTTGGCCTTCTTGGCAACAAGGGCACACTGTTGACTCATATCCAACTTCTCGTCCACTGTCACCCCTAGGTCCTTCTCTGCAGAACTGCTGCCTAGCCATTCGGTCCCTAGTCTGTTGCGGTGCATTGGATTCTTCCGTCCTAAGTGCAGAACTCTGCACTTGTCCTTGTTGAACCTCATCAGATTTCGTTTGGCCCAATCCTCCAATTTGTCTAGGTCCCTCTGTATCCTATCCCTACCCTCCAGAAATGGGCCACCAGAAATCATGTGGGGTTACCCATTATTTCTGGACTGCAAAGAGCTGAGAAGTTGACCCCCTTTTCTCATATAAACAACCACCTCTCAAAGTTGCAATATATTTTGAGATTCTCATGGAAGTCCATTCCAGGTGTTGTGCAATAGCAATTCTGGGTGTGGGTCAGAGTGTAAAAACCTGTTCTGTGTATTCAAAAGCCCAATTCATTTTGGTCAAACTTCTAGAAACTCTTTTCTCTTTGTATTTTGGGAGAGTGACGGTCCATTCTAGATGTTTCAGCCTGATGGAAAGGCTTCTTGTGCTGTTTCTAGATTCGTCATAAACTGATTAAAGTGGCTTTGATTCTTTCATTGAGGTTAGATATGTGGAAAGCCCATTCGGGGTATTTTGCAGTGCTGAGTCTCCAGGTAGTTCCAGGTTATGGAAAGCCCATTAAGTACTGGAAACTCCTCTCTGAGTATTTCATTGTTACAAACGAGCTGTTTTAGTAGCAGTGAATTCTCTGCCCCAAAACGGCAGAAATCAGAAATACAATGGCAGTTTTCTGATTTTTTTCTGTTCCTTAATTCCTGGGCAAGGTCTGATCAACTGCTATTTTGTTTGTGAACCTGAAAAACAGGCGCTTTTGTGAAATGTCCAATGTAATATAAACTATTCAGATCTTTCCAGCTTCATTCAAAAATATTCTTATGAAAATACGTTATGTACAATGGTCACATGTATTACTGGTGAGATGTGTGCACTACTGGAAAATCATGACAGGACAGCGGTCTTAGGGAGATTATCCTAGTCTCTCCATATTCAGTCAACATGTCTTTTGAATGTTCATCACAAATTGTGAATTAATTAGGAGATTATTTGCAATGAAAGTTTAATTTTAATAATGGCAACCACCTGAGGCTCTCTGTGCTCTTGTCAGACTTCTGAGATTTCCTCCCATTATTGCTCAATATATTTGTCTAACCTCTTCTGTCACAGCCATCATCCTGTAGTTCAAAATTGATGGGGCTCCAAGACAGTGTCAGTCAATGCCACAACTTATGGAAAGTGGCGAGCCAATGGCATGACCCATTTTGTCCTGCAAAAGAGGAAGTGCAAAATACCAATTAGTACTTTTCTTTCAAATTGTTCTCCAGTTGTCCTACAGCACTGACTTTTAATTGCATAGGTTGGCTTTCTTGGCTTGGCAACGGAGGGGTGATCTTCATCATGTACAACCAACGACATTCCCTGGACCCTCAGGACTATCTCACCTTCAATCTTGCTGTCTCAGATGCAGGCATTTCCCTCTTCGGCTATTCAAGGGGCATTCTAGAGCTGTTTAATGTTCTTAGAGATGATGGCTTTCTAATCACTTCAGTATGGACATGCAAGGTAACTGCATTATTTACAATTCCAGATTCTTAATCTTTTTCTGAATACTTAGACCCTAGCTTAGTAACAGGAGAATGTACAGATTCCTGTGACATTGGGTTTGTTTTAGTCTTTCTCCTGGATTTTTCCCCTGCAAAAAAAAAAGTAATCGTTTTCAATTGCTGTCCTTAAGTTGTTTCTGTGCATGCAAGATCAAACACAGCCTAGAATTGAAAGTGTGAATAAATATTAAAGAGAACTCTTTCAAAATACTTAGTAGAAACATATTCAATATTAATAAATGTCATGTTTTTTCTGTGTTCTCTACCTTTGAGATATGCCCTTTATACCAAGAGTTTGGATTTTTTTTCTTCTTTTCTCCACTATTTCCTTGTCAGGTGGATGGATTTATAATACTCTTTTTTGGTCTAATCAGTATTAATACTCTGACAGCCATCAGTGTCATCAGATACATTAAAGGATGCCAGCTTCACCAAGGTATGTCTGCTTTCTTTGCCAAACATCAAATCACTACCTCAAAGGTATTTTATTAAATGTGTTGACAATATTATACACTTGAAATCTGTAAAATCAAGTCTAAGAATTAGATTGAAAATATACAAACAATTGTCTTTTTTACTTTACTAAAACTCATGTTTCCAGTATAATTAGAGGTGCACTCGTGAATACAATACTAAGCTTTGTTCTTTTACGAAATTCTAAATATTTGTCCCACTCCCAAAAAACACTTTTTATAGGACCTATGGTAGCAACTGATATATTAAGGTCGCCTAACACTTCCCATTAAAAAAAAATTTCAAACCACTTTTAAGAGCTCTTGTGCCTCTGTTTTGAAACAGGAATCCGAAATTTGCCAGGGAGATAGTTCTGGCGTCAGAGACTTCTTGCTGTGTCTATGAAAATCTGTTCAAATTTGGCCAAGTTATAAGCTGTTTAAAAATCTTCATTTACCTAAGATTAATACAATTTATTGTAGGCTTGCTGCTGAAATCACTGAACATTCCCTAAGCTACACTTCCCGCCCCCCCCCCAGTGGTACTGAGCATGCTCCCCAGTGACTCCCTGAATCATTCTGAAGCAGCTCCCCTGAGCTGAAACTCCAGATGGGGGACACACAATATTCCTCCAACCCTTGCAACCCTGAGCTGGGAGTCACCATCCCATGAGTTCTTGACTCACCTCTTCAACTGACCAGTGTTACTAATTCTGTGTCCTTCAGAATCCTTATTTATTGAGCAAGGTCTCCTACTCCAGTGCAAGGTTATAGAAGCTGGCAATAAAAAGAATCCAGGTCTCTAATATATCATATACAAGTCTTATCAAGTTTGCTGCATGGCTTATCAGACAGTGTGCAGTATACTTGGTGTCTGTAAAATGGGGCTACTCGTTCAGTCCATTGTGTGTTGTGTTGTCCTCCTAGTGGCTTGTCCACATAGGACACCAGCCTACTCATGTTGCCATCTATTGTAGATAGTCTTTTAGCTCAAGTGGTAGAGGTCTGAACGGCAGTGCTGCTAGGTCCAGAGTTCAAATTGTGCTGATCTGTGGTTGCGACGAAGAGATCCTATGACAGCGTATGTCAAGTGCATAACAGAATGTTCTTTTAAAAACTTGGGAAATTATATATATATATTTTTGTATATTGAAAGAATGTTGTTAGAGTTGCAAAGTCAAACATTGTAAAGTTAGAATATTACTACCTTCATAACATAGTTTAAACATAGGGCTTTTGGGTATGTAATTATATTGCACGCTACCTGTGCATGATGTTTTACAAATACAGAATACAATGTGGAGTTTGATTCTAATCCCATTGACGTTAGTGTAAGCTATGAGTTAGTAATTGTATTGATTTCAGTCCAGTTTATAGCAGCGTGAAATCAGAATCTGAACCCCTAGTCTCTGCTCCTGAGAGTGTATAGGCTAATTTGGAGAGTGTGATGGTTCTCAGGGTACCCAGAACTGAGAGTCACCTTGTTACTCCCTGCCTCTAGCAAAAGGGAGTCTGTCTTGTGGTAGCTGGGTCTCCGCTCTCTGATGCTGCCAGCCCTTCAGCCACTCAAGCATTCTCCTCTGGCCTAATACCATCCCTTTCTTCGCCTTACAGGTTAACAATAGGTGCACCCTCTGACATTCTGTACTTTGTGGGAGCACCCTGTAACCCCCATGTTCCTCATTTATATATGATTGTGATCTTGCATATAAAGCAGGCCGTGTGAGGTATCGGGGAAAAGGTTATGATCTGCTGAAAGTGATTTTTCTGTCCATATATGTATATCGTTAATGCATATGAAGTTATGAGAATCGTGTTGCATGGTGGTCACTAAAATATGCTGTAAGTTGGAGAGTCCGCCAGATATTAGCTCCCCAGAGGCAACAGCAAGGAAAGTAACCAATGCCCGGGCGGGGTATCAAACAACTCATCAAGAGCCATTGTCCAGCCAGGGAGCTATAATTCAATGACTCACCTGCATGAGGCCACACCAGGGGAATTGCTCAACCTTGCCTAGAGACTCTCTAATGCCTACCAGGCATTCCTGGACTTGTATGTTCCCCAAGCACATGAAACTGGGGGGTATAAAACCGAACAGAGCAGGCCCATGCTTCACCTTTCTCCTGCCCCCACCCATGTTGCAAGCAACAAGTCACTAGAAGACTTAAGCAGAGGAGACTGGCCCAGGTTTCAAGGGTGAAATCTGCATACTATGAACTGCAATATCAAGTGGGGTGAGAAAAACTGCTTAAGCTAGATCTTGGCCAGTCTAATAGGGTGGAGAGTTTAGACTGCATGCTTATAATTTATTTTATTTTGGTAACTAACTCTGACTTTTTGCCTATCACTTAAAATCTATCTTTTTGTAGTCAATAAATTTGTTTTACTGTTTATCTTTACCAGTGAGTTTGTATGAAGTGTGTAGCAAAACTGCTCAGGTTTACAAACCCTTGTGTATGTCCACTTTCCATTGACGAAGTGGTGAACCAATTAATAAATTTGCAGTGCTCATCTTGAGCAGTGCAAGATGGTATATTCCTGGGGTACAGTGCTGGGAGCTGGGGGGATCTGGCTGATGCCTTTCCCTGTGTGATTCATGAGTGGGTCTGGGAGCATTCATGCAATATAGCTGGGTATGGGGCTCCACGTGTGGTTGTGCTAAGTGATAACAGCACCTGGGGGGGGGGGGGGTCACTAGCAAGACATTGTCAGAGACAGCCCAGGCTGGAGAGAGTTCAGGGGGGCACAGCAGTGCCACAGTCCCAGACTGCACCCCGGGGATCCCGTCACGCACCCCAATCCCTGAATCCCTTTGAATCATTCCCCTGTGATATCCAGCCCCTGTAGCCCACATACTGATATGGTAAAAGATAGGAATAATATTGCAGAAACACAAGAAACCTATAGTACCAGGTCTATAAGAGATTAGCGTAAGCACTTAGCATAACAGAAAGGCCCAATAGCCATAGTAGAAGTACACTGTTTAATAGAATTAGCATAAATACATAAGCCAGCAGTGTCCTTAAGTCACAAGATGGTGTAAGATATTGTTTTGCTTGTTTTGCAATATTCAAAAGTGCTGAAACTAAGCATAGAGTTACTGATTGATAACTGCAAGAAGTCAGTCAGTACCAGTTCGGGGTATTTTTGGAGGGAAAAACATCAGCAGATGTTCAACCATAGGTAACCATAGTAACCAACTGACATATGCTAATAAGCTTAAATTAATGAATATACTAACCTATAGGATAAGACAGCACAACATTATGAGGGTGAGGAAGTTGTGATATGGTAAAAGAGGGAGGAACCTCTCATGTATATGCATGATGAACATCAAGACCTATAAAACATCCAGTTATGGGTTAGGCCACTGGAATTGACCCTTGACTCAGACTGGGATTTGTCTCAACCTTTCGAGTCCTCCCCAAGGATAGAGTGAGTATGCATGTGTGATGGTGCTGGGCATTATTACATTCCTGTATCACTTCACCTTATTTGTTTGGATTGTTTTACTTAAAAGACTAGTTATAGTAATTATAAACATTTTACAATTTCAAAAGGCCTTCCCTGAGTTTGGGTGTTGTGGCCATTGCCGTACACATAGGGGCTTCCAACTAAAATGTAATTCAAATAATACTGGGCCCGATCTTGGGAAAAGAACCTATCAAACCTCAAAGTGTTAATTGGGGTTTATAAGTAATCGATATAACAATACATAATCAATATATCAGACAACACCCTGAGACTGGCTACTCACAGAAATTCCAGATACCGTCTATCCAGAGCTGCTGTGTACCCGTTTTATCTTTAGCCACGACTTCTCTAAACTAAACTGCACTTGTGAGCACTTACAATAAAACAAATGTTTAAAACAAAGGATTATTTAAGAAAGAATAAAAATTTAACTAGAAATGAGAGAAAGATGGAAACAACTGATGACAACACAAAACAAAATCATAAAACGTGAACTTGGATCTACACTTATCAATAGTTACCTTGTCTATGTAATAAAGTAGGTTTTCCTGAAAAAGCTCAGTCTTTTGCAGAGCTGGCTGGGTTAACAAGAAGCAGGGCCCAAACATCAGGAAAGCAACACAAGGTTCATAAAACCTCCAAAAAGTGGATCCAGAGTGCTTCTCCCTTCTCTGTGCTATACTGAAAACAGCCCTTACTTTCTAATTACAACCAAGGCAAAACTCTGTCTGTTGTAACATTCCTTTTTCACCTCAAGGAGGCTTCATTTGTTTGGTGGTGCTTATGATGGTTTTCCATTGATAGTTTTGGGAGGGAGCAAAGCTGGTCAGTTGAGTCTTGCATTAGCTCGCCACCTAATTAGGGAGGAGTGACAACTCCCTCTTGCTTACATGGGCCATCCCCTAGGCCAGGGGTGGGCAAACTTTTTGGCCCTAGGGCCACATCTGGGAATAGAAATTGTATGGCAGGCCATGAATGCTCACAAAATTGGGGTTGGGGAAGGGGGTGAAGGCTCTGGTTGGGGGTGTGGGCTCTGGGCTGGGGCCAGAAATGAGGAGTTCAGGGTGCGGGAGGGGCCTCCGGGAGGGGGGGGTGGAGGTGAGGGCACTGGCTGGGGGTGCAACTGGAGATGAAGAGTTTGGGATGTAGGAGGGTGCTCCAGGTTGGGTCTGAGGGGTTCAGAGGGCAGGAGCAGGATCAGGGGTGCAGGCTTCGGCTGGGATTGCGGGCACTGGGGATGAGGGGTTTGGGCTGCAGGAGGAGGATCAGGGCTGGGATTGAGGGGGTCAGAGGGCAGGAGGAGGATCAGGGGTGCAGGCTCCAGGCAGCGCTTACCTCCAGCAGCTCCTGGAAGCAGTAGCATGTCCCTTCTCTGGCTCCTATGCAGAAGCTCAGCCAAGTGGCTCTGCACACTGCCCCATCCGCAGGCACCACTCCTGCAGCTCCAATTGGCTGCAGTTCCTGGCCAATGGGAGCTGCGGGGTTGGCACTTGGGACGGACGCAGAGTGCAGAGCAGAGTCCCCTGGCTGCCCCTATGCATAAGATCTGGGGGGAGGCGCATGCTGTTGCTTCCAGGAGCTGCATGGAGCTGCCCCCAGCCCTGCTCCCTTGCTGGAGCTGGGCCATGCCACTGCTTCCGGGAGCTGTGTGGAGTAGCTCCCGACCCTGCTCTCCAGAAGGAGTGCCAGAGTGGGGCAAGCCCCAGACCCCACTCCCCAGCAGGAGCTCAGGGTTGGATTAAAATGGCTGGCGGGCCGGATCCAGCCCGCAGGCCGTAGTTTGCCTACCCCTACCCTAGGCACATCAACTCCTGGTCATGAATTTCTACTCCAAGTCCATAAAGCATACTTTCAACTTAAACCCATTATTCCTTCGATGTTAGCTATACACACATCTTGAAAAGATTTGAGTCTTGACAAATAATGAGCTTTCTGTAGACACCTCGTATGATATCCCTTATGGATAAATACCCTGCAAGATATGTGTTTGTCGGGTCTGAGGTGAGACCTGTCCACAAAGAACAGAGGACCCATTGCCAAGGTGCCTCTCTGTCACATAGGGTTACCAAGGAAACCATGGAAAGCACACAAGAGAACAGATGGAGACATAAAACTAGGAGAAAGATGTAAAGTTTTTAGGGAAAGATGTGAGGGAGGAACATTACATGATCATCCATTACCAAAGGAAGTAATGAAGAAGAGGACTCATTCTTTCAAATAGAGTCAAGCAGTTTTCTGATACTTTCCTGCCAGAGTTAGGAGCCTGAGTTCGTCCTCATCACCACCACAAGAAGGTTCCTATTCAATATATGACAAAGACAGTATGTCCTTCATTTTCAAAAGAAAAGGGTCCCCAAGTAGTCAATGATACTGATAACACCTGGAAATGAAGCCAATCACTCTTTTGTCAAGCAAGTTCCCAGAAAATTTCTCCTAAATGCTATGCTGGCATGAGTTAAAATTCACTGGTTGCTACCAGCCAACCTCACCACCTAACAAGTATACCAGATTTAAATATATCAAAAGGTACTGTTGCCCAGTGGGCTAATTTGCCTTTGTCATATTCACTGCTACTGTAGCCAGTGGACAAGCTTGCCTTTATTATATTTACTGTTTTGCATTATATTTAGCAGTAATGCAAGAAACTTACAGGCCTGTATCCTGTAAGACATTAACTTCAGCAAGTTAACATAAGGCTTGAGGCCTATGAACTTTGGACAGATAAACGGCCTAACAAAAAAACCCAGATATTTGGGGAGCCAAAAACAGAGTTTAAGGGGAAGTTCTGACCACAGGTACATGAGATACATCTAAGGGTAGCCTGCTTACTTCCCTATATATCTTTTCTTATAACTTCCTTATTTTCTTATGGGTTTGATTATTTGTTTTATTATAATAGATTTACAGGTTTACATTAGAGTATATTTTGGCTGTAACACAAGGGACCTGCAGGCCACATCCTGTATGTTGAGCTAAGGCAAAGTTAGCATACATATGTTTGGGATCTTTCACCTAGATACATGGTAATGAGCTAAAGCATAAGGTCCATGTGTGGCTGCAACCTTTAACATAGAGGATGTGTTAAAGCAGGTTGGCATAGGGGCTTTCCTAAGTGCATACCCTTTTAAACTTAACAGGTACATCACATCTTGGAACTTGGAAAGAATTGAAATAACCAATTAGGACAAAAATAACAAACGTGATACCTAATCACAAAAGGGCCATGGTAACAAACTGATGTATATGATAATAAGTTGAGATCATTGATATACTAACCTATAGGAAAAAGACACTCCAACATTAGTAAGGTAAGGACATACAAATAAGGAAAAGGGAGAAAAATCCCCTCTTGAATATGCATCAAACATAGCAGTGCTAGTGTAACATATAAAAGCGGCATCCCAGCCTAGGGGCGGTAGGAGAGAGAGATGTAGTCCTTGGGAGGTGCCAGAATGACAGGTATGGGTGATGGTGATGAGGAAGATGATGACTACATTTCAGGTTGTGCTACAAGAGATGGCGGAGTATATGGGTGTGCAGATGTATATTCTGTAGTATATCTATCTACCTTACTGACTTGGGGTGTTTGTGCTAAATGTATTAATAAACTACATTTGTAAATACAAAAGAGTTCCTATAGTGTGAGTGTTGCAACTGTGCACATCAGGGTTCCCAACTATCTCGGGGGAAGAACCTGGCAACCCTTTCAACGTGATAACTGGGGATTCTTAAGTAATCAATATAATTAATATGTATTCTACAGATCAGGCAACAGTATTTAGAAGTAAATCTTTGCAAGTTCAGTCAGAAAATTCCTTTTTACTTATTTATTTGTAAAGCAAAGGAAACAAATATTTGTAAATGTTTATTGTAAATTTACCCCCACATTAAGCCCTCTTTATACTGTTAAAGCAATGTAGAGGGGCTTCAGTGTAAATGGGAATATGGACCTAAATTCCCTCTAAACTGAGCGGCCGTGTGGCCGTGCAGCAGGATATAAGAGCCGCACAAGTGCACAGTGGGGAGAGGTGTCTCTCCCACAACCCCAGCCCTTGCCGGAACTGCCATGGTTGGGGAGAGGCGCCTCTTCCCCGGCCCTGCCGGAGCTGTCGCGGCCTCTCTCCCTGCTGCAGCCTTGGGGCAGCCTGCACCCCAAACCCCTCATCCCCAGCCCCACCCCAGAGCCCACACTCCCAAACCTCTTCCCTCCCACACTCCAAACCCCTCGGCCCCACTCCTGCCACACATCACCTTCATATTGGTGCACGCAACAAAATTCATTCTGTACACGGATGTAAAAAATTAGAGGGAACATTGATCTGAACTATTGTATTTACAAAAAAGGCGGTAACAGTATTTCATTAATGGAACTGCTCTTTTTCATATAATCTATTAAGTGAAGAAATTTTTCCTTCAGCTCTTAACATTTGTTAGATTGTACAATTTAATATACCTATTTTCTTAAAACATTAATTTTTTTAAACATTTTCTCTTCTAAAATTCAGGTGTAGCTGCAAACAATCTTTCTTGTTAATCTATTTTGGAGATCAAATTTGTTATCTTTATCTTTTACTTACAGCTCACAAAATTGATAGAAAAAATATTACATTAACCATGATTGTGATATGGGCAACTGCTCTTTTCTGGGCCAGTGCACCACTTCTAGGGTGGGGTAGCTATACAGGTGAGTGTTCATTTCTACAGAATTACCTATATGGAGAAAAATCTTATCCAGCATCTGTGTCCATTAAAAACAGTAGTAATCATTGTGCAATTCTGCAGAATATTACTGGACAGTGTGACAGTGAGTAACCTAGATAATACTGAAACCAATAGTTATTTTATTTCCTGCATGCCACATTCCTTTGATAGTTGAGTAATGCGATTGATGAATGGCAAAACAAGGAATTAATATACATTTCTGTACATAATATTCTATACATAAAGACAGAAGTGTCTGAATCTCATTTGCAAGAAGTCCCCTCTAGAACACGCTGGTAGTTTAAACTTAATTTATGCTCACTTTAAGGCCTTGTTACACTGCTAGAGTGGAGTAAATACAGCCTTCACGTAAATGAGAATTTTGTTTTACAAACAATTTGTCAATTGTAGAAAATAACATTTTCTGTACATCTTAAATGGGGAATCAATTTTGTTTTAAATAGTTGATAACTATAGAAGTGATGAGAAATGCAGATTTTTCTTGTATAAACCTCTCTAAAGACTTTGTAAAGTGCACATCAGTTAATACAGTCCATAACTGTTTCGGATAAAGGGATTTGTTCATACTTAATCTGTTCAATTTTTCCAGACCACAAATATGGAACATGTGAAATAGACTGGATCAAGGCAACATTTTCTGTTGTCTATAAGTCCTATGTGATTGGAGTCTTTATATTTGGCTTCTTTATTCCTGTCTCCATCATGGTTTTCTGTTACGTGTCCATAATAAAGACTGTTAAATCAAGTCACAAGACCACAAGAGGTAAAAAAATTAGCCAAAGGCAGCGGCTCATGAAACGAAATATTACACAGGTAACGGACAATTCTTTGCCTACAATGTAGCGGGTTATATACATATATGTAATTTAATTCTTAGAACAATGCTAGATTTGAGAGAAAAGAAAATGAAAATCCCTTTAGTTATCCCTGGAACAGGCACACCACCGATATTGCAAAATTTCCCCCATGTTTCCTTACCAACGTACCCTAAGCATTTTAGAGATGAGAGGACAGTTTGGTCTCATTGCTCATTCCATCTTCAGCCATCCTCCTGAGCCTGCCAATAAGGATATTAATGAGCACCAGTTGTGATGTGGAGTCCTGTCTGTGACCTGAATTGAAACCCACCACCTCATTTCATCTAGACTATTGAACACCCCTGGTCCCCACTGAGTCAGGTCAGTTTTGAACTGGTGACCTAGAGGAAAGGTGGCTTATTACTAAACCCGCTAACCCATCTGATCCCTTACATTTGTAATGTTTGTAAATGACACAAATGAAATAGGGTCTTCCTTACCTTATATATTAAAAAATAAATACACTTGGACTGAGTTTGAGATGGAAATAGAAGAAAGATTTGTTGAAAATCTCTGGGTAAGGATAAAAGGGGTAAAAAACGAGGGTGATGTCATGGTAGGGGTCTACTACAGTCCACCTCACCAGGAAGAAGAGGTGGATGATGCTTTTTTAAAACAACGAACAAAATCATCCCAAGCACAGGACTTGGCAGTGATGGGGGACTTCAACTATCCAGATGTCTGTTGGGGAAGTAATACAGCAAGGCACAAATTATCCAACAGGTACTTGGATTGTATTGGAGACAATATTTTATTTCAGAAGGTGGAACTACTAGGGCAGAGGCTGTTTTAGATTTGATTTTAACAAATAGGGAGGAACTGGTTGAGAATTTAAAAGTGCAAGGCAACTTAGGTGAAACTGATCATGGAATGGTAGAGTTCATGATTCGAAGGAATGGCAGGAGAGAAAACAGCACAATAAAGATAATGGATTTCAATAAGGCAGACTTAAGCAAACTCAATGAGTTGGTAGGTAAGATCCCATCGGAAACAAGTCAGAGGGGGGAAAAGTTCAAGAGCGCTGGCAGTTTTTCAAAGACATTATTAGGGGCACAAGAGCAGACTATGCCACTGCATAGGAAAGATAGGAAGTATGGCAAGAGACCACTCTGGCTTAATCAGGAAATCTTCAATTATCTGAAACTCAAAAAGTGTCCTACAAAAAGTGGAAACTAGGTCAAATTACAAAGGATGAATATAAACAAATAACAGAGGTATGTAGGGTCAAAATTAGAAAGGCCAAAGCACAAAACGAGATTAAACTAGCTAGAGATATAAAGGGTAGCAAGAAAACATTCTACAAATACACTAGAAGCAAGAAGATGACCCAGGTCAGGTAGGCCCATTACTAAATGAAGGGGGGGAAACAATAACAGAAAATAGGGAAATGGCAGACGTGCTAAATGACTTTTTTATATCAGTTTTTCACCAAAAATGTTAGTGGTAATTGGACATTTACCATAGGGAATGCCAGTGAAAATGAGGTAAGATCAGAAGCTAAAATAGGGAAAGAACAAGCTAAAAATTACTTAGACCAGATAGATGTCTTAAAGTCACTATGGCCTGATTAAATACATCCTAGAATACTCAAGGAGCTCATTGAGGAGATATCTGAGCCATTAGCAATTATCTTTGAAAAGTCATGGAAGACGGGAGACATTCCAGAAGACTGGAAAAGGGCAAATATAGTGCCAAGCTATAAAGAGGGAAATAAGGACAAGCCGGGGAATTATAGGCCAGTCAGCTTAACTTCAGTACCTGGAAAGATAATGGAGCAAATAATTAAGCAATCAATTTGCAAACACCTAGAAGATAATAATATAAGTAACAGCATGGATTTGTCGAGAACAAATCATTCAGATTAACCCAATAGCTTTCTTTGACAGTGTAATATGCCTTGTGGATAGGGAGGAAGCAGTAGATGTGGTATATTTTGACTTTACTAAGGCTTTTGATACTCTCTCGCATGGCCTTCTCATAAATAAACTATGGAAATACAACCTAGATGAAGCTACTATAAGATGGCTACATAACGATTGGGAAACCATTCCCAAGAGTAGTTATCAGTAGTTCCCAGTCAAGCTGGAAGGGCATATCCAGTGGGGTACGTCAGAGATCGGTCCTGGGTCCAGTTCTGTTCAATAACTTCATCAATGATTTGCGTAATAGCATAGAGAGGACACTTATAAAGTTTGCAGACGATACTAAGCTGGGAAGGGTTGCAAGTGCTTTGGAGGATAGGATTAAAATTCAAAATGATCTGGAGAAACTGGAGAAATGGTCTGAAGTAAATAGGATGAAATTAAATAAGGACAAATGCAAAGTACTCCACTTAGGAAGGAACAATCAGTTGCACACATACAAAATGGAAAATGACTGTCTAGGAAGGAGTACTGCAGAAAGGCTTCTAGGGATCATAATAGATCACAAGCGAAAAAAGCAAACATCATTCTGGGCCATATTAGCAGGAGTGTTGTAAGCAAGGCATGAGATGTAATTCTTTCACTCTACTTCGCACTGATTAGGTCTCAACTGGAGTACTGTGTCTAGTTCTGGGTGCCCATTTCAGGAAAGATGTGGACAAATTGGAGAAAGTCTGGAGAAGAGCAACAAAAATTATTAAAGATTTAGGAAACAAGACCTATGAGGAAAGATACAAAAAACTGGGTTTGTTTAGTCTGGAAAAGAGAAGACTGAGAGGAGACATAACAGTTTTCAAGTACATAAAAGGTGGTTACAAGTAGGAGGGAGAAAAATTGTTGTTCTTAACTTCTGAGGATAGAACAAGAAGCGATGGGCTTAAATTGCGGCAAGGGGATTTAGGTTGGACATTAGGAAAAACTTCCTAACTGTATTCAGCCTAAATTTTCCTTCACTAAAGTGTGATACCATTATTCCTATTGTTTGGACCCTTCAACAACCCTATCCATAGTAAACCCCTTGAACCATGAGCTATCATGGTCTTAATGTTCTTCAAATACTCTTAAATGATTATATTCCTCTCCCTCCTCTATCCTGAATCATAATTTTAACCAAACTACAGTAAGCACATTAAGGGTATCGTAGCTAAGATAGCTTTGATCCAGCTTGCTCAAATGACAGGAGCAGTGAAGCCATGGCAGCATGGATAACAAAATGGGCTAGATGACTGAGTACCTCCCCAAAGTCCTGGGTGGGGCTATACAGCCCGTGCTTCTGCAGTTTCACTGCTGCTATTTGAGCTAGCTAGATCAAAGCTAGCTTGGGTATAGCTACGTATGCTGCACTCCCATCTCGGACATCAGCATAGCCATACCCTGAAATGCAGGGAACAATCCTTTAACTGCATGAGGATAAACTGGATGGTTTAATGTGTCTCTAATCTCTGATTCCCCATATGAAGGACAGCCATTATCTCTTCTTTTGATCTATACCATAATTAAGGCTGCGAGTTTGTCAAGGAAGTCACAGCTGGTGTGGCTGGTGCCAGGGCTCCCTGAGCAGTTCAGGCAGCTCCCTGGGCCAGTCGTACCTGCCACTGCTGGGGCAGTCTCAGATCACTGCCCCTCTCCCCCAGCAGCAGGAGGAGTTTGAGTGGGGGGGCTGGAGGTTGGGGTGTGGGAGGGGCAGCGCTTACCTTGAGGGGGCTCCCCGGAAGCAGCAACGTGTCCTTTCCTCAGCTCCTAGCTCCACACGCTGCCTCTGCCCACAGGTACTGCCCCCCACAGCTCCCATTGGCCGTTGTTCCTGGCCAATGGGAGTTGCAGGGCTGGCAGTGCATGGCACGGAGCGAGGAGCTTAGGGAGGGACATGTCACTGCTTCCAAGAAGCCGGGTAGGGAGCCTACCAACCCCCGCCCCCACCCCCGTAGCACCAGCATGGGTCCCGGATGGCTCGCACCTGCAGTGCCCCCGGGACCACCCCTTTGAACACTTGCGGTACCCCCCAGACCAGCCCCACAATGCCTGTAACCCCAGTGCAGCTAGGGCACCCCCCCAGCACTTGGGGCACCCCCAGGCCATCCCCCAAACATGCACAGTCATCCCCCCAACCCAGTCCCCATGAGCACTGCCAATTTAGTCAGGGGTATAGTACAAGTTGTGGACAGGTCACATGAATTTTTGTTTACTGCCTGTGACCTGTCCATGACTTTTACTAAAAATACCCATGACTAAAATGTAGCCTTAACTATGATCTATTCTTTTCTTAAGATACTACACAGAGTGTTTCCAATAAGAAATAGGAACCAGCCAGATAGTCCAGCGGGTAGGTGCAGCTATAGAAGCAGACAAAGCAGGGATAGTTGCACTGGTTGGAGGGATTAAAATGGAGTTCCTCCCTTCTCCCAGCACCACCTTGGACCCAGAACTGTTCAAGGGAGATCTCGCACATGCTCTGTGGGCACCAGGATCCAGCTGGTGCCTCCTTGACTCCAGGTGACCTTGAGGAAAAAGTGCAGTGGAACCAGCCAAAGACTCCAATGGATAGGAGCAGAAGCAGCCAAAGCAGGGACTTCTGGTCATTCAGAGTCATTTCTGGTTTAAATTAGACTTTTCAATGTTTTTTGTACTTGATTAAAGATTTGCTCTCCTCTTATAACCACCATATTGCATGTTCATGTATCTCCTGAAACATTCCTTAAATGACAGCAAAATTTGCTGGCCGTACAACATTACTGGCAACAACAAAAGGTCTCCACTGTAAAATTTTGTTTTACTATTTCCAGTCCTGTAGGATAAATCATTTTGATTATGAAATATAGTACATTTAAACGAAATAGCTTGTACATTTGAGTATTCACATTGGCCTACCAGAATCAATGTACTTTATAAGAGTGTCAATGGTGTTCTATCTAACTGATGCATACAGTGCAACTTATTCTGATGGAAATTATTCTGATGGAAGCTTTTCCTTATTCACTGGAGTTAACACTTAAATTGTCCTCCTTTTCCAAATCCATTTTCCAGCCATCAAAATATGAATGAATGACCAAAATTATAGTCCCAGTGTGTTTGAAGGAGACCCAGACTCTCTTCCATAGCTTCTTAATTGATTCTATTTAGCTGCGAGAAAGTGAGGAAGAATTTTCCTTTAATTTTGGTAGATAATGGCTAGAGCTTTGTGAAAATGACTTCTGGGTGAGTAGCTCTTTTAGTAGTTACAAAATGCAGATGCTCTTCCAAAAGCTGAAGTAGTTCTAGAATCGTGACATTAGAAATGTGGTGTTTACAGTTTTGATGATCTCATGTTATTTTTCCTTCTCAGGTGTCATTTGTAATTTGTTTTGCCTTTTTCCTGGCATGGTCTCCTTATGCAGTAATCTCTATGTGGTCAGCATGTGGGTTTCAAGTGCCAGCGCTCACCAATGTCCTAGCCAGCCTTTTTGCCAAATCTGCCAGTTTTTACAACCCACTCATCTACATGGGAATGAGCTCTAAATTCCGTAAGGACGTCAGAAACCTTTTCCAGTGTCTCAACCGAGACAAGGATTCAGCCCTACAAATGCCAGTACAGATGTTCAATCAAAGAAATGAGGCAGCTATCCTCCTAAAACCACAGAGAGAGTTTGTGTCCAAAGTTCCTGAGGCTGAAACACCAGGCTTAGACATGGATTCAGTGCCCAGAGACAATCCAAACCCTGCATTTTGTTCTCCTGTTTCTAATCAACTTACCACTTTTGGAGTAAAAACAATTCAAAGGAAACAAAGTGGATCTGGCTGATTTTGATCTGGAGAAGGTGAAATAAGGACTATTTTTTTTCTCTGAAGATTAGATTGCCACAGCAAACAACCTTTGTCTCTTGTCCTCATCAGTCTGCTAATATTTCACAGATGTTTACAAATGTTCTCATGTACAATTTCCCAATGACTATAAAAAGCATAGCAAAACTTAGAATTGGTTCATGGAGATTAGTTTTTGCCTATTTTCTCTTTTTAAAATTAAATTAGCACATTACTAAAATGAAGGTATTTGTTTATTTCTGACAAACTGTGCATATCAATGTATGCGTCCTGTACATGGACCCAACTCTATTTCTATTTTACTCTATTTCCCTATATGGCTTGATTACATACTGGTCCAAAATCCAGGCTCTTATTGTATACAGTCTAAGGCTTTGTATACACTTACCAGGGGTTCAACGCGCAGTGATCAATCCATCAATGGTCGATTTAGCAGGTCTAGTGAAGACCCGCTAAATTTACCGCAGATCACTCTCCCGTCGACTCCTGTACTCCACCTGAACGAGAGGCAAAAAGGGAGTCTACGGGAGAGCATTTCCAGTTGACGTTGCGTAGTGTGGACCCCGCGGTAAGTAGATCTAAGTACGTCAACTGCAGCTACATTATTCACATAGCTGAAGTTGCATAATTTATATTGATCTCCCCCTGTAGTGTAGACAAGGCCTAAGACTAGTGCTAAAGAAGCCCAGCTATGCTAGTGACCAGTGACAGTTCCAGTATCTCCCAAACTGCCACGGCTCTATGCACGCTTTGTACCACTCCACAAGAGGGAGATTTTCAGTGGAATAAAGCATATTTTACTAGCCTCACTGGTCAGGGACATTCCATCTTAGGTATTTTGTTACCTGGTGAACAACAAGAATTTTCCTAAGGAGGAGGCCCAGAGCTGTCCTTCCACGGCCCTGCATGCAACCCCACATATGCCTCCCTCCATCACCTCTGCACACAGACCTGTGCTCTCCGCCCTTCACCCAGGCCTGTGGTCTCCCCATCCTGCGCCCAGCCCTGAGCTCTTACCCAAAGAGGCAGACAGGCTGAAGAGCACCATCACTACCATGGGCCAAGTAGTTCTGCAAGCCCCAGACCCTCATCTTTTCCTGCATTTCCACTTTCCCAGGAAGTACCAAAAGCCTGGATCCTATCCTCCCACCCTCCTGGGGACTACAGTTCCCTGGTGCCCCTGCTCTGCTTCTCCCTAGAAATGGTGGTGTCTGGTGCCCATAGATGACAGAAGGACTGCAAAGGTAGGGGGCCAAGCAGGAACACAGGGTTGTAATGCCACTTAGCGTCATGATAGAGGGGCAGCTGGGCCAAATTTCCAGCTCCAGTCAGGGGCCAAGAGGGGAGGTTGGGCCCTCTGCCCCCCATCCTTGATGCACCCCTACTTGCTATTTTAAATATGTCAAAGCTAATCTCAGTTTCCATTTTTGGACAAGTAAGCTTTGAGCCCTATCATTGCAAAGATAAAGTAATTTATATTGAAAGTGTAAACCAACTGCTTGGGTTGAAAGTTTGTCATTAAGTTTTCCTAAAAACCTCTACCTGTTGCAGGCATCCCTGCCTTGGCCTTTGGGGTCCATGATACACACAAGGGCCATGATCACTCTGATTATTTATTATTATTATTATTATTTTATTTGGAGGAGAACATGAGAGCAGTTTCACAGACTAATTAATTGAGCTACCTTCTCTGCTACTGTACAGCCAATTTGAGCCCCTCTGGTGGGGGAGCAGCACATTAGTATGAGAGGCAATTTGGCTTGGAAAGCACCACTTATTTTATTACTTAGTGAGAGAGATGGGCGAGGGTTGTGGGGGGACAATAGGCTACAGGGGGAGCCAAAGGGAAGAGAGAGAAGCAGTAGTAGTGGAGGTGGGGAGGAAACAAGTGCAGACAGAGTGTACCGTGGGGAACTGCAAGAGAATGGACAACGGCGAACAGGTTGTAGAAAGAAAAGGAGATGCTTTTTTTTCCCAGGGAGAAGAGACAATATTAGACACAGGCAGAAATGAAGGGGTGAGAATTGGGATAGAGATTATTAGAATTTTCAGATGAAGGAAATAAAAATAATGGCTGAGGAAATGCATTCCCATATTTATTTGAATTTCTGTTGTAGTGAGGTTTTTCCCTAGCATTTTGCATACAGATAATCTAGTTGTGTAGCCACAGTAGAGTTTGCCATTGTTGGCACAAACAGCAGGTAAGTGACTGATGAGTCACTAAAATTACAATATCCTTCATGGGAGAACCTTTCTCCAATGGAATGAGAAAAAGACCCTATTCTCCTGGAATTAAGCACAGGCTATTTAACAAGCCTTTTAAAAAAGAAGAAAAAAAAACACATACCCTCATCCTAGAACAATGCATCTACTATACGCTTGTTTTTCAGCAGATGTTTTGAGATGACATTGAACAGCTTAGTAGCTGGGTGTTCTGCTCTAAAGATCATGCTGTGAATTGTTTCAGAACAGAGCTATTTTGGCTACACTGGTTAAATTATCATTTTTTAAATATACTTCAGATCTTAAAATATGTAGCTGAAGACTTTTTTGTTTAAGGAAAACCAAGGTAACCTCCGAAAGCAAAACATGCTTCATTTCTACAGACTGAACAAAGAGTGCTAGCCTTATCTGTTTTTCATACATTGGTCTGCAGCCTTAGTGAACTAATGTATTTCACTTAAATTCAAAACCAACATTGCTAGGACACAGAATAAAAGCTTTTGCTTTACGAAAATATTTTTGCAACAATCAGGTGTCTGAATGGGCTTCCTGTAGGACTTGCTTTCATGAGATGAATGATGATGTTGTGAACTGTAGGTGACCTCTAGATAGAATTCATTTTAAACAGGCCTGTACTAACACAGTGGCATGGTCCATAATGCGGAAATCTGCTTTATCTGTGTATGTTAAATGAAGCCATTGGATTAACTGAATTCTTCTTTGAGTGATTGCTCATGTGTATTCCACAATAGGAGTGCATGCTCACTACGTGCACTGGTGCCGGAAGTTTTTCCTCTAGCAGTACCCGTAGGGGGGGAAGTGCCCCATGCGACCCCTGGAGTGGCACCTGCCTGGCGCGGTATAAGGGGAGCTCCACGCTCCCACCACCCTCAGTTCCTTCTTGCTGCCAGTGAAGGTGCATCGAAACTACTCTGTTCCACCTTTGCTGTTGCTCGTCCCCAGAACTGTTCATTCGTTCAGTGTTAGTACCTGTAGGTAGTTAGCTGTTTAGTTAGTCAGTGAGCCCAGGCCAGGGCATGCCCCGCATCCCGGGATTTAAGTTGCGTGGCTCTTGTAGGCGTTCTATGCCAAGAAGTGACCAGCATGCAGACTATTTGCGCTGTTCAGGAGAAACTCATATCAGCGAAAGGTGCAAGATTTGCAAGTCATTTAAGCCTCCGACCAAAAGAGAAAGGGACATTAGGCTTCAGGCCATCCTGATGGAGTTGGTACTGACCCTGACTCCAGCACACCGCTCCGAACTGGTACCCAGCACTGCGGTGTCAGTACGCGGCCACCCTCTGGTGCTATCGACCAATCGGCACCGCTCCCTGTCCATGGGGCATGCCAAGAGGGCCAGAAAGACTCCCACTTTGCAGCAGCAGTGAGGGAAGTCTGGGACAGAGGCTAGGCCCATGTTGGGCAGTCCTCGATCCCCACTGGGCCCCAAGCCTCCAACTCATGTTGAGTGGAGTAGCCCAGCTCCTTCGGAACAGGCCTCTCTGGATGTCCAGGTGCCATCCACACCTGAAGCCCTCCAGGCAGCCTGGGACGTTATGTCCATGCCGGTGCCTGGAGCGCCACCGATGTTGGCCCCACACTCCAGAGGCAAGCTGCCTCTGGGATCTCCGCAGTCGCCTCTGGCCTGGTACCAGTCTCGGACGAGGGAACATTCCCGATGCCATTCACTGCCCAGTGACCACTGGGGGCAGAGTCCATGTGGATCACCCTGAACACCGACCAGACTGTCTGGCCTCTCTCGGCACTGCTCGTCCTCAAGGAGCGAATATTGACGGGACCGCGGCAGGCGTCGCCACGGTCCTTGTCTCGTAGTGGGTACCGCAGTCGGTCACAGCACAGTTGTCGACGCCATTCCCGCTCGAACTCCCACTCCAAGTCTCCGCCAAGACATCGCAGCCCCGGGCGTCGATCACCGGTGTCTCCCCATCGCAGGTCCACCATCGAGGCCATTCACAAAGCAGTGTTACCGTCAGTACAGGTCCTCCATGTCGAGATCGCAGTCCCATGGCCAACGTAGATCCTGACAACGCCGCTCCTCCTGGTCCAGAGACAGCAGCAGATCTTACTCCAGCCTGGCCTCCATTCGTAGCTGTCCTTCAATGGGCCAGGCCAGCCAACCCGAACAGCCGACCCCGCCAATGCCACAGAAGGTGCAGTGGCACCGAGCATTGTGGCCAGCCTAATGGTACCAGTGGGCACTGTGGCCTCCGGCACAGCCCCTGGTGGGAGCTCGCTTGGTGGCTGACGCTTCGGAGGCACCGTCAGCCTCCCTCTCCATACCCCCGAGAAAGGAGTCGGTGGGCCGTATGTCCTCGGCACCGTGCCCGGAGTCCGACCAGGTGGTGGACCCTACGGTGCCAGCCAATATCCAGAGCACCGCACCGGCCTCCTCGCCCCGCCCAGAGGAGGTGATTGCGGCCCCGTCCCTCTCCGCCCCGCAGTAGGACTTCAGGGCCCATCAAGAACTCTTAAAGAGGATGGCAGCAAGCCTCCACCTCCAGGCAGAGGAGATGGAGGAGCCCTCAGACTCCCTGTTTAACGTGCTGTTCCCATCGGCACCGGGTAGGGTGGCCTTGCCCCTCCATGGAAGGGTGGTTAAGAGTTCAAATGCCTTGTGGCAACTACAGGCCTCGTTGGCCCCCGTGTCTAAGAAGGCGGAACACAAGTACTTTGTACCCACTAAAGGGCATGAGTACTTGTATATCCACCTGGCGCCCAACTCCCTAGTGGTCCAGCACAGGGAACGGCAGGGTCAGCCAGCCCCAACCCCAAAGAATTAAGACTCTCAGAGACTGGACTCTTTCGGAAGGAAAATTTATTCATTTTCGAGCTTCCAGTTACAAGTGGCAAACCATCAGGCTCTCCTGTGCTGGTACGAATTCAATCTGTGGGGCTCCCTGCCCAAGTTTGAGGACTCCCTCCAGGAGCACGATAGGAAGGAGTTCAAGGCACTAGTGAAGGAAGGGGCAGCAGCCGCTAGGGAGTCCCTGCAGGCAGCCTCGGATGCTGCGGACATGGCCGCACAATCCATGGCCTCCGCGGTATCCATGAGACAGGCGTCATGGCTCCTGCTCTCTGGGCTGTCCAGCGAGGCTCAGTCTTCCATGCAAGAGTTTTTCCGTCAAACGGGAGATCCGTTTGTGGCGGAAACAGATACAAGGCTGCACGGCATGAAAGACTCCTGCATGACCCTACAGACTCTGGGCCTCTATGTCCCAGCCTCAATGGGTGCACCCACAATGGTGAGATGCCAGCGGCTTGAACTTAGGTTTTCGCAGCAGATTCCCACCCAGGCCACCCTCCTGAAATATGAGACCACCCATAAGAAGCAGCGGGACTATAAGAGACGCCCGCAGAGGCAGTCTCTGCCTGCCCCCCAGCCTGGGTCCTCTGAGGGCAAGCAGGCGGGGAAAAGGCGCTTTTGATGGGACGCTCAGGGGGACCCTGCTAGTCGTCCTCAGGGATCCACCCCCAATAAATCTCCCCTTCTCCAACTGGTTGTGTGCTTTCCTCCCAGAATGGTCTCAGCAAACGTCGGACCAATGGGTCCTCAACACCATCTCCCTCCAGTTACACCCTCCAGTTTACTTCCTCCCCGCCCCCATCCCTCTTGGGGGACCCCTCGCACAAAGCTCTGCTCGAGCAGGAGGTGGAGCAGCTCCTAGGACTAGGAGCTATAGAGGCGGTGTCCGAGGAGTTCATGGGCAAGGGGTATTACTCCCATTATTTCCTTATCCTGAAGGCCAAAGTGAGGCTCAGGCCCATCTTGGACCTGCGAGGTCTGAACCAGTACATGGTGAAACTCAAGTTCTGCATGGTTTCCGTGGCCTCCATCATCCCCTCCCTGGATTCTGGGGACTGGTACACTGCCCTTGATCTATAGGATGCGTACTTCCACATCCACATATTCGAGGGGCACAGGCGCTTCCTCTGTTTTGTGGTGGGACAGCATCATTACTAATTCACAGTCCTCCCGTTTGGTCTGTCCACTGCCCTCAGGGTGTTTACAAAATGCATGTCGGTGGTAGCGGCCTACCTCAGACAGCGGGGGGTCCAGATATTTCCCTATCTAGACAAGTGGCTTGTCAAGGGCACCTCCCGGTTGCAGGTGAGGGATCATGTGATGCTCCTCCTGTCCACCCTGCTCCTCCTGCCTGTTGGTAAACAACAACAAGTCCACTTAGTCCCGGTCCAACGCATAGAGTTTATTGGGGCACTCCTGGATGCAGTATTGGCCAGGGCCTCTCTCCCACCAGACAGATTTGAGACCCTGAAAGATCTCATTGACTCGGTCACAAGGTTCCTGGTGACAACAGCCAGGGTTTGCCTGCAGCTCTTGGGTCACATGTAGGCATGCACGTACGTGGTCTGTCACGCCAGAGTCAGGATGAGGCCCCTCCAGCTCTGGTTGGCCTCAAAGTTCTCCCAGGCCACAGACAGGATGGACAAGGTCCTCACCGTGCCAGACTCTGTGATCACCTCCCTATGGTGGTGGTCCACCCCAAACAACGTGCTTCAAGTGGTCCTGTTCAGGGACAGGGCCCATCGCTGGAGCTGGTGTCCGGTACGTCGGACCTGGGTTGGGGGGCCATGTGGGGAACTTTCAGACCCAAGGCCTCTGGTCAGCTCAAGATCTGACCCTACACATAAACGTCAAGGAGCTCAGGGCAGTGCAGCTGGCGTGTATGGCCTTCCGCTTGCACCTGGAGGGCAAGGTAGTCTGGATCCACATGGACAACACTGCCTCGATGTTCTATATCAACAGGCAAGGTGGGGCCCAATCCTCTGCCACGAAGCCCTCAGGCTGTGGGACTTCTGTTTAGCCCATGACATCCATCTGCAGGCCTTCCACCTACCGGGCGCCCAGAACAAGAGGGCGGATTGCTTGAGTAGGGACTTTTCCTCGCAAGAGGAGTGGCCCCCCCACGCAGAAGTGGCCCACTGGCTCTTCTGAAGGTGGGGAACTCCCCAGGTGGACCTATTCATGACTCAGCAGAACCGGCGATGCCCCCGGTTCTGCTCCAGGGGGGGCCTGGGGAGCTGCACTATCTCCGGTGCCTTTCTCCTGTCCTGGTCAGGCTGGCTTCTCTACGCCTTTTCCCCGTTCCCTCTAATCAGCAGGGTCCTGGAGAAGATAAAGACGGACAAGGCTCTGGTCCTCCTGATTGCCCCAGCATGGCCCAGGCAGCATTGGTACTGGACCTTCACAGGCCTGGCGGTAGCTATGCCAATGACTGTTGCCGCTCTGCCTGGACCTGCTCTCTCAGGACCAGGACCGCCTCCTCCATCCCAACCTAGTGGCTCTTCACCTCACGGCATGGCTGCTCAGTGGTTAGGTGGAGAGGAAAGGACGTGCTCAGAACAGGTTCAGCGTGTCCTCCTCAAAAGTAGACAGCCTTCCACTCGCTGTGCTTATTTGGCGAAGTGGTCCCAGTTCTCTCGGTGGAAGGTGGACAAGGGTGTCTCTCCTGTGGCCGCCCCAATCCAGTTTATCCTTGATTACCTCCTCCACCTGAGGGACCAGGGCCTGGCGCCCTCGTCAGTCAAGGTACACCTGGCAGCCATATCGGCCTTCCATCCGCCAGTGCAAAGGCACACGGTATTTTCCCATGCTATGACTGGCCAGTTCTTTAAGCGTTTGGACCGTCTTTTTCCATATTCTAGACCCCCAGTCCTGCAGTGGGACCTAAACCTGGTGTTGGCTCGTCTCACGGGGCCCCTGTTTGAACCACTGGCCACGTGCTTCCGGTCTCACCTCTCATGGAAGTTGGCCTTCCTGGTTGCAATCACGTCAGCCAGGTGAGTCTCAGAGCTCAGGGCCCTGACCTCTGAGCCGCCATACACAGTATTCTATAAGGACAAGGTCCAGCTCCACCCACACCCCGCGTTCCTCCAGAAGGTGATCTCCGCCTACCACATGGGTCAGGACATTTTTCTACCTGTCCTCTGCCCCAATCTTCACATGTCCAGTGAGGAGCGCAATCTCCACACGCTCGATGTGCGGCGGGCTCTGGCTTTCTACCTCAAGCAGACCAAGCCGTTAAGAAAATCCTCGCAACTCTTCATCACCTCAGCTGAGCGCGTGAGAGGCCAGCCGATTTCCACTCAGCGGCTTTCCAATTGGATCGCTTCATGCATCTGCTCCTGTTATGAGCTGGCAGGTGTCCCTCTGCCACCCATTGTGAGGGCACACTCGGCTTGGGCGCAGGCCTCATCGGCTGCCTTCGTGGCCCACATTCCCATTCAGGACATTTGTAGGGCCGCCACATGGTCTTTGGTTCATATGTTCACCTCGCACTATGCGATTGTCCCCCAAACCACAGATGACACTGGGTTTGGCAGGGCTGTACCTTGTCCTGGGAACTTGTGAACTCCTTTCCCACTTCCAACAGATATAGCTTGGAATCACCTACTGTGGAATACACATGAGCAATCACTCGAAGAAGAGAAGACAGTTACTTTTTTTCCGTAACTGGTGTTCTTCGAGATGTGTTGCTCATGTCTATTCCACGTCCCGCCCTCCTTCCCCTCTGTCGGAGTTGTCTGGCAAGAAGGAACTGAGGGTGGGGGGAGCACTCAGCTCCCCTTATACCGCACCAGGCAGGCGCCACTCCAGGGGTCGCGGAAGGTGCTCCCCCCCGGGGTACTGCTAGGGGAAAAACTTCCGGCACTGGTGCACGTGGCGAGCACGCATACCTATTGTGGAATAGACATGAGCAACACATCTTGAAGAACACCAGTTATGGAAAAGGTAACTCTCTTTTCCCACGTGAAACCTGAACAAATGAGCTTTGCCTGGGGGAAATACAGATGGGGTCTGCTCAATCTGGCTCCAGGCCACAGGGCACTTGTATGGCCAGTTTGTGGCCATTACTACAATCCGTAGTCTGTAGAAGTATCTGCAGCTTCTTCCTCCTCCCCCAACACCTTACACGTGGGCAGTAACACCATGCAGTTCAGAGACCCCAGGCCATCCTAACTGCAGTGCTGCCAAGACCTCATGTGCGGTTTTTCCACAACCTGTCCTGCTCTCCATGGAGCAGACCTGAAGTGTTTCTACTGATTTGTGACTCATCACAGCTCAAAATGAGGGGAGAGGAAGAGGATTTTTACTCCCTAGTGCTTCTACACAACTAGTGTTTTTGCAGGGTGAAACCAAAAAACTTATTTGGAATCTCAACCCAGGCTAAGCAGCAGTTGGTTTATAAATATTCAAATGCATATTCTGTATAATATTTAAAATGCAGGTATCTAGTTACTAAAAATTGCTTAAGAGTAGAGATGCAGGTTTGTTTGTTTTTTTTGTCCCTGGTAAAAGAACCCTTTCAAGCTTATCCTGCAGTTGGCCCAGTGGATCTAGTTCTTCAGTGTGAGAGTGAAAGTACGCATTTGTGTCACAGTGATAAACATGTCCAAATACCGAACCTTGCTGAAAAATCCTATCCTCAATTTACAGGGGTGTTTGTGAAGGCATTTAGCGTCTTGTGTGAAATCCTAAACACAATACTGTAGGTTTGTTAATGACTACAAGAACACTATTCCTTTAATTCAAGTGTAGTAAAATCTAAACTTAAAGGTTCTGAAAATTATGAATTAGACAAATAGATTTAGCCAAAAAAATCCTGAAAATAAAAATTTCAGAATATATATTGACTTTGATAATATTTACCATGTGTGTCAATATAAAATACACCATAAACTGATCCCTTGCTTTTAGGAAGTCATTTCATTCCACGTCTAATTACAAATTTTAGCAACATTTAAAGTATATTAACAAGTGCACCAATTTTTTTAAATCTTGAGCCTAAAAGTATATATTCGTACTATTGGGAATAATTATGAAAACAACTCAAAGACTGGTTTCAGAGTAGCAGCTGTGTTAGTCTGTATTCGCAAAAAGAAAAGGAGTACTTGTGGCACCTTAGAGACCAACAAATTTATTTGAGCATAAGCTTTCGTGAGCTACAGCTCACTTCATCGGATGCATTCAGTGGAAATCCACTGAAGTGAGCTGTAGCTCACAAAAGCTTATTTTCAAATAAATTTGTTAGTCTCTAAGGTGTGCCACAAGTCCTCCTTTTCTTTTTAACTCAAAGACTGACACCTACATTGATGGCTTTACAGATGGTTCCACAGTCAAAGCAGGTTACATTTTTGGCCTACTAACCTTAATAATAGGAGTACCTGTGGCACCTTAGAGACTAACCAATTTATTTGAGCATGAGCTTTCGTGAGCTACAACTCACTTCATTGGATGCAAGTGAGCTGTAGCTCACGAAAGCTCATGCTCAAATAAATTGGTTAGTCTCTAAGGTGCCACAAGTACTCCTTTTCTTTTTGCGAATACAGACTAACACGGCTGTTACTCTGAAACCTAACCTTAATAATGTAACATCTTTAAAACTATGTAAATCTCATGTCTGTTTTGCATTTCTTTTCATCATCACTTAGTCATGCAGTTTCACAGTGTTCTAAATGTTTGCAAGGAAAACTCCAAGCATTTGCAGATGGCTTGGTTGTTTTAATAAAAAAAAAAGTGTATATCTATGTATACACTGGATACTATGGGTGGAATTTTCAAAAATGCTGACCATTGGCTCACCTCTGCACCCACTGAAGTTAATGAAACATAGGAAATAGGAACTGCCGTATTCAATCAGACCAGTGATTCATCTAGTCCAGTAGCCTGGCTCCAGTAGCCAGTACATGATGCTTTGGAGGAAGGCATAAGAAATTTCACAGGATAACCTGCCCCTAAAACAAAATTCCTGCTAATCCACAATAGTTAGAGGCAGGATTAATTCTTCAAGCATGAAGGTTTTATAACCCTCCCGACAATTTCTTTTTTTTAAGCGTTTACTACTCTGGATGTCCTTGTTCTGTAGATGAATGTCCAGTTATTTTTCAGATGCTAATTGTGGAGTTTTACAATTGATTTCAATGGGAGCAGAGTTAGGCCATAGTTATACAGTGAGTTACAATGCAGCAAACTGGGCTGTGAATCTACAGTCCGCCAGCTTGCCCAGCAGTAACATCCATGTGGACACTGCTACAGCTCAGTGAAAGTCCCACAGTGTATCTTCGCATCCTGTACATGAAAGCATAGTATGCTAAACTGTACCCAGTAAGTCTCAGTGAGCTGTAGTAGTGTCCACACAGGATATTAGTGCACACCGAGCTGGTGCGCTGTCAATCCACATCTTGGCTTGCTGTGCTGTAACTCTCTATGTAGACAAGCCTATAAGCCAATACTAAGCACCTTTGAAAATCTCACTTCATGTAATGGGGGTGCACAGCTGTGCACAGGGTGAGATGTTGACCCTCACTCTGGCCCCTTTATGCTGAGTAAAAGAAATAGCACAGAATAAAGGGGCCCAAAATCCCATTATGCATCATCCAGCACACAGGCAAAGTATACCAATTTGAGTGTCCACAGTAAGGGTTTGCACTGGTTTAACTACATCAGTTTAGAAATCAATTTTGTTAAACAGGGGCAACTTCTATACAGAGATAATGCCTTTGAGGCAAGATTTTTAAAGGGGCCTAAGGAAGTTGAAAGCCTAAATTTTTTAGGCCCCTTTGAAAATCCCAGCCCACAGTAACAGAGTGTCTGCTGTTGGCCTTCAGGTCGTATTGGACATGTGTAGAAGACCACACTGGTGGAAAGGAAGCTAATTCAATCCCAGAGAGAATCTAGTGTCTTTAAAATTAAAAAAACAAAACAAAACACTATGACCCCATGTATACACTTATTACTCATAAGCTGCTGCTGTAGCTTTTGCACCTAATTTGGTTACCTTTATTTTCTGACATCTGGGAAATTAAATTTAAAAAACAGGTTAAAACAAAGCCTCTGTTAGTACTGAGGGTGTCCACCCTTTGCTTATGAATTTGCTCTAGGCAGGCCACCCCACCACAATCTCATTTTCTGCCCTAATTCCTTCCCTCTCAGCTTGTTCTCTAGTTAACTTTTTTTTCCTCACAGATTTAATTTCTCATTTACAAATCTTTAGTCGGCATTCATCAAAAATGGATCCACCACAGTTTAAAACAAGGAGGAAATCTTGTTTCCTTCAAATCACAGTACAAACACAGAAGCAGAATAAAATAATAATCCTAAAAAAACTAATACAATGTCTATTTAAAAAATAATATACATTTGTTATGAGTAACCACTCTGCCTTAATGATTTCAGGAGAGTATGCTAGTATCAACAGCCATACCAGGGAATATTTTGACTTGATCCATCAGAAGAATCTTAAAAAAATTTATAACATGAACTTTACAAACAGAAACTATCAGTTGTGGCAATAGCCTTTTAAAATAGGCTCTCACCCTTTGAATACATGGTGTAAACATACATAAATAAAGGCTTTTATACTGGTCTGAGACATTACAGGATCCCTTTTGTTTATCTGGGGTTTTTTAATGTTGTTTGGAAAAGAGATCATCTTATTTGTTGTGGAGCCAAGAGTCTCTGCTCCACATTAGAGGAGTTGGCTGCACATTTCACTGGGTAAACTTATGCACTCTTGGTATTGTACATATAAATGGGCTCCACTGTAATTAGAACATGTGGGACCACCACCTGAATCATACATCTCCAAGATGAAGTGTGGTGTTTGTGAGTGATAGGAGACCAAACTGCTTTGTTATCAATATTGGGGAGGGGCTTAAAGCACAACTTTTGTAGGAAAATAAATACATTGATTCACAGCCAAAAAGAAAAAACCTGAATGAAGCTGGAGTTCAGGGGAGAATATCTGAGAGCTTTTCGCTTTTCTCAAAACCGACAAATATTAGAATGCCATAAAATTAAAAGTTAAGGTTACACTTATATACCCAAACACTAGAATGCAGGTAAGTGAACAGTTCAGATCACACAAGCTGCTTGTTCCCTTGCCGACCTTTCACATAATTGCCACCTGGATCAGCCTTCTCCACATGTAGTTCTCTCCCTACACCACCTCCATACACAGTGTGGTTGTCTTTTTGACATTTCCTCCATTGAGGACTGCACAAGATTTAGAGTTCAGAAGTTAAACAGTTGTGACCTGTTAGTCCAGTTCCAAACTTGTTTTGTTGTGCTATCGTATTTCCTAGTTGCTATTGCTATAGGGATTTTATATCAAATGTTCCATAAATTGGTGACATAATATCATCTTAAAACCTTTCACCCAGATAAGACCACACCATTGTCCTCAAAGTCGTGTGTGGAATTTTGATATTATGGGGGGTTCACAGACCAATGAGCTCTGATATGCAAAACACAGACTATTATTTAAATTGCTGGCTTAAATATGACTGGCTTTAATGATAATCTAATTCAAATCTGATTGGACCAAGCTGCATTGCTCCAAATTAGCAGCATCTGATTTATCCCAAGACCTTGAAGGGAGGTGCTGCAAGGCAGAGGAAGAGAAATTCATAAACCATAAGAACCAAGGGTAAGGCCAAGACATATTACCTTTCTTGTCAACAAACCACCTGAGGGAAGACCGACATTCCAGAAGCTCCAAGACAGATCACCTTGGGGCCAGAAAGTCACAACATCAAAAACTGGGCCACTCCAGCCTTTGACCAGTCTCTCCCTGCACCTGAAGGAGGCCCGCTGACAAGAAGCACAGTGCCAGCAGAACATCACTTTGTGGTGCCTTGACTGCACTTCCAGTTCCTACGTCACAGGCATCCAGAAGACTGTGAGAGCTGAAGAGTTGCAAACCCCTCATTTTCTTAAGTATCTTAGGCTACGTACGCACCACAGCTTATGGCGGTCTAAGTTTATCTTGCTCAGAGGTGTGAATAAGCCGCCCCCGAGTGACATAAATTACACAGACTTAAGCGTCGCTGTGGACATAGCTACCTGCCACTCATGGGGGCTGGAGTAATTAAGCTGATGGGAGATCTCTCTCCCGCCGGCTTAAAGAGGCTGCACTAACAGTGCTACAGCAGCGCAGTTGCATCAGTTCAGTTGCACCGCTGTAAGCTCTGCAGCGTAACCAAAGCCTTACTGTTCCTTTTCCCCTTCTCTCGTCTTAGGTTTCTTTTATTAACTGGGAGAGATCCCCAGCCTTTTTACTGAGTGCCAGAGAGTGTGGTGTGTCCATGTCATGCGGAAGGTGCCAGAAAGAAATGTTCCTGAGGTTTAAACAGCCTTAAATATTGTTTCATAAAGATATTAATTAAGTGGGTTCTGTGTCTAAAAGTCCTGAGAGATTGTCATCTACAATTCCTGGTAAATAAGAGTTGTCAAACTTCAGCTTATCAAGAGTGTTCTACTAAAGTCTGCATTGTAATATCTGTGTTAGGGGAAGAATGGAGAGAGCCATCACATAAGAATTAAAATCTAAGAAGGAAGCTTTATACTTTGTTCTGAGGTTATGCTCCAGACATTAAATAATAATTTGGTTTCAGTATTAAGATACTTAACCATTCATATTATAGATTTGATTGATTAGTAAAATTCTTTATTTGGGATTTATAATCAAGCAGCCAGCCAGCCATCTTTTCAAATGCCTTAGAACATATAAAGGGGGATGCTCTAGGAACCATTTTGTTGTGTGGTGTTGATACTGTTCCCTGGCTACCATGCATTTACTAATGGCACTTCCTGATCACGTCACTCCCTCACTTTTGTTCCCTGCAAAATTCAGTCAAACACATGGCTCAATTGGATAATGATCTGGTCCTGCTGCTCATTATTGCAGGACTAATGTTTATGCAGTGGCGTAGGCTCTTGACAAGATGCTGGGTGGAATGTGTTAAGCATTTTCTGACACATCAGAAATGTTGAACTTTTCAAATCAATGAGAATTCATTCATGTCACAAATGTTGAATGCTGGCATTGACATGGTATGCCCCTTAGTTGCCTGTCACTTCTGTTGCAGGAGAACCAGCACAGTGTGGAGGGATCACATTGGCTTGGAAATCTGGATTGACCAACAGTGAGTTCATAATTTTAGCATGAGGAAACAGACCTTCATGAAGCTATGTGAGGCGCTTGCTCCAACTCTCCAGTGGCAGGACACTTGATTCACAAAAGCCATACTGATTCAGAAGCAGGTTGCTATTGCCCTGTGGAAGCTATAGGTGCAGGACAAACCACTTTACATCTGTGGCAGTGCAGGTGTTTGAGGCAATCAACACTGTGGTTTACTCATGGGTGGTTAGCAAATGAAAAGTTCCAGAAATAATTGCAGTCTTTTAGAGATTGGGGTTTCTGTACTGTGCAGGAGCTGTTGCTGGCACTCATGTCCCAATGGTTTGCCCACCACAAGGGCCAAGTGAGTATGTGAAACAAAAAGGTTACATTTCATCATTCTGCAAGGCTTACTGAACCACAGAGGCAGATTCAGATATGCTAATATGGGGAACACTGGAAAGGTTCATGATGCTAGTATACGGAGGAGATCAGAACTGTACTTAAAGGGAGGGAAGAAGGGACTTATTCCTCAGAAACAATATTGCATGGTATGATGTAGCTGTGACAATTGTTATTTTAGGGAATCCTGCATTCTCACTCCTGCGTTGGCTTACAAAACCATACCCCAACATCAATGGTCCTGGGAAAAGGGCATTCGATTTAAAACTAAGTCGCTGCAGAATGGTTGTGAAATGCATGTTTGATAGGTTGAAGGCTTGTTGGTACTACATACACACCCATCTTGATGCTAAGGTGGCAAATGCAGTTCATATGATTGTCATCTGATGTGCACTGCACAACATTTGTGAGGGTGAAGGGGAAAAAAAAGAAAGTATTTCCATCCCAAGTGGGCTCAGGACACGTCTGGTTTGGAAAAGCTGTACAGCCAGCCAGATCTCCCACACATGAATACAAGTCCTAGCAGGCCAGGGAAATGAAGGATGTTATATGTGCACGCTTCATGCAAAAGGAGATCTGACCCATGACTCCCCCCCACTTACCTCCACCAGAAAATCCTGCCCCTGTGCCTGCCTAATGATGGTGAAATGGACAGGGAAGGAGAGCTACACCACAACTTTCTTAGGTGTCCTGAAAGTCCAGCTCAGCACAAGTCTTCGCCTCAGACAACTGGAAGGGGACACAGCACTGCATTTTCTACAACTGGCACTGGACCCATTCCCCCCACCCCACTTTAGCAGCATGTTTCTCTGTGGGGCTAGGCCAGAGAGCAGAGACAACCACTAATTTTGGAAAGTTCCCAGGGACCAAGCAAAGCTCTAAAAGCCTTTGCTAAACACAACTGGAGAGGGACACTAAACAGTTTTTCCTCCGTCTCTCCCCACTCCCCCAGTTTACTCCTCCTGGCTCTCTGCGGGGAGAAGGCAGAGACCAGGGACAGACACTGTTAGGCTATGTTTTCACTACAGACTGTTGGCTAACTTATGTCACTCCGGGGTGTGAATAAACCACACACCCCTGAGCAACATACGTTACACCCACATAAGCGCTTGTGTGAACAGCGCTAGGTCAGTGGGAGAATCTCTTCCCGCCCGCCCCCCGACATAGCTTCTGCCACTCAAGAAGGCAGTTTTATTGTGGTCTCCCGTTGGCATAGAACGATGCTGATGTTCACCTCCCTGTCAGTGATCAGCACCCAGGTGTACTCAGCAGGCTGAGCATCTGCTCTCGGCACTGGATCCATTGTCACCTGTATTGATCTGTCAAGTGTGCCGCTGAAAGTTGCTCTGCTGTGCTCAGTGTAGCATGCTACTACCGGTGAAAACAGCAAGCAGGGAGACCCTTAGAGACTATGTAAGGGTCTGGAAGATAAGGGTTCAGGGCACTGAGGGACTGGGGGTAGAGGATTATTGAAACTCGAGACCTGGTACTCACCCCTTGCCCCTGTCCATGCTGCACACTGGCATGGATACAGGGCTGTGCCACAACTGCCATATGTGCTTACCCACACGAGCATGCTAGCTTGCTTGCTGTCTATTCACCTTGAGACCATGCCTCGGAGGGTTCAGTATGCACAATGGGGAGGGGTGATGGCAAAAAATCACACATGAGCACGTGTACAGTTGGTAGTGCAGATGTACACCAAGTGTAACTAGAATAGGGCAAATATCACAAATAACTATTCACAAACGCTCAAATTAAAAACATCAGCATCACTTCTTTGAGCCCCTATTATTCAGTTTTGACAAATATTTAGACGCAGGACATGCTGTATCTGCAACTGCATTCCCGACAGAAGTGTTCAATGGCCAGCTTGAAAGCTCTTTGTGGGTTGGGAGTCATCCAGTCAGGAAGCAGAAACAAGAGCACATGACATAGTTAGGAGATAAGAGGCACAATAAGTAGTCCACTGCAAATAGTGGAAGCACCAAGTCCACTGGAAGCAATAGTAGTAGAAAAGAGAAAAAAAATTGCAGAAGAATTTTGAGTAAAAAAAGTTCATATAAATCAGTGTCCGGTCAATTCACAAATAGAACGAGTGACTAAATTCATTGAATAAAATTGTTCACTGAAACTAGGTTGTCCAGTTCTAAGTGTAACTTTAACTTTGAATGGCCAGTCTCTCTAACAATTGCTGTTTTAAAGAAAACCACAGAGCTAGAGCTCTTAAGATTTTTTTCCCCTTAAGTAACTGTCTAAGGGCCTTTTGTCCCAGACCCCCAGGAATTTATTCAATTTTAAAAAAATGTTTAGGTATAGTGCAGTGCGAGGAAACTCTGTAGCCTGAAGGCTGCTTAAGGATACATTAAACTGCTCATCGTATCTCTCCCCAGATAACCTCCTTCCTGATCCCCAAAGTGGACCCTCTGATCTTCACCTGGCCCCTTACCTCCCACTCTTCTCATCACAAGGAGAGTGCTATGTGGGATGGGTAATCGAAGTGGGTTTATCTGGGGAGCCATCACTATATAATCAGTGGATATACTGATCTTGTTTGTGAGCTCTTATAGCCCATAAGTACATGGAAACTGCTTTTAGCAACTCAATAATTCCACCAACAGCTTAACTATTGCCCAGTCAAAATCACCAGTACTTTCCAAGACCAACAGAATAAATCAATGTATCAATTTGGAGCTTCTATGCAGGGCTGTTTTGGAGTTATGGTGAGCCAAAAAAGTTAGGAAATGTTCAAGCAGTGAGATCACATCATTTTTTCTGGAGCTCTAAGTTCCCCCAAAAGAGTTTTTTAATTGGATGCCTATTTTCCAGAATAAGCCTGCCCTGGCAGAAGGTGAAATATCAGATGAAATATTTTAGTTTTGGTAGCTGTAAAGGGTGAAAATCACCTGTAATTCTGGATACATGAGCATCTATCTTACCATAGAAAGTGAGGAGAAAAAGAAAAGCATATTTTAAAAGTAGCATTCTAAAATATTATTTTAGAGCATTCATCATACTTCAACACTGTAACTCATCGCTGTTAACCCATTTTACACCATCCCTGGTGTCTTTTGTTGCCCACTCCATCACGCAATCTATTGCTAATGAAAAGAGGATTGGTGATAACACACACTTTCTTCTAACTCCACTCACAATATTGAGCCACTCACACAAGCCTATCTCTAATCTTACTGTGCTTCTACTTCCATTATATAAACTTATTATGTTGATTAGCTTGTCTGGTATCAAGTAGCTTATAGCAATATTCCACCAGGTCTCTCTCAACAAAATACATTATGGGTGGCTTACAATGGGTTAGTGGAGACAAGTTACACAACCTGGACTTTGTCAATGATATTCTTTTACTAACTATGACATTGTGTGAAATGACTGCCCTTACATCAGAGGTAGAACAGGAAGTGAGATATACTGGATTGAAAGTAAATGCAGAGAACACCAATATGATGAAGGTTGGAAACTGAACAACAGATGCAAAGATGTACATGCAAGGAAAAGAAATTGAACAGCCAGAAGAGTTCAGCTATCTGGGGAGGGTGATGACATTTGAAGGTGGCTAAGCTAAAGCTTAGGAAAAGCAAACATGACTTTTGGCAGGATGTACAACATCTGATCAAACAGAGGTCTCCATGCCAAAATAAAGGTCAGATTATACCACTCAATTGTACTGAGCACACTCCTGTTTGGAGAAGCAACTTGGCCAATGACAGTTGATAACGAAGACTGGAAGCTGCCCACCACAGATGGTGATAGAAAATATTACATATTTCATAGAAAGGCTAAATAATAAATGTGAGAGTAAGGGATCTAACAGGATATTTTATAAAATATCATCAAAGAAAGACTGTTCAGGTAGTTGGGACATGTACACGGTATGGAAGCAGGCATTGAATTGGGTACCCAAGAGAGGACAGAGAAATTGAGGCAGGCCAAGGAAGACCTGGCAGAAGATAGCGACACAGAACATTGAATGTGCCGGCATCAACTGGAAAGTACCACCAGAGTGACCATGCTCAGTGGAGGACCTGCAGTGCCTGATATGTCAGCAGTACAGGAGGAACTAAGGTTTAAGGTGGTACTTCTATCTAGGATACCCGGCAGCATCCTGACTGAAGTCTTCAGAAAAACCTTGGAACGGGTTTAAATATTGTAACATTACAATTCTCTTAATTGGACATAAAAAGAGTGTTGACAGACTTGGGACACGTTAGTTTGCATAAAACAGTAATTAGAACCTTAATCTTCAAACTAATTAAGTAGAAATTAATGTTAGTTTAAATTTAGAAAATCCAACAGCAACATGGCTGGCCAAAATGGAGGATATAGGGATGATGTAGTGGAAGATTCCATCCCTGAAAGATACTGAGTGGCATAGTGGAAAATTCTGTTAACTGATAGGGAATAACTCAGCAGGATCTTCTAAAATCCAAGATGGCACTAGAGGTGGTGTTTTCCTATCTAAAAATAGGTAGGACATCATAAGGGTGAGGCTGTCCTACCTAAAATAGGTATGACATCATAGGGAAGGGGCTGGAAAGCTGGAAAGTTGATTGGCTGAGCCTGAGTGAGCAACCAGTACATAAAGCTGACAGCTAGCAGGCTGAACTTGCAGTGGGCTTGGGATCCTTAAGAAGAGTAAGACACCTGAGGAGAAGAACTGAAGGTTCTGAAGAACAGCTACCTGCAAGAAGCAGCAGCAGCAGCAGCAGCATTCTAAAGTCATTATGGCAATAGATTCCTGAGCAGCCCAGCCAGCAGCAACCACCAGCAGCAGCAGTAACTGGGAAGACCCCAGCCCCAACGACCACAGCGATCACCAACTCAGCAGCATTAACAGAGCAAAAGGACCAATAGACGAATCAGAGGGAGTTTGATTGAGAGAGTGCAAGTCTGATTTTTTCTTCCTATTTATTGTTAAAGAGCATATGGGTTTTGCCTGTCAATAAAGCTGGATGCCTGCGTGTGAGAGAGATCTCCCCTACCCATTCTGTGACAGCCTGATCAGACCTCACAGGATTTTAATGTCAATATTAATGTAAATAGCTAATGTATTAAATGTTAAGTATCAATGTTAATAAGTAATTGTTTTAAATTGTGAATGTGCTCATGTGTGTGTGTATAGAGGCCAAGCATGTTACACTGTGTTAAGTATAGGATTAGATTGTATCACTAGAACTAAAAGCCTTTGTGTATGCAGGTCCTCTATATGCTTATTACATTGAAATCACTGTATTTCCTGTACATAGTCTGTGTCTTTTATTTTGCTGTGCCATTCTACTGCATGTAATTCTACTGTGTTTTCTTATGTTCTATGCATTATTTCTTCCTTTACTAAATTTCCTGTAACTTCTTATCTCTTTTAAATAAATATTTCTTTTGTTTTTGAAGAATTGCTGCTTGTGTGTCTATCCTTAAGTGGACAGTTGTAGCCGTGTCCTTTCAGGGGTTAGCAAGACAAGCTTGCTCTGGGGGGCCTGTAAAGTTCAGAGACAAGCCCCCTGATAATACTCTGGCAGTTCCTTTAGGGCGGGTCACACCCTTGTTTACCCTTTAGTTAAAATTAGACTATTTGGTAGGTAATATAATTGATGTCAAAATCTTAGGGTAACATCCCCTCTGTTCAGAAACCAGCTGGCTCATTTTTACAGTGTTTGGAACTTAATTACCACAGATAACTGGATACTAAGCATTGTTAGATTGGGTTATGCTATATAGTTCCTCTCCACCTATTCTCCACACCCCCAACCTCGTCCCTCTCCAGGGACCCCTCTCACAAGACACTGCTCCTTGAGCGGGTTGAATCTCCGCTGGCTCTATGGGCTACAGAGAAGGTCCCCCCCAAAGCACTGAAGACAGGGGTTCTACTCCTTGTATTTCCTGATCCCCAAACCTAAGGGAGGGATGAGACCTAACCTTGACCTCCACGATCTCAACAAATACATCAGATGTGTGAGATTCTCTATGGTCACCAGAGCAACCATCCTCCCTGCTTTAAGTCACAGTGACTGGTTTGCTGCCCTGAACCTTCAGAATGCTTGTGTCCAGATAGCAATCTTTATGAACCATAGGAGGTTCCTCTGGTTTGTTGCAGCTGGCCCGTACCTTTTGGCCTGTCTTCCACTTCCTGAATTTTTTACCAAGTGTATGACTGTGGTAACAGCATACCTCAGGAAGAAGGGAATTGATATCTTACCATACAATCTGGATGATTGGTTATTGAGCGACAAGTCCAGAAAGGAAGTCTTCTCTCATGTTTGCTTCACACTACACCTACTCAATCATCTAGGTCTCATCCTAAACAGCAGAAAGTCAATGTTGGTTCCAACTCAAAGAATTCAGTTCACTGGAGTCCTGCTAAACTCTGCAAGTTTGAGAGCATTTCTGCTGACCGAGTGATTCCAGGTGGTTCGCCACCTCTGTCTGGAACTGCGGTTTCAACTTTCAACCACAGCCTGAGGCTGTGAGGCCATATGGCTGCATCCACACAGGTAGTCCAGTATGCCAGGCTGCTCCTGTATCTTCTTCAGAGGTGGCTGAAGTTAATCTATTGTTCAATTCATCCCTAGGACAGGTTGGCCAACTCCCCCCACTAATTCTGGATGCATTCTGGTGGTAGACAATTCAGGACAATGTGTGCCAGGAAGTTCCTTTCACTCAATCCCCACTGACCGGGACTATAGTCACCGATGGATTTGGGGAGCTCATCTGGGATCAATGAAAGCTCAAGGCCTGTGATCAGAACAGCAAGCTTTTTCTGCATATCAATGTCTTGGCGCTTCCTGCCATCTACAATGCCTGTCAGACCTTTGAAGAGCACATCAGGGACTCAGCAGTTCTCATACTCACTGACAATACCATGGAGAGCACATTCCAACTTGCTGTGTCAGGCGTAATCAGGCTCTGGCAGTTTTGCATTGGGGAAAACATTATCCCTGTGGCCGATAACTTACCTGGGATCCATAATCACATGGTGGATCACCCCAGAAGAAACTCCTCCATTAATCACAAGTGGTCTGTGAAACCCAGCATCCTATAGACCATTTTTGCAGTTTTTGAGGCATCCTGATGATTGACCTGTTCACCATGAGAGATAACAAGAAATGCCAGCTGAGATCATAGACTGGGCTCATTGACCAATAATTTTCAACTGACCTCTATCATATCCCTCCTTAGTCATCTCTTTCCCAAGCTAAACAGACCCAACAAAGGAAGTATTGGACTGGGAGAGGGATCCTGACTGAAAGGAATTCAGCCAGTAAGATTCTTACCACATGTTTCAGCAGAGACTTTTCTTTGAATTTACTCAGACAACGTCTACACTACAAAATTAAGTTGACTTAAGTTAGTCTATCTACAACCACCAAAATAATTAAATCAGCTCTTTTTGTCACTCGGCTCTTTCTGTCGGCGGTGCACATTCTCACCAGGAGCACTTGCGCTGATTTAAGTGGGACATTGTGGGGCACTGACAGCCAGAGCCCGCCGCCCTGGGGATGACAGCCAGAACTGCCAGCCCTGGGGCAGCGGTGCTCTGAGTGTTAGCACTGCACCTGTTTGCTAGTACTGAAGTTAAGCTTACCTGATTGCGTCTGGAGCCTTTTTTTTTTTTTAAATCGACATTAGGTATCCCCCCAGTCATCTGGTACAGAGACTAATTTAAGTGATAGGTTACATGCCACAATTATTCATCTGCAATTTCATATCTGAGATCCTTCAGAACTCTTGGCTGATTACCATGTGGTCCTGGTGACTTATTACTGTTTAATTTTATTGATTTGTTCCAAAACCTCCTCTATAGACCCTCAAGCAGAGACAGTTCCTCAGAATTGTCACCTAAAAAGACTGGCTCTGGTGAGAGAATCTCCCTCATGTCCTCTGTAGTAAAGACTGATGCAAAGAATTTATTTAGCTTCAACACAATGGTTTGTCTTACTTGAGTGCTCCTTTAGTACCTCAATCATCCAGTGGCCCCACTGATTGCTTGGCAGACATCCTGCTTCTGATCCTCTTTAAAAAAATGTTGCCCTTAGTTTTTTTGTCTTTTGCTAATTGCTCTTCAAATTCTTTTTTGGCCTGCCTAATTATACTTTTACACTTGATTTGCCAGTTTGTGTTCCTTTCTATTTTTCTTGGTAGGATTTGACATCAAATTTTAAATGATACCTTTTTGCCTCTAACCACCTCTTTTATTCTGTTGTTTAGTCATGGTGGCTTTTTTTTTTTTGGTCCTCTTACTGTTTTTTTATTTGGGGCATACATTTAATTTGAGCTTCTGCTATGGTGTTTTTTAAAAGTTTCCATGCAGCTTGCAGGCATTTCATTTTTGTGACTGTTCCTTTTAATTTCCATTTAACTAGCTTCCTCATTTTTGTGTAGTTCCCCTTTTTGAAGTTGAATGCTATTGGGATGGGCTTCTTTGATTTTTCCCCTCCCCCAGCCTTGCACAAGGATGTTAAGTTTAATTACATTATTACAGAGTGGTTCAGCTATATTCACCTCTTGAACCAGATTCTGTGCGCCACTTAGGACTAAATCAAGAATTGCCTCTCCCCTTGTGGGTTCCGGGACTGGCCACTCCAACAAGCAGTCATTAATGGTGTCAAAAAATTTTATCTCTGCATCCCGTCCTGAGGTGACATGTACCCAGTCAATATGTGAATAGCTGAAATCCTCCATTATTGAGTTTTCTTTTTTTGTAGCCTCTCTAATCTCCTTGAGCATTTCACAACCACCATCACCATCCTGGTAGGTAGTATATTCCTATTGTTATACTCTTATTATTTGAGTATGGAATTTCTATCCGTAGAGATTCTATGGTAGTTTGATTCATTTAAGATTTTTACTGCATTGGACTCCATGCTGTCTTTCACAGCCAAGTGGAAGTGGTTCGCGATATGGTCATTAGCCTGGGGAGTCCAACCAAAACTAGCTTTCATTCAAGACATCTTGGAGTACCTGTTACACCTTCAGTCTTCTGGTCTTGCACTTAGTTCATTGAGAGTCCACTTGGCAGCGATTTTGATATTTCAACTGCCCATCCAGTGTTTTCAAACTCTGAAGCACTGAGGTTTTTGAAAGGAGTCACTTTCAAGAAAGTTAAAGAGCCAATTCCTTAATAGTGTCTTAGTGGCTCTTTGAGGGCCTCTGTCAACTTCTTTTTTCTTGCTTCTCTGACAGAAAACTTCCTTCTGGGGGCGATAACGTCTGCAAGGAGAGGGATAAGTTGCAGGCTTTAATGATGCAATGATACTTACATGCAATTTTCTAAAGACAAAATAACCTTGCCACCAAACTCTAGGTTTTTCTCCAAAGTGGTTTCCCAGTTTCTCTTGAACCAAACTGTCTGCTGCATTCAACCCTAGAGGATAAATTCTCTTCACATATTGGATGTCAGGTGATGTTTAGTTTTATTCTGGATAGGACCAAACCTTTCCATTCCTCATCTTGTTTGTTTGTTTCATATGCGGACCAAATGAAGGGACACGCAGTCTCTTCACAAACTGTCTCCAGATGGATAGCATCTGTATCATGACAGCATATAAAGTAGCCCTGGCTACACCTCCTCAAAGGCTGCAAGCTAATTCCATGAGAGCCCAGGTGATGATGATGGCATTTCTAAGTGACATTCCTATATTGGACATTTGCAGGGCTACCACTTGGTCCTCTGTACATACTTTTACAAACCACTGTGCCATTACTGCTGCATCCAGGTCATATGCAAACTTTCGGAAGGCAATCTGCAGTCTTTGTTTAAATGGACTCCAAATCCCACCTCCTCTGAATAATGTCTGTGAGTCCTCTCAGTAGAATACACAGCTGCATCTACTTGAAGAAAAAATGGTTGCCTACCTCTAACTGCTGTTCTTTGAGATGTCATGCAGATGTGTATGCCGGACCCACCTTCCATCCCCTTTGCAGTGAGGTCTGTATTTCTGATTTTTGGTGGGAGGGGTTCAGTGTGGTGCTGCCCTTATATGGGCAGGGGAAGGGCTAGGGCTGCAAGGTGTGAGTGCCACCCCACGGGTACTGCTAGGTAAAGTTCTCTGGCTCCAGCGCACTGCATGCGTGTACACATAATACACTTCTACAATCACATCTCGAAGACCAGTGGTTACAGCTAGGTAACCATTTTTCTGATCCAGCAAACACCTACCTGTATGCTTAACTTTGCCTGCTCAAGCAGCACTACTGAAGTCAATGGGACTACTTAACGCATAAGTGTTTGTAGGATCTCGGACTGATAGGTGAGATTTAAAGAAAGTCATACTAACTTTTCTTCATTTGCTATTTGTGAGGTTGTTAATTTTAAGGGCCAAATTCTGTCCAGACTTAGACCAGTGCAATTTCATTGCTTTCAAGGTGGCTTCATGGACATAAATGAGGGCAGAATATAATCCAGAATTTCCCCATTTTTTTTCCCAAATAGACTGTGCTACTATTATCTTCCAACATCACCAGGTAAAGCACTGTCCTCTTCCCCCTGGTTCCTGGTAGCTGCTTCAGTCTGGCTTTTCCAGTTTGATTTAACTTCATAAATGGACAACAATAATCAGGACAACAACAACAAGGGTGAAGAAAATGAATAAAAATATAATTTTTAAAAGTTATTTTAGATTAACCTGTGCAGACATTGAAGCTGGAAAAAGAAGAATCAGCAGAGGGGCCTGCCTGAAATATGTACATGCTGACTCTGAATAGGCTCAGCCAACCAGCAGCTCCTAAATCTTAATAAATGTTGAATTCTTTATTGCTTTTCTTGGCAGATCATAAGAGTATACAGCAACCTGGGATGTCACTCAGTAATATAGACGCACACCTTATTAGTGTTTAGGTATCGGCAGTCCACTCAGGGGTTTTTCAGAAGAGAAAGCAGAGACCTTGGAACTACATAAACCCCAGAAAGCTTCAAGTCAAACTTAGAGGGTTTCCAAGGAGCTGTATACTATACCATTATCACCTGCGCTTTCCAGTATTTTCCCCTGTTCCAAACCCCTTTATAAAAAACCAGCCACCTCTAATACACTCTCCCACACATACTCACATCCTGCTAACCAAGTCAGTTTTAGCAACAAGCTGTACTTCATCACAAGTTTAATACATTGAGTACAATAAAAGGTGGCTTGGGTGACCAGGTTCAGCTGTACAGACAGTGATACTAGCTGGCACTTTTCAAGTTATTAAATCCCTATCAGTTCCCTCCAGCAACAATAAATTCCCAATACTTCAAACCTCTCCTTGATGACACAATCCTCCTAATCACAAAATCCATCTACGGGCTCTTGCCCTGTCAGCAATAATTGTACTTCCTGGTGTGCCTGGCTGGTTATTACAATGGTTGCCAACAGGCATCACATTAGTTAAGGTTGCAAATCAGCTTCCATTATCACTTTCTGTTTCAAACTGCCAACTAACTGAAAAGTTCACCAACGGGGCTGAAATTTCCTACACTTTATCTCTATTCAGAAGTTAATATTTTTGGAAAGGCTCAGTGAAATCTCTTCAGCTATATGTTCATTGTGAAAGGATGTAAACTGAATTTATTTCATAGCAAATGAATTGTTCTTTTTATTTTTAAATGGCATGGGAGTAGGAATCATACAAAATGACTAACCCTTGTCTATAATGAGTAGCATTTGCTCTGGGCAGTTTGAAAAAATTTGGCTAGTTGTAGTACTAGTTGTATAACTAAGAAGGGCTAGATTGTTCCTCTTAGTCACAGCACCTGTGTTGGGTGTAGTGCAGAGCTGTACTGCCGTATTGGGAGGCACCATAGTCCAGAGAGATAGAACGCCCTCCACATCTCCCTGGAGCAGTGGGAGGGGGGAGGGTAATCTATGACATCGCTTTAAAAGATGCAACACACTCATCAAAGTGCATGGAGGTGTAGCCATGGCTCTGCCTTCTCCCTGCTCCCTTTCTTAGTCGGTCCTGTGCTGACTTGAGTGCTGGCGCCGCAATTCTGGATCACAAGTATATGAGCCACACAAGAAGGGTGGGATACCCCTTGCTCCCTCCCTTTCTCCTGCCCCATCTTAACTGCACAGCTGGTTACAGGGGGCTATAATCTAGCCCTAATTTATTTACTGTTGTCTTAAATTCCCCCCCTCGCCTCTTCCCAAACACACTTGAAATTCTCCACTAACTTTAGATAAATTTTGCAGGCCTGGGAAACTTAACAAGGAAGGCACAGATTGTGTGCTAGGTAGATTTTCCAGAATTGTCCCAGTTAATAAAAGTCCTTTAATCTTCAGAATAACATAGGACTGTTTCTTGGATCCTTCCACGGCTCCTGTCCACAAGTGGAAAGAGCCCATTTTCAGTGTCTCGCTCTTTCCAACAATGATCTGTATTCAGCTTCATTTCACCATTCCTTGGACTTGTTCTTGCTGAGAAACCTGAGCTAAATTATGCAGCCTTTTTTTCTTTCAGGGAGAATGATACATTCCTCAGCTGCTGCTTCCAGCTAATGGTCACACGGAGCTCTAAACCACTGCTAGAAATTAGGTTTTGTATAAATGAATATTCCATGCAAAAAGCTACATTAACCCTTTGTGTTGGGATTCACTACATTAACAAAAAGTTAAAATACTCTGCATGCCACTGAAGTCAATTTACAGCAGCTGAGGATCTGCCCTGTCCTTGCTAAGCAACCTAGAGAAGCTTCTGTGCAGACCCCCACCAGCTGCAGTTCATCTCTTGTATAATTTCATAGCTGGAAACAGAACCCTGATATTCTGAGCCTCAGTTGTGTAGTTTAGCTTCCTCACTCCTCTGTATAAATATCAACGTTTGCCCTGGTTGTGATATGAATATGATGAAACCCAGACTTTTTCAATTCTGGCAAATCAATCATGTAAGCTCTTGGTTTGTATCTATCACCAAACCACCACATATGTGGCAGCTGATGTTGCATGATATGTTTTCCGAATTGTGTCTAATTTTTGTAGTAGAATATGTCTATACTGTAGTTGAACAGCCTCTTAGTAGCATACTACAAACTTCCAAGCATTATTTCTTTCCAGGTCCCAGGCAACATGATGGGAGAATTTCACTTAAATGTAGCATTGCTCTGCCAAGTCTTTCCCTCTAGGGTGAAGCACTGGCATTTTGGCAAAGAAAGGTCAGATTAATAATGAGAGGGCAACTGTATGAATCTGTCTCCATTTATCAAGACTCAGAGGAGAAGTGCTCATGGATTTTTTTTTAATTGAAAACAGGATGCAAAAATTTTCAAAGAAGTTGAGAAACTGAAGTAATTTTTTTTATTTTAAGTTTTTATTGGATTGTATATAAGCAAGCCAACGAAGCGCATATGTAGCTCTTCCAAAAAATGAACTGAAGGGGGAAAGAAAGGAAGATGCAAAGATGAAAGGTCGGCGAGAGGATTTAGTGACAGAAGAGCACATAAGGTTGAAGTATGATGCTGGGGTTTACAATATAATGAATCATTACCATCCATACTGAGGAATAAAGAAAATCTGCTTTCAAATAGAATCAGTTAAATATTTAGTATGCACTCCTTTCCAAGGAAGCCAAATCACAAAATTCACACATCCAGTACACTATGGGTAGGGATATTGAAGTCTTCCATCTCTGTAGGCTCCAGGGAGGCATGGAGAAGCCAGTGTTCTTGATAGTCCTTGAGATCTAGAGGGTTTCCCACCATATCAATAACTGTGGAGTGAATGAGACACTTGGAAAATGAGGGAAATCCTAGAAAACATTTCCCAAAATCCTTTACATATGCAATATTTCCACAGCACATTCATCAGTGTGTCTCCTGGAATCTGACAATAACAGCTGGTACTGGTGTCTTTAATGGTCTTAAACTTTCTTGTTGGAGGCCAAAGGAGATGGTATTTTCTGTTGTATAAAGTCCAGGGGGGGATCTTTTAATAGTAAAACCAAACAGTTCATAGAGTGTATGAGACTGTAAACTTTAGGTCTCTGCCCCATATTGTTTTGAAAGGCTGGTCTACGAGGAATTCATAAAGCTGCTTAAACGATTTAAAGTTGAGTTCTTGGGCACCCAACAGCATTACTATAAAGTGTATTTAATGCATGCGACTAATGCTATATAAATCAATAAATTATATAATGTGATTAGGTAAGATCTCTTTAAAGAGAACAAGAACTCTTTCATCAGACAAAAAGTCTGTTTTAAAAACAAAATTATTCCATTTACAGGCTGGGAGAAGAAGAGCTCAACCCAACTGTAAACACTTTCCAGCTGCTCTTCCTCTTCCTAGTTAATTATGCATTACCTTATTTAAACAAACAGGCAGAATCTTTTCAGAAGCCTCATATTAGCATTTAAAACAAACCACCAACTAGTTCATATTTGAACGGCATTTCAACAAGTTTGTCTTGTGTGACCAGAAAGCCTACCCCTCAGCTGAGCTATTCCTACATTACAGTGTAGCTTTCTTCTAAGCTGCTCACAGGAACTAAGATTTCCATGTGTTTTGAATGCATCTTTATAGTAGACTCCAACTGAATGCAAAACATGTCCCTGGCTTGTAACCATTCCTGGTCACAAGGACTCCTTCTTGGGGTAGGTCTTATCACATTCTGGTGACATCTTAAGCAAGACATGGATATTCATGAGTCCCTTTTTCCTCTCTAAAATCACCAGAACCTGTCCTTTACTCATTATCTTCACTGCTAAAGCTTTTGGTCATCTCTCACCTTTTCCTCTCCTTCTTCCAGTGTATCCGAAACATTGAAACTAACATCATTTTCTTCATTCTTTGCTCTTAAACCTCTTACTGGATTCGTATTTACTGCATGCAATTCAAGCTCCTCAACATTACCTCCAAGGCACTAAATAATATTCCCCCTCCCTCATCTGAGCTTTCTCCCTCTCTCAGTCCCTTAATTCCTCCCAGTCCTTTTACCCCATCTCTTTCTTCCAGTCTTGGTGTTGTACCTTCATGCTGCCCCTTACGTTTGAAACATTCTCCCTTTCCTTGTTTGCAAATGACCCCTCTCCTTCAAGTCCCTCACTCTACAGTCATGACTGACATAGCAAAAATGAGTCACTTGAATCTAATGGTCACTGGAGTTAAATACTAACATGAGAAATGGAGATTCTAACGGTACTGGAGGCTTTGTTTTATGCTCATTCATAAAATACCAAGCAGCTGCACTGTAACTGTTGTGTCTTCAGGTGCCACCCATCTTATACTGTGTTTTGCGTACAATAATGGCAATAACAGTGAGCGGGCTAATGGATGAGTACAAAGGACACACTGATGAAAGAAAGGTAGGATACTCTGTCATTTCAAGGAAGCTTCTACAGGAAGGAGTGCTGCTATTCAGAAGATTCATCTATGAAGTTTAGTTTTGTGGCCAATACAAAACAATGATAATATATGAATGTGCTATTCGTTCACATATTTATTCAGAAATCTTGAATACACATATTCCTATTCACTGCCCAGAACCTTTCTGGGTTCAGGTTAGCAGAGGGTTGGTTTATATATAGAACCAGATTTTTTTATACCCTTGCTCAGGATGAATAGTCCCTTACATCACTAGAAATCAGTGGGGGTCACTTGTGAAGTTAAGGTACCACATATCAAGGACAAGTGTATGGGAAACTTGCCCATAGCTATTTATGTGCATGCTTTCAAACGTACTGTAGATTTTAGCTTGACTGTACTAATTATTTGTGGCATGGCTACATGCATGTGGATGTACCTTCAGTAACTGGAGTTAAAGTTGAAATTAAGCACCTGTAAAGTCAGCATAGTAGGAGTAATTGCATGTGAATTTCTGTGGTCAGCAGTTAAGACACGATCCCACCCTGAAATATCTTGGTGTGACTTTACATCACATACCACCATCACCTGAAAAATACCCATGACAGAATAAAGATGCATGTAAATCTCATTCAGAAACTCAAAGGAATGACTTGGGGAGCTGCTGTAAAAACTCTACAGACCTCTTCACTGGCCCTCGTATACTCCAGGAGTGGTAGAAGCCCCCAAAAGTGGGGGGGGCACCCGGGACTGAACAGTGGCCCTGCCCCTCTGCACTGCCCCTTCTCCCCGAGGTCCTGCCCTCAGACCTCCCATTCCCCCCGAAGCCCTGCTCCCACACCACATCTTCCCCCAAAGCCCCACTCCCCCCTCTCCACCCCTTCCCCGTTGTCACTCACCCTTACGGCGAGTAAAAAGTGATGGGGCCATGGCCCCCTAGTCTCCCCCTATTCCAGTGGCCCCAGTATACTCTATTACAGAATACACCTCAGAATACTACAGGATCACCTGTCTGGACACATAGCTCCCATACAACACTTGTCATTTCTCAACTTAATAACAGTGTGCAGATCATTACAAACACAGTAAAATCAACCCCACAACCATACTGGTGCACAGCCACCCAAACTCTTCAAAACATGCAAATCCCTTGGGAGTTCCATTGTATTCAAGGGAACAAGGATCTTCCAATACATGAAGACCTAAACAACATACCAAGACTCGGACTCAAATCCCGGAAACCCTTCTGGCTTGCAGCACAAGTACTCAAAGACTTGGGATTTCCCCCATAATATCAATGACAAGCAAGGTGGAAGGATGCCAAAGTCCTGAATAAATAGCTTCTTAAAGACCCCGCTGAAGACCACAATGACTTTTCACTCTCATGGAAAATATGGTCCATTTTGAACCACATCCGCACCTTACATGGTAGATGCCCCTACTTCATAAATGGGGATTGAGACACAATCCTATGTGTGACTTCAGTAATGGACTTCTCATCAATCAATGTCCCAAATGATCATATCCTGGAGGAATCTCTGCCATCCACTCCGCATCACCTGTAGCAGTCAAATGGATCACCAACCTAGACCTGTACATCTAACACTGCTGTTTTTAAGACACATGAAACAAGAAGTGCGGGGAACTTATAATCAACATGCTAAGCTAATGGGCCAGACTGTCAGGCCCCTGCATAATAACCTTTGCAGCAAATGCACACAGAAGGCTAGTTATGTGTCACTACATTAAGCCTCCTTCTTCACCTCACATTTCTTGCCTTTCCTCCATGATTTAGCAAAATGCTTAAGCACATGCTAACTTGAAGCCAGAGCATAGTCCTATTGAAGTCAATGGGACTACTCCTGTGCTTAAAGTTAGGCATGTGCTTACGTGCTTTGTAGAATCAGAGCCTTAATGACAATTTCTGGCTATATTTATAAATTGCAATAATGCCTTAACCAACATTTGATCTGGTCAGAAATGAAAAGGGGACCATTGATGGGTGATATTAACCAACTTAACGGAACAATTCCTTGATGTTTTTAACAGCATGAAACCATCAAGATTCAGTAATGATCTCTAGAAAAGAGAGCATCAGAGTTTCAGAGTAGTGAGGATCCCGTAACAGATACAAAACACTACTCTTAAGAAAACTTCCACACTGTCCTGGGTGAATCAAAACTGTGCCAGAGCTGAAATTGTTGTAAGAAACTCTGGCAGCAGTCTTAACTGGGAAAGACCCCGGGAACAGAATCGCTCAGGATCAGGCCAATGTAATTTACTGGATTATTAATAGAAGTCCTGATGGGATTGTGATCAAGACCTAAATGTGTACTTTAAACTACAAAATTGTAATATAAATAGTTAATGAGAGGATGACGACTTTTCCAGTTTCTGGCTTTCTAGTGTTCTAAAGGGTTGGTATCACTGTATTTTGATCTATGAATACCCCACACCCACCCCAGATTTGGTCCTGGAGGCCCTCCTTCAGTTTTGGCTCTCCTACTGAGTTGTTCCCCCTCTGCCCTCTGCAGATGGACCCTCTGGGAAAGTAGATAGGCTCTTCGCATGACTTTGGATTTACGCAACATGACATCCCAGCTATTGGGACACAATGTGTCATCTAAACTGCTCTGGTTAGATGTTTGCCGTCTCTGATAACAGGCAGTTTCCCAGTCCCTACCCCAAACCATAAGGTAATGATAAGGGCACAGAAATTAAAATTTAAATCTAAAAGGAAATATAAATTCAAATTTTGTAAAACTATTGAGCAGGGCATGTTATATGTTTATAGCCAATCCTATTGTGTTTTATAGCTAAACTTAATTCCATACTGCACATGCAAAACAGTGATATTTTAACTAAACAATAACTCTTAGTGGCAATTTTTTTTCCCAAATAGGCAAGAGATCCTCTCTCATTGAGAACCAGCAGATATTTCCATCTTTTAAAGTTCATAGTTTAGGCTATCTATGTACAAATGGGGAGGGGCGCACCTTCAGCTGCTTTTAAAGCCATATTAATCTCACACCTGGATAACTTTAAAACACCCACATGAATTTCATTCATTCATTCAAAAAAATTATCCTTCCAGATTTCCAGCATTCAAATATAGAAAGTTTCAAATCAAAAGGAGAATGTTTTGAGATAGATATAAGTATATATGAAGCCAAGGGAGGAGACAGAAAGAAATCTACATGTAGCCTTAACAAAAGCAAATGCTACCGTGGAGACTTGTTCTTTCAACAGCAGACCAACTGCTGAGCCCAGATGTGCTATCAACATTCCACTACAGAAGTCCTCAGAGGAGGGACAAGAAAATGCAGTTCATATAACAAGCTCTCGTTAGAGAGAAATGAAAGACAAATGATAGAAAAAAGTGTAGGGCAAAATATCTATTGACTTCTGTGAAGTTATGCTGTAGCATTATATAATTAAGCTTCTAGATTAAATATATTGAAATGGGGAGAAGCAGGGTTGAACAGAAAAGCATATGTCTGAGAAAGGGGATGGAGGGAGTGGTCATCAGGTCCCCTGCAGTGAGAACAGCATCAGTATACTGTATATGCTTAATTGTCATGGTATTAAGGGCCTTCTAGTATTCTGGGGGTTGGCTTTTAGGTGTCTAAAAAAAATCCAAAATCTTCTCTCTTTTTGATTACTACAAGTTGCCTATATCACAACCCCTGGGATGTAACCATAACCTTTCAATCCCAGTGAACTGCAAACAAGAGAGATTTTGTTTATATGGTAGAAAAATGTTCTGCCAAAGGGGAACTCATATTACCCCTAAGAATAGTGCTTTTATGCTCCTATTTATATATATGTGCTGCTTCTGCTGCCCATGTGTTTTTCTGATGTATAAAAAAATAAAGAAAAGGACACTTTAATCCCATATTTTTAAAATCAGTGTAAATAAAGCTAAATAAAGGCTCAAATTAAAATGTATCTATGACAAATTTTTAAAAAAGAAGAAAAATAGGATCTAATTAAGTGTAGCAAAAAAGCTATTCCCATACCACATAATAGGGATCCCTTATTACAATAAAAGAAAAAAGAAAAGGAGTACTTGTGGCACCTTAGAGACTAACCAGTTTATTTGAGCATGAGCTTTCGTGAGCTACAGCTCACTTCATCGGATGCATAGCATATCGTGGAAACTGCAGAAGACATTATATACACACAGAGACCATGAAACAAAACTTCCTCCCACCCCACTGTCCTGCTGCTAACAGCTTATCTAAAGTGATCATCAAGTGATCATCAAGGAAGGCCATTTCCAGCACAAATCAAGGTTTTCTCACTCTTCCCCCCCCCCCCCACACACAGACACAGACACACATACAAACTCACTCTCCTGCTGGTAATAGCCCATCCCTCTTTGAAACCTCTCTTTATAATGCGCATGATAATCAAGGTGGGTCATTTCCAGCACTAATCCAGGTTTTCTCACCCCCCCCCACACACACACACCCCCTCCAAAAACCACACACACAAACTCACTCTCCTGCTGGCAATAGCTCATCTTACAATGTGCACAGCAATAATCCAAGTTTAACCAGAACGTCTTGGGGGGGGGGGGGGGTTTGTAGGAAAAAAACAAGGGGAGATAGGCTACCTTGCATAATGACTTAGCCACTCCCAGTCTCTATTCAAGCCCAAATTAATAGTATCCAATTTGCAAATGAATTCCAATTCAGCAGTTTCTCGCTGGAGTCTGGATTTGAAGTTTTTTTGCTGTAAGATAGCGACCCTCATGTCTGTGATTGCGTGACCAGAGAGATTGAAGTGTTCTCCAACTGGTTTATGAATGTTATAATTCTTAACATCTGATTTGTGTCCATTTATTCTTTTACGTAGAGAATGTCCAGTTTGACCAATGTACATGGCAGAGGGGCATTGCTGGCACATGATGGCATATATCACATTGGTGGATGTGCAGGTGAACGAGCCTCTGATAGTGTGGCTGATGTTGTTAGGCCCTGTGATGGTGTTCTCTGAATAGATATGTGGGCACAGTTGGCAACGGGCTTTGTTGCAAGGATAGGTTCCTGGGTTAGTGGTTCTGTTGTGTGGTATGTGGTTGTTGGTGAGTATTCGCTTCAGGTTGGGGGGCTGTCTGTAGGCAAGGACTGGCCTTTCTCCCAAGATTTGTGAGAGTGTTGGGTCATCCTTCAGGATAGGTTGTAGATCCTTAATAATGCGTTGGAGGGGTTTTAGTTGGGGGCTGAAGGTGACGGCTAGGGGCGTTCTGTTATTTTCTTTGTTAGGCCTGTCTGAGGGGTTGGAGCAAATGCGGTTGTATCGCAGAGCTTGGCTGTAGACGATGGATCGTGTGGTGTGGTCAGGGTGAAAGCTGGAGGCATGTAGGTAGGAATAGAGGTCAGTAGGTTTCCGGTACAATGTATACCTTCAGATCAGCAGCACTGCTATGGGTACCCGCATGGCCCCACAGTATGCCAACATTTTTATGGCTGATTTAGAACAACGCTTCCTCAGCTCTCGTCCCCTAACGCCCCTACTTTACTTGCGCTATATTGATGACATCTTCATCATCTGGACCCATGGAAAAGAAGCCCTTGAGGAATTCCACCATGATTTCAACAATTTCCATCCCACCATCAACCTCAGCCTGGTCCAGTCCACACATGAGATCCACTTCCTGGACACTACAGTGCTAATAAACGATGGTCACATCAACACCACCCTATACCGGAAACCTACTGACCGCTATTCCTACCTACATGCCTCCAGCTTTCACCCTGACCACACCACACGATCCATCGTCTACAGCCAAGCTCTGCGATACAACCGCATTTGCTCCAACCCCTCAGACAGAGACAAACACCTACAAGATCTCTATCAAGCATTCTTACAACTACAATACCCACCTGCGGAAGTGAAGAAACAGATTGATAGAGCCAGAAGAGTTCCCAGAAGTCACCTACTACAGGACAGGCCTAACAAAGAAAATAACAGAACGCCCCTAGCCGTCACCTTCAGCCCCCAACTAAAACCCCTCCAACGCATTATTAAGGATCTACAACCTATCCTGAAGGATGACCCAACACTCTCACAAATCTTGGGAGAAAGGCCAGTCCTTGCCTACAGACAGCCCCCCAACCTGAAGCGAATACTCACCAACAACCACATACCACACAACAGAACCACTAACCCAGGAACCTATCCTTGCAACAAAGCCCGTTGCCAACTGTGCCCACATATCTATTCAGAGAACACCATTACAGGGCCTAACAACATCAGCCACACTATCAGAGGCTCGTTCACCTGCACATCCACCAATGTGATATATGCCATCATGTGCCAGCAATGCCCCTCTGCCATGTACATTGGTCAAACTGGACATTCTCTACGTAAAAGAATAAATGGACACAAATCAGATGTTAAGAATTATAACATTCATAAACCAGTTGGAGAACACTTCAATCTCTCTGGTCACGCAATCACAGACATGAGGGTCGCTATCTTACAGCAAAAAAACTTCAAATCCAGACTCCAGCGAGAAACTGCTGAATTGGAATTCATTTGCAAATTGGATACTATTAATTTGGGCTTGAATAGAGACTGGGAGTGGCTAAGTCATTATGCAAGGTAGCCTATCTCCCCTTGTTTTTTTCCTACAAACCCCCCCCCCCCCAAGACGTTCTGGTTAAACTTGGATTATTGCTGTGCACATTGTAAGATGAGCTATTGCCAGCAGGAGAGTGAGTTTGTGTGTGTGGTTTTTGGAGGGGGTGTGTGTGTGTGGGGGGGGGTGAGAAAACCTGGATTAGTGCTGGAAATGACCCACCTTGATTATCATGCGCATTATAAAGAGAGGTTTCAAAGAGGGATGGGCTATTACCAGCAGGAGAGTGAGTTTGTATGTGTGTCTGTGTCTGTGTGGGGGGGGGGGGGGAAGAGTGAGAAAACCTTGATTTGTGCTGGAAATGGCCTTCCTTGATGATCACTTGATGATCACTTTAGATAAGCTGTTAGCAGCAGGACAGTGGGGTGGGAGGAAGTTTTGTTTCATGGTCTCTGTGTGTATATAATGTCTTCTGCAGTTTCCACGATATGCTATGCATCCGATGAAGTGAGCTGTAGCTCACGAAAGCTCATGCTCAAATAAACTGGTTAGTCTCTAAGGTGCCACAAGTACTCCTTTTCTTTTTTCTTTTTACGAATACAGACTAACACGGCTGTTACTCTGAAACTTTTTACAATAAATACTGTTATTAAACTTGCTCTTTATGAAAGGTTTTCTGACGTTCAGAGTTTCTCCGAAGTAATTTGCAAGGTTGAAATCAGACTATTTTAGTTGGACTCAGTGTCTGGTGCTGGTTTGAACAGAAAAATACACTGTTAAAAGATATCTGTTTGTAAGCTGCAGTGTTTTATAACTGTGGTTGCTGGCTATTCATTTTTGTATATGTGTTGACAGATTATTTTTGCAGAGATAATTTGCACTGCAGCTGTGTCATAATGGCAATATCATAGAACTATTTCTTTTTGATCAAGCTGATAATTCTCTTAACTCACCACTTTTCACTGGCTTTTTCCTCTGTTCAAACATTATTTGAAACGTTTCTACTATTTTCTACCTAAAAGCCTGGGTAAAACAATTGGATTTCAGCAGTTAGCTTGCATTTGCCTTGAAAAAAATTAGAAAAATTCCCCAGTATTGCTCTAGCAGCTGTAGCTGTGCTGTGGTGTATTTGAAATGGTATTTAAAATGACAAGTGATCATGTTAAGTGTGAAGGATTTTCTGGTTCTGCTTGCAAGTGGCAGGGAGCTCTGAGGAATTTGTGTGATCTGAGTCATCTGAGCCAGCCTAGAGAAAGGTAGGGTGCATTGGACCTTTCTGTTTTTATGAAGCAGCCTGCTTTCTCTCTCTCTGCTTTGGGATTCTTATGTGTTATCATTGTGAATTCTAAGAAATAAAGTATTGTTACATTGCAATCTTCCAGCAAGAGTATTTCTCTAACTTCTCTGTATGTATGCCATGAACATAACAGTTGTGCTATGGTAGACCTGTCAGCAGCGTTTTTACCACAGAATCAGCTAACACTGCTTAGAGCAGGTCTAAGTGACCTATAATAAAAACACCAGTAGATCTAGGCTAGAAGTCACTCCATTGGTAGCACTTGTGGGGCTGCACCCGAGTGACTGTGGAAGGTTTTCAGAAAATCAGCAGAGTAGACAAGGCTTCATAGTGCAGGTGTATTATACAGCTATGGATGCATGACTATACAGTTTCTCACACACACACACACACACACACACACCCACCCACCCACTATTCAGTTACCTGCACTCTGGTTGTGATTTGCATCAGCTTTCTATAGTTATTCTCAGTAATTGTACACAGTATATGACTCCCAGTATTTTGACTGGCCAATAAAAGTATTTGCATAACTGTTCAGTTGCTTCTTAATAACTATATAGTGAATGCACAAGTGCCTGTATTCACTCTGGTTATTGTAATTTCTCTGCTCTGATTGGGTCCTCGACTCAGAATTGTGACACTGCTTGACACAGTTGCCACCTCAGTTTCCCACTCTATTCAGCTGAATTTCAATACTAAAAATGTCAGTAAAATATAAATAACGTGAGGGTACCTCCTGTTGATTCAAAAACTAACTATATTAAGTGGGATTAAAAGTATTCGCCATCAGCCTTGGCATTTTCTTCCAATATATACTGTAATAGTAGCCAAGTGGCAGGAATATAACCTTTTGTAATCCTTGTCATATGAGTGACCAGGAAATAAAAACCAGTCTTTTACAAATCACGCTTTATTACAAGTATCTCATCCTCCAGCCTCCAAGTTTATTCAGCCCTGGATCTGGTTATTGCTTTGCACAGAGGAAGCATCCTCAAGTTATGATTATAATGTATTCTGTAAAATCCATATTTACTAGAGATAGAATCCAAATTCCACCCTCAGTTACACTGGTGTAGTTCCATTGATTTCAACCCCATTGAGCATGGATGCCAAAAGAATAAAGCCCAAGCCATATAGAAAGGAATTTAAACACACAAGGCCAGATCTTCAGCTGGTGTAGACCAGCAGAATGCCATTGAAGTCAATGGAGCTACCCCAATTTACACAAGCTGAGGATTGGACACAGTTAATTTGGGATACATAAAAATAAAATAAGAGCTTTAGTAAAAGTACTGGAAATGCTAGTCTTTATTTACTTTTGATAACACTAAAAAATAACGATCTGATTAATAACTGCTGAATTACAATGGAAACTCTGTTGAAGTGGTCTTGACACCCACATTAACCCCGCATGAATTCTGCATGCTTAAGGTTTTCACAGTAAGGGCCACATTTTCAAAAACAGCCTTTCCTGTGCTGGGTTTTGTGTGCAATCATTTGCACGTGTAAACTCAGTAGTTAGACATATAGCTACTCTGTTAACTTGCACCATTCTCAGCTACATTCTAAGTACCCACAACTCTGCTTGCAGTGGTGGGAGCTACAGGAGCTCAGAAGGTGTGAAATTCCCCCTGGAGTAGGCCAGCACTAGGACTATGCACCAAGTCTAATTTTTAATCCCTATTGTTACTTATTACAGCTTTTCATTTATAACAGATGTTTGTAACAGATGTTTGCAATCAGTATTCTGTTTATGGTAATTTAGTCTGCCTGAATACTTCAGGTTAAATGAGTCAGTAGAGAAGGACACAGATTGCAATCTGGCTTTGTTTAATATGTGCATTTAAATAAGATGCTTATGCTTCTGTTTTGTGTTTTTGTCTAACAGTTTGTATTCATACTTCAGTTTCTAAATCTCTCTGGCTGCACTTTTGTTCTGAGACAGCCAGGGTTGGGGCGGTGGGCATTGTTTTGTTATTTTGTGCGTCCATAGTAAGCTGAGTGCGTTAGGGTTTCATGTCCTCACATACCCTTGCAAGCTTTCTGTTCCCAAGCTGCATATCTGTGACATATGATGAGAGAAAACATTGCAGTAGGATCATCAATTCCAATACTATAAAGATGCTCTGTCTTGTGATACTTCAGTGAGATGAGAGGCGGAGATTTTTAACATAAGAGCAGAATTATTTCAAAGCCCATTCAGTTTGGGTTTGTTAATTTAAAAACAAAAACAAATAAAACACTGGATCTAAGTGAACAGAGCTCTTCACAGAGAATTTCCCTTGTGCTAAGCTAACTTTGCGCTTCAGGGAAAAAAATAAAACTATTATTGAACTATGTATATAGGTGTCTATCAATATAACAAGGAGTCTGGTGGCACCTTAAAGACTAACAGATTTATTTGAGCATAAGCTTTCATGGGTAAAAACCTCACTTCTTCAGATGCATGGAGTGAAAGTTACAGATGCAGACATAAATATACTGACACATGAAGAGAAGGGAGTTACCTCACAAGTGGAGAACCAGTGTTAACAGGGCCAATATGATCAGGGTGGATGTAGTCCACTCCCAACAACAGATGAGGAGGTGTCAATTCCAGGAGAGTCAAAGCTGCTTCTGTAATGAGCCAGCCACTCCCAGTCCCTATTCAAGCCCAAATTAATGGTGTTAAATTTGCAAATGAATTTTAGTTCTGTTGTTTCTCTTTGAAGTCTGTTTCTGAAGTTTTTTTGTTCAAGTATAGCCACTTTCAAATCTGTTATAGAATGTCCAGGAAGATGGAAGTGTTCTCCCACTGGCTTGTGTGTGTTACCATTCCTGATGTCCCATTTGTGTCCATTTATTCTTTTAAGTAGGGACTGTCCGGTTTGGCCAATGTACATGGCAGAGGGGCATTGCTGGCACATGATGGCATATATAACATTAGTAGACATGCAGGTGAATGAGCCTCTCATGGTGTGGCTGATGCGGTTGGGTCCTCTGATGGTGTTGCTAGAGTAGATATGGGGACAGAGTAGGCAACGACGTTTGCTACAGGGATTGGTTCCTGGGTTAGTGTTTCTGTGGCGTGGTGTGTAGTTGCTGGTGAGTATTTGCTTCAGGTTGGGGGGGCTGTCTGTAAGCAAGGACTGGCCTGTCTCCCGAGGTCTGTGAGAGTGAGGGATCATTTTCCAGGATAGGTTTCTTTATCTGGTGGTGATGGGCACTATCAGGACAGGATCATCTTCCTAACAGCCCAATACTACCTTATTTCAGTGTGGCTGGTTTGGGATGTGAAGATGTGACCATACACTTCCTAGTTTAAGGCTGCCTCTGCTATTTAGCCAAAGGCCTTAGCCTAAGAACAAGGCCTCAGACTATCCTAGTGAGAGAAGGCCCATATACAGGCGGACTGTGATTTTGATTCTTTGTTTTATACCTTTATAATTAGCTAAGTGATAAAAATACACTTAAGTTCTTAAAGTATAGGCCTTTACAGGCAGGCCTGAATATCTCTATTCTAAACACCCTCCCTTGTGTTAAAATTTAATACAGTTAACTATTCTATTTAAGATCTATCAGACCGCGAGAATACAGCTCATTCTCCCATACCTATGTTGGCTCTGCAGTACTAACATGATTAAAAAGCAGTTTACACTATGTTTTTTCTGACTGCAGTCAGCAGACTCTGAACACAAAGACAACTGGGTAGTGATGACATTCATTGGAGCAATTTCTTCCAGTCTTTACATGCTGTTCTGATGAAGTGAGCTGTAGCTCACGAAAGCTTATGCTCAAATAAATTGGTTAGTCTAAGGTGCCACAAGTACTCCTTTTCTTTTTGCGAATACAGACTAACACGGCTGTTACTCTGAAACATGCCAGATAATGATACCAAACGTACTTGGTTCCAATGTCAATAATTGAGTGACTGCCAGTGCAAGTGCCCACGTGTCCAGGGATGGTATCACTCAACAGTAGAGTGTGAATTATAGAGAGGAAATGTCAGTACATTTGAGATAAAAGAAAACATATATATACACACACACCCAAAAGAGCTTGCGCTGAAGGGATGTGTTGAGTGACCATAATGCTGAAAGGCAAGAGATCTATTCTACATATTTTCTTTTCTTTTTTTTTCAGCTGTTGGCCAAACACCCCATGCAGACAGCCTGTCTGCTGAAAGAGCAAGGATTTTACTGTGGGAGCTTCCACACACAGAAAAAGTATCAATGTTAGCTATTGGATTTTGCAACGCTTTATACTCTTCGAATGTGGCACGTTGGATTTAAATGTTGTTGACCATTACCTGTACCAGGATTTGGGATTATGCCCAGTCCTGACATTTTGCTATGATTCTATGATCAGTTAAGTAATGAAACCGAGGTTCTGTCTGCCCACCTCTGCTGGTAACTTCTGGCTGGACAGCACTGGATCCCATAACACTTTTGAGAAGAGTAAGGCAGGGGCCTCAAAGGATGAAATCTTATTTGGCATAGGACTTAGCAGCAGTCTTAAACCCAAACATTATCCCCTCATTCTGTCCTCCTCTCGCTGCCATCTTTCTTGGCTCCCTCACACTCTGCCTCCTTCTTCCATCTGTTCTTTTCTCCTTCTGTCCCTTCCTGATTTACCCCAAGCCACTCCTTTCTGGTGCTCCCAATTCCAACTGGCCCTTTCTCCCCACCAGGCATATACACATTCACTGCACTTCAATCTCTTACAGAGAAGCCTAAATTTGGCCTCCAGGACCTCTCTCCTATCCTTCCCTAGGTCAGTGGTACCTACATGTACCACGACCACTGACTCCTCCCCAGCACTTACTCAAGTCTATCTAGACGTCTCGAGAGATCCACAACCTTTGCGCCAGGCAGGCAAGTCACCATGCAGTTCTCCCTGTCATTGCAAACCCAGCTAGGTTTCTAATGATTGAATTGCCCATTACTAGTACCTGTCTCTTCCTAATAACTGGAGTTCCCTCCCCCGGAGAGGTATCCTCAGTGTAAGAGGATACCACACCATCATCTGGAAGGAGGGTCCCAACTATGAGATCATTTTCCTCTGCTCCAGTTGAATGTTCTTCTTCCCTGAGACTTTCATCCTCCTCAACAGCACAGAAGCTGTGAGACCAGGGTGGGACCATTCTACTGTGTCCCAGAAAGTCTCATCTGTGTGTCTCCCTTAGCTCCTCCAGTTCAGCTACTCTGGTATCCAAAGCCCCTACAGGGTTTCTGAGGGCCAGGAGCTCCTTGCATCGAATGCACACATATGCCACCTGCCCATAGGGCAGGTAATCATACATGCTGCATTGGGGGCAATAAACTGGATAGCCCCCACTCTGTTGCTGGACTTCTGCCGGCATTCTCTTTTTACTCCTGCAGCTGGTTTCTTTGTTGATGTTTTGTTTTTATCATGGGGTGGTTTTGGCTTTAAGTTTAAAGAATGTTAAGTGTATCTAGCCCCTCCGACCCCCCGCACACACAAACACACACACACACTCTAAACTCCCTTGCAAAACTCCCGTTAGCTGCTCCTGTTCCCTAGCTCCTCTGGTCACTTAGGAGCAGACTTTTTAAAGCCCTGGCCTTCCTGAGGAGCCCAACCCCCAGTTAACACATGCATATGCATTTGTTTTTGAGTGTATCACAGTTTATCATGTTTCCCTACCCAGCCATGGGATCGCTGGGGGTTTACTTGTTGCTTCTGAAACTTTGGGATACCTATTATGTTAATGACACCACACGGTATTCTGTTCTAAATATTGTGACACAGCCACTGTTACTTGTGTTCCTAAAGAAAAAAAACCACTGTTCTGCATAGCCTTACCTTACTATGTCCCTAGCCACTCCTGCTCTCATTTGCAAAGTCCCATGTCATTCGTTGAACTCTAATGCCCTTGACTGAGCAAGGTCAGAAAAGAGATCTATAGGGTCTGAAAGCTACAGTGAGGAATGTTTTAAACTAGAATACATATTTTGATCCCTATGAAAAATTCTTTAACAATAGAGAAATAAAAGGTTAATACTTGAGGGGGAAAGGGAACCCTGGACAAGAGACAGCTGTAGCACAATAAATGTTTACTGTGACGGGGGGGGAGGGGGTGTTGTGTTTTTGGGGTTGCTTTTTTTGTTTTGTTTTTTTGCCCACTATCAGGCACTTTTTCCTCTGGAAAATGAAGGAAAAACAAGAGTTAGATATAGCTCTGTACATTCCAGCTGTGATGGCAATCAATCCCCTCTTGGTCAAAGGGCTGCTTCACTTAGCGTTATGTTATTTCCAAGAGCAAGTATTCACTGTCTCTAAGCTGTGCTGACCTATCAATAAGTGCTGGCATCAATAGGACATTTCTCTTTTGGAGGCAAGGATGCAATATGCATCCTAATTTAGAGCCAGATCCTGCAAGCGTTACTCACACTGAGTAGCACTTGCTCACACAAGCGGTGAGATGACCCACATCATTAATGCTACTCAATGTGAGTAAGCAAAAGGGCCAGAGTCTGTAATCCTAATAGCCACTTCATTTATTAAAACTAATATTTGAGATCTAATGTGTGTTTTTCATATCATTGGAATACATTTCAAAGCCCCTAATGCATTGTTAAAACCTTATTCTGTAATACAATATTCACTGGTAGCAGCTTAAATCTACTTGTATGTTTAGCCTAGCAAACTTTTTACAGCACATTTGGTTAAATGCTTCTTGGGGGAATATGCTCTCTATCTTGGTTGTATTTAAAGTGACACTGTCATGTTAAAAAGAAACATTTTTAAAAACCAAATCCCCTTGGCTATGTTACTAATATACTTTTGATTTTGAAATCTGGATTTTAAAAAAATAAGTTACCTGTTGGTTCTTATTAACTAGCACAATGCTGCAACATTTGTGTTACAAGGGAATGTTTGTTTGCAATCTATTTGTCGGTGGTCTTTTTAAAAGAGCTTCCCCTGGTATTTTAAAAAATATTTCATGGATGCCTTTAGTTCTACAAAAGCTTACCACCAGACCCCTGGTATTGGTCAACATTGACCTTACGTCAGATTTTACAGCCCTCACTTGAGTACAGCTCTCATTGTTTATAATGGGACTTTTGTCTAAAAAAAATCTGTAGCACCGCTAGCCCAATAGTGGCCATTTAAGAAATTGCATTCAGTATGATCTTTTTAACAGATTTATACTTTTGCATTAAAAAAAAATTCTTTAGCAGTTTTGATCTTTTAACACTGTGGTTTCCTGGAATACATTTTGTTATTGACCAGTGAACTTCTATCTTATCCACAATATTCCTATTTCTGGTCAAAGTGGTGCAGTGCAAATGTTCTTAAACTTTTATTAAAAATGATTTCATTTATAAAGATCAGAAAGAAATGAGTATTTACAAAATATAACAAGTCTTCCTGGCAGGAGGCACCTGCAATAAATCAAGAGTGGGTCACACAGATTCTGCAGGAGTATTCTGTGACATAAACAGCAAATTTGAACATGAAGTATTACTCCTGGGAAGAAATTTGACAAAACTGTAGCTGGGGTCACATCATTACAATGAGATCAACTGTTAATAAAGGCTAATGCCTTTAGAAATCCAAATCCATGGGGAAAATGTAAGATTGCTGAGCCTGCCACTGGCTACTGAAAAAGAGGAAAATTGGGCCCTACAGATGTTAAATGTAGATGAATCCATTTATATTAAACAGTCCTATTGCCTGCTCAGAAAAGCCTTGGGACCCATCCTATAGACTTTACTCACTCAAAACTCTCATTGATGTCAGGACTGGGAGCTCTTTGAGTAACGAAGAATTTTCAAGTAATTAATATACAAGTCAAGAATGAAAATAGAATGAAATATTTATTTTATTTATGAAAATAAAAAAAAAACGAACAAGAACATTCTTTCCAGGACACTGAGCAAAAAAGTGTTTTGTTGTTGTTTTTAGGAGGATGCTACAGTAATTGCCAAAGTCAGGAGAATAGAAGCAGTGATTCTCTTTCACATAAAATACTCTAGCAAGGGACACCAGCTCTAGGATGAGTAGATAGCCACAAAAATTGCTGGTGAAAGCACAAAGCATGTCAAATGAATTAGTGACAGGCAGACTTGGAGATACAAAATCTAAAGGATTCGTGTATACCTTGTGTCAAGATTCCTTCCCCACTCTGAACTCTAGGGTACAGATGTGGGGACCCACATGAAAGAACCCCTAAGCTTATTCTTACCAGCTTAGGTTAAAAACTTACAAGGTACAAACTTTGCCTTATCCTTGAACAGTATGCTGCCACCACCAAGTGTTTTAAACAAAGAACAGGGAAAGAGACCACCTGGAGACATCTTCCCCCAAAATATCCTCCCAAGCCCTACACACACCCTTTCCTGGGGAGGCTTGAGAATAATATCCTAACCAATTTGTTACAAAATCATCAAAGATCCAAACCCCTGGATCTTGGAACAATGGAAAAATCAGTCAGGTTCTTAAAAGAAGGATTTTATTAAAAAAAAGGTAAAAAAATCATCTCTATAAAATCAGGATGGAAAATACTTTACAGGGTATTCAGATTCAAAACATAGAGGATCCCCCGCTGGACAAAAACTTAAAGTTACAGAAAACAGGAATAAACCCCCCCTCTTAACACAGGGAAAATTCACATAAAACAAAAGATAAACTAATCCGCCTTGCCTGGCTTACCTATACTGGTTGCAATATTGGAAACTTGGATTAAGATGGGTTGGAGAAGATGGATTTCTGTCTGGCCTCTCTCAGTCCCAAGAGAGAACAAACACGTAAACAAAGAGCACAAACAAAAGCCTTCCCCTCCCCCCAAAGATTTGAAAGTATCTTGTTCCCTTATTGGTCCTTTGGATCAGGTGCCAGCCAGGTTAGCTGAGCTTCTTAACCCTTTACAGGTAACAGGATGTTGCCTCTGGCCAGGAGGGATTTTATAGCACTGTATACAGAAAGGTGGTTACTCTTCCCTTTATATTTATGACACCTTGAGTTAAAAGCAATTTGCTTTCATTAATTTTCTTTTAGTTGGTAATTTATAAAATCAGTTTTATTTTCCTGTCTACATAGGTGTATCATAATGGTGCTAGAAGCTAAAAATGCAGGATTTTTAGAAATGTACTCTGACACTTCAGTCTTTTTGAGCAATATGAACAAGTGAAATACAGAATAGCTTTTCCTTAATAAATGGTTGATAGTCTGATGCTGAAAATGGAGTTAGTGACTACTGCAGATGGACTTAAATTGAGTTATTTTTGTTGGGTGTATATGGTTTGCTGTTTATTTTCTCATAGTGCACTGATTTTATATTATGTAAACAAAATATAATAGTATTAGATAATATTGTTATATGAACACACCAAATATTTTAAAAATCCCACTTCATTCTATTCGCTGTCATATTGGTATCACTCAGGAGCAATCACTTAATTGAAGTGAGTGGAATTAATCCAGGTGTGAGCAGAATTTTGCAGCTATCTTTGTAGTATCATGAAATCTTATCAGCAGGGGTCCAACTCTTTGGACAAGGACCTGTATTTAGTGCTTGTATTCTTACGTCAGGCACTCAGGAACCCTCAGTACTTGGCCCTTTTCATTTGCTGCTTAACCTTTATGTAGTTCAAATTTTGTCCAAGATTCCATTATCAGTATCCTTTACCCTTTCTCCCTTTATACTTTTTCTGAAAATATTTTGTTGTTTCTCATTTTTAAATACTCTTCTAGAGGTTTTAAAATATAATTTCTCTGTTTTTGTCTTTCTATTTGACAAACATTATTTCACCCATGTGAATAATGCAGCTCAAAATTAATGAAGAAAATCAATATGGCTGTGTTTTCTTTACTTGTGCATCAGAATCACCTGTGATGTCAGTCAGCGTATTTCTTATTCAGATAGGACTTCAGGATCAGCAGAGATTGCATAAAACCCCAAGCCAGTGTTCTTGTGCAGTTAATATTTTGAAGAAAACGAAAGAAGCCAATACCATGAAAACTAGAAATAGATGAGTAAGACAGGAATAGTGAACATTTTTCATATTTCAGAAAATATGAATTTAGACTCCACATGCCACTTCCACTAATTATAAGAATTTTAAATAAGGCAAAAGTTGGCCTAAACTGTCTGGCAATGTTTCAGCAAGAATGACCCTGTCGCAGTTGTCCAAGCTGAATAACAGAAGCAACTTTCTCCTTCTTGATTTAGTGATCTGGCATAAATTGGAGTGTCAGAAGAGGGATATAAAAATCAATGAAATATAGAGATCTTAAGAACAGGAATGAGAATGGAAACAGACAATCTTAGGGCCCAATCCTACAAACCCTTCCTCACATGGAGCCGGCTCCTACTCCCATGGAAATCAATGTTAGAACTCCCTTCCACAAGCAGTTCTAACTCATGAATTGTCATAACTCATGTTATTGTCAGCACATTTTTCCAATAGCTCAGCTTTTGAGCTAACCAGTTAGTTCCTAATCTTGCAGGAAGCAGTGATTCATCTTGGCTACATTTGATTAAAACTTCTTTAATTTCTGTATATCTGTGGTAAAGAGCCATAACAGCATCTGCTCTTGCCAACCACCTGGTTGAAGAAAGGTAAGCACAATTTTTCCTTCCACCAAAAAACATTGTTTAACTTTCACAATAGTAAGTGGATGCTGACAGAAAAATGTATCTGTCTTGATCAGAGTCAAACTATGTACGTAAAATCCACAGTACAACATTGTGCAGTGCAAGCAGAGATGACCCATACCTGTCGACCGTTGCGGGGGCGGGGCAGAGTGATGGCAACGGCTTCAGCAGATGTTAATGAGCACACTCAGTCAGTGTGAGCATGCTCAGTACAAGCCAAGAAGCAATTCGGTGGAGGGCACATGACCCTGCATGCCCCCTGTCACATGTTGCCTCTGTGTGCAATGATTCGCCACATTTAGTAATCACTAGTCTGAAGCACTTAGGACCTAATCCAATGCCCATTGAACTCAGTGGAAATCTTTCCATGGACTTCAGTGGACTTTGGATTGGGCCTTTAGTCAGACACTTTATCGTACTTCAGCCATACTTGGAGACAGCAATATTTTCCACTCACGTTTGAAGCATTGTCAGCATGTTGACCGATGAAATTTTCTTTTATATTGATGCCCATATTTTCAAGTGTGTCCAAATCTCTCATGTGTGGGCTGGTGTGTAATAATCCTAGGAATCTCTTAATGGGCTGTCCATCAGATGACTAACACACTTTAACTGATCAGTGTTAGAGAGGTCAAGTGTTGCTATTGATAACTGGGGCTGAAAGGGTGGAAATACTCTATTTTAGACAGGAAATAAACATTTTTATCTCTCATTTTTTAAAAGAATTGTTATTGAAGGCCTGGGTCTGGTGGATCTATGCATTAATCTTATATCACCCACCCAATTTTTAAGTGATTAATTTTTTCACCGTGAACACCCAGCATATATGTATAATGAATCATTCCCCTTTAGATAGCCAGCCACTGAAACTTGGGTATAGGCTTGTTACTAACTTTTATTCCTCTTAGACACTCAGTTCTCATTTGTAGAAGCATCTGTGGGCTTCTTTCCCCACTACCCCTGCTCAGGAATTGGAGTAATCTCTTCATTATGGACCTAATTCTCAGTTAGACCTCTTTATGCTGCCAGAGCAGTCCTTACTGTAACTGAGAGTCATACCCAGTGATTTAATATGTAGTTCAGAAGTATAATAATACACTTATGCATCTACCCATCCAAGTTTTCAAGGTTGTTGATCACTGTGGTATCCAAGAGCCAAGATAGTCATTTATTATTAAATGGACTGCAGTAGCATCTAGGATCCCCAGACCTGTACCATGACATGTGCTAGGCATGGTACAAGTACAGAAGAAAGACAGTGCCTGCTCTGAAGAACTTACAAGGTAAGTATAAGACAAGATGCAACAAATGTTGGGGGAGCATAAGTGTTTCTTTGTGGAACAACTCCCACCTCTACCCCCAGAATCCAAATAAGGAAGCAAAGGTTTCCAAACATAGTAGTAACAAAAAAAATTGCAGTTAACAGAGAAAAGATTAATTCTATTGACACTATTAATCAAAAACACATATGGCGAGTCAACAGCTGAGGGTGGCTTTGAAATTATTAAGCAAAGTGAATAAGGGGGCACACTTACAGTTGTCTCTGACCCAGAGAAAACGAATGTTGTAGTGTAGATGGACCTAGCAATGGCTTTGTAAACGTACGGCCCAAGACTCGAGCTGGTTATGGAGACACAGCTAGGACCCAGCTACACTGAAACCATGTTGTAACCGGTTTCCCTTAGTGGGTTGTAGGTATAGTGTAAAAGGGGGCAGGGTTATTAATTCAGAGCCAAAACCTGCCCAAAGATACAGGAATGGAGCTAGCAGTCTAAAACTTGTATATATAGCAGCCAATCCATTACCTCCTTTCTCTTGTAAGCCAAGAGTCTCTTAAAGACAGACTGGTGATAGTATCCTTACACCACTCTACATAATATAATAATTCACACTGCAAGTGAGTGAGAAATAGAGAGCTACATCTGATAATGAGAGGCCTGAGGAAAGACAAAACAGCCTGTCAATATGCCACAAGAAAACCTGTTTCCTGGAAACAAAAAAACAAAACAAAGGAACTCATGAAGGGCTGTCCTAGACAACCTAGAAAATATCCCCCTTTTTGTCTGTGTTTCCAAAACTTAACAGTCTCTAAACATCTTACTACTCTAGGCAAACACCTGTTTGACCTACAGAGCAGAATTATCTGATTCAATGGTGTGCACCTAACCATTTGGTCTCTGTGACCATTCAATCCTTGGCCTCTCTGCTGCAGTTTTGAGAAGACTTGTCAACTCACCTACATGTTTGGCACCCATGGCTGACCTTCAGACATCCACAATTGAAACAGAGCTGACCAGTGACTCAGATTAAAGATAGATTTCTGAATCCTTCTACCTTCAGGGCACCCTTCCCTCTGCCTCCTGCTGGGAGTCCCGAATCTATATGGCTGTGGGGGAGCTAAAGTCTTGTTTTAGGCTGATTTAAGCAGAACTAAAGAAGCCCCATCAAGTGCTGTGCTCATGTTCACTTATACATAAAGCCAGGAGCCCTGGGCCGAAGCAGAAGCCTTAGCAGAAGGTAGATCTCTTGAATGCTGCCAGCTTTCCACAGCTCCTCATCCTACTCCACCAAAAAAAGATGATTTATTTCCTTCAGAGGAGGGAAGGATCAAGTAATTTCCCTTCAACTATCCCTATCCCCTAGCCAATGTATATATATTTGAAATGTAGATGCTGGATTTTTGCATTGTTTCCAGCATGGATGCCAGGTATTTGTGGATTTATTCAGTATATCCTGCCCTTTCTTTCTTTAAAAAAGAAAAAGAAATGTGCTGGCAGATATGCCTCATGCTATAAAGTGTATTGGAATAATTGTTAATGTGGGAAATAGATGGGTTAAGAAATTAGTAACAAGGAAGAAAAATACACATAAAATGTGTAACATCTCATTTTTGCTGAGGAGGGGTGGCAACTCAAGAACAGAGAGGCTGAAGGCCTGATCCAAAGCCCAGTGAAGTCAATGGAAAGACTCCTATTGATTTCAGTCAGCTCTGGATTGAGCTCCAGGTGATTTGCTCTTGAACTATCTTGGGGTACAAATCAAACTCAAGCATACAAATCAGTCACTAAGAAAACAAATACAATGAGTCTTTTGGAAAATAGCTCCACAATAGCCAAGGTTATGCAGTGAGTAGTCAGTGGCAGAGGCAGGGACAGAACCCATATTTTCTGACACACAATCTTGTACTCTAACTGTTACAATAAGGATGCTTGACCATTTCTCAGTGAGATTATAAACTCTTCTGGGCCAGGACAGTGTCCTTTTATAAGATTGTACAGCATTAAGCACAATGGGGCTCTGATCCTGACTGGAGCCTCTGAGTACTACCATAATCCAATAGTCAATAAGAATGTTATACAAACAAATTTTGTAAAGTTTTTTCCTGCTTAAAGTTATTCAAAGATATTCTCTGTTGCAGTCCAAATTCTTTTCCTTTATTAGAACTAAAGAAATCATTTGTCTAATATTTTATTCAAAAATTTCAATTGATAAATTATTCATAGTTTCCCCCCTAATCAGGCAGTTCTTTAGGTGATTAAAAAATATTCAGCAAATAAACTATTCTTGATATTCCCCCCCCCAATAAGGATGGGGCCTGTCTTATAGCACCCTCTTCCAGCCAAACCCAGACTTGCTCTCGCTAAGCCAGTGCCCACCCTGGGGGAATTCTGCCTGGAGTCTTCTCACAGATTCCAGGGAAGGTAGCTTCCAGCAGAGTTAGTTGTTATGGTTTCTTTTCTTTTTCTCCCCAAGTCTCCTCAACACAACAGGATCAAAACTTTCCCAGGTCTACCCCTCACACCTGTAAGTTCATCACCCCAAAAGGCCCTGGTGCTTACCTCGGAGCCTTTGTGATAACAGCATTTCCCATTGTCTCCCTTCTGTTCATTTGTTTCTAAGAGCAGTTCTTCCCAGCAGTTACTTCAGCCTCTGGCAGGTATTACAGCTCACTTTGCCGCTTCCTGCTCCTCCTTTTATGAGCATCAGCCAGTTAAACTGCAGGTCTTTACCCAGGTGCAGCATTTGGGGCTAATCAGCCAGCCAGCTCTGACCTCAATGGGATGGTGTCCCTTGTACCTTCACACCCCTCAATGAATTAACTGTTCCCAAATAATATTTTCATTATTTTGTTATATTGACAATAAATAGTCTGTTCTAAATTTTCAAAAGTGACTAGTGATTTGGGCTGCCTCAATCTTTGGGTTGCTCAACTTCGAGATACCTGGAATAGGCCTGATTTCTTAGAAGTGCTGAGAACTTGCCCTCCAAAAATCTGGATCCTTCAAGATGTCTCAAGTTGAGCACCAAAAAATTGAGGCACCCAAAGTCAATAGTCATTTTTGAAAACATAGGCCTATAGCAATCCCAAACCTTTCTCCTTGCCTAGGATGGTCTGAGCAATGATTATGTTAACTACCATGTACTTTACTGAAGTGCCATTATGGATCTTAGCATGTCACCCATCTTTTCATCTTGTTTCTTAGCTATCTTCACTTGTTCTGGTTGCCCCATATTTCTCTTTTTCGGGAGTGAAGAGAAAAGATAGCTATCCAAATTCTAATCTAGTGCCTGCTATACGGGATTTCCCTTCCACTGTCCCACTCTATAACTAAAGGTTAAACTGAGTAAATATCCATCATTCTAGCTGTCCTTTTATAACTTGTGCCAGAATATGCATGAGTGGGTGGGTGGTCCCCTGCATTATCCTCAGAATGTGCAGATGACCATTAGCAGAGGAAGTGGAAGGAACAACATGTTCACCAGTAGCAGAGCCAGAAATAGCAGATGCTGTATATTCAAGAACACCAATAGGACTGGAGGCAGGCTCTGCCAGGGCACTCTCTATTCAAAACAGCCTTCCGCAACATTGATAGGAGCGGGGAATATTGTATCTTAATCACCTGAAGCTACACGCTTACCTAAGATTTTGCTAAGCCCTTAAAACAAGAGGTATTACCTGAAAATTGATTGGAGAGATAGACCATCAGACTATCGGTGGCAGCTGCCGGAAAAGAATTTTAAATGGTTGGAAATCATGATTTATTTCACAAAGCACAACTGTGCTCCAAAATACTGGCCTCCCAGCACCAATGAATAAAAAATAACTTCCATGGGTTGGCAGTTCATCCTTTCTTACAGCACGATTCCCATCCAAAATGAAACAGAGAAGCAAGTGTGCTGCAGCAGGAAGTGTGCTGGCCTTGTCTTTTCTAATTATTTACCAGTCCTCTACATTTGCATGAAAAATGCTTTCAAATAGTTGTAAAAACTACAGTGTTATTCTTGTTATAAAATCTATATATTTTCTAAAAAATGCAATGTTGCTCATTATAAACAATGACTACGGTGGTCAAAACTGACCTGTGATTTGGTGTGCCTCAGGTTTTTGGGGGATCACCTGAAAATGCCTTAAAAGGATTGATTTTCAAAAAGTGCTAAGCAGTAATTCTCTGTAAATCCGGCCCCTTCAAGGTGTTTCCAGTTGGGCGTCTAAAAAATGAGGCACTCAAAATAAATAGCCTACTTTTGAAAAATCTTTATATTTTTCATTTTATCCTTGTAAAATCACTTACATAAATGAGATTAGTCTATTTTCTATGAATCTGTCCTTTCTCTGCATGTTTATCCTTGTTACTACAGCAAAATACATACAATTATGTCTTAATACAATAATAATATTTAGCTCTTTTCATCTGTAGCTCTTAAAGGAAGATAAATATCATTATCTGGGGAAACTGAGACTCAGCGAGGTTAAATAACTTCCCAAAGCCACTGAGTCAGCAGAGGCAGGGATTGGAATAAAACCCAGCTTTCTTAACGCTCACACCACTGCCCTATTCTCTGGGTCATAGTGAGTATGTCTACACTACAATTAAATGCCACCTGACTTGTGTTCACAGGATTTGGGCCAAGAGGCTGTTTAATTACATTGTAGACTTCAGGCTCGGGCTGGACAGTGGGCTCTGGGAACCTGCGGGGGGGGGGGGGGGGCGTCGACATACCCAGTGTCTTCTATCATTCTCATTAATAGAAGGATACATACATTGGTATTAGTATCATCCTGCTGCTGTTTTGCTAATTAATAGTTGATACTCAGATAGTTCTTTGAACATAGTACAAAATACTTTGTTATTGATATAGAACCCAGAATGAACTGTAGGCATCTGATGGCCAGTTTTGGTTAATAAAATTAAAATGCTGAAGAATACACAGAAGATTGGATCATATGACAATATGCAGTAATGTTTTTACAAACAGTTGTACTGTGCAAGATATTTTCTGAATCAATATTTTCATTTTTCTCTGAGTAGCCATGTTTATATTTAGAATTTTACTAACATGCCAAAATATTTCAAGCACAAAACAGCATGAATGCTTTGCAAACAAGACATTAAAGCAACCAGCACAACCATATGAGTCAGCAAATTAGGCTGGCTGGTGACGAATTGTGTGCATCATCTTATTCTAAATATTGTGAGAGAACACAAAAGTGAATCAGTCTGTACAATCTTCATGCACTACCAATAGGCAGTCAGGAGCTTCCTTCCAAGTGCTGCTTAGGTAACATTTGAAGAGTTTCTAAAGACAGGCTCACATTGGTGCCACAATTTCAGAAAGGACAGGAAGAGACATGATTTATGGGGAAGAAAGGCTGAGATTGTATTAAACACACAGACAAAGGTGCAGTCAGTCATTGCTTTGTTAAATTCAGTGGCTTCTCGCATGAGGGCTCCAATGCAGGTTGCCAGTGCCCTCAGAGGACCCATCAAATGACTTATCCCTGCTGGGGCATCATGGCCCCACTGGGAGTCCATATAGCCTCTCTTTAGGTGCCTCTCTTTGGGGATCCAACCTGGGGTGATGACACAGCTCTGTTCTTGCTGGTTCTTAGTCATTTTGGCCCCATCCCACAGGTATGACCACAATCCATGCAGCTGCTGGAGCCTTAACCGCTTCCCTCGTGCTTCCAGCCTCCTGGCTCCTGGCTCCGAAAGGTCTGGACTCCCTGAAACATGTGTTAAAGCTAAAGACTAAAGATGACATTTAAAGGTCAGCATTGACCATTTCATTGCTGATCATTTTAGTGGATGGAATAGGTTGGGAGTGAGTGGGACTGAAGCTCCAAGAGGCAGGATTGGGAGTTGCTGCAGGGAAAGAAATGCAGAGAGAAGCGGAGAGACACAAAGTCAGGAAAAAGAAAAGGAGTACTTGTGGCACCTTAGAGACTAACCAATTTATTTGAGCATGAGCTTTCGTGAGCTACAGCCGATGAAGTGAGCTGTAGCTCACGAAAGCTCATGCTCAAATAGGTTAGTCTCTAAGGTGCCACAAGTACTCCTTTTCTTTTTGCGAATACAGACTAACACGGCTGTTACTCTGAAAAAAGTCAGGAAAGAGGAAGAAAAATAGAGAAAAGAGAATGGGAAAGAAAAGCAGCAAAGTGCATGAATAGAGGTGGGAGACCTTATTTTCTGAGTGAAAGAAACTGAATGGAATAAAAATTAAAGTTTAGTTAATAAAGGCCTTATAGATAAAGCCCAGATAAAAGAGGATGCTTCTGCAGTTGGGTTTGCGCCCCACTCAGGTAAAACCCTAATGCAATAGAAACAGTTCAGTTAAACCAAAAATTGAGGACAGTAGAGGCAGATGGCGCTCAAAACCCAAGTATGACAGAGCCCAGTGAAAGCCAAAAGAAAGCTGAGCTCTCAAGACATCATATTCTGATCTCTACAAGAGTAGGCACATGGCACATACATACTTTGTGTAGTATGGAAAAACTGGCACAGGTTTCACAAGAAATGAAAAAATACCATCTGAACATACTTGGCATCAGTGAGATGATAAGGCCAAGATGTGGCAAGATGGTGTCTGATGGTGCTATAATCCGATATTCAGGAGCAGGAACACATGGAAGAGATATAGGAATTATTTTGAATAATCTTATAGCAAGACCCTGCTGGCTTGGGAGTCAGTAAACAACAGAATAACAACAGCCAGGCTGCAAACAAGATGTGTCAAGCGTACAATAATTCAAATATATCCACCCACAAATGCAGCAGGTGACAGTGAATTGGATATATTCTATGAGCAGATGCTGTCAGCCCCAGGGTGGGATGAGGGGCGCCAGTTGACAGCCCCAGAGTGAGGAGGAGCTCCAGCTGTCAGTGCCCACAATGCCCCAGACAGTTAAGTTGGTGGAAGCGCTCCTGGTGAGGATGCACGCCCCCAACAGAAGGAGCATAGTGTGGACGTGAAACATTGCTTTAATTACTGCAGTGGCTGTATGCTGACGTACTTAATTTTGTAGTGTGGACATGAGTGTAACCAAGGGACAGGTGTCTATGTGAATCCGCAGAAAGTCTGGAATAATTGCTCAGAGAGATGTGAACTGACTTAATCATCTCAATCAGGACTTTACTCAGAGGCCAGTGATGACCACAGTGTAAATGTCAACATTGTTAAATATTTCATTTCTTATGTGGGAACAGATAGGGAGGATCACAGATCTGCACAATTTACTGAGCGGGCCTCTCAACAGGTAAATTTGGGAGATACCACCAATTCCCTCCCTCCCATTAAGAAAAACGCACGCTGAAGGAGCCTACCCGAGCCCATGGACATAGTGAAGCCTCATCTAGGGAAGCCAAGATCAAGGATCCCAGTAGAGCTCAGATGAACACATGATCACATTTTGAACATTTACACAGCCTAGTCAGCAGTATCTGATTTTGGTGACTCACATAGGAGGAGCTTATTTTGTGGGTGGAACTTTGTAGAGTACCGCCTTTTCCTCCCACCCCCCATCTGATTCCGGACTGCAACCTTGGAAACACAGAAATATGTTTATGGAGTGATCAGAGCAGATGGCAGAGACAGTCCCATGTTTTGACAGTCAATACACACAATTCCAATTTAACAACTGACAGCAGAGTTGAACAAATAATTAATGATGAATCATTTATCTGATAACATTTTCCTTTTTTTCTATTTGCAAAATGTCAGTGAACAGATTGTGGTTTTCTCAGATATATTTCTTATTCAGAATTATTTAATGTATTTCACAAAACTCAATTATTTTGCAATTTGTTATGTGTTGATTAGATTTATCACAAAAGAACCATGCTGCCATTTCTGATCACTGACTGGATAAGTGTTATAACACAATCAATTTGCTGCTACAAACGCTCATGGAAAACCAATTACTATTTTAATTTCTGTGAGTACTCACATGTGCAATGTTAAATTTCACTTACCAGGAACAATTGCGCTAATAACAGTCCACCACATGGGTGTTTATAGACAGCAACCGCTAAAGGAGCAGGAACGTGTTTGAAGTCATTAAAAAAAAAACAACCTCGTACAAATATCCCTGAAAATATGCTTACAGCCTAGTATTCACTCCTCCATATATAAGTAATATGATCATCCCAAACAGCGATAGTATCTGTGGTGCCCAACCATCATCAGCATTTCACAAAGAATACTCAGAGCAGAACAAATGCAAAACAGATTATAAGGAAAATTTACGGTTTTGTACATATTTTCAGTAGTGGTGGGGGGGAAACGACTATCCAGTCAAGACGCATGGTTCATGTGTGCTTGGGTTCAGCATAGCACTCATAGCTGCTCATCGGTGGGGATGAAGTAACTAGATGTATATCAATGATTTAAACCAAAATCGGATTCGATTTTCAACAAATCTAAACGCAAACAGCAATTTTAGGGACCACTTAGTCTAATTAGATTCAAATTAATTCAGCATATGTGGCGGTATGGTATACAGGATTTGTTGGCATGAGTAGACATCTGTGGCGGATTCTATTAAAAACGCAAATAGGCCACTTGTAACCGGGCGAATGCCACTCCGTTGCAGACCTGACGGGGCTTTTGCCTTGTGGATTTAAGGAGACCTGATACAGCAGTTCATTTTCCGCCAGGCTACACCCTCCACGCTGCTATTGTACATATAGATGCTGGACCTAGGGGTGCTGCTGCATTCCCCCCCCCCCTTGCTTGAAATTATTTCCATTATATACAGGGTTTGCAGTTTGGGTCAATGATTGTGCAAAGAGCTAGGAAAAAAAGGAAAGAGTTAGGAAAAAAACGTGCCATTTTCCTATGAAAAGATAAAGAGCCCCCGTCATTTCTTTATCCACCTAAGATATCTCCTATTCCGAACAAAATGTGACAAGGTAACCGAAAGCCCAGCCGACTGACATTTGCTTAAAACGTTATGTTACCAAAGATTTACCTGGAACATCTAAATAACCAGATAAAATGACGTGTAAGGAAAAGGAACAACAGCTCCCCAAAACCTTTAAAAATCATACAGACAGCGGCTTGAGAGGCTGTTGCAGAGGGCAAAGGTATCTCTACAGTGTAACAAACTGAAAAGGGTCAGTAGACTCTGTGTGTGTGTGTGTGTGTGTGTGTGTGTGTGTTGTGATTCCAATTCACTCACAGACTATTAAAGAATTTGACATCTGCAGAGCTCCGAACCTGGTCTGACTACAAGAATCAATTCAAACACTTTAAGCCTGTTCTGCCAGGATTTTGCCCTGGAAGGGAAGAGACCTGCAGAAAATGCCCAACAGGCTGTGGGCTGCGTATTGCTAAGTGTCAGGCATGAGTGGAACTCTGCTGATGGGAGAACGGTGACTCCACGGAGTCAGAGTCACACCCAAGTGGGCACATGGCAACCGAAAAACTACAGGATGGGAATCAGCTGAGTAACCCTTCCGTCAACGGGAGAGAAGGGCAGGCGAGCTCCCTCCTGCCCAGCAATGAGCTGTCCTTGCACAAGGTGCAGCTCACTGCGCTAGTCCACCAGACGGTAAGGGACTGTCTGTGAACCTGTACCCGATCCCCCAAGGTTTGGCCCGGATGGGCGGCAGGGCTGTTTGCCTGTGTGTCCATCGACCCTCTGGGTGCAGAGCAGAGCTCCCGGTGGGTCTCACTTGTCCCGGTGTGACTCCGGAGTCACTCCACAGGCGGCCAGGTTTACACGGGTGCCTGGGAATCCTGGCGGCGCCCCGCGCATCTGCTTGCTGCTGCCCTCTGGCAATTTAGCAGCGCGGCCGCCAGCCTGGCGCTCGCTCCCTCCCCGCAGGGTCGCCCGCCCAGGCCACCCAGGCAGCGCGGGCCTGCCCAGTGCTCATGCGCTCGTGGAAGGGTTTAAAGCGCGCGCGGGGCTCGCGGCGCCGTCACAGGCACCAGCCGCAGCAGCAGCAGCAGCGCTGCCAGCCAGGCCCCGCGCTGCAGCTCCCCGGGGGTGGGTTGTCTTCCCCCGGCTCCACCGCCCCGCCCCAGGCTCTGCCTTGGGCCCCGCCGGGAGCTCCCGGGGCTGGGCCCCAGGGGTCCGTGCCTGGGCGCGGGAGAGCCCGCCCTCCCCACGCGAGCCCCGCGCAGGTGCCCACGGTGCCGCCGCTCCACCTGCCGGCCCGGTGCCAGCGACACCCCCGAGGCTTGGCCACCGACGCCCCTGGCTCCTGCTGACCACACACCGGGCCGCCGGGGGGAGGGGGCGCCTTGTTACCGCTGCCGCTGCCGAGCCTTGCGCTGAAGTTCTCTTCCCTCTCCCCAGGTGCCCCTGTGCGCGGCCGCCATGGCTCCTGTGCTGATGCTGCTAGGTGGGTAGCGCCTTCGCCTTCCCCCGGGCACCGCGCCCCGCCTCCCCGCGCGGCGACCCGCTCCGAACCCCCCGGCCAGGCGCGCCCTGCACCCGGTTACAGTGCTCGGCCCGGGGGCCGCCCCTGAACCCCGCTGTGTCTCTGATTACAGGTGGCTTCCTGCTGGCCAGCCCGGTGCGGGCAAGCGACGGCTCGGGTGAGTTGATCTTCTCCGTTATTTCTCAAAGACTCCGTTTTTTACATAGGACCCTTCATGGGTCTCCAACTTATGGTGCCTCTAAAGAAGGTCTCTGCCGGGCTGAGCCAGTTCGACACATTAGCAATCATCTCCCTATACAACCCCGGACGTACATTTCCAGCGTAGGGCTTCACTGAAAGGAGCTCAGCAATTGCTAAATATAAATGTGTGCTTGGTTTTTCCAAGTGAACAGTAATTTTTGTATTTAGCTTTGTTTAAAGCGTCTAATAGTGGCGCGTTCAAGCATCTCTGTAGCCGCTTTAATAGTCACACACCAAGTGCAAGTTAAACCAAGTACAAAAGAAGCATATCTTGCCAGTGTAGTATCCTTTTCTATCTCCCCTGAAAACGTCTTACTTTAACAGTGATAGGGAAATAATTCTTTGTGTATGGGTTACAGGGAATTTGTTTATGCTGTAAGTCTAAGGTAAGAAATGTCTGAACACACAGTAGCCTTTTCTCTTTTATATAAAGACTAGCACCAATGTGTGGTTGCTTTTTGCATAGTATTAGCAGATTCCGTTAAACACGCAAACATTCAGACTACAATCACATTGATGGGATCACATCTCAGAGCTCATAAGACTATTTGTTTGCTGAATCTAGATGCTAGCTGCCTCTTTCCCCTTTCATGCTGTCCTTGGGTTACTGAGCCACTGCTAGCTGCTCCCCAGTTAAGGCTGCAGCAGCATTTCTGTTCAAAACTGTATTTTCAAAGTGCTCTGAAATCCACATGTATAAATTGAAGGAAGAAAACAATGCTGTTTCCATATGGGATGGGATGTAGCACCAACCTTTCCTTCCCTGCATACTCTCTCTCGGGTTGTGAAAGAGAATTTTGTGACAGGGTAACTGTTAACTAATACTTCCTTGTGAACTTATATTATCCTCCCGCCCTCTAGCCAAAAAATAAAATAAACAAAACACATCTTGCAAATGGGATTATCCAGATACAGTGATGCACAAGAAAAATATTTTTATTTTATTTTCATTATTTCATTCTTTAGTACCAATAGTGTGCTACGTGTTTAACAGACAAGATACCTGGTCCAAAAAGCTAATAAACTAAACAGATCAAACATGGGAGATAGCATACATCAAAAAGTAAAATGATTGAGCAGTGTTGTATAGAATGTTTGTTTGTTTTGTTGGTTCCATATTATTTTGACATAATTCTTTGAGGGGAGAACATAGGTTTGTACTTATATGACAAGACTGCTCTTTTAAAAGTGAGGAGCATAGAAGGAGATGGAGAGGGTTGGTATTTCCAGTTTTTTAAAAAAACAGTACAGGATAGGTTCAAAAACTTTCAGGAGGCAAAGGTATCAAACTTCTCTATAGTGTAACAAATTGAACGGTAAATGTAGTCGTGTATGGATATGAGAGAGTAAGAAACACTCACAGAGCTTAAAAAGAATTTGACATCAGAGAACCTCCAAACATGTTATGACTGTAAGAATCAATGCAAGCACTTTAAGTCTGTTCTGCCATGATTTTACCCTGGAAGGGAAAAGACATACAGAAAGTGCCCAACACACTGTGGGCGGCATATTGACAAGTGTCACGGATGAGTGAAACTCCACTGTTGGGAGAACGGTGACTCCATGAAGCCGGAGTCACACCCAAGTGAACACATGGCAGTAGAAAAACTAAAGAAGGCAAATCAGTTGAGCAACTAAGGAGTGCAACCACTGTCTTGGGGACCATGTTGCCAAATGAAACTCTCTCCATTCCCTCCATCAATGGGAGAGAAGCGAGGGCAAAAGAAAGGAGCATGAATCCCTCCTGTCCAGCAATGAATTCCTGAAAGCAGAACACCATCCTGACCCCAAATGGTGAGTGACTTCAAATTTGTATGTATAATACAAGAATTTCATTTGCTATTTTTGTTTGTTTATTTGTTTTAACTTTTGGCAAACTCTTTAATGTTAATATGATGGCCTGATGTCCAATTGCTAGATACGAATCTTTACTGAGGACCTCCTAACTAGGCAGCAATGCAGAAACTAAACCAGGATCAATTTTGCCCATTTCTTTTGCAGGTACATTTAAAGAGAGGGAATAGCTTGTGACACTGGCAGGGAACAATAGAAGAACTCTTTAGGATCCTTCCTAACTAGGATAAAGTCCTGTAAATTAAAGGTATCTGTCAAAGCAACTAAAGAGATATTAGAGGGATACTGGCAATTTAATTTATGCCCTTGCTTAGGTTTTCTTTAAATGGCTTTCTATAAGAAATTTGTATTCATTTAAAAAAATGAAAATAAATTTAAAAAATATTTCCCCATCCACACTCACTCAACAACATGACATTAGCGCATCAGAAGTTTGGGGTAACATTTTCAAAACCACCTACATCCCATTTTCAAAAGTGACTTAAGAACCTAAGTCTCACTGAAAGTCAAAGGGATTTAGACTCCCAAATCACTTAAGTGCTTTCAAAAATGTTTACTCTTGATCCTACTCCCATTTAAATCCATAGGAATATTTCAGATTACTTCAATAGGAGCTGGATTAGGCTCGAGAGGCCACAAATGGAACTGACCGTATCTGCCCAATCCTGGAAACACCTGTGTGTGTTGATAATTTGTTAGCTGGTCTTCGTTAACCCTAGACTGTTCAAAAGGAAACAAAAAACAGTATAAATGAAATGTCAAAACAAAAACAAAACCCAGCCAACATAGCCATGACCATCTAACACATTTTTAAACCCAGTTATCCTTGTCTGTGCTCAGGGCAAAATTGGGTTTAACGTTGTATTAGTATAAACCTGTTAGTTAAACACGTTTTCCAACATGATGCATTTTCCCAGTATAGACAGGACTATTTATCTGTGTAATTTAAACACACGCTTGTTTGAAGGCTCAAGGCGGAAAAGGAAAGTGAATACTTCAGTTTCACTGTCCAAGCAGTACAAAAATGTCAAAAGGAAAAAAACCAGCATAAGCAGTGACATGACTCAAAACTATTTTACTCTTTATAATCCCTGGCTTTATAATAGTTTACAATGAAACTGTTCTTTAAATATATTGGGACAGATTCTGCTCTCTCCTATACCCAAGCAACACAGGGCAACATAGCCCAACATTTGGTTGTGGCTTTTACCTTGATAAGACTCCCTTTAAATGTTTAGTGACTCTCGCTTGAAAACTGTGCGAAAGTTGTTCATTTTTTGCAGTAATAAGTAGCAGAACTGTATAGTGAAAAGATGGTAATTTAGGAAAGTATGGGATAGAAGAGACTCATAGACTTTAACATCAGAAGGGACCATTATGATCATCTAGTCTGACCTCCTGCATAATGTAGGCCACAGAATCTTACCCACCCACTCCTGCAATAAACCTCTCACCTATGTCTGAGCTATTGAAGTCCTCAAATCATGGTTTAAAGACTTCGAGGTGCAGAGAATCCTCCAGCAAGTGACCTGTGCCCCACGCTGCAGGGGAAGGCAAAAAACCCCCAAGGCATCTGCCAATCTGCCCTGGAGGAAAGTTCCTTCCTGACCCCAAATATGGCGATCAGCTGAACCCTGAACATGTGGGCAAGATTCACCAGCCAGACACCCAGGAAAGAATTCTCTCTGGTAACTCAGATCCCATCCCATCACAGGCTACTGGGCCTATTTGCCATGAATATTTAAAGATCAATTAATTGCCAAAATCATGTTATCCCATCATACCATCTCCTCCATAAACTTATCGAGCTTAATCTTGAAGCCAGATAGGTCTGTTGCCCCCACTGCTTCCCTTGGAAGGCTGTTCCAGAACTTCACTCCTCTGATGGTTAGAAACCTTCGTCTAATTTCAAGTCTAAACTTCCTGATGGCCAGTTTATACCCATTTGTTCTTGTGTCCACATTGGTACTGAGCTTAAATAATTCCTCTCCCTCCCTGGTATTTATCCCTCTGATATATTTATAGAGAGCAATCATAGCTCCCTTCAGCCTTCTTTTGGTTAGGCTAAACAAGCCAAGCTCCTTGAGTCTTCTTTCATAAGACAGGTTTTCCATTCCTCGGATCATCCTAGTAGCCCTTGTCTGTACCTGTTCCAGTTTGAATTCATCCTTCTTAAACATGGGAGACCAGAAACTGCACACAGTATTCCACATGAGGTCTCACCAGTGCCTTGTAAATGGTACTAACACTCCTTATCTTTACTGGAAATACCTCGTCTGATGCATCCCAAGACCGCATTAGCTTTTTTCACAACCATATCACATCATAGTCATCCTGTGGTCATCCAATACTCCAAGGTCCTTCTCCTCCTCTGTTACTTCCAATTGATGCGTCCCCAGCTTATAACTAAAATTCTTATTAATCCCTAAATGCATGACTGTACACTTCTCACTATTAAATTTCATCCTACTACTATTACTCCAGTTTACAAGGTCATCCAGATCTTCCTGTATGATATCCCAGTCCTTCTCTGAATTGGCAATACCTCCCAGCTTTGTTTCATCTGCAGACTTTATTAGCGCACTCCCACTTTTTGTGCTGAGGTCAGTAATAAAGAGATTAAATAAGATTGGTCCCAAAACCGATCCCTGAGGAACTCCACTGGTAACCTCCCTCTAGCCTGACAGTTCACCTTTCAGTATGACCCGCTGTAGTCTCCCCTTTAACCAGTTCCTTATCCACCTTTCATAATTTTCATATTCAATTTTAATATCCCCATCTTTTCCAATTTAACTAATAATTCTGCATGTGGCACCGTATCAAACGCCTTACTAAAATCAAGGTAAATTAGATCCACAAATTTCCTTTGTCTAAAAAAATCTGTTACTTTCTCAAAGAAGGAGATCAGGTTGGTTTGGTATGATCTACCTTTTGTAAAACTATGTTGTATTTTGTCCCAATTACCATTGACCTCAATGTCCTTAACTACTTTCTCCTTCAAATTTTTTTCCAAGACCTTGCATACTACAGATATCAAACTAACAGGCCTGTAGTTACCCAGATCACTTTTTTTTCCTTTCTTAAAAATAGGAACTATGTTAGCAATTCTCCAGTCATATGGTACAACCCCTGAGTTTACAGATTCATTAAAAATTCTTGCTAGTGGGCTTGCAATTTCATGTACAAGAGCTATGGAATGTGAGAAGCGTCCTAGGGGTATCCAGGCATCTCACGACTGCCTGCCCTTAGCATGAAACAGCTATGTCTGTGCCTGCTGTGGGTCAGTTCTCCGACACCAGTGGCCTCTAGCAGCACAAGTACTGCCTTCCAGACCCCTGCAGGCCTCACTCCCTCTGTTCAGGCACAGACCCATGCCCGAATACTCAGTTGTTCCCTGCAGCATCCAGCCCCTTTTCCACTGAACACTCACAGGATTACCAGGTCTCCTGTTCCCAAAGGAACAGTGTACACCATCTTGTAACTCAGGACAGCACTTTGCTTAACACCACAGCACCTAGATATATTTATAGTGAAAACAGTAAAACATTTATTGTCAAAGATTAGAGATTCAAATAATAGCGAATAAGAATTTTGGAGACAAATGGTATAAAACATATATAAAAAACAAAATAACTCACTTTCTAGAGACTAAACTAGCAAGTTACTCTTTTATCTAAAGACACTTAACTCACCCTAAATTCTACAGCATTTTCAACCAAGCCTGGCCTAAACCCCTCATTTATGAAACAAAAGTGCTGTCCTTTTTCTTCCTCAGTGGAGGGTGTCTGTTCAGGCTCTGCCCCACCCAATATACTCAAGCAAACCTCCTATATGCACCTCAAGATAAAGTTCTCTCTCTCCACTGTGTTTCCCTTTCTGGCCGTTCTTTTTTACATCCTTCATTTATATCCATTTCAGACTGGTGATAGGGGACCAGTTCTGAATGAAACAATACTCAGTCCACATATAAATAGATAGATGGATAAACATTTCCTGTCTAAAAGATAATCTGTTTTTCGCCTTTGCTGGTGACTAACACCTTGATGCAAACTTTAAGAATATATATTCTAAATATATTAGGACTGTCAATTAATCACAGTTAGCTCACACAATTAACTCAAAAAAATTAATCGTGATTAATCACAGTTTTAGTTTCACTGTTAAAAAAGCAATGCCAATTAAAATTTATTACATATTTTTGCATGTTTTTCTATATTTTCAAATATATTGATTTCAGTTACAACACAGAATACAAAGTGTACAGTGCACACTTCATATTTTTTTTACAAATATTTGCACTGTAAAAATTATAAAGAAAAGAAATAGTATTTTTCAGTTCACCTCATACACTACCTTAGTGCAATCTCTTTATTGTGAAAGTGCAGCTTACAAATGTAGATTTTTTTTGTTACATAACTGCCCTCAAAAACAAAACAATGTAAAACTTTAGAGCCTACAAGTCCACTCAGTCCTACTTCTTGTTCAGCCAATCACTAAGACAGACAAGTTTGTTTACATTTACAGAAGATAATTCTGTCCACTTCTTATTTACGTCACCTGAAAGTGAGAACATGCGTTCACATGGCACTTTTGTAGCCAGCATTGCAAGGTATTTACATGCCAAATATGCTAAACATTCGTATGCCCTTTCTTGCTTTGGCCACCATTCCAGAGGACATGCTTCCGTGCTGATGACACTCATTAAAAAAATAATGCGTTAATTACATTTGTGACCGAACTCCTTGGGGGAGAATTGTATATCTCCTGCTCTGTTTTACCCTCATTCTGCCATATATTCCATGTTATAGCAGTCTCGAGTGATGCTCCAGCACATGTTGTTCGTTTTAAGAACACTTTCGCTGCAGATTTGACAAACCACAAAGAAGGTACCAATGTGAGATTTCTAAAGATAGCTACAGCATTCAACCCAAGGTTTAAGAATCTGAAGTGCCTTCCAAAATCTGAGAGGGATGAGGTGTGGAGCATGCTTTCAGAAGTCTTAAAAGAGCAGCACTCTGATGTGGAAACTACAGAACCCGAACCACCAAAAAAGAAAATCAACTTTTTGCTGGTGGCATCTGACTCAGATGATGAAAGTGAACATATGTCGGTCTGCACTGCTTTGAATCATTATCAGGCAGAACCCCGCATTAGCATGGACGCATGTCCTCTAGAATGGTGGTTAAAGCATGAAGGGACATATGAATCTTTAACGCACATGGCACGTAAATATCTTGCGACGCCGGCTACAACAGTGCCATGTGAACACCTGTTCTCACTTTCAGGTGACATTGTAAACAAGAAGTGGGCAGCATAATCTCCTGCAAATGTAAACAAACTTGCTTGTCTGAGTGACTGACTGAACAAGAAGTAGGACTGAATGGATCTGTAGATTCTAAAGTTTTATAGTGTTTTATTTTTGAATGCAGTTATTTTTTGTACATAATTCTACATTTGTAAGTTCAACTTTCATGATAAAGAGGAGATTGTATTACAGTACTTGTTTGAGGTGAATTGAAAAATACTTCTGTTTTTTATAGCACAAATATTTGTAATCAAAAATAAATATAAAGTGAGTACTGTAGACTGTGTTGTGTTGTAATTGAAATCAATATATTTGAAAATGTAGAAAATATGTAAAAATATTTAAATGGTATTCTGTTATTGTTTAAACAGTGCAATTAATTGTGTGAAATTAATCACGCAATTAATTTTTTTATTCGCTTCACAGCCCTAATATATATACATAATTCTTTACATAACATCTGTACAAACATTTCACAATGACGTTGATGTTGGGTGTGACACTTGCTTTCATTTGAGACCTCACATGGCATTCTTTGGTGAACCAGAATGCACATACCAGAATCAGGAGATTCCTGTAACCCTTCTGCATTCCCTTGCCAGTTGGCATTAAGAGGTCCTTGGGTCACAATGTTGAAACCTATGGCATGGTTATTTGATGGATGTCATAGGAGAGAAGACAGACTTCAACGCCTTTGTAATAGGTTCTCCCTTGTCTTTTGTAGGCCCAGCATTGAAGCAAGACATCCATCCTTATCTTTCTACATGGAACTTCCTCCATTAAATCATGTTTAAATCAGGAAGAAATACAATGTGTCTCTACATGATATTCTGAGGTGTTGTGTTTCTGTGAAGTATAGAGTGTGTGTGTAAGCCACGATAGAGTGGGAGTGTGATCATATTCTTCGAGTTTTTAAAGCCCAATCCTTCATTCACTGTGCACGCCAAACACCACTGAGAGTCTATGCCAGTTTAGAATGGGCAGGAATGGGTCTGTAATGATAAATTGCAAGATAAGCTTTTCTCTTGCAACACACTTAGATTTAGGGTCTAGGTTTTCAAATTCCCATCACAAAATATTTTCATGAAATTAAGGGAAAGTTCTATTAAGTTAATTCAGAAATAGAATGAGGATCAAGTGAAAAATACTTAGGGGTGTAACTTATGGGTAACAAATGCTAATGAAAATAATTATCTACCACATCTGTTATTTGCAATTAAGTTAGGCACAGGTAAGTCAAACCACTGAATATTTAAAAGGACCTCTCTATGTTTCAAATGTTTTAATGCATTGAACAGGCTTTATCCTCTGTGCTGAATTTGGATGTGTACTTAAGAAGGTAAAAAGTTTAGCATCAGGCCAAAATTATTATTAATTTCCAAATTATTATTAATTATGCATATATCAAATTGCTGTACTGGAGAAGAACACTACAAACATAACAGTAATATTAACTGTAACATGGGGAGACTGGTGGAGGTCTACAAATGAACATTTAAAAGTAGAGGAAAACTTATTAGACCATACAAATATGGAGAGGGTGAGAGTATGAATCAAATCCAGCTCCCGTGTCTGTGGCTGCAGAGTTCTTCCTGGAAGCAGAACTGATGTAGGGCTATGCAAGAAATGCAGACTACCGTGCAGCTGAGAGAGAGATTGCGGGGGACCAGAGGCTCTTGACTCTTTGGCCCTTTTTCTGTTCCTAAAAACCACGACTGTGATGCACGTGTAGGGGTGTGGCATGTTATCTCAGCCACCAGAGCTGAGATACCCTGTGCAGTGGCTCTGTAGCTGCACAGCAGTCTGTGGAGAGGTATCTCTTAGAGATACCCAGTGTACACCGCACTATTTGGGTTGAATACGAGGTTCCTGCATTTGTCCCTAAATTAGTCAGTGCATCGGGAGCCAGTTTAACTGCTTGCAAATATGAGTAATGTGAATTTCAGAAAGTCAATTAAAATCAGAGTACTGAATTTTCCATAGATTATGAAGGCACATGACAAATGAAAGAGGAAAGCCAGGCAAGGGACTGTCAAGATACATCAGCATCGTGGCAACAGGCACCGTTACATAGCCATGAATTTATGAAGATTAAACCAATAAGAAGATGTCACTAATTCCCTGAGATGAGCTTAAAATAACAAATTTGAAGCAAAAGGAAAATCTGTTTCTCTTACCACAGGGACAGACTAGCTCTACAGCCTTGCACACAATGGGCTGGCATGAAGCGGAGAGTAGACTATATGGTACAGTCAGAGGAAAGGACCTTTAGGTTGCTCGCTTGTAGTGATGGGTACAGTGGCATCTTTACATAAGTAAGATCATTGGGGAAGGGAGACTGTGGGAACCCTATTTAATGATAATACAGAGGATTTTTATAAGCACCTTATGGGTTCAGAGTTACTTACAGACTCTAACTACTTAATCCCCACAACACTCCTTTGAGCCTGGTAAGTATTTGTCCCCATTTTATAGATGTAGAAACTGAGAATGAGAAGTTAATGGCCTGAATTTCAAAGGTACTTGATTTCAGTGGGAGCTGGGGATGTACTGCTCAGCACCTCTGACAACCAGGTAATCCCATGATTTATTATCCAGTCAGCAAGGGAAATGGGAATAGAGCTTTGGACTTCCAGACTTGTACTTAAACCATTATACCATGCCCCCTGCCTCATCTGCTCTTGGAAGTGTACACGGTTCCTATTGATACTAATGGGATTGGATAGGAGTATTGTCGTAACTGTAACAAAAAAGGGGGAATCTCTTAGCCTGAAGACACTTCCTTACATAATTTATAGAAGAGGCGTTATACCCTCATTGCCAGTATGCTCTTGATTTTATTTTAGCCATTTGTTTTCCTGGAAATATTTAGTCAGATTTTTGGACCTGCTACTTTTTAATCTGAAATTCATATAAAACTATTTACAGAGATAAAATTGTTTCCTTTACATTAAAAAAAAATAACCCAGTCTGGATGAAACATAACTTGTTTGTTCAAGTACAATTGCCTTACTTACTGGAAATACTTTTGAGGCATGTGACATGATCTTTCTGAATAATAATAGCCTGTGGCTTAGGCTCTGACCCAATGTAAGTATTATATCTGAAAGCAAGTAGTACCCAGAGTATAGTTCAGAATTTAAGCGCTGTGGCTGTCACTTCCAGAGAATGAGCGAGCTAATAATATGCTTAGTTCTGTATAAGACACAAATTTTAAAAGTCCCCGTCCAACTATCCAAACAGAAAAGTGTTTTTTAAACAATTTCACAAAGCTTAGAGGTCCTCATTCATTCCTTCCCGTCCATTTTAAGTCTCTCATATTATGGGTTTAATTTTCAAAATATCAGATGCCAAGGCTCATCTGCAAAACCACATGCACAATTGTATACCTATCTGGTACACACAATTACTGTGATTAAATGTGTAATTTGGTATTTGCACACAGAAATATCCAGAAAGTTCTCTCACAATTCCTGCATTTCTGTTCCTACCACTTCTGCTATTTTGAAAATAAGGCCCTTACTGGGAAATGCATTGATAAAAATCTAGAACAACACATTTATAAAATAGTAAATGAGATAAAAATGTGACTTTTTGGTTGGTCTCACTGCCATACAGTATGTTCAATATGCTAATGAAAAACACAATTGTTTGCTGTGATCCCAAGGTAAAGCACTTTTAGTGATAGTGTCACATGTGATCTTTGCAAGTATGAGTGATATGGGCAGGGTTGTCCCAGAGGGGGAGAAGTTTGCCCCAGGACCTCCTATTTGAGAGGGCCCCAAAAGTGAGTAGTGTTGCAGCCTGGTGCACCGGGTCACAGCAACACTCACTGAAATTTGGCCCAGCAGCCCCTCTGTCATGATGGCCAGGTCACAATGCTCAAAGTAGAGAGCCAAACTCAGTCCCTCAGAACACAAATCAAGCTGCTGCTGCTGCTGCAGGGTGGACGCCGGACTCCCAACCCGGGCCTCCTCTAAGGGTGAGGGGGCCTCAGTTACAGAGTTAGTCCCAGACCCCCCAAAACATCTGCAGCCCTGGGTATGTGAAATTGGTGAAGAACTATTTTATATGCTCTAGGAAGTTACTGGGGAAGTTCAATGGCCTACAGGAGGTCAGACTACATGACCACAATAGCCCCTCTGGCTTTGAAATCTATTCAGGTCCAATTAAGATGTTTTTGTCTTCATGCTGGTAGAATTTCTACATTTTAGGCCTATAGGCTGAATAGCTGATGATACAGTAGTTAACAGGGAGGAAAAAAATCTGTTGCAAAGACATCAGGGGCAAGATTTGTTCTTAGAAGGTCACTAACGGTATTGAGTCAGGGGTCAGATTGTGAGGCAGAAGTGATGTTACCCTTGAAAAAAATCCCAAATTTGCCACACTCGCACACTAGTTGGATGTGCTACATTGACTGGGGATAGAATAGTTAATGATGTTGCAAATTTAGTACCAAGTTCTCATGCAAAAATGTGTGCACAGGAGTGACCCTACATTTGTGTGCTGTTACCATGCGTATATTTGCCTATGATAAGTCATCTAAAGTCATTATATGACTAATTGCCAAATTCCCACCTACAATCACAGTAATTGTTCACACAATGTACATGCAAGGCTTTCAGATTTTCAGTTTTGAAAACTTGCCCCTTATGTAACCATCATTATACTTCAAAATTAACATAATACAGCATATTGAGAGAAATGGAGCAGTTCACACATTTTAGAAGTATTGGTTCTCTCTCTGAAGATGAATTATGACATAGGTTCATATTTGAAAAATGTCTTCACCAGTTCAAGAATTTACCAAGTAATATTTTTGGTTTTTAATAAAAAAAATAAAATTTGCAGACACTGATGGAGACAAAAGAGAAGTGCTAATATGGCATACTGCCTCAACCAGATCCCCTACATCCAGTTAAGTCATTTGACTATCCATTTCCATTACGTCGAAATATCTTGTAAAATAACTTGGCTTTCCTTTTGTATACTTACATAATGGAAAGCCTCTCTGGAAAATAGCTTTAGGTACTTGTGATATGCACAGCTGTATTTGGGAATCTCCGAGAATGGGAATATATTTGATGCAGGGAACTGTCTACAGTAACTGAAGTAGTATATTGGATGTTGTGATTTCCTTTCAACTTTATTTATTATTTAAATATTTAAGTAAAGTGTCTTGTAAATGCTAATCTTAATGATGGTTTATGGTGTATTTTAACTACTATACAAAATGTAATGTACTGTCTGTTAAATAGTGATTGTTGCTAAAAAGAGAGAATAATATGCCTGAGCTAACAAAAGAAAAAGCAGAAGTAAGAGACAGCAACTTCCCCTGGGACAAAGGCACGTGACTCACTGAGGTGCTTTTCAAAATCCCAGCCAAAGACAAACATGAAGTTTTCACTTTGCCAAGTTACATTTTATCTGTGTCTATTGGCCACATGGTTGACTTGTTTTCACTGAGTCCTTCATCATTAAGGATGACTTTTTTTTAAGCGACTGACTAAAAGCAGCTTCAGTTACTTCCACTAAGCTTTCTATACTGTCCATGAAGACTAGGGTGACCAGAAGTCCCGATTTTATAGGGACAGTCCCGATATTTGGAGCTTTTTCTTATATAGGTGCCAATTACCCCCCATCCCCGTCCCGATTTTTCACACTTACTATCTGGTCACCCTAATGAAGACAAGCTCTGTGAAGCTCAAAAGCTTGTACCTTCCACCAACAGAAGTTGATCCATTAAAATATATTACCTCACCCACCTTGTCTCTCCTATACTCTCCATGGCAGTGGTTTACATGTCCTAGAAATAGGTAGTATTGCAATAATAGACCTAATTCACTCTTGCTGGGGCAGACAGATGAATATCTAACCTCACTGCACTGGCCTCAATTTTTGTGATAGTCTTAATGGGATTAAAGTGAAGTGAAGATTGTCACCTTCTCTTATGAATTCCATCTTGGATGGTGGCTTCAGCTTCTGCTGAGAGCTTCTTAGGAGCTCTGTTGGTGGAGCTGTCCAGGGGATGGTCTGAGTCAACACATTCCTTTCACGGACAGTGCTGGCCACTTTTAAGATTCACTGGCTCTGAGCAGCCGTAATAGAGAAAGCTGCTGCCGCTGCTGCTTTGAACTGCTGTTGCCTTTCTCCTCCAATGCCCTCCAGCTTTCCACCATCATCTGTGTTGTCCTCTGCTGAATGTAGTTCAGTGCTTGCAATCATTTCTTGTTGGTTCTTTTTCCAACATGACTGTGAAACAAGCGTGTGTAATCTTCCTTGTCATTGCCCATGATATATGCTGTGAGCAAATCCTTAAAGCCAGACTCAGTACAAGACAATGCTGTAGCTTAATTTGAAATTAAAATGTGTGCTTTAAACTGAGATATGGTGGGTAGATTTAAAATGATCTTCCAGATTCATTTTAATAGGCTGTTCAAGCCTCAGAGCTCAAATTTTTCTTTTCCTCTTTAGCCCCCACTACCATCACATGCCTTACAAGGGGAGTTGATCTCAGAAAGGAGAGAGCAGATGTCCTCTGTCCAGCAGACTGCCCTCTATGGCAGTTCTATGTCTTTGGGAATGTAGTTTATGCCTCTGTTTCCAGCATCTGTGGAGCTGCCATTCACAGGTAAGCTAGAAGATCACTAACCAAGATGACAAGGAAACATATTTTAGAAAGGAACTATATTTTTCAGTTGTAACCTTTGGCTGCCATCCGAATTATAGATATTCCTGACAATTCTCAAAACACACCAACAGAATGTCATTAAAAGACTTCAGGTCAAATATAGCTTGGAGTAAGTGGCTGTAACTTTCATGAAATCTCTGGGACAAATTCAATAGTGATAAGGATAGAAAGGTGCTCTTAAAAGTAGAACAACTTGCACTAGCCTGGCAACTGGTGCGCAATGAGTATAATTTATAGATATGGGAGGTAGAAGTGAGGAGACTATAGCCTGAGAAGTTACTAGTTGGAAGGTGTAAGATAAAGCAGGCTTCCTCTCTCTCCTACTTTCTTATGCCACACCATTCAAAACACTGCTCAATTCAAATTCAGCGCCAGTGTAAGCTGACACAACAATGATCACGATGAATTTACTGCAGGCAGCATACAAGCTCAGTGTTAATCAATCGATATTACATTAATTTACCAATTACATTTGTTTTCATGACTACAATTTACACTTGATGTGTAATTTACACCAATTATGTCACTGCAAAAGTTTGCCCATGAATCTGGGTATTTGGATAGCAAGCAAGGGATTTTGAATATATTTTTAATTACGGTCACTATATGGGCCATCAAGTATTTAGTGTGAGTTAGAAACGTTTAAGTATTTTGAATATAATTTTTAAAAGAAAGAATTTGTTTTCTTTTAAGGGTAATTAATTATGGAAGTTAGGCAATGTGGCATGTTATGACCTTAAAACAAAATTACTCAAATTATGGTGTAGTTTTTGTGCACTGTGTAGCTCTTGGAGTTAAAACTTGGGGGATCATCTACGTTCTAAAGCTTTTAGGGAAGGATTTGTCCCACTGAATGTGATTAACAATGCTTGTAGCATAAATTTCAGTCAAAGATTCTGCAAGTACATAAAAAAGTACTTATTTTGTTAAGTTTACAGGTAAACCAGCCTCCTACTCACTTCAGAAGAACAAGTAGTATTTGAATAATAAAATTCATCACTTGTAGTCTAAGGGACCAGTCCTGCCCACAATTACCATTGAACAGAGTACAGTGAGAGTTTTACTGACTTCAGTGTGAGCAATCAAAGTAGTAACTACTACACTCGGAAGAAAGTTTGCTGGAACACAGTTCTGAATTTTCCAGAGTCAAATTCTTGTTTTTCGGATGATCCCAAATTATTGTGGTTATCCATATAGCAATATGTTCTTACCTGGAGTGACTAACGTATTGGGCCTTGACTCCAATTATGCACTCACATACTGCAATGATTAGGCAAGTTAGAGTAACAGTAAAGTTCTTTTGCCTATTTCCAGTAATATGATTCTTGAAAGCAGCAGTTCTCAGAGGCCAAAAATATTGTGTGGGTATAGGACTCTTTTCCCCCACCGCTTAATACATTTTATTTGTTTTTATCGGTATACTCTTTCTTCCCTAAGAATGAATTATGAACATGTGGATCTTTGTCCCTCCTAGTAGCTGGTCTATAGAATGTTAATACGTCTGCCACTTTTCCAGCTATGCAATATAGTCTTTAGCTCAGGTTCATACTATTAGCCTTAGAGGTCTCAAATTCAAACTCCACTGCTGGCCGCAGTAGTGTCAATTACATAAGCAGAAAACTTGATAAAAATTTGCGGCTGTCTCTATGCATCATAAAGGAGCAGATATAGGCACAACCGAACTTGTTCATTCTTGGTTTTGCTGCACAGTTCCCTTCTTTAATGCTGCATATCTCAATCTATAAATTCCATGTACGTAAAACTTTAAAAAAACAAAAAACCCTCCTCACTACATCTCATATTACATACTAATGGCACTGGCATAGTTTCAGGAGAATAATCCAGCTTTAACTTCTGCTTTAAAAAGAAAAAAAACCCAACACCTAAACTCTAATTTTTTTTATTTTTTTTTTTAAAGAAATTATTATTTCTCTGGTATTTTTGCTTATTCTTTTAGGGTAAAAACTGCTCCACCTATGTAAAGTATGAGCATGGGGAGGTTGTGCTGCAGAAATTCAAACTCACACCACACTCCCAACCAGGGTTAGGCAATGGGCAATATACTACCCTCCACCCATGCACTGAACTCTTTTTTCAAGTCCCAGTTTGTAGAGACATTTATTTGCTGTACAATAATATTGTGTATGTTTCTTGAAAGCTACCGAAATAGTTTGTATGCTTTTTAGTGAGTTCAAATACAATACATACAGTACAGTACTTTAGATTTTAAAAAGTTAATAGCACAAGAATGTGCTGGTAAAACTTTTAATGCAAGTTATTAAAGAACTGACTTCACAACCAAAAAAGAGAGAATTCTTCACAGTAAAACTGTATTTGAATAAAAAATAGGCCCACGTGACAGAGTTTAGATACAAATCTGGATTCAGGATTTGGAATTAACCCATCACTAATTCAGGGCTGGATTCTCCAATCCTTCCTCACATGAGTAGTCCCCTTCACTTCAATTGACTACTTGCTAGAGTAATACTATTTGACATGTTTAATAACTGTAGAATATGGCCCCACAGAATTCCCTATACTGTAACTGATGTGAGGTTTTGTGCCCATTTTGGTTATTGTATTAAATCCTTCCTTTCTTTTTAATGTGCCTAATTACTGTTAAGATACAGAACATCACCAGCCTTTTCCTGACTAGACTATAAAAGGTATTTCTCTGTCATGGTGAGTGGAAGGGAACCTACTGAGGATGATTATGCCTAGGCATGAGGAACTGAGTTAAAGCTACCCTTGAGACATTAATTGGATTAATAATCAGAAGGCAAAATTGAAGACCAGATCCTCAGCTGGGGTAATAGTGGCCTATGTGCCAGATTACACAAGCTGAGGATCTGGCCCAATATGTTAATTTTTAGATGGTATATGCTAAACACTAACTTTTAAAGCCTAGTCAGAGGTGGGACATGCCTCAAGTCTGACACTGGACTCCCATACTGCCAGTGTCACAAGAAATGTCACACTTTTCACAAGTTAGCTATATTAGTCTTTAGGACACAGGCTAATCCCAAGGGGTATGAGAATTTCCTGAGTTGTGGTGTTCACTAGGAGAAAATTGGTAGAGCGTTTGTTTGGCCAGAGGAATGCACTTCTGAGCAGTTAGGTCTGTTGGGAAACTTTGGGCCACTGCCTGCTCCTGCTGGGTCTTGTTCCTAAGTCATGCCAGAAACAGAGTGCAGTGGAAGCAGAGACAACAGAACCTGTGGGGATAGGGAGAAGCTGACATTGAACCCAGAACAGCTCTGGGTCAAAGACGGAATACAGGCAGGCCAGCAGCAACAAGCTGCAGTTGGGAAGGATGCCATTTCTTGTGGCCACAGGGGAGGAAGGAGATGGAAGGAGTTGCATTAGCAGCTAGAAGTCAGGGCATAGGGAGAGAAAGATAGGAGCCAAGTTAATTCAGCTGTCATTGCTTGGGGTTCTGTTTTCATCCTTGGGTTCCATCAGAAATGACATCTGTAATTAGCTACTTACAATCACATTTTACAGTGTAGTCATGGTGAAAAGTGCTTCTTATCATGGAAACTTTCAGGGCAAAATTGCCTTCTCCGAGATGTCTCTTTATCCCTTCTCAGATCCTGACTTCTGTATTCTGCTCTGTCCCTGTATAGCACATGTAGATTTCCCATAAACATCAACTGTAGAGCAAAATTATTAGCATCGAAATATGCTAGGAGAAGTTTGCCTTTAGATTTTTGGACTGAGTCAAATGAGTACACACTTTTGTTAAGGGCGCAGCCTCAGCTCTGGACTCCTTGATGTTTGTGTCTTTCCACTGGACTATTGACTCTGTAGTTAAAAGATAATATCGATTTGCTTTCATTTCGACATGCTTTTTTCCTGTCCTTGCATGATAACATCATTTCTATCCACTTGCATAGACTGTGTTTTGGCATCATCTTGTCCTTCCCTAGACAATTGCATCGATCTGAACATTACATTACTCTGACAGTGCTAAGCCTAGTCAAGGGAACAGGCACTTGGCATCATCTCAAATAAAACTTTTTTTTTTTTTAAAGTAAGTAGCTTATGCGCTGCTGAGGAGAGCTGTGTGGAGCTGCTGGGCCCCTCTTCACATGAAAAGCCTGTCAGGACCATCACGAATTCCAAAGTGACTGAACATTTATCCAGAGGAAAACAATTTTTATGAGGCAAAAATCTGTGATTTCCCTTTTCTTTGACCTGTAGAACTGTTTTTGCTTACCTCTGGCTGCTCCAGCAGGTGTTAATAGTTTGATTTGATTTATACATGTATCTGAGAAAATGGCTTTTCTCAGATACATGTATAAAGGCCACCTCTACTATCTGGAGGAATAGTTTAGTAATCTAATAATTTGTCTTGATATGCCAAGACCTTCTGGAAAGAGACATGCCAAAAATTTGAGAAGGTCAAGCTGGCCCTCCATCACCTTCTGAGATACTATAGGTAAATTGAGTTCCATGCCTCTGAAGGGGAAGATGAGTCTTTAAAAACCTGGAGTCCTGTCTGCTTACCCAGGGCCTGGTCTAAAGCTAGTTGAACTTATTGAGAGACTTCAGGGGGCTTTGGACTAGAGTTATACCTTTCATAATAGTGAAGTTTGTTGAGTTTGCTTTGATGTCCTGGACCAAAATCCCCCCTCCCATGCAGTATTGTGCAGTGAGATATTGGATGGCCCCTCTCTGTGTCTGCAGGTCAGTGATTTACCTGTAATTCTGTTTTGTTTGAGAGTGCTTTGGAATGAAAAGAACTGTCTAAATGTAAACCATGGTTACTACTAACAGTGCAGCTGGTCAAGAGAAAGGGCTGCCCACTTCTGTGGATTGTCACTCTCAGGAAATGATAGGACAATAGCAAAAAAATGTGGTGACCATTAGTTAACCAATAGTCAAAAATTACTTAGACAAGAACAAGTGAAAAATTACTTAGACAAGTTAGATGTTGTCAAACCACCAGGGCCTGATGAAATGCATCCTAGAATACTGAAGGAGCTGACTGAGGAGATATCTGAGCCATCAGCCATTATCTTTGAAAAGTCATGGAAGATGGAAGAGATTCCAGAGGACTGGAAAAGGGCAAATATAGTGCCAATCTATAAAAAGGGAAATACAACCCAGGGAATTACAGACCAGTCAGCCTAACTTCTGTACCTGGAAAGATTATGGAGCAAATAATTAAGAAATCAATTTGCAAACACCTCGAAGATAATGAGGTGATAAGTAACAGTCAGCATAGATTTGTCAAAAACAAATCGTGTCAAACCAACCTGATAGCTTTCTTTGGGTAACAAGGTAACAAGCCTTCTGGATAGGGGGGAAGCGGTAGAGGTGGTATATCTTGACTTTAGTAAGGCTTTTGATACGGTCTCACATGACCGTCTCAGAAATAAACTAGGGAAATACAACCTAGACGGAGCTACTATAAAGGTGGGTGCATAAATGGTTGGGAAATTGTTCCCAGAGAGTAGTTATCAGTGGTTCACAGTCATGTTGGAAGGACATAACGAGTGGGGTCCTTCAGGGATTGGTTCTGGGTCTGGTTCTGTTCAATATCTTCATCAATGATTTAGATAATGGCATAGAAAGTACACTTATAAAGTTTACGGACAATACCAAGATGGGAGGGGTTGCAAGTCCTTTGGAGGATAGGATTAAAATTCAAAATGATCTGGACAAACTGGAGAAATGGTCTGAAGTAAATAGGATGAAATTCAATAAGGACAAATGCAAAGTACTCCACTTAGGAGGGAACAATCAGTTGCACACATACAAAATGGGAAATGACTGCCTAGGAAGGAGTACTGCGGAAAGGGATCTGAGGGTCATAGTGGATCACAAGCTAAATGAGTCAACAGTGTAACACTGTTGCAAAAAAAGCAAACAGCATTCTGGGATGTATTTGCAGGAGTATTGTAAGCAAGACATGAGAAGTAATTCTTTCGCTTTACTCCACGCTGATTAGGCCTCAACTGGAGTATTGTGTCCAGTTCTGGGAACCACATTTCAGGAAAGATGTGGAGAAATTGGAGAAAGTCCAGAGAAGAGCAACAAAAATGAGTAAAGGTCTAGAAAACATGACCTATGAGGGAAGATAGAAAAATTGGGTTTGTTTAGTCTGGAGAAGAGAAGACTGAGAGGGGACATAACAGTTTTCAAGTACATAAAAGGTTGTTACAAGGAGGAGGGAGAAAAATTGTTCTTCTTAACTTCTGAGGATAGGACAAGAAGCAATGGGCTTAAATTGCAGCAAGGGGGTTTAGGTTGGACATTAGGAAAAACTTCCTAACTGTCAGAGTGGTTAAGCACTGGAATATATTGCCTCGGGAGGTTGTGGAATCTTCATCACTGGGGATTTTTAAGAGCAGGTTGGACAAACACCTGTCAGGGATGGTCTAGATAATACTTAGTCCCGCCCTGAGTGCAGAGGACTGGACTAGATGACCTCTCGAGGTCCCTTCCAGTTCTATGATTCTAATAGAATGAAAGACATTCCTGGAAAATGTATAAAGTTCCAGTATAACCAAAACAGCCTTGGCATGCAAGGCATTGGCCCCAGAGTAAAATACAGTGGTTCTGTAAAAATAAAAATCAGGTTTTGATAGCAAAAATTGTTTTTTTCAATTAGGCAGAAATTCACAAGCCCTTTTTCACTGATTAGCTCCCACATGGACCTTCTGTATAAGGTGAATTTCACCTTTAAAGGAAATCCTGAGCTATCGTGAAAATGAACTTTCCAAATTCATTAACAAAGGAACAAAAATAGAGACCAGAAATATGGTTATTTCATTTCAGCTAATATCAAGTGTGCATTCTGCTTACACATCAACCTCAGCTTTGTCAATAGTCTCAATGAGGTCCAAAAGGGTGATACCCACTAATACATCCCAAACAAAAAGAAAAGAACTAATTTAACAAATTACAAATTAACTATTTACATATGCATGGTGTCTTCTGTCAAGACAATTTCACATCCCCAACATAAAATAATTTTATTCCCACCTAAATCTCTTTGAGGCTTCTCTCTCCCTGGATTTCGTTTCAGTGCACTTTTGAGACACGTTTGTTGTTTCTGTGGAACTTGCTGGCTGTGGCAAAATTCCTGCCTATTCTGTTTGAGTGGGGGACTCATCACTGTCACAACTTTTCCAGCTTCAGCATCCAGTTACAGTCTCAGATGTGGGCAGTAGCCATGCTGAAACACTATACCCCTTGATACTGCTTTAGGTGGTCCTTATGGATAACTTTGGGTTTAGTCCTGGGACCAAACTGTATCCTACACACCACTTTGCTTATTTGAGTTACTATTGTGAGGGTTCTGCCCAAATTTTATCCAACTGAGAGCACCTACCCCTTTTTCTCCTAGGATTGTGGAACCAGACTAACTTCCCCTCTTTTAAAAGTTTCCCCATCTGACCTCAGGTCACAATCTTTTCATTTTATCAGCAGCTGTTCTCAAATTTTTCCTAGCAAAGATGTGAACTTTTTCAGTTTTAGATTGTAGGGTTTCTGCATCATCCAAATTGTTGAAACCCTTTTGTTCCTCTTCAGAAGCTCCATACAAAATGTTTGCTGGGAGGGGGCCCAAACCTGAGGAGTGCTGTAGTACACTTTGTACCCTCATTGACTGCTGTTCTATAAGCCATCAAAAGGAATGGGATATGCTAGTCCCAGGCCACTTGGTGCTGTTCTACAATGGTAGCTAGCTGAACCCCCAAAGTCCTGTTGAACCTTTTGACCGTCTCATCAGACTGTGGATGTGCCGGGCTGGTGTGAGTTTTGTGGACCCCTAGAATCTCACAACCCTGTTGAAACTCTTTGGTTTCAAAGTTTCACCCTGATTTATGTGTAACTCACCCAGGATCCCAAATCTGGTGAAGAAATCATTCACAAGGACCTCTGCTACTGTCACAACCTTTTGATTTCTTATTGAGTAAGCCTCAGGCAATTTTGTATAGTAGTCCCATAGCTACCAGCAAATATCAATTGCCAGCCTCTATCACAGGACAAGGGCCCAAGAACATCAATGGCAATGCACTACATTAATGCCCCCACAAGATATTGCTACAAGAGGGTACTCCCAGTTTTAGAGGAACCCTTCTTTGTAACACAAGGATCAGATTTCCTGCACCAACTTTCTACATCCTGCTTGTGTTATCTAATAGAAATTCTCCCTTAGCTTAGCTAAGCTAAAGTTTTTGTAACCCCAAAATGTCCAGGAGTTTTGAGAGCATGATATAACCTCAGAACCCCCTTTTCCAATGTATCTGGTACAACCAACTGGTATCTGGATCCATCACCCACGAGTTTCACCCTGCTCCTATACAATATTTAATCCTTAAATTCCAAGCTTTCCCACGGTGACTAGAAAGCTTTGACTGTGGTGTTCACTACATTCCATGGTTGCTGCGTTTGCAAGGTGATTCTCCAGTCACACACTACTCTACAATCAGGATCCTCTCTTTAGGAAGTTTTGAATTGCTCTTGGTCCATTCCTGCAACCTTACCCCATGGTTCAGTGGATGAATCAGAAACATGAGCACTGCTGTGAATTAGAGGAAGGGAGTCACACCCATTCCTTTGAGCAACTAATTCCTTGCTCTCCTTCTTAGGACAGGATTTGCAGCAAGGCTGCATTAACAAGGCATCAGCATTAACATGCATATGGCCAGGGCTGTGTGCTATTTTGAAATCATAGCACTGCAGTTTCTCCAACCATCTGTCAAGCTGTCCCTCAGGATTTCTGAACCTAAAGAGCCATTGCAGAAAAGCTTGGTCTATCCTGATCATAAACTTCCTCCCATACAAATAGTGATAAAAACATTCTATAGATTTAACCACTGCTAGGAGTTCCTTTTCAGGTGGGACAATAATTTCTCTCAGGAGAACGTAGACTTTTGCTACGGTAAGCTCTCAAGTCCCTGGAGTTCTTGTGTCAATACTTCCGCCAAACCATAAGCACCAGCCTTTCTGTCCAACGAGTTTTGAAACACAAGTAGGCCAAGATGGAGCAGTCAGTGAAGCCTTTTTCAACTCTGAACACACACTCTGAAAAACACTTATCACACTCTGCTGACCACTGAAATTGTTTCCCTTTCTCACCCAACTTATGCCATCATTTTTGCAATACTGAACCTTCTGTAATAGCAGAGCCGTGCAAAACTGTGTACATCTATAAGTGTCTGGGAGTTGGCCAGCTCTGTACCACCTCAATTCTCTTTTGTCAGTGAAAATTCCCTCCCCACTAATTGTGTGCCCAAGTAGATTACCTTTATTGGAACATCTCACATTTCTTTGGCTTCAGTTTCAAACTGGCTGCCTTCAGCATCTCACAGACCTTTTGTAAATGGTTTGGTTCCTGTTCAAAGGTTTTATCATGCACCAGGATATCATATAGGGATAACAGACAGACTGTGAGGGACATGCCATGTACTACCCTCTCCATTAGCATTTCAAATATGTCTGGTGCACTGCACAAGACCAAAGCCATCACTTTATATTGCCACTAGTCTTGTTCTCCTGTGAAAGCAATTCCCGCCCCCCGTCTTTTGGATCCATTTCTACTCACCAGTACTCACTTTTAAGATCCAGTGTGGAAGGAAACCCAGGCTGAACCTGCTATAGCATGCATGGTACTATCTAGTCATGGTAATGGATAAGAATCCTTTAAAGTGACTTCATTTAATTTTCTATAGTCCACCCAGAATCTGGTGCTGCCTTCCTTTTTCTTAACCAGAACTATGGGTGAACCCATAGTCAAAGGTTCAATAATGTCTTCCTGATACATTTCCTCAATGTCCTGTAGTGCCTCTTTCCTTTTTTTTTTTTTTTTTTTTTTTTACTGGCAACCAGTGAGGTAGCTGTTTAATTGGTTGGTTTCTCCTAGTATCAATCTAGTGCTAGATCAGTGCAGTACAACCTATACCTTTGTTGGACCGGCAGAACAACTCATGATTCCTAACCAGAAGTCTCTTAAACCGTTCTATGGTTCCCTATTTAAGAATACAGCACTGTGCTGGAACAGGTTCAGTAGAAATTCTGGGAGCTCACCTTCACCCCTTATAGTTTTCTTCTTTAGCTCTTTTGACCAGGGCCATTGATTCTTCTTCAAGTTGTGTCCCTATGGGTGCTCCATGTCAGGTGTGCATGCGTCCCAGGCACCTTCCGCCTGAGATTTTTAGGTAGCAGTGTCCAGTTGGCCTGCACATGTGCTCTACTCTGCCCTGTGCTTTGCACCATGGCTATATAGAGCTGCATGGGTGAAATAGCCTCGGTTTCTTCTCAAACACCTCGGCCTGAGATGGAGTCTCAGCAGTGTCCATCCTTGCTTATCTCAGCTGTAGGGTTTTTTTTTCCATAGTTTTACTTAGCTTAGTTGGTTGTAATAGTAAAATAATTTAAAAAATTAAGGACCTTGTCCTTTCTGGGGGTTTTTTAATGCCTCTTTAAAAATGTTACTTTATACTTGTGAAGTATTTAGTTGGCCTTGTGGTAAGACCGTCCTCTTTTATCCCAGAGGCGTGATCACCAATGCGGGAGGAATTGTAAGGGTACAGACCCTGCCAGGACAAGAGAACTACTCTGCCATATATGCCAATGGGATCCAGTCTCAGGTGCTCGCTAGATGGGCTTCATCTTTCTCAGTGGCTGGTAGGTGGATCAAGTATTTATTATTTAGTAAAGTATATTTGCAATGTTAACAGAAATTTGTCCAGGCCTTTCAGTGGCCTGTGGCTATACAGTGTGCTGTAGAAACAATGACTGACTTTCTCCTTTTCTCATTGTTTTATCCTCCATTTTCTTATAATCGCCTTACCATACTATTCCATTTGGACTATTCAGTCAATGATTGCTGCTGACTCTGATACATAAAGCAGACTTGAGTTACTCAGACCCAGATCCTCAAAAGGTATGTAGGCACCTAACTCCCACTGAATTCAATTCCCATTGAGGATCTGGGCACCAGTACCCATTGACCAGTCTGTTACTGTTCTGAGTGTACCAAATGCTACAGCCTTCATCCTAGGAAAATGGCGCAAAAAGCAACCTTGCCAAAGGCCTCCAGGAAAATTCCTATCCTCATTTTGTGAGAAACTGAATAAAGATAGGGGATTATGTAGGTCAGTAACACCACATTGTATGTTTTTTCATTTAGGGCCCTATCTTGTCCAGTGCTCAGCTCCCATAGGAATTCAGTACCTCACAGGATCAGGACCTTAGTTAGGTAATAATAATGTGCTTAAGTGTCTCCTTTGAACCTCTACACTGCAGGTTCACATATCCTTAAAGAAAATTTTGTCTGTACAATCAGTTAACTGGCATTTGGTGATCTACCTTAATCTTAAAGGATGGCCAGTCAAGTTTTTTCCTCCTTTACCTTCCATCACACAGACAGATAAAACCTGGTCTTCTGTGAAACTTGTTCCTTGTCAGGATTTCAGTATATCCAGTAAATCTACCTGTAAGAAGAGACTCAGCTATGTGTCTATTTTATCATGCCTGGTTAGGGCTTTCATTCTCTAAAGAGTATTGGGACGAGGAATTTTATAAAAGGGATTTTTGGCAAGCAGGGTCACAAGTATCACTGGATCAGGTGGAATAGATCTGAGGATGACCCTTTGCAAAGCTGTGGTTGTTCATTGCAGCTTTGGTTTCAGAAGTATACATCGACAGAAGAAAGCTTCTGTAGTTTCTGGACTATTATTTTACAGGAGAATTAAAATTTTCTGTAGTGCTGCCAAACTGTTTACATAAATTCTACCTGCCAAGTCTATGAGACACTAGTAATTCCCATAAGGTGGCCACTACAAATTAAGGCCTTGATTCTGAGTGGTGCTGAGTGACATCAAATCCAGATGGCTTCAGTGGGAGCCATAGCTGTCTGAGTTTGTCTTTTACAAATTATAAAACGTACCTGCCTTAGCTCACGGGCCATTATAAACTAGATGTGCTGTAATTATTCATCAATTGTACATTTTTCAAATTTGATTACTTTTTAAACACCTGCAATGTAATTTGACTGCAGTGAGATGCAATGAATTCATCTTTTCAATATTATACAGGGACCAAGAGTGGAGCACTTGAAGCAGCTGGACGACCACTATCAACAGCACACCCCTCTAGAGGTTGGAAACATTTCTAATAGATGATCTTCCCAAGGGAAGCCTTCCACACTATATGAGAAATGTACCCTCATGTGTAAATGGCTGCCTGATAGGGAAAGACTCAATCAACTCATCTTTTGAATAAAGTTACACGTATCAGTACTTTTTACCCAATATACTTAACAGGCAATATCAGGTAGCATTTGTAATCTATGAGGCTGATTCCAATCTCAGTTATACTGGTGTAAACTGGTAGAAACTTGAGTGAACACAGTGGTGTCATACAGATAACTCAACGAGGAAACCTGTTGTGTGCTCAGAGGCTTTTTCATTTCCATCAAGTGATTGATATGAAAATGAAGAGAATGCATTCCTTTTTAGAGAGGGAATTTGAGAGAGAGTTGGCTGTCTGATTCAGTGTACTGGTGAAGTTTAGATCCTCATACCATGGTGACGGGTGCACTGTCGAGGATAGACTGGAGAATTCTTGTCATTCATGCAGTTGTACTCAGTCTTGATCAGATCAGATATAGAAACATTGAAAAGGAAATAAGTCAATACCAAGTCATCATTATTACACATTGTATTCAAAGTCAAGATGATCCCATAACTGCTCAGATGACAGTAGACAAAGCTATAGAAATGGTTTTCATTCTCCCAGGTTTGCCTGTGAGGAGGAACGACTGATGCTCACTACCACAGGTTTAAGGTTGCCATAACTTTACCAGTATTTGAGCCTGTGTATTTCTGAAAAACAAAGATGAATATAAAAAAATTAAGTGCCTGCTTTTCCCTCCACCAAATTTTACACTCAGCCATGTGTTTGTAGTTCAGCTACTGCACTTCAAAGAACCAACAGCAGCAGCCACGATTTTGGTCAAAGTCAGGAAAGTATGGAAAAATTCTGGCACAATATTGGAGTTGGAGTGGATACATTGGCAATGGACAGAGCCAGAAAAAAGATGGACAGTCTTGTGTGAATGCACTCTTGGGTGTAGCTAGAGGGTGTAATTCCTTGTCAGGATTTTCACTGGTCAAAGAATCAATCCTTGCTGTGAAGACGTCTAATCACTAGTCCATCTTGCCCCTCATGATAATTGTTAGAAGCACACATACATAAAGGGTTTGATGAAACTCAATCTACAGATCAAAACAAAGTAAACTCTTTACCAAGCTGAGTTTCTAGCAACCATGAATCCCTCCTGGCTCCTGGAGCAACTCCTTTCTCTTCACTTCTTCCTTCATGGAAGCAGCAGTATCAATTTTCTGTTGTGCTGCAACTAAATATTGTTACTTCATGTTGTCATAACTTGAGTCTTATATTCACAGAGTGGCAAAGACAAAGGACTTTGCTTTAAATTGTTTTTTGAAGAGATGAAGCAGTAACAATATTTTTCTCTGTCATTGTGTGTGACGAGTTAATAACATAGGGCCAGATTGTAGCTAGTCCTTCAGGACCATACAGGAGGGTAAGACAGTATAAGGTATACCTTACTCCAATACACCGGCTACCCGTGCTGTGGATGGAAGCACAAAGGGAGGAGCAGCTGCTGCAGGGGCACTACACCCCTCCTGCACCAGTCGGCAAGAAGGGATGGGGGAATGGACAGAGTCTTGCCTCCTCTTTCCTGCCCCCCAGACATACTAACTAGTGTAATTGCACCAGCATCCTGGGGGAAGTGTGCTGCACCACTATAGATCTGAGGCAAGGTATATCTTTCCTGAAGGCAGGGAAAACTAGGAAGCACAGGACTCTGAGTTTGAGTCCTGTTTTGCTCCTGGGGCAGTATAGGTACGTACTCTTCCATATTTGGGGCAAAGTTACAACTGACCCCATATTAACATTTGGGTGATGGAATGCCACTATGGGCCACCAACCTGTCTAACATTCATGCCCTGCAAAGTTTTTCTTCTGAGAGCTTAACATTCTTTTTTAAACTATGTTCACAGTTACAGTTGCCGCCTCTGGCAGAATCTGTCCTACATATTACTCTGTGTTAAGACCTTTCTCCTAAACTCCTTCGGAGGTAGAGTGTCACAGCATTTAGTTGTGCAAGAGAGACTATGAGTCTGGTTGTGGGGAGGAGAGCAGGTTATTCACTTGCTACTCTCCATTGGGAGTAGCCCTGACTCCTCTTCCCACTGTCCACCTCAACCCCTAGCCAAGTAGCTGGTGCATAAAGGGGAGTTGAGATACACCATGAAAAAAGGGGCAAAGAGTCCTGTGGCACCTTATAAACTAACAGACGTATTGGAGCATAAGCTTTCGTGGGTGAATACCCACTTCATCGGATGAATGTCAACATGTATTCACCCACGAAAGCTTATGCTCCAATAGTTCTGTTAGTCTATAAGGTGCCACAGGACTCTTTGCCGCTTTTACAGATCCAGACTAACATGGCTACCCCTCTGATACATGAAAAAAGGATAGAGGAACTTTTCTCCCCCCCCAGGTGAGGGGAAATCAGGGCTGGAATCCCAAGGAGCATTCAGAAAATTGTAAGGCTCACATACGTGCCACCTCTCACGCAGGACAGATGGCAAGATTAGAACCTAGCTTTTAACGTCTTGACCTCTTCTAGCTTCAGTTTATGCAATTCAGCCTCTTGTCCCCTAAATAACCCTGCTGTTTCCTACATTCTAGATAAACGACTGAAGAAACTTCTTGAGAAAAAGGTTGGGAACAAAGGTAGGAACCCACATAGCCAACTCACGCAAAGAAAATTCCTGTTCATTTGCCTTTCAATTAATCTAATTATCTTGGCTGTTCACAGACTGTAAAACGGATATTGCTTTTCTGATTGATGGAAGCTACAATATTGGGCAGCGTAGATTTAATTTGCAGAAGAACTTTGTTGGGAAAGTAGCTGTGATGCTGGGAATTGGAACCGAAGGACCACATGTGGGAGTTGTGCAAGCCAGGTATCTGCAACGTTATAAGAAAACTCTAGTCACTGAGTTATTAAAATGAGAAAGCTGAAACATATAAAAATATCCTATTCAGCAGACCTCTACTTGAGTAGTATAAGTTATAACATTCTGCTTAGGAACTGTTGTAGTTGAGACATCCAACTAAAATCAGTTTATTTGGGGGGACTGGATGGTTTAGGACAGAGGTTTCTAAAGATTTTCCTAATGTGAACTACATTGTTAAGAGACAGCGAGTCTTACAGACACCTCCCTTTCTACCGATGATCCAGTAGTATCCCCATGACAACAGGAGCAATATTAAGGAAGTATTACTTTTTTTTTTAATATGAGTTAGCAGTAGAAAACAAGTAGAGCCAGCACCATGCTACCAGACAGGTCTATGCATACTACCAGCATGTTCTCTCTGGACCACTCTTGGTCCACAGACCTCAGGTTGGGTACTACTTGGGCTAGGATAATGGTAGTGGGACACAGAGCCTTTCTTTTCCAAGTCCCTAGTTCATACCCAACCCCAATAATGGTACATAGTGAATGACAGTTTGAACCACTTCATGGTAGTTGTTTCATCTATATGAAGTGTGTTTGTGGTTTCAGTCCAGTTCTGATTGGACTGGTGTCCAGTACACAAAAGCACAACTGGGACTAATTGACAACCACAATGAGAGACTGGGCATAGAGAGCAAACTATCCTCTCATCTCCAGCAAGCATTCCTTTATGTTAGTTTTGAGGTGAGTTGATGTGGAAGGGTGAGAGAAGTTTGTCTTGCTGCCTGCCCTGTCCTTGATCTGAGGGGGGAGGACTTGGGCTTCCAGGGCTGCCAGCACCATTCACGGTCATGTAGTTCATCTTAAAAAAAAAAAAAAAAGATCTCAGCAAAGTGGGGATTCTAAAACTTGGCCATTTTTGATATTATGGTGAGTAATTTTTAATATCACACAAAATGGAGTATCCTTGATCAGCTTATAGCAACTGATACTTCCAAACGTGTTAATGAAAATTGGGAAAAAAAAAAAAAAAAGACTTAACATTGGGTTGTATTTTGGCTTATAGCATAAAACTGTCAGGTACCACAACGGCCAACCCAATAGCCTAATGCTCTCACCCCCCACTTTAAAAAACACCTCTCACAATTTTGTTTGCCTATTATCAGGATTTAAGTCCTGGGCAGCTGGTTATGTGAGGTGACTATTTTCCAAAGCCCAACCACTTTGGCAATTGCTTCTGGTCTAAAGGAAGTTTCTTCTAAACACGGAAATAGCTGGTGGATTAACAAGTGAGGTCTCTCCCACATCCTTCAACAAGCCTGTATTAAATTATAGGTACCAATACAGTCAACAAGAAACAATGATAGATATCGTGTGAATGTTGTGCAAAAAAGATACTAAACATTATTAAAATAGACACTGAACAAAAGGATCCAAAAATTTCTGGGGGTGGGGGAATTGAATTTCTTTTTATCAAGATGATGATCAACTACCATGTCAGCTTTTCCAGTTCAGTTGAAAAGAAAATTGTTGCAACATTACTTGCTGGCCACATTAGCAAAGACAACTTTGCTTCCTGGAGAATTATTATTGTTCGGCTTCATTTATTTGTAATAATTTACCTTCCAAACCATGGGATTTGTCAGGAAATTTATAAATAGCCAAAACAACTGTTTGAACTGAAAGGCTTGGAGAAAGTCTTATGTAATGGGTGTATGGAATACTGAAGAGAGATTAAGACACAGGGCTTGAGTCCTTCACTTAAAACAGGAACTCTCCTGGACTCAATGGAGTTACATCACTGCAAAATGGGATGAGAGGAGAATCAGTTCCAAAAAGTAGAGTAATTATCTAATGGGCAAACATGGCTGTCTTGGGGCTACATCCCACAGAGTGCTGAGCAACTGAAGTCAGCTGGAGTTGAGTACCTTGATGAATCAAGCCTTTAATGGGAATGGATCATGGCAACTGCCCTCCAAAGATCCTCATATCTTTTAAAAAAAAAAAAAAAAAAGCAGCATTAGGTCCTCGTCCTGCGCTGGGATCCTCTTATGCAGATCCCACTCTGCATAGGCATAGGAGTCCATCTGATGCTGCATCAAGACCTTGACTTCATAACAGTTGTTCTTTTCAACTGCAAGTGAGACCAAATGTACTTCTTACAGTTCACATGACAACTAGTTTTTAATTTAGTGTTTTGTTCATCCTAGATTAGGAGTCAGAGGGTGAAATTCATTGCAGCTAAAATTTTCCTTTTTTTAAATAAAGAGTAACTAGCTAGCATACAAATTAAATTACTCTGAAACTATTTTCATTTAAAAGAAATTTAAAATATATATATATATATATATATTTAGCAAATGTTTAAGATCCAAATTCAACAATAAAAAAAAGTGGCCAAATTCATTTCTCACTTACTCCAATGTGACTCAAAAAGTAGTTCCATTTACAGAGGTATAATTGAGAGCAAAATTTGTCCCTATAACAGTATACAAAAACAGCAAATGAATACACTTTAAAATGAATGAAAATCATTCCCTTCTTACCTGCTAAGACCTCTGTTCTGAACTTGATTCCTTCTGCTGTCTTTGAGATAATCACAGATACTGCAAAGAGTGAGGGTTCCTACTTTGTTTTAAGAATTAATATCATTAACTGTTGCTGACAAAACTCAGAACCCTGGATTCTGCTCTTAAGCAGGCTAAAAGGCATTTCATTTCTATTTTAAGATTTGTCATGTATGTCTGTTTTTTAACTGGTTACTTTATTTTTCACATAGTGAGCATCCAAAAACTGAATTTTATCTGAAAAACTTTACTGTGGCAAAAGATGTTTTGTTTGCGATAAAGGAAATTGGCTTCAGAGGAGGCAACTCCAATACGGGTAGGTACAAATCTGATCAGAGACCGGATAAGAACTAATTGTACCCAAGGAATGTTATTGTTGTCATTTTGTTTTGTATTAAAATGTTGGCCTGTCCTAAATTCAAAGTTTTTAGAAGATGAAGTTCCACATAACATTGCCCCACAATACAAATTTGATAGTAATTTCCACTGTTTAAACAGTCACTGATTTCTTCACAGGGAACAGCTTTGTTTCCTGAAACAAATATGTATCATTTATAGTAGAATGATTTTCAGACTGTCTGGGGTAATCAGAGCATATCAAAAAAGAGTTTCTGAAGGGAAATGAAATACGAGAAGAAGAAGGAGAATATCTCAAAAATATACACATTAAGTCATGAAGCAAAGAGGAACAGTGCCCTCAGTTCAGTGGTGGTAGTAAGCTGGTACAGTCAGGTACACCGTACCATTAAGACATTTATTGCCAGTATGCCATACCAGAAAGATATTTTCAAGAATGAATTGTAGAGCCCTGCGCAGATACAAATTTATACTCGTGGCTGCGGATATCCACAGATACAAATTGGTATCCGCTGAACCACAGGGCACTCCTGGGAACTGCAGCGGTGAAAAGAGCAGAACATGGGGCTGCCACTCCCAGGAGCCAGCGCCCTTCATTAGCAGCTCCTTTGGCACGGCTGTACTGCCTCCCAGCCCCACCTCCAGCCCTTCTACACAGCTGCATCTCCTGTCTGGGGTCTGTACAGCCCTGCCGGAGTACAGGGCTGAGGGCGGTACAGCCATGCTGGAGGAGATGCCAGTGTGGGGTGTTGGCTCTCGGGAGCGTCAGCCCCAAGTTCTGCTCCTTTCACCACTGCAGTTCCTGGGAGAGCCCTGTGGTTCAGCGGATACCAATTTCTATCCACAGATATAAATTTATATCCGCGCAGGGCTCTAGTCACAGAACATTTTTTGTGAGAGGGGGTGGGGTAGGAGTTAAAATCTACTTCCACCACTGCCTGAGTTTCACCCTTCCACTTCAAGTGAGCTTCCTTGGAGTATCTATTTCCACAGGGCTGACTAGACCTACACGTAAAGTTCCACTTACTTTTGGTCAGTTGGAAATTATTGTACTTTCTATTGATTTGTGAGTTACAGGCCACTCAAACTTCAGTGTTACCTGGAATTCCCAGAAGAAAATTTTGCTATTACACTGGGATAAATCCACAGTAACTTCATACATGGCAGTGGAGTAACTCCAGATTTACACCATACCAACAGAGAGGAATTTGTGTCTCAGTCTTCTAAGGTCTTTTTGAAAATTCTACATTTTAGAAAGATCTAAGTCCTCCAACTAGGGTGGCCAGGTGTCCGGTTTACAACCAGAAAGTCCAGTCAAAAAGGGGACTTGATGGTGTCCAGTCAGATCTGAACCACACAGGGAGAGGGGAAAAGCAGCAAGTGACAGACTGAGGAGGAAATAGGAGCTAACGGGGGGGGGAAGGACCTCAGGGGGAAGGGGCAGGGCAGGAGCGGGGCCTCCGGGGAAGAGTTTGGGCCAGCGGTGAGGCCTGGGGTGGGGGTGGGGGGAAGAAGAGGGCAGGGGCAGGTCCTCAGGGGGAATGGGAGATCCGGCACTCCTGCTGGCGTGTCCGTTTTTTAAAATATTACAAAGTTGGCAACCTTACCTCCAACCAGAGTAATGGAAATTATTCTGGAGCAAGAATAGGGATGTTTCTAGGTTGGTTTATTGTTTTGAAGGTCAGTGTACTCATGTTTGTGTGTTACTCTCCCAGTCAAGTCAGTGTGAAAAACAATTCAAAATGTTTTAAAAAATCCTTTAATTTATAATCCTGGCAGTACAGCCAGGAAAGTTCTATCTGATTAACTAAAATTACAAATCCTAGAGATCTATTAAATCTTTCCACAAGATGTTTTTAAATTTCTCTGTAGAGAGGTGGCATGCCCAGTCTCTGGTGTCCCCCTCAGTTTGAACAGTCTTTACCCGCTATAGAAAGGGTTAAGGCCAGTACTACTCAACTGGTACATAAGAACATAAGAATGACCATACTGGGTCAGACCAAAGGTCAACCCAGCCCAGTAGCCTGTCTACCAACAGTGGCCAATGCCAGGTGCCCCAGAGGGAATGAACCTAACAGGTAACGATCAAGTGATCTCTCTCCTGCCATCCATCTCCACCCTCTGACAAACAGAGGCTAGGGACACCATTCCTTACCCATCCTGGCTAATAGCCATTAATGGACTTAACCTCCATGAATTTGTCCAGTTTTCTTTTAAACCCTGTTATAGTCCTAGCCTTCACAACCTCCTTAGGCAAGGAGTTCCACAGGTTGACTGTGCGCTGGAGTGAAGAAAAACTCCCTTTTATTTGTTTTAAACCTGCTACCCATTAATTTCATTTGGTGGCCCCTAGTTCTTATATTATGGGAACAAGTAAATAACTTTTCCTTATTCACTTTCTCCACACCACTCATGATTTTATAGACCTCTATCAAATCCCCCCTTAGTCTCCTCTTTTCCAAGCTGAAAAGTCCGAGCCTCTTTAATCTCTCCTCATATGGGACCCGTTCCAAACCCCTAATCGTTTTAGTTGCCTTTTCGGAACCTTTTCTAATGCCAGTATATCTTTTTTGAGATGAGGGGACCACATCTGTATGCAGTATTCAAGATGTGGGCATACCATGGATTTATATAAGGGCAATAAGATATTCTCCGTCTTATTCTCTATCCCCTTTTTAATGATTCCTAAAATCCTGTTTGCTTTTTTAACTGCCGCTGCACACTGCATGGACATCTTCAGAGAACTATTCACGATGACTCCAAGATCTTTCTCCTGATTAGTTGTAGCTAAATTAGCCCCCATCATATTGTATGTATAATTGGGGTTATTTTTTCCAATATGCATTACTTTACATTTATCCACATTAAATTTCATTTGCCATTTTGTTGCCCAATCACTTAGTTTTGTGAGATCTTTTTGAAGTTCTTCACAGTCTGCTTTGGTCTTAACTATCTTGAACAGTTGAGTATCATCTGCTAACTTTGCCACCTCATTGTTTACCCCTTTTTCTCCAGATCATTTATGAATAGGTTGAATAGGATTGGTCCTAGGACTGACCCTTGGGGAACACCACTAGTTACCCTTCTCCATTCTGAAAATTTACCATTTATTCCTACCCTTTGATCCCTGTCTTTTAACCAATTCTCAATCCATGAAAGGATCTTCCCTCTTATCCCATGACAACTTAATTTACGTAAGAGCCTTTGGTGAGGGACCTTGTCAAAGGCTTTCTGGAAATCTAAGTACACTATGTCAATTGGATCCCCCTTGTCCATATGTTTGTTGACCCCCTCAAAGAACTCAAATAGATTAGTAAGACATGATCTCCCTTTACAGAAACCATGCTGACTTTTGCGCAAGAATTTATGTTCTTCTATGTGTCTGACAATTTTATTCTTTACTATTGTTTCAACTAATTTGCCCAGTACTGACGTTAGATTTACCAGTCTGTAATTGCCAGGACGAGAGCCCTTCTTAAATATTGGCATTACATTAGCTATCTTCCAGTCATTGGGTACAGTAGCTGATTTAAAGGAAAGGTTACAAACCATAGTTAATAGTTCCACAATTTCACATTTGAGTTCTTTCAGAACTCTTTGGTGAACGCCATCTGGTCCCGGTGACTTGTTACTGTTAAGTTTCTCAATTAATTCCAAAACCTCCTCTAGTGACACTTCAATCTGTGACACTTCCTCAGATTTGTCACCTACAAAAGACAGCTCAGGTTTGGGAATCTCACTAACATACTCAGCCGTGAAGACTGAAGCAAAGAATTCATTTAGTTTCTCTGCAATGACTTTATCGTCTTTATGTGCTCCTTATGTATCTCGATCGTCCAGGGGCCCCACTGGTTGTTTAGCAGGCTTCCTGCTTTTGATGTACTTAAAAAAATTTGTTTTGTTATTACCTTTTGAGTTTTTGGCTAGCTATTCTTCAAACTCCTTTTTGGCTTTTCTTATTCCATTTTTACATTTAATCTGGCAGTGTTTATGCTCCTTTCTATTTACGTCACTAGGATTTGACTTCCATCTGTTAAAAGATGCCTTTTTATCTCTCGCTGCTTATTTTACATGGTTGTTAAGCCCCAGTGGCTCTTTTAGTTCTTTTACTGTGTTTTTTAATTTGGGGTATACATTTAAGTTGAGCCTCTGTTATGGTTTTCACTCTAGTCACTATACTTTTTAATTTGTGTTTAACTAACTTCCTCATTTTTGCATAGTTCTCCTTTCTGAAATTAAATGCCACAGTGTTGGGCTGTTGAGGTGTTCTTCCCACCACAGGAATGTTAAATGTTATTATATTATGGCAGATTTCAGAGTAGCAGCCGTGTTAGTCTGTATTCGCAAAAAGAAAAGGAGTACTTGGGGCACCTTAGAGACTAACAAATTTATTTGAGCATAAGCTGAGCTGTAGCTCACGAAAGCTTATGCTCAAAGAAATTGGTTAGTCTCTAAGGTGCCACAAGTACTCTCTTTATTATATTATGGTCACTATTTCCAAGCAGTCCTGTTATAGTTACCTTTGGACCAGATCCTGCACTCCACTCAGGACTAGATTGAGAGTTGCCTCTCCCCTTGTGGGTTCCTGTACCAGCTGCTCCAAGAAGCAGTCACTTAAAGTATCGAGAAATTTTGTCTCTGGTACAGAAACCCAATTTCCCAATTGTGAAATAGCTTCCTCAAATTCTCCTTTTCCTGTTCAAAACTAGGAAAAGCCTTGAAACACACAGCTCAGAGATTCTTCTCTCTGGAAAATGGAGTACGCGGAGGGATTCCTAAGATCATCGTAGTTTTCATAGATGGCTGGCCCTCAGATGATATAGAAGAAGCTGGAATAGTGGCCAGAGAATTTGGCATTAACGTATTCATTGTGTCTGTAGCAAGACCCACAACTGAGGAACAGGGAATGGTTCAAGATGCTGGTTTTGTTGACAAGGTATGAGAGAATGTCCTCAATGTATTTGTAATTTACTCTTCACTCATGGGTATTACATACTTCAAATGACTAAGTTTCCTCCAGCCTGAACTCCAAATGAAAAAGTCATACATATGTAATAGAGTTTTAAAAGAGTTTGTCAACCATCTTGTAGAATAGGTGAATTATATCCCCAGTATAGAATTCTAAAGGATGGTTAGCACTCTGTAGGAAAAATGTCACTATTAAATTCTAAAAGGTTTTTGCTATAATTTTTGTATAGCCCTCTTGGTTTTATGCCATTAAATTATATGAGACTCCTCCATAAATGTTGAAAAGGCCATTTAAAAAAAAGTTATTTAGAGCCAGGTTTTCTACTCATTTTTGTGGACACTGTTTTGCCTCCCACAATTTTATGCCCATCCTTGCTTGCTAACAAAAATAATAGTAACTAGATACTTACCTGATTTGTAATTTCATACAGACATCTGACTATATTTGTTGCTATCTACAATTAACAGTACATACAAAATTGTTTTTGCAAAATCAGAATCAATCTCAGAAAATTAGGTAATTATACTTTGAAGCAAAATCTAGATCCCTCCATGCTTTACATACTTGTATGCCCATTAATTGTCTCTTTATTCAACATTTGAAATGTATAATTAGAACTTCCAGCTTTTATCCTTCATCTTTTTATGAATACTGCTAATTCTTAGAGAAGATCAGCATCTACAGCTACCATTAATTTCAACTGGAATTCCAGGTGGTCAGCATTTCAGGGAGGCTGGTGGGGGGAAATCAGACCCTAGTTTCCTATCAAACTATTAAATTAAATTATTTATATACACCTTTAATAGTACATTCAACAGAAATCTCTGTATGCATGTTTTGTTTTTAAACAGGCTGTCTGTCGAAATAATGGCTTCTTCTCTTACCATATACCCACCTGGTTTGGTACTACCAAATACGTAAAACCTCTTGTCCAAAAATTGTGTTCTCATGAGCAGATGCTGTGTAGCAAAACTTGCTACAACTCTGTCAATATAGCTTTTCTGATAGATGGCTCTAGCAGTGTTGGAGACAGCAACTTCCGCCTCATGCTTGAATTCATCAGTAATGTTGCCAAAGCCTTTGAGATCTCCGATACTGGTTCCAGAATTGCAGCTGTGCAGTTCACCTATGATCAACGCATGGAGTTCAGCCTCACTGATTATGCCACAAAGGAGAAGGTTCTCTCTGCTGTGCGGGGCATTCGTTACATGAGTGGTGGTACCGCTACTGGTGATGCCATTTCTTTCACAACCAGAAACGTGTTTGGACCTGTGAGAGATGGACCCAACAAAAATTTCCTTGTTGTTTTGACTGACGGTCAGTCGTATGACGAAGTTAGAGCTCCTGCTGCTGCGGCACACAGAGCAGGTAAATGACTGAAACACAACAAAAGAAACTGGAGGTCAATATTTCACACTCCTGTCGTGTCTTTCACTGGCCAGGGTGTGGGGGGCGGGGGTGGATGACAAAGAAGTTTGTAGACATTAATTCAATCTCATTTTGCCCCCGTGAGCTGGTGAAGTGTTGTTGCCCCTTTGGCCCAGTTAGCCACAATTCAGGACCTTGCAAAGGTTGGTTGTTAGGGTGAGAAATCAGTGATATGAGTTGGGTGTATTCTTGTGCAATCTTGTTTATTTATAAAATAGGCACACAAAGGCTTGTTTCTCTAAACATAGTCGCAACAAACAGCAGCAGACAACTTCCTTACTTAGAAATCCGCAAGCTATCTTCATTAGCTCTGGCTGGCCACACAACCTATTGCCTTGGGCCATCACCTCCACTGTCTACAGCTGTTTTCAATACATGAAGGAGTTTGATTGCTCCTTCTGTAGAACCTGAAGGAATGCCTGGCACACCCACTGACTGTCTTTGGATCCAAGAGCTCCCTGATGGCAGCCATTACTAGCACTTTTCAGCATAATATATTAACTCCATTTTACAAATATGCTAGCTGAGGTTAAATGTTTTCCTATAGGTCACAGAGCTAGAAATAGGAAATAGAAACTAAATTTCCCCATTCCCTGTCCTCTGCTCTAAACACCAAACAACCCAACCCATTTTAAATAATTTTATACGACACTTGTAAAGAAAATTATCTGAATCAGTTGACATTACAGTATTTGAACCAAATAGCCTGTTTTCAGACTGGAAAATTTCTTGCACTCTACTCACCAAAACTACAGATGCAATGTATTGGTCCTTTTCTAGTCATTGCTCTTTAGCTGTTTTCCTGTCTCATTATGTACGGTATAAATGTTGTAAATTTACATAAGTAAGTAAAAGCAGGTTATTACAAATTCAGAATCTGAAAGAAGAAAATACTGTCAGCTCAAACTCAAGGCCTGTATGGTATTAAACTAGACTACTACCATCATTTACTGGGGAGGAAAGTGGTTTGGCTAAAGAGCCTCCCTGAACTACTGTCACTTGAGAGAACTGACTGAGCACAATAATGATTCAGTCTTATTGTTCAGAAAATCTTTCAGTGATTAAATTGGTGTCTAGTACACAGTAGATCAGACTTCCATTCCCTGTGTCCAATCAAAGTTTAAAAAATGATATCATTACTTCTTTCATAGGCAGTATTATAAAATATCTAAAATGCTAGCCTTATAAGTTGCCCCATGCTTCTTACTATAAACTTGTTTAAGTTTAAGCAAAAAACTTCTGGTTCCAAATATTTAGGACCCAATGTTGCTCCTGCTGAAGTCTAGTGGAAAGAGTCCCATTGTCTCTGGCCAGCTGCATGTACTGAAAACACGCTTTTTTTTTTTCAGGGGGTGGGTGGGGGTCGAAATTAATCCAGCAAATGTAAAGCTGGAGAGCTATTTTCCTTGTATCTACAAACTTCTTGGGCTTACATGTGGTCTCTTTTTATTATAACACTATAGGTATTACAGTCTTCTCTATTGGTATTGCTTGGGCACCATTGGATGATCTGAAAGACATGGCCTCTGAACCAAGAGAGTCGCACAATTTCTTCACAAGAGAGTTCACAGGATTGGAGCAGATTGTTCCTGATGTTGTTAGAGGCATTTGTAGAGATTTCTTGAACTCTAAACAGTAGAGGAAAGGCTGTTGGTCACTTTGTTGAAACTAAATCAAGAAAGCTGGGAAGGTCTTTCTACAGTGCAAATATCCCATTCTTTTAATACACAGTCAAAGTCTTGGGATAAGATACAAAGAATCACACTCTGCTTTCTAAACTCAAATAAAAGCTTCCAGTTACATCATTGCAAGTTTTGCTTGATTAGGGACTGCAGGATTTTGCCAAAAGCAATTTTAAATATTAGCTTTAAATATAAATCAAGGGCTGTTAAGCATACTTTACATTTAAGGTACCAGATATCAGCTGTATGTATATAGAGAAAATACAAGGTAACTTAGCTCTGACATTTGTGGGCTGTCATTTGCTGAATGTCTCCTCACACATGAAAATTAATATACTTTTAGATATCTAACACCTTGTATACAATATATACAGTTGAAGTTTCTTGAATTATTCCAAAAGGCTCTCTCACTACTGTGATGAAAAGACAAGATTGGGAACATGTGTTTTCACAGAAATGTTTTCAGTGTTCCATTTGTGCAACAGCTACTTCAGCTACTATTACAATGGATGGTTTGTAAGAGGTTGTGTGTCAGATTAAAGCAATCTATTGGATGAGAGCTTTCTACAGCAATGACACTAATTTGGCTGGTAGATCTGGTTTCAAAAGAATACCTGGTCACTTTCACCGGCTCCCAAGGAGTAATCCTATCAGATGTTTAGGCTTAGATCTTCAAAGGTATTGAGACACCTAATTCCCATCAATTTCAATGGGAGATAGTTTTGCCCAAGGCCTAGATGGTCAAAGCTATTACACATCTGTCTTCCCACTCCTATTAAAGTTGATGGCAAAATTCCCAGTAAATTCAGTGGGCCTGATTTTCTCCACTAACTTGCACGCTGGGCAGTCATTTACATGTGGGAGTAAAATGCTACCATACTTATTCAATAGTGTTTTACATTGACATTTTACAAGTGCAAATGACGAGACAAAGTTCCAAGCAGGGCCTTAGAGACTTCAGTTGGAATTGAGGGCATACAGACTGACATCCAAAATGAGCTCAGATCACTAACCTTAACTTGTCTATAGTAAGTTACTCAACCATGTGGAGGGGAGGTAAGTAGGAAGAAAGAAAGATAGAGGATATCATAGCCAGCAGGTGATAACTTTTAGAGCAATTCTTTATGAAGCCACTTGGAACAGATTTAAACCCTCATTGTTTTTAAAATATGAAAAATAGCTTTTGAAAATCTCTTCCATTTGATTGTGTCTATATTTGCATCCATACATGTGGTTAAAATTATTTAAAAATTCATTGTAAGGCATCTATCAAGTATCTGAAGTGGACAATACATTTTGGCCCAAATATTTTTTTCTAAGCTGGTTCCTAGGTAGTAAGCTTTTGTTACCAAACCAGAGCACTTTCCTGTTCAACTATCAGTCTGGGGTTTCTTTCATTTTTCTCATTTTGTGCTCTTGGTTGTAAAATGCTAAGCAGTTACGAATGATACAGAAGGGATCCTATTTATCAGGCTTTTTGTAGTGTATTTTTTTAATAACTTATGACTGGCTATATATTACACTAAACATGAATGGCAAGGATGCCTTGTATTTTTCTATTAATTGTTATCCTTAATTTTGTATATGTTTATAGATATACAGTATTCAGGTATTCCTGTATGAATCATCCAGGTATTCAAAGTAAAATATCAACATTGTGAAGACTATAAACATTTTAGCTCTCTTTTGATATGAAAATACACATACTGCAAGTAAACTTTTAGACAGATTGCAGCTAGATATTTTAATAGTCAGTAATGCAAAAAGCATTTTATGTTGAACCCCCATAATACATTTTGAATACATCAATAAAGCAAACATCATAAAGAATCCAAATATCAGTATTGTTTTAAATTGTTGAATTGCATTAAAAAACCCCAAAGTGAAAGGATACTAGTAACATATGTCCATGATTGTTGAGTCTACTAATAGCAAAATTATAACAATATTCCATGCTAAATATGATGGTAAATGTAAATAACTGAATACAAACACACTCACCAGTTAGTGAATTTACAAGTTCTGTGGTGCACAATTTTTTTCTGTTTATTGTTGTTGAAGGGACAACCACAAAGCTTTTCACAGACACACCCCTTGAACACACAAACAGGTCAAGTTTGGATCTTTAAAACAATGAAATATTTAATTGTAAATGTCTAAAAAGGTACAAAATATGGCTACAGTCATGCATATGACCTTCTCCACCCTAGAAAAAACTTAGCCATTGTTCTAATGCTTGTGAAATTCCACAAATGCTAGCAATTGTCTACACTAGGGCTCCTACTGGAAGTGTGTTTATCGCTGTTGTCTATGCTTGCACTGAACAAGTCAAAACAAGAAGACATGGTGCCAAAAATGCTTGTAGACTGGTGCTAGCCAGCAGTGGGAGAGTTGCTAAACATTTAAGTGTTGATGCAGCCAGTGAGGACAGATTGCACTCTTCATACAACCCCAATTACTGTAAGCTCAGGAACGAGCATGCACAAAAATTCTTAACCCCACCTCACTAAAATGTACATGTAGGGCAAAAGTTGTGAGCACAACTACTATATGCTGTAGGTGCAAAATGTGGGCAGAATTACTGCTTGACCAAGTGTGAGGTCAAAGGGGAAATGTCAGGGGGAAAGGGTGCTCTTTCTGGGTATAAAAGGCTCGGTCATAAGAAGAGCATGTTGCAGCAATAGCAGACACACAGAGAAGGCACCGTACTTGAACTGTGAACACTGGGGAGGCAGAACAGTATAGTGAATTAGCTGAGTAGGTTGCTCACACAGTTTTGGGGTCTTCTTCTGCTCTATCATAGTACGTGTGCATGTAACTACTGTTAGATCTGTTCCTATGCAACTCCTGGTCATAGGACATACAAACTGTTCCCCCTGTGGAGACTATGCCCAGTTAGCAGTGGCAGTTTTTCAAGATCAGGTGCTTCAATATCTACCTGAAGGACAGAAGGTAGACAACATATCCCAGGAGCTGCAGACAATGCAGTAGCCTGTGCTGACCAGGACTCGAAACATTAGGCACACAGGGTAAAATTTTCAAAAGCATCAAAGTGACTTACGAGTCTAAGCCCTGTTTCCTAAAGTGATGTAAGCCTTTAAGGCCAGCTTTTTAAAGATATTTAGGCACTAGTAGAATGTTCTAAATCAGCTAAGTGCCTAATTCCCATATGAGAATTAGGTGCCTCGGTCTCTGTAGCTTTAGGTGCCTCAATACCTTTAGAATGCAGCCCATGGGAGCTTAACGCTCATTCAAAGTCAATGGGACCAAGGTACATAAGTGACTTTGGAAAATGGGATGTGGGCTCCTAACTCACTTAGGCACATTTGAAACGTTTACACCCTATGCAGTCCCTTACAGCTCCTATGAGTCAGACAAAATTATGGACAATTAAGACTTCCCATTCCCCATGTTTTGCTCCCTATGAACAATCTGGTTCTCAGTCACATGAGTAGGAGGCAGGACAGAAAAGTACTCAATTTCCCCCTGTTTTACAGCTGTAGATAGATGTTATAGCTGCCAGATTTCCCTCTTTCCTTTCTGTTACATTTTGTTTTCTATGCTGCACACCTGTGTTAATTTCAAAGAAAAGAACAGTTGGGATGTACATAGAGGCCAGATCCTGGGTCCCCCTAGCCTCCCGAGAGAAGTCCCACCTGCACTGGGGCATCTTTGGATGGTGTGACGTGGTTACAATGGAGGTCTGCTTCCCCCCTCCTTGCTGGTACAAGGGCAGGGTCTAGGGAAATGGCAAAGGCAGCCACCATAATGTACAGCAGTCTTCATAGTGATGCACTCAGGATCTGGGAACAGCAAATGTAGCTCAAAACCAGCTTTTGTATCCCAACCACAACCTGAGTGTAATAAGGCCAGACCCCAGCATCATACCCATGTGTTGTTATGGTTAGTGAAACTATTCCATACTGAACTGGCAAGGAGCAAAATAATCCTAAGTAATTGTCCTACTGTGACTAAGACACAAAAAGAGAAGGTTACTCACCCCAGGCACTAACTGTAGTTCTTCAAGATGCGTCCCCCTATGGGTGTTCCACTCTAGGTGCGTGAACGCCCCACACACCTTTGATCAGAGATTTTCATTTGCAGTATTCATTTGCCCATGTGGTGTGAGACACTTTATCCTTCTAGAACACTGTGAAAGGGTCTGCTATTAAAGCCCCAATCTCTCAGACTCTGTGGGCTGATGTAGTAGCCATTCTGACCAGGTGCCTGGATGGACCACACTGAGAATGTCACACTCCACGTAGACTGCAAGAAATAGGGCAGACAATCCCCAAAATTAGTGGTTTATATTCTATAAGAGAGCTACCAAACCAGTATCAAAAGAGCTTCTATAGCACCCCACTGGTTAACAAGAAGCCAAACCGTCCCCTTTAGGCATTCCAACCCTTGGCTCCCTTCTAGACAACCAAGTTTAATATAGTGTGTTTGGTGAGAGGCAGAAAATGAAGGCAGGCATTTCTGACCACTCTGAGCTCCAACAGGTTGATATGAAGATTGGATTCTTGAGGTGGCCATCTGCCCTGCCCTGCCCATTGGGGTGCACCCCCCAACCTAGCAGAGATGCATCCGTGGTTATGGTTACCATTGGTGTTGGTTGGAGGAAGGGTACCCTCTCCCCTATATTGTGGTGAACCTTCTACAATACTAGGGAGCATCTGACCTGTTGAGGAACTGACACCTGTTTGTCTAGGCTGTGATTGTTTGGCAAGTAAACTGATCTGAGGCACCTCTGGAAACAGTGAAGGAATAACCTTGCAAGTTCTGTCACAGAAGTGCAAGCCACCATGTGACCTAGAATTTGAACACAGTTTCAAGGGCTCTGACAAGGTTTGATAGTGTCATGAATCTGTCCATGGGGAGGAAGGTCCTGGATCTCAGAAACTGTATGTTCTGAATGGGAGTCAGTGTGGATGTTCTCACCTTCACCTGGAGACCCAAGTCCAAGAACAGAGAAAGCACTTTCATCTGAAGAAGTGTTGTCCGCCGCACAGAGCGATTGTTCAGCTGTCACTGAGGCACGGGAACACTATGATCACCTGACAATGCATGTATGCAGCCACCACCAATAGAACCTTTGAAAACACTCTTGGAGCCAAGGAGAGATCAAACAGGAGTACCTGATACTGAAAATGATCCCGGCCTATGATAAAACACTGGAACATTCTGTGGGACAGGTATTGCTATATGGAAGTATGAATCTTGAAGGTCAAGGATCAAAAACCAATCCCCTGGATCTAGAGAAGGAATTATAGCTGTCAATCAACAGCCTGAACATTTGAGACCTCACAGATTTGTTTAGGAGTCTTCAATCTAAGATAGGTTTCCACCCTCTGCTTTTCTTCAGCATGAGGAAGCCTCTTCCCTATGCTGAGCATGGACCAGCTCTATCGCTCCTAAAGGAAGAAGGGAGTTTAGCTCCTGTCTTAGTATGAACTTGTGAGAAGTGTCCCTGAAGAGGGATAGGAAGGGGAATGAGAAGAGAGGAAGGTCAAATGGATGGCATAGCTTAATGATACTATTTCCAGCATCCATGTGTCCAAGGTGATATGCTCCCATACTTGCTGGAAATGGGAGAGCCAGTCCCCAGATGGGGGGGGTGGGGAGAAGGGGGGAGGAGAGGAGGGCAAACTGTTGTAGCTGAAAGGTTAAAGAGAGAGAGGAGGGTTCAAACCCTTGATCATACCATGAAAACTAGGAGATCTCTGCCAATTTCACAAAAAGAGGCTGAGACTCAGGCATGAGAATCCTGCCCAGATAGTATTTTTAGAGACTGCTCCCTTAGGGAAGTACCCAACTCCCAGTGAAGCCAGAGCTGGCCTCTAATATATATCAGTAATCTGAGTATTGAAAAATGTAAGTCAAGGGTAAAGTATTTTGTTCTGCAGTGGGTTGATAACCTGAGTGATGTGCAATTTCTTCCAAAGATCACAAATGAAAAGACAACACAGGGTTGAGAAATTCAGTGAAGACTGTGGCAAAAGGTAGGAAATAACTAAATTTGACGGAGACAAAGAAACTTACTGTTAATCAGTTACTACTCTAAACTCATGGAGATTTCAAAACGAACAAACTTTAGCAGCAAAATGGTAGTTACACTAGCAACTCACAATTTGCTAAGACTGGAATACAAGGGGTTCCATTACCAACAACTAACCCAATTCACAAGTGAAGAACTTCAGGAATTCTCTGAGACCCTATCCAACAGGCAGACCATGTCCCGAAAAAAAACAAACAAAAACAAAAAAAAATACCATAGCATATGTAAAAGTAGAATGAATTAAGAATGAATTATATTGAAATTATAATTCATTAAAGAAATGCTACTTGAAGGGTTTGTTGAAATACAGTTGTCAGGAAGAGAAACATTAAGGAGTGTGAGACAAGGGGTCCTCAAACTAATTAACTTAGAGCTCCTACTGAGCTAGGAGATTGGTAAACGTTAGTATGCAAATAAGATATGTATGTATATTTGTCAGTTTCTGCTTTCTTTTGTCTCTTATGTTAAATTGGCTTTGCTTAGCTGTATAAATAAGTTATCTTGAACCGCAGAGAAGGGCTCACATCTGGGTGCATTAGCAAGGCGCTTTGCTAATAAACAGAGTGGTCTGACAAATTATGTGAGTCCTGAATCTGACTTTGACAATTTGGAGGTTCCACCGAGATGGCAACCATCTTCACTGGGGCTGTGTGACTCCTGACTGTTCTTAGGACGGCCGTGGCAAGCTGGCACCTGGGCATTTGGCCCGAGCGGTCCTCCACCAGAACGGAAGGGTGCATGACCACAGTGAAGTCTACGCCATCGAACCTGTTGGTTCCCACTCTGTTCTGGTAGGGATCCCGGGATCTGACATCAGGAATCTGGTCAGGTAATTATTTCTGTGTTTGGTCCGGACTGAGGACTGTCTTGTCTCTGTGTCTATCCATCCTCCCTGTGGTGTGTTTGAGTCTGGGCGCTGTCTCCGTCCAGGGATCGGCTGACCAAAGGGTTCCTGTCCCCACGGTCTGAGTGAGTGAAATCTGCACAATTGCAGCCGCACCGCGCCTTGGGTAAAACCCTTGGTGTGAAAGCAACAGCGATTGAAGCAGTAGCCTGTGGGCTCCTTTTGTGTGTTGCACCGGGCATTGCTCTGACGAACCCGACTTTCCTTCTTGTGTGATTGGTGTGTAAAGTCCTTCTGTATGGGTAACCAGACGTCTAAGTCGGGACAGTTCCCTAAAGGAACGCCGGCTCAGTTTTATGTATTTTAGGAAGAGTCCAGACTCCTGTAAATTTCTGGAAAAATGGTCTAGGCTACGGGGGTCAGGTAAAGTGATTACTACCAGCACTACGCTTCTGTCCCCAGAAGCCTTTACAGCTATTCTGAGGGAAAATGGGCCCTTTCCCCACAGAAATGATCTATAAGGGACTGCTGCAGGCAGCAGGCAGAGAGAGAATCTGATCAAAATTGTTTGACTATTGGGTAATGTAATCAAAATCACTAAAGGATGTAAGGGTGTTCTACTGGAACTTAACTGCCTCAAATGTATAAAGGGAATGTAAGATGTTAAAAAAAAAAACAGAGCAGTGTGGAAGGGATGTTAAGGGAAAGAAAATGTGTATGTATCTGTCTGTCTGTGTGTAAATATGTAAAGTTCTAAGGACCAGTTGGTTGTTTTTGTTTTAAATAATGCCACTAAAAATCCATTTGACTCTTTAATTCAAAGTTGCAAAACTGACAGACCTTTTTGCTAGACACAGGTAATTAGTGTTGTTTGGCTTTGGGATTTGGCATTTAACCCTTAAAAGGTAACTCAGTGCTTTACAAAATTTAAAATGTTTTTAAGTTGTGGCTGCAGCAGGGCAGTCAAAATCAGGAGGATAAAAAAAAATATTCTGGATTCTTTTTGTTTGTTTGTTTTTGTAACAAAATAGCAGCTGAGAGTTGTAGTAAAAAATAAATAAATAAATAAATAAATAGAAGACAGTGCCCTTCCGAAGCAACAGCAGGGGTGAAGTGCACAAAACAAAAACAAAAAAAAACAATGTTAGAAACACTGAGTCTTAAAATGGCTCTGAGTAATCAGACTGTCACTTTGATAAAGGTACATGAAAACTCTGTAAGCAAAAAAAAGAAATAGTTACACCTTATGTAAAAATGGATCTGGATAATGTTATAGAAGTTAAACTATGGAAGGAATGTGCATTTGCCCCAGAACATGTGCAGGGTATATTGTAGAAGGGGCAAAAGAAATGCAAACATACCATGCTACTTAATTAAAATGCTATTAGGGCTCCAAAGGGAGCCACAATAGGTTGGGTTTTCTTTTTCACATTGCTGTGGGTTTTGGAAGCAGAAGTTAAAAGTAATCAAAACTCTGGTGAAAGTTGATTGTGTCCCTTTTAAGATAGAGTCTCTGAGCTGCTGATGGCTTTAAATCCAAAAGCAGGAAGTGTCTGTGAAAATGCAAATTACCTAAATGATAAAGGAAGGAAAGAACTAGCAGCACAAAGGAGCTGCAGATAAAGGACACACCTGGTCAGCAAACAAATTGTCTAAATAAAAGGCATGGTATAACAAGATAATTTTAATAAATTTAATGATAATAAGTATCCCTGTAACAACATATATTGTGTATGATTTTTGGAAAAACCCTTTAAGGTCATATGGTAATGATGCTTCTCAGTTATTACCTGTAAATAAAACTTAAAGCTTAACACAGCAGGAAAAACATTATAAACTTGGTCTGCTGCATAAGAAGGAAAACTCAGGGATTTAATGACTAAACAGTGGGATAATTTCCCCATAACCCTTAAAAGATACAAGCCATTGAAACCTGGCCTGCCTATAGAACAAAAACAGGAAAATGTGGGGGCAATTCCTGTTTTTCCTGCAATTAGCAAGGAAATCTGTAAAAGAAAGTGGTATTATTATTAAGCAATAATCTGTCCCCACCAGGGGGGTGGAAACTGTTTCTTTTGTTTTTAGACTCTACAAGCAAGCTGGCGCCAGCGGAAGAATAACTCAGAATACCATGGATCTATGTTTTGTGTTGTTTGTCTGTGGTGTTTGCCTTGTTGCTAGCATTGCTGTGTTTTAATGAACAGAAAACCTCATGACATGGGTGGGGGATGGCTTCAAAAGGCTGACCTCGCGGGGACGGGGGGAAGATGTGTATGGGAATGCAAAAGGCTAACTCAGGAGAATCCCAAAATTCAGTGGCCACTGTTAGGATCTTGGGACAAAGACCGAGTAGACGTCCTAAAAGACACTCAGCCAACCTAAAACTAAATTGGCAAAAGGAGAGGTTGATTGTTTCATGCAGTGGTGGGAAGAGGCAAATCATAGGTGGACAGAATCAAAACTTGCCTCTCTCAAAGATTCTGGCTTCTATCCCAGATGCAATTCATTTTACTGTTGTTGATTTGTACTCTTCTTTCTTTTGTGTCCTGGTTCACCCTGACTCCCAGTTCCTGTTTGCCTTTTCTTACAAGGGGCAACAGTACACATGGACCACACTGCCCCAGGGGTATACTGAAAGCCCGTCATATTTTTCCCAGGCATTATCCCGAGACCTTGCTGACCTTGTTTTCCCGTCCAGGTCCACACTAGTCCAATATGTAGATGATCTACTCCTCTGTTCTCCTTCATTGTCTGCCTCTGAAACTGACTCTTTAGTGCTCCTTACTGCCCTAGCAAATAAGGGTCACAAAGCTTCTCGCTCTAAACTACAACTCTGTCAAGCTTCTGGCACATACCTTGGCTTTCTCCTCTCCCAGGGTTCCCGTGCACTTTCTCTCACCCGCGTCCGAGCTATCCTTAGCTTTCCCCGACCCCGCTCCCCACGCCAGGTCCGAAAGTTTTTAGGCATGGCTGGATTTTGCAGACAATGGATTCCCCAAGATGCCTCCCTTGCAAACCCTCTCCAGGAAGTCACTCGATTCTCTGTGTCTGACCCCATGCCGTGGCCCCCTGAGGCCAATTCTGCCTTTTTTCCCCTCAAACAGGGGGCTTCTGCCCCTGCCTTAGGGCTGCCTGACTATTCTAAGCCTTTTACCCTTTTTTGCCACGAACAATCTGGGTGTGCACTTGGAGTTCTCACTCAGATGCACGGAGAAAAGAACCGCCCAGTGGCTTATTTCTCTGCCACTTTAGACCCTGTTGCCCAAGGCTTACCCCCCTGCCTGTGTGCTGTGGCTGCTGCAGCGCGCCTAGTCGAAATGTCTGATTCCCTTGTTCTCTGCTCTCCTCTTACCCTCCTGGTCCCTCACTGACCTCGCCCTGCTCCAAGACTCTGCCCCAGAAACCGAGAAAGAATCCTGGGTCGCCCAAGGTTGCTCTCTACATCCCGAATCCTTTTGGCGCTCGCCTACTGGCGCCTTTGTAGCCCCCTTTTCACTCTACCCATCTCTGGCCGCCCTGCTACACGGTGTTTCGCATGTCGGAAAGGAGGGGATGGTCTCTGCTGTAACTAAGACAGGATGGTGGGCCCCCCCATTTTAGCTCTTTTGCAGCCGGCCACTGTGCAACCTGTACCATTTGCCAAAGCCATAATACTGGTAAACCTGTAAAAGTGGCCCAGGGGTTCCAGGGCCTGCCTCAAGCACTGTTCTTGCACAAATGCCTAAGTGTCAACAATATGAATTTATATTGGTTATGGTATGTTTATTCTCCGGTTGGATTGAAGCCTTTCCTTGTCGCAAGACTGACTCGCTGTCTGTTGCCAAATGTTTGTTAAATCATATTATGCCTGCCAAGGGAATTCCTGCTACTCTGTCCAGTGATCGGGGTACACATTTTACTGGACAACTTGTTCAACACCTGGACCGTATATTGCATATCAAACACCTGTTGCACTGTCCCTACCACCCACAGAGTGCAGGTGCAGTTGAAAGACGAAATGGTGCACTTAAGAATAAGCTTGCTAAAATTTGTGACTCTACAGGATTAAGCTGGCCAGTAGCCTTACCATTAGCCCTTACGGACATGAGATCCACTCCTTCCCAAAGGCATAAATTAAGTCCCTTTGAAATTGTTATGGGACGCCCTATGCGAGCTATGACTACTATTACTCCTGTTCCAGATTTGAACTTGACTCACAGTGCGCTCCTTCAGAATTGCAAGGGACTAATACAAGCTGTAAGTCACTTCCATTCACAGGTTCGAGTCGCCTGGCCCACGGATCCCACCTCCGACGCTTGCCACAACCTCGAGCCAGGTGATTGGGTCTACGTACGGCGCCATCATTGAAAGCACACCTTGGAGCCCTGGTGGAAGGGTCCTCATCAGGTACTGCTTACTACACAGACGGCTGTTAAACTGTCTGGCATCTCAGCGTGGATACATGCTTCACAGTGTAAAAAGGCACCATCCCCAGAGAACCAATCACCACCTCAGGACAACACAGAGTCAATTTTGACTCCACAAGAAGACGTAGAGGAACAGTCTGCAATACCTTACAATCTACGCTCTCATAAGGGTTGCCAGAAGCAGACGCTGTTCCTCGACTGCTGGTATCTTACGGTCTGGGGAGACCACAATGACAATTATTTTATCCAGCAGCAGGTGTGGATAGCTCAGACCCTTAATATTTCTAATTGCTGGGTCTGCAGCCACATCCCAGCCCACTCTCAAACTGGTGTTCCTGTCCTGGCTATCCCACTCAAGTCCCCAGACCTCACTGGAGGGCCTCGTCCGTTTAACAAAATATGGAACAGCAATGACACTTGGGAAGCGGTGGGAATAAATGCAACTAAATGGATAAGTGTGGTGGAGGGAAAAGGTCATTGGTGTTGGGTGTGTAATGGGACAGGGCTGGATCAGGGGAAAAGCTGTTGCCTTCAGCATATTGTGGCCAATGGTGTATGGGATTATTCAAACAAAACTAAAAAGTGGCAGGCCGGGTATGGAGATATGAATTTTTTCTCAACCTGGGACCAAACAGAGAAATCAATCTCATGTTCCCCCTATAGTAACCTTAGTGAAAACAATACAATCTTTCAATGTCATGCAAATAATACCACTCCTCATAAGGAGAATTACCCTGTACCCTTTGGGGGATACTACTCCTCCTTTGCAAATACCTATATGACAAATGGGTGCAACCGACCCTTTCCGACCTTAATAGGCCATCATTGGGTGTGTGGGACCAGAGCTTATACCGAACTAACAGCTAATTGGTCAGGAACCTGTTATCCTGCCCTACTCTTCCCACAATTCCGAGTGCTAGGAACCTTCCCTCGAGAATGCCTCCGCATTTCAGGCAAAAAAGAAGGGACTTAACAGATGCCCAACGGTAAGTAAATAACATAAGCCCCTTAACCTGGGAAGAGGCCATTGGCAGTTCCTTTATACCATTAGGGGGAGTAATACACCATGCAAAAAGGCTCCTAAGGTTACAAGCAGTAGTTGAAATAATAGCAAATGAAACCGGAGAAAGTTTAAGAGCCCTGGCCAAAGAAACGGGCAATCCGACAGATGGCCCTCCAAAACCGTCAGGCATTGGACATAGTGCTGGAGGCAAAAGGAGGGACTTGTGCTCTCATTGGAAAAGACTGCTGTGTGTATATACCAGACAACACCAATGAGGTAATAGATCGTGCTAGCCACTTAGAACAAATCGCATATCTTCCCCACGAAGAGCCAAGTTCTTTATGGAAGTGGCTAAGTAACCTTTTCAATTTCTCTGGCATAGGAAAGTGGTTGTTTCAGGGAGCCCTAACTCTCCTGTTTGGAATCCTAATAATTTTTGTATGTTTTCAGTTACTTTCCTGTTGTATCCGAAATTGTGTCAGGCATGCTACACAGATAGCTGCCCCAAACCAGAGTGCTAATTTGATGATTTTAAATATCACTGATGAACAAAGAGATAAAGAACGATTGATATGTGGAACCCAGTCATTGTTGGTCATTGCGTAGCTTGACCAAAAGGAGGAACTGTAAAAGTAGAATGAATTAAGAATGAATTATATTGAAATTATAATTCATTAAAGAAATGCTACTTGAAGGGTTTGTTGAAATACAGTTGTCAGGAAGAGAAACATTAAGGAGTGTGAGACAAGGGGTCCTCAAACTAATTAACTTAGAGCTCCTACTGAGCTAGGAGATTGGTAAACGTAAGTATGCAAATAGGATATGTATGTATATTTGTCAGTTTCTGCTTTCTTTTGTCTCTTATGTTAAATTGGCTTTGCTTAGCTGTATAAATAAGTTATCTTGAACCGCAGAGAAGGGCTCACATCTGGGTGCATTAGCAAGGCGCTTTGCTAATAAACAGAGTGGTCTGACAAATTATGTGAGTCCTGAATCTGACTTTGACACATAATAGAATTGCCAAGAGAAGTGATCAGATGGGAAAGCTAAATGTGACAATAAGGATATGATGTAGTCCTGACAGATCTTAGAAATATATCAATAGAAACCTAGAGTGAGTTATGCTAGCAGTTGTGTCCTGAGAAACAAAAACAAGTAATATACAGACAGGACTGAATAAATTATAATACTAATTAAGTGACATTTAGAAAGTATTTTAAATGCTTTAATCAATTACATATGTGACTTCAATTCTTCTGACACTTAACTTAGAAGTAGCCAAAACAAAGAAAGAAAAAGAAGGCAAGCCAGTAAGCTAGTTATAAAGATCAGTATCATGTATGGAAGTGTCTACATTGTTAGGCAATATTATAATTTCTAGACAATTTTGTATTTATGCTCAGTTGTATAACTTTAAACTGAATTTCCCAGAGTAAAATTTGACACAAGGACAAGGTATTGTGCAAAATTACTAGGAGTTAAATTGTTCCAGCCTTTGTTCATATGGGCAGAATCTCTCAGAAGATATATGTTCTGTTAAGGAATGTTGTATACGAATTGTGTGTTAGTACAAAACAGTTCATGTCTCTACTACTTGTACTTTACAGTCTACTGACATGCAGAATAGTATTTAAATCAAACTAGGTGAGTATGGTAGGGTGATCCCAGAAAAGGTTAGTGTAGCTCGGAAGGGCTTAAGTAACCTGATAGGTCACACTTGTAGAAAAGTTAGGCCCGATTGTCAAGCACAGATTGAGGAGGAAGAGCAGCTGGGCAGGAGCAGATGGGACTGGTATGAGGCCAGGAAGTGTGGACAGAATGAGGCAGCAGTGTAGAAGGCTGCAGTCAACTTCTAGGATTAAAGAGGGAAAGGAGGAAAGATGGTGTGCGGCACTGATCACACCAACACAAAAATATTTTCCACTTCGCCAGATACGTGGCTCTAGTGGAGGGCCTCCTGCTGCCTAGCAGGACCTGTCTTACTTGATCTGAGCACAGAAGCTCCAGGGGGTTCAGCCATGAAGCTTCCAAGCTGTGAGGTGGAGGGACCGTAGGTTGGGATGACAGAGGCGACTGTGGTCCTGAGTGAGTAGGTCAGGGAGGAGAGGCAATGTGATTGTTACGTCCACTGACAGCTCCAGCAGCGTGGTGTACCAGTGCTGGCAAGGCCACGCTGGAGCTATCAGAATCACCTTTGCCCCCTCCCTGTGGACCTTGAGCAGGACTTTGTGCATGAGAGGGAATGGAGGAAAGGTGTAGAGCAGGCGACCTCTCCAGGGTAGCAGGAATACGTCGGTGAGGGAGCCCAGGCTGCAATCCTGGAGGGAGCACAACGATGGGCACTTCCTGCTGCAGCGGGTGGCGAACAGGTCAACCTGGGGAAACCCCCACCTTTGGAAGACGGGGTGTATGACGTGTGGTCGGAGAGACCACTCATGAGTGTGGAAGGACCTGCTGAGGCGGTCCACCAGCGTGTTCTGAATTCCTGGGAGAAAGGATGCCTCCAGGTGAATGGAGTGGGCTCTGCAGAACTCCCACAGTCGAAGGGCCTCCTGGCACAGGGGGGAGGAAGGGCTCCCCTGGCTTGTGGATGTAAAACATGGCTGTGGTGTTGTCCATTAGAACAGCTATGCAGCGGCCTTGCTGTTGGGCCTGGAAGGCTTGGCAATCAAGGCGCACCGCCTTTAGCTCCCTGATGTTGATACGAGTGGAGAGCTTGTTCTGAGACCACAGGCCCTGTGTCTGAAGGTTCCCCAGATGTGTCCCCCACCCCATAGCCAACGCATCTGTAACCAGGGACAAGGAAGGCTGGGGGCTGTGGAAGGGGACTCCTCCGCACACTGCTCAGGGGTTGAGCCAGCAGTGAAGGGAGGCAAGGACCTGTCCCAGCACTGTGACCACTGAATTCAAGTTGTGGTGCCATGGGGAGTAGACCAAGGCGAGCCATGCCTGCAATCGTCTGAGCAGGAGCCTGGCGTGCTGGGTCACGTAAGTGCAAGACACCATGTAGCTGAGGAGACTTGTGCACCCTCTTACTGCTGAAATTGGGAATTACTGAAGGCTTTGAATGATGTCTGTGATAGCTCGGAATCAGGACTCCGGTAGGAGGGCCTGTGCCTTAACGAATCTAACACTGCCCCAATGAATTCTATTCTCTGGGTCAGTTCCCAAGTCAACTTCCCCACGTTGAGGAGGAGACCCAGCCGTTTGAACGTACACCTGACCAGGTGGAGTTGGGACTGAACCTGTGCTCTGGTGCGGCCCCTGAGCAGCCAATTGTCAAGGTAGGGGTATACTTGCACCTGCCGTTGAAGGAGGAAGGCAGCCATGACTGACATGCACTTGGTGAACACTCGGGGGGCTGCTGAGAGGCTGAATGGAAGGGCCATGAACTGGTAATGTTCGTGGTTGACCACAAAGTGCAGGAAGCGTCTGTGCACCAGATGAATCACTATATGGAAGTACGCGTCCTTCATGCCAAGGGCAACAACCTCCTGGATCCAGGGAGGGGATAATGGTGCCTAGGGAGATCAAGCGGAACTTCAACACTACCATGAATTTGTTGAGCCCACGCAGGTCCAGGATGGGTCTGATACCCCCTTTGGCCTTGGGGATTAGGAAGTATCGGGACTAGAACCCCTTGCCCCTTAGCTCCTGCGGAACCTCCTCCACCGCTCCCCTGGCAAGGAGCACCTGCACCTCCTGTATGAGGAGTTGCTCGTGAGAAGGGACAGGGAAGGACGGTGGGAGGGCGTATGAGCAGAACTGGAGAGAGTATCCTGCTTCCACCATGCAGAGGACCCAGCGGTCCGAGGTTATTTGGGACCATGCACAGTAGAAGTGGGACAAATGATTCAAAAAGGGCAGGGAAGGATCCGGGGGTAAGTCTGGTATGCTGTCCTCGGGCAACCCTTCAAAGGCCTGCTTGGAACCCGATGATGGTTCGGTCAAGCCCCAGCCTTGTCCAGACAGGGGGTTGGAAGGCTTTTCTGCCGTTCCTTCCCCTCCGCTTGTAAAAGCCCTGCCTCAGCCAAGGAGGGTAGGAGTGCTGTTGCGGCTGCTGGGGCTTGAAGTCCTTCCTTTGGGTTGCCGGGATGTGCATACCCAAGAACTTCATGGTCACCCTCGAGTCCTTTAGGCAATGCAGCCGAGAGTCAATCTGTCCTGTGAACAGGCCTGCCCCGTCAAAGGGCAGGTCCTGCATTGTCTGTTGAATCTCAGACTGTAAGTCCAAGGCTTGTAACCAAGAGGTGGACCTCATGGCAATTCCAGAGGACAAGTTATGTGCTGCCGAGTCCACAGCGTCCAGTGAGGCCTGTAAAGAGGTCCGTGCCACTGCCTTTCCCTCCTCTACTATAGCCCCCAACTCCTCCCTGGACTCAGGTACCACAACCTCCTTGAACTTGAACATAGAATTCCAGGAGCTAAAGTTATATCGGTTTAGGATTGTCTGCTGGTTGGCAATCCTGAGCTGGAGCCCCCATAGAATACACCTTGCAGTCAAATAAGTCCAGTCGCATGGCCTCTTTGGATTTGGGTGCTGGGGCCTCCTTTCCCAGCCTCTTCCTCATTCACGGCTGCAACCACCGGAGAGCAGAGCTGCAGGTGCATGAAGAGACATTCATACCCCTTCAAGGGCATGAAGTACTTTCTCTCCACACCCTTGGCTGTAGGGGGGATGGAGGCCAGAGTCTGCCAGATAGTCTTGGCAGATGGTCCTGGAGGGCGCAGCTGTCTATGGGAAGTGGCCCAGATATGGAAGTGCCTGTGATGGCCTCGTCTGGGGAGGAGGACGAAGAGGCTAAGGGGGTAATAGGGTGCTCCCGATCCTCCTGTTCATCAGGAGCCCGATGACCTGCTTCGCTGTCCGCCTCTGGTTCAGGAACCGGAGTTGGAATTGGTTCAGAGGGGGCGCGGGGGCACGTGCCTCCTCAGCACCCGTAGGGGTGGGGCTGACTGGCTGAAGCCTCCAGCACCCTCAGTTCAGAGGCGGCCTACTGGGAGCCTTTAGACTGGTCGCCCTGGGCCAGGTGGTACACCCACGGGGTCCAGAATGGCCACTGAGCTTGTCCCTGCCACTGCGCCGGCCACGGCCCTGCCCCCACTTCAGGGCATCCATGGCCTGACCGGTGCCAGTCCCACTCTGAGTACTTAGAGCCTGTCTCCAATCCCAAGGAACAGGATTGGGACCACGAAGGCCAGGGTGGCACCGAGTGGAGCTGAGCCGGCAAGCGATGCCGCAAAGCTAGGGAGAGGTGTTGCGAGGCTGGGGAACGGTGCCGCAACGTGGAGTGGTGCTGTGACCTGGAATGGTACCACGACCTGGAGCTATGTGGGGATGGTGAGTGGCGCCAGGACCGGATCCAGGTCCAGGACCTGCTCCTCAAAGGCAACCAGCGAGCGGATCGTCATTGTGACCGGGAGCACTGGCGCAAACTGGCGCGGTGGCGCAAGTACATCGGCACTGCGATTATGACCAGCGCCATGACGGGGAGTGGTGCCGGGACTCGACCATCACTGGTTTGCCTCGAGATGGTGCCATATGCTGTGGTACCAGAGGCTTGGCACGGATCAATGAAGATGCTGTCATAGAGATTAGGTCCCTCGCGGCCACAAAGGTGTCTGGCAGCTGTATTTCCTCAGTGCTGTGGGTTGGGGAATCCAATGGCACCGGACTTGATGGCCCCCCTTGTGGAGCCAAAGTTGACGGTGCTGCTTCCACAGGCTTTGGCCCTGGGTGGGCCTCTCTGGGACACGCACCATTGGCTGGCTCCAGAGGAGTGGGTCTCAGGGACGGAGAGCCACTCCTCCCTTGCTTTTAGTGCCTCTTCTGTGCTGGGGAGCAGGAGCAGTGCCGGGTTGATGCCGCTGGTGTCACTGCTGGGGAGCAGCGGTGCCGCAGGTCTCCACCAGAGTCCATCCATGGTGCTGCTTTCGCCACCACTGCCGGGGCGCTGCGCACTGAAGAACTTGGTGCTGGGTTCTGCCGTGCCAAAGGAAGCTGAGGTCTAAGTGCTGCCTCCATAAGGAGCTGCTTAAGGAGGAATTCACACTCCTTTTTGGACCTAGGATGGGGACCGCTTTTTCTTGGGAGGGCTTTCTGCCCAAGTCCAAAGGATTCAAACCCCTTGCAAATCCTGCACCAATAGGCTTGGTGAGCCTCCCCCAGACACTTCAGACAAGAGTTGTGGGGGTCGCCCATTGGCATGGGCTTGGAGCAGGACTTGCAGGGTTTGAATCCTTTGGACTTGGTCAGAAAGCCCTCCCAAGAAAAAGCGGTCAGGATGGAGGGTAAACCCCCCAGTCCAACTGCTACTAACTCCAACAAAAATAAACTACAAGAACTAAAGAAAAGTTATAACAACTATAAAACAAGATAGAGAAACGTGGAGAACTCGCTAAGCAAGACGCCACAGTTCCAACAACCATCATGGGCAGTAAGAAGGAACTGAGGGGGCGCTGGGTTGGCAGGATCATAAATTGAGCACCATAAAGGTGCCACTCTCAGGGGCTCCACAGCCGACACAACGGGTGCTGCTATGGGAAAAACTTCCTGACAGTTGTGCACACATTGCGTGCACACCTAATTGGAATAGATATGAGGAATCACTTGAAGAACTATAGTAATCTGGCCTGAGAACCATCCCATGAAGGAGGAGCATCCTGATTCCCAGAGGAAGCCCTGTAACTCCTGAAGTGTCAGAAGGGTTGCAGCACAAACAAGGGACAAAAGGGGCCTTAGACCAGGTGGAGCTATTCCTCAGATGCAGCTGTAAGGAGGACCCCACTGGCAGAGAGCCCATTACAATAAGAAAAAGGGAGTAAGAGGTATTAATCTTCTCCTTGTTGTAAACATGGGGAATATAAATATAAGTCAAGCTAATACTTTGGAACAAATTGAAACTTGCTGCAATCCTGTTCCCCAGATTGGTTGATAATGTATTAAACTGTGTTTGTGTGGATTTATCTGTGTTTAATAAAATGATTGAGCTGACATCTTGTTAATCAATAATCTAAGATGAACCACTGACAGTATTAGTGCCTGTATTAAATCTCTGAACATGCCTAGTGTAAACCAGATGTTTCCAGAAGCCTGAATAGACTCAGTTTGAGCAGAGTGTTAACGCAGTAAATGGTTTCAGAGTGGTAGCCATGTTAGTCTGTATCAGCAAAAATAATGAGGAGTCCTTGTGGCCCCTTAGAGACTAACACATTTATTTGGCATCAGCATTATTATGTATTAAACATTTTTTGTTATGTATGAAAAAGTGTACATCCTCTTCCCCCTCAATTTTTTTTTTTTTTTTTTTACAGCACAGCCTCCTCTCAGAATATGAAATTATTTTGGTAAGAATTCAGAAGTAAATTCATTGAGTTAAAATTAAATGTTAAAAATGTGTCCTTTTCGAAATGAAGATCCAATGTCAGAACTTTTCTTTGATTTTAATAACTGAACACGACCAACTCTTTGAACTTCCAGTATAAATTTGGGCATGTCTACATTCCAAGGATTTACACAAGAAGTCTAACTTTCATTTGTGATACCTCTTCTATTTGTGACTTTAGTCCATAAATTGTAGCACTCACGAGGCTCTCATTCCAAAATTGGCAATCTCACACACCACTTTCAACGGGAAATATACTTCTTTTCAATGTCTCCGTAGACTAGACAAAGGAAATTCCTGTTTACATGAGTAAAAACAAGGCAAGACTGAACTGTTTTAATTCCTGAAGCAAGTGAAAGTAGTCAGTTTCCTTTGGGGGGGAGGGGGGAAGAGGGGGTAGAAGAAATGCTTCCATTGAATGTACAGTTAAAAAAAATACTTAAATGGTAGGATAGAGGGGGCAGAATAACAGTAACAAGATAGCTGGGTGTGGGTTCAGGCAGAAGGAACCAGTAGACCAAACTCAGTGATGAAGCCTGGTCACATACCACCTGAGGCACATTGCTCATATGCTAAGGAGGGATTCATGTGCATGGTAAGTCATGATTGCCAATCAACTCCCCACTGGGCTGGCCAATTGGTGGTCAAGGGAAACAGAGACACCTTTTCTCTTTGCACCTCGGCACAATCTGATTGTGGACTGTGAATGGGGGAGGAGTTATACAGCTCTGAAATGGCATTCCCCTCTTTTCTCAGGAGCCTGGCATACTCCTAGTCCAACCAAACTTTTCCGCTGTTGAGATAAGATGGGACGTGTGTGTGCTCATAAAGGGTCCAATCCTGCAATCAAACTTAAAAAAACAAAAACAAACCCAGAAACTAATGTGAGTTTTGCTGGCTTAAGAACTGCAAGATTGGATACATACTGGATTGTTCATAATAAATGTTGCAGGGTTTATTATTGCACAAGTTATCAGAGATAGTAAGCAAATTTAGACATTGTTTAGGTAACACTGAAGGCCCAAAGCTGTAAAAAAAAAAAATAAGGGGGGGGAGGGGGCATAGGAAGAAAAATTAGATTCGCTATTTCATTAGAAAGTGATTACACACACACAAAATGGACTGCCATATCTTCCCCCCTTCAATCTAAAACTATTTAAATTGTGACATTGCCATAGCTCCAGAAGTTACTTATTGTTTTATACTGGGCAATTGGAGTAGTATCTTCCACCAAAGTAGTATAGGATAGATACTTTCCCCCTTTTATTTATAAAATCTCACCAGGTTATCCGAGTCAAACACATAATTCTAAATGTAAACATCCATCAACAACCGAGTCAAATATTTCTTCTACTAATGAGGGGACCAGTAACTTTTCATAGTAGAATGGAACATATTGGTTTGATGAAGACAAACAACCACTGAGGTTTTCCAGTTTACAGTATTCCGTTTTTTCATCAAATCTGAAACATAAGGAATGGTTCTACCAACTAGATGGCACAGTAGAGTCAGTTGGCTTTTCTCATTATCTTTCTGATGACTAACCCAGTTTGCAACCAAAGAATGCCAAAATGTTAACAGAGGCCATTTTCTTAATCCTTCTGATTCACTTTAAATAGTGTGGGCTCCTAGTCAGCAAAGTAAATTCATATGAAGGAGCCTTAGCCCCACACAACAATGGTCTTCAGCACATATCATTAGCCATTGTTCCATTTCAGAGTCACCCAGAGTTCTCTCAATATTCAAAAATTAGTTGTATCTGTACAATTGCAATTTTGCTTTTAAAGCAGGGATTCAACTTCATGTCCCAAGAATACCATGCATCCATTTCACACTTATAACACTTGCTATGAGTACAGAATTAATTTTCTGAAAATTTACAGGTAAATCCATTACTTAATTTGAATAAAATAAATTTAAAAGATCCTTTAAAGAGCCAACATATTCAAGGTTTCCACATTGCTGAAGCTCATTTAAATTTGTACATTGACTACATTTGAAAACCATAGGTGGTAATTAAGCCAAGTTAATAATTACAATTAATTATTATGGATTAGAGACTAACAGATAAGGCCAAATCAACAGCTCAGGTCTGTCAAGTCAGGTCATTGTAACACCAGTAATAATCACTCATTCTTTCCCAGTTAACTTGCATGGTGTAATTCTACTGCTTGAAATGAGTCAATGCCATGGTATAGGGAGGTGGACTGTGCACACTCAAAACCAGAATTTTCATCAGTGGATCACTTGCCCTTTCTCCCCAACTGTTGCTGCCCTTAAGAATTTGGTTGCATGATCGCGTATTACAGGCTATATTCCGCGGTATGCTGCAGCTGCTTTGCGCTGCTCCAGAGATGCATAGTAACTAATCTTAACATGCCAGCATGTTCTGGCTGCTTTTGTTGCCCTGGAGTAGTTCAAAGTAGCTAGAATATACTGTTGGATCTGGCCTTAACAGAGGGAGTCTTATCAATACTAAGTTCAAGGTGCAATGCATATTCCCACAGTGGAGAGAGGGCAACCTAATAATCAGGGTCTGGGACTGAAAAGGAGTTACAGGCCTGAAAGGTTATCACCACCAACACAACTATACAATGCTTCTCTTCCAGGAATTATTTATCATTGACATTTATTTATCAATACAAAGGAAACTAGTTTAAAATAGTTATAGAAAAATAAGGAAATTGTAACTGAGGCAAACCACTACTACTGCAGTAAGAGTAAACATTAATAGTGTACACTTAACTTACTGCCTTTCAGCAGATTCTAAAGCACTGAGATTAAGGTTAAGCACCGAGAGGAAGGTTAAGTGACTTCTCCAAGATAACAGATTAACTGTCAGCGTCAGGCACAGCTTCCTGCCCTGGCCATGACTAGACAATGCTGTTCCTCATATTTTTATATTAGCCAAACTTGTTACAGTTACCTAATTCCCTAATCACCTTATCAAAACCAGAAATAAAATAATTGAGTGCGCAAATTGTATCTGGAGGGATTTGGGTGAAGCCCATCTTAGGGACTTTACAGAATCCTGGTAAACACAGGATGAAAGGGTAAAGAGCTGTTACTGATTTAAAAATCAGCAATATGAACATCTGCTGATGACAATTATTTAGATGGGGCCAAATGCCTACTTTGGGCCACACTGTGGCCAGTGAAGCAAATACCAACATGATCTATGTTTAAAAAAATAATCTGAACTATTCATATACATTATCAGTGTGTTCTGAGTTAGTTTCAGCTCAAGGAAGTGCACTCTCTGTGCATCAATAGTAGAGGATATAGCTCCATTCATCCTCATCTGGAAGGCAGTGTTAATGGTAATCACCTTGCCTCAGCTCTTCCCTGGCTGTTTCTGCTATCAAGTTTTCTACGTGGGGATATGATAGATAGTGATCTTCGATGAGAGTAAAAAACTGAATATTTATTGTGGAAAAAAGAGTAAGACAATATGATAAAGTTCATATTTTCATAGGCTGTATCAGACATTACTACAGAAAGATTGTCCGATGAACTTCATCTCCAGTTCACTATCAAGTGGACAATCTCCATTCCTAATTGGAAACGCTTAACATCCCCATTAAACAACATAGATTGCACATGGGAAGTATTTATTTTTAGCTGCCTTTTATGTGATGCAGCAGTTGTAAATAAGGAAGGCAGCCAACATTATGTGACCAAACAGCTTTCCGTGGACCTCAGTTTAGGAACCAACTGCTGTTAGAAATGTACCTAAAACAAATGGATAGGCCAAGACAGCACTATGAATTTTGAAGTAAACAGATCTACAGTGAATAAAGGAGTATTTTCTACACAGCATATTGTTAGCCTACGGAATTGCATGTGCCACAAAGTATGACTGAGGAAAATAAATAAAAATATTCAAAAAGATAGTAGCGATAAAGATAAGCTTCAAAAGATCCAAAACCAGATATTTTGTAAGACCACATGTTCATCAATGAAGATAAAATGACAAGGGTAGTCAATCCCCACACCTCAGAGCATACGATTATCAGTAGCTGAAACGAGGAAGAAATTTCCCCCTATGATTTCACAAATGAAGGGGCTGACTGCTTGATTGGTTTTTTTTTTTAAAAAAAAAAAACACATTTCAAAGCATTTGATATTGGCCTATCAGACACGATACTGGGCAATCTGAACCATTCATCTGCTTAACACAGTTCCTATAATGAGCAGCAAGATGGGGAGTGATCCTGCAACACACAGGCATGCTGAGAGAATGGAAATAGATGTATTCTTTGAAACAGGAGCGGAAAGACATCTGATGCAGAAATGTCAGCAAGTCAGTCCTTTATGGTACTCCCATTTCAAACTGGAGAGGATTTATTTTATTTTAGATTTTGTTTTTCATTAGTGTCTACTGCAGCACACAGTGTCAACTTGCTCCATTGACAATGCCATAAACTGTTCTGTAATTTAAATAAACTGATAGCATTTTTAATGTTAGGCACTGCAATCAATTAAACAACACAGTCTATACCAGAGGTAAGGTCATTATTCAGTAAATGGAGCCAAGATACATAATTTGATCCAACATAACGTTTAGACACTAAAAACACCATAACAACAAGATTCAACTTAAGAAAAACAGTTTTTTTTACCATTTCAATTTTAATACAATTAAAGAAAATGAGGTAAATGTTTATGCATGGCAATGTTTAATAAACAATCACATTTCATTTAAGCATTAAAATGCAGCAGTCTGGAAAAGCTGCCAGAAACAATGTTCAGCTTCAGAAAAGGTGATCACGAAATTATTTCCAATAAAATTCAAATCACACTCTTGACTGTTCATTAGCTGAACATTTTAGACTAAAACGAACAAAAAAAGTGCAAATTAGCTAATTTTTTTAAAAAAAGAAACTTAGTGTCCAAACAAGCGGCTACTGAAAGCCTCACCTTGATGGTAATGGGCAAAGTTCTCCCATTTCTATGCAATATAACTTACTGCACCATATTGCTCCTAAAAACAAAATTAATTTCAGAATGATTACTGTTTTGTGCCTTCCATGGGCACATCAGTTTTCTTTTGTTTTTCATCCAATTTGCTTGACTTGAGATGGAGAGATCTACCTTCTTATTGCTAAATTGGATGGATCACATGGAACTACAGCTGTCACCACTTATAAGAACATTTTCCAAGGCCTCAAAGCATATTTATATCTGGGCAAGGCATAATTACAAAGAAAGTTACAGACCGCAATGCAATATTCATTTTTAGTTTCCATTCAGCTAACACGTTTTCAGCAAACAGAGTCATCATGCAAATTGGCTCAATGTCAGCTTTAGTCTGCTTTTAACAGAAGCCGACTCTTCACTTTCAGTGCATCCTCCGTCACTGAAGGATGAACTTTATAAACATGAGTAGACCTCATTTTACAGAGAGAGTGAAACTGGGGCACAAAAATTTAGCTTATTCATCATGAGGCAGTTGACAGAATTGGGAATAAAACCTGGGTATCTATTCGACCCCAATCCCATGTTCATATCACTTCATCTCTTGAAATAACTGAAGAGCATGATCATTACAATTCCAAAAATGCTCTAAAAATGTATGAGAGTCATTTTCAAGTTATTCTCAGACAGAAAAACTATTAAAAATGCAGTATGAGTTTCACTCGTTGGAGACATGTTCTTATATGGGGTGTTGCTCCTAGTAACTAAAAATCTGTTTATATCCCAACAAATATTACCAGTTTTCAAAAACAATGAAGTTTATTTAAACAGCATAAAAAGATGTAATTTCACTAAAATTTAGACATTTCTGAATTTAGTAATTTGAAGAATAAAATATCACCTTTAAACTGTGCAACACAAAATAATGTAGCCAACAGTAACATACAGGTACACCATTTAATATTTATTATATGCATTTTATATACATTATTTTTCAACTGTTGTACTTTTGCTACGTGGTACAATCTTAAAAATTTGCTGATTCATAGTTTGTAAAACAGAAACCTTACAAAACTCATCAAAACCCGCAAACTGATCAGAAAAGTTTTGTGGAAGACTAGAAAAAATACTTTATTGTCTTAATCATGCATTACACAAACAAAATCTTTAGTTACACCATAAACTGAAGCACATTTGAAAAAAATAAAAGCAGGGAATAACTAGCCCAAACACAGCAGATTTATGAATCTTGATTCAACTACTTCTGTATTCTGAAACGCAAATAAACATTTTTCACTCCAAAAGTTCTGAAACAAGATTGTTTTTTCTGGAATCAACTTCACTCCAGATACTTAACCGGAAAAAATAATCTTGGTTTGTAACTTTAAAAAACTATGAAATGTCCCATTTTTAGTCTATTTTAGACTGTTCAAAGAGTGCCATAATAGATAAACAGGGCCCTTTAACACACTACATAAAAGGATATAAAGACCAACAAAAAGTGAAATAAATAACAAGAGGCCATGAGCAAGATGGGTAATCCTTGATAAATAAACTTGTAAATACAGTAAGATGTACAAAATATCACATAGTGATAGGATGCCAAGATTAATTTTTTTTAAGAGTTCACCGGGAGGGTATTACAACCCCTCTGTGTTTCATTTAAACATACTTCTTTACAGTCTTTATATTTATGAAGACAGTTATGCGATGATGATGAATTAGCATCCTTAATGAAAGGACTTAGCTGAGCTGTATTAGGCAAAAGAAGGGAAGATTGTGGTTACACGGCAGCGGGTCAGTGAGATCTCTGTGTTTTAGGGTTCTATAATGCAGAAAAAATATCATCAATACAATCTTGAGCACTGTTGTGACAGGCTAAATATATAAAAAGACTTATAAAAACTAGAATTTTATCCAAACATTTTGTGCAACTAATGCTAAAATATTTTAAGTTAAATTTCCTTTTCTTTAAAGCAAAATAAAAGTTTAAAAGGGGATCTGTGGCATTCAACTGATAAACAGAAGATCACTAAGAGATGAAAAGAAAGCTACTCTTGGAGCTCACTTCCCCCCCACAAGAGCACCACATTCCTAACCCTAAGGCAGCACACAGAGTCCAAAATAAAAAAGTCTTTTGTAAGGTCAGACTCCACGTTTGCTTAAAGACACCTAAAGAACAGACATATGCTCAGTTCATATTCAGTCCAGGCTACAAATACTGGTTTTCTTTTTTAAAAAAAAAATACAGTAATTACAGTTAAATTAATAAGCCTGACATTATTCAAGATGCAGTGACTTTTCACCAACTTAAACCTGCCCCACATATAGCCTTCGTCCAGGCAGATCAGATGTAGTGTCCTATTGGTAGCCGTTTCATTGATGGCAGTGATGCATTCCCTCTTTTCTTGTCCAAGCAGACCTGCTAGTATGGTGCAGGTTTGTTTTGTTGTGTCACACAAACACTTTGGCAAGGGCATCAGCTCCTGCACTGGCAATATATGCTTTTGATGGATGAAAAGCTACGTCATAAATTGACTCATCCAACTTTTTCCTATGGGCTGTTATTTCTTGTACACAAGTCTTGCTGTCTAAATTCCATAATCTAATGGAACAGTCATGGCCTGTGTTAAAAAGAAAGATACAAAAAAAGTTAGGTTTTCATATCTTTAAATTTTATTAAAGCAAAATATGTAGGTAATACAGAAAGTTAAAACTTACTTCCAGACATCAAATAGATTCCATTGGGATCTACTGCTAGACTTGTGACAGCATCCAAGTGAGCAACCATAGAATGGATCATTTTACCTAAAAGCAAAATAAAGTATCAATTCCCGGGAATTGTCTTAATATTTTTTGACAAAATTATATTAAGGAATCAATTTAATATGAGGTAGCAAACAACAATATAGATTTAAATGAAATATGTTAGAACCATACTGGAATTGACATTCATTTATATCGCTTGAAACTCTATCTACTTGTTATTAATCATTTTTAACAACTATGTGAAAGATGCTTCACAGCCTATATAGAGCATGGTGGTGGTCTTGGGCGACTTTCAGGTAGATATATTCACAGTACAGACACCATATCTCTAAAATGTTTAGCACTTTCATTGGCAATCATAACAAGACGACCAAAGACTAAGTTGACATGGTGACAACTACACTGTTACACGTGTCCACAAGTCATCACTGAGGCCCATTGAAGGGCAGGATGAGGAAAATTGAGGAATTTCAGTTTCAATGTGATCACCGTGACCTTTCATGACCACAACTTGTATACATACATATGTGCTAGAATTAAATAACTTCCGCTGTGACTGCAACTGCCGCAAAACAAATACACAAGATGTAATTAGAGGGGGTTCAAATTTTTCACAAATGAGAACATTCTAGTAAAAACAAAAGGAAAACAGAGGGGCATTACGCTAGTCTCCAGCTTCCAATTCAAGGCAGGCTCTGGGGAATCAGCCCTGGGAATTTGGAAGGCATAAAGGGCTGGTTTTCTTTTGGGAATGTTTTGATTTGATTTATGATTTTTTTTTTGGTGGTTATATATACACACACACGTATGGGAAACGGGAACAAGAGGGAGGCAATGCACCACTCTTCTGTTTTTAAAATGATGGCAAAGATATCAAAAGCTTGGTATAACCACTTGGAATATGTTTATTTAAACCCAAATAAATACATCCTCACATATACATTAAGTTTTATAAATGTGTGGTGGGCAATGTGGAAGAGCAGACAGATGCTTTAAAGAACAGAAAGCTAGTACTCTAATAAACTCAAATTCATTAGACTAAGGCCAGAAGAGACTTTCATGATCATCTGACCTCCTGCACATCGCAGGCCACAGAACTTCACCCACCCACTCCTGCAATAGGCCTGTAACCTCTGGCTGAGTTATCGAAGTTCTCAAATCTTGATTAGAAGATTTCAAGTTAGAGTATCCACCATTTATTCTAGTTCAAACAAGTAAGTGACCCATGCCTCAAGCTGCAGAGAAAGGCAAAAAAACCCCAGTCTCTATCAATCTGACTCAGAGAACAACTCCTTCCTGACCCCAAATATGGCAAACAGACGCTGAGTACGTGGGGGAGACAGCCATTCTCAATCTTTTTGTTGCAGTATAGGAACATCTTGTGACATACCCTAGCACAGTTGCTGTGTCTACATTTTTCTATCCATTCTCTCATCTCATCTCCTTTTATAGAGCTTCCAGCTTGTAAAACAGATAAGTCATTTTAAGTCTAAAATGGGCCTCTAGCAGCCCCAATCACAACTCCTTGGCCACAATAAATTACTTCTTGTTCCAACAGGTCTGTAGGTAATGACCTTGATCTTTTACAGGAGAGAAACAGATGACAGGAGAGAAACAGATGACAGGTTTAATTTTTGGGGAGAAGCAGGGTATGGGAAAGAATAAGGCAAAGGGAATGGGGAGGCACTCTATAAAGTAGTACTTAGCAATGATGGAGAGGACTTATTACCCATGGTAATCAAAGCCCATGAGGGCCAAAGGGAAAATATTCTCACTACCTCAGATGTAGCTTCCTAATGCAATCCTGGGCTCTCCACTGCATTTCAGCCATACTTGGAAAGAGTTTGGGTAGATCTAGGCTGACATCTACTGGTTTATGAAAGGAGAAGTTACTTTATTGAAATTTGGATTTGTGATATTTAACAAGGGACATTTTTGGTCAAGAAAGACTGGCTTTTAGAAGCAGCTACCAAGATTCAGGGAAAAGAAGTAAAGCACTACCTGGGAAGCTAATACAGAAAGGGAATTCATCATATCCCCCAAAAACAACAAAGGAAAAACAGCCTTCCCCTGATGACTTAGTACCGGCACTCACTGGTTAAAGTGATAGGTCCCTCGTAAATAATTGAGAGAGCCTAACTGCTTCTTCTCACAGCCTCAGAATTGCTGACAAGCCCATGGGAATCTTGCATCATGCTGCTGAGGCCTATCTGCAAGGAGAGCTGCTTGGCTCTGCTGCAAGCTGAAGCACGGTCAGAAGCCCCAAGAGAGAAATGTAAGGGGACTGACTGGGACACAGGAGTGGCTAATCTGGAAGCTAACTGGCTTGCCTGTGAATCAAAAAGATCCCAGGCTGCCCTCCATCCCCAAGTAGCCGTAGTGTCCTGGGCCGTCCTCCACTCTGGAGCCTACCCCAACCTCCACCACCCGAGCAGCAGCAGTGCCCTGGGGCCCTTAGAGCACCTATTATTTAGTCGGGGGTATTTATAGTATAAGTCCTGGACAGGTCACGGGCCGTGAATTTTTGTTTATTGCCTGTGACGGGGCCAGGACTTTTATTAAAAATACCCATGACTAAATCTTAGCCTTATGGATGAGTATCCAAATATTTTGCTCATTTTCCCCCACCCCCACACACATTTCAGTTGAGAACGAATCCTTTAACAAGGCCTCAGATTTTCAGTCAGTTATGGATTTACAATAAGATATGACTAAAATGCAAAATGTGATGTTTCACTTATATCAAAGTAAGTATAGGCAGGATTATCTGATGACGGTTACGAAGACAATATTGGAAAAGTGATATTTTCCTACTGTAAGGAGAATGTTTCTTTTACACTAACATGTAACAGTGGAACAAAAAATTTATGCTATGATTCTGCAACAAGTAGCGTGTGGTAGGACCCTCCGATACCCAGCCAGATTTATTTTAAACATTACTCAGCTTAATGCACTAGGTTTTTAGTATCCTTACCCGTTTTATTGTCAAAAAACTTGATGTGTCTATCTTCATGAGCTGTAATTGTTACAGGAAGTGTAGGATGACTTACTACCCTGTTAATATGATTACTTGACTGCAAACCTGAAAAGATAGAAAGTTATAGGTAAAATATTTGATGGACAAATAGTAAAAATACAGTCAGTAAATAATAATATTGCCCAAGAGAACACAATATTAAAAAATAACCAGTGAACTAATAGATGGAACTTCAAGCGTCAGGAAAATTATTGAGACATTTTAGAATAAAATATGTAATGAAAGATAGAAATACATGTGATGTGCTCTGGCTTTCCAGGGCAGGGACTAATCCACATGCACTCTAATCAGTGTATTATGAAGATAAAAATTTTTGTGATTGGGCTATATGTATGAAAGATACTTTAGAGAGAGGGTGAAGAGATTAGGTTTGCATTTCATGGTAGTAGTAATGGGGGTGGGGGAGAGGAGAGGGGCATGAAAAAGACAAGTTATGACTCCTAACCTACGAACTACTTTCTCTTTTTCTATGCACTACACAAATGTCTTATTTCTACTTAAATTACTTAATGGTACATACAATGTCTTTAAAATAGTCTCTTCTATATATTGGTGTATCATTTGCCTTGTGAAAGGATACTTCTCTGAAGTTTTGGATTTCCTTTTTGATGTTTAGCTATTTAAATTTTTATCCTCAATCAAAGAGATATGTACCTCCCTTTATGTGGGCTCCTATCTTAGTATCAAGGCCAATATTACACAGACTATGGTTCTCTATAGTTTCTTTCATAATCTAGCTGTCTCAAAGTGCTTAATACTAGCCATTAAATACTATCAGGGTAAAGACTAGACAAACTGAGCTGTTACATATGAAGCAGTACATTGCCCTCTCATGACACTAGATTTTCAACCTTATTTTACTGAGAAGGGGTTTAAATGCCGGCACCTACGACAGGGCAACACTGATGTTATACTGCACTCTCAGCACTGGATATGATCCTGGTGCTCAACCTCCTGGTTTAGAGGACAGAGAGAGTCAGCAATTAAGACACATGGATTCTGTAAAGTACATTCAGAATTCTACACTTTCTCTTTTGTGTTAGAACCATATTGCCTGCATTTAACATATTCATGAATAATGCCTATGTAGTTAGAACGCTGTTCCTTCATATTTAATTCAGGGAATTGGTTCTTGAAAGACTAGCTACATTTTTAGTTTTTTGGCAAGGTTCTGTCACTTTCAGCATCTCTGTAACCCTTTCTGAATTATCGCCATACTTATCCTTCAGATCATTCCAGATTCTCTCAAACCCTTTTTTACAAAGATGAAAATTTTTTCCTTTGCCAAGAAAGTTACTTTTCCTCATTTACTCCCCTATTTCTATGATTTGACATCTCCACATGACAATCAAAGAATAAGAAAAGGTCAGAATAGAATTAAAATGTGAAATTGTGCAATACAGAAAAAAGAGGAACAAAGCTCTTGAAGCTTTTGAAAGAGCACACATCTAAACTGCATATATGAGACAAAACTAATTCATATTAACTTACCAGAGTCTATCTGTGATGAGAGCATCACCAGTGATTGGGATGTTTCTAAATCATAAATGACTGTGCTGCCAGTGCTAAAAGATGTGACCATATGAGCAGGATCACAACCTATAAAGTCAACTGATGTAGGTATTCCATGCTCTAAGGAGAAAAGAAAAAAAAAGATTAGATAGGGAAATAAAACCCTTAAGTTACCTTAAAGGCTTAAAAAGGTTTAAATGATCTTTCCTATTTTTCTTCTACAGTAATTACCAAAGAAACTCCTTTTAGAGTTTTTACAAAATGCTGCAAAAAGAAATAAAGCTACCTTAATTATCAGCAATAAAGACATTTTTAAAAGTAAGATTGCCAAAACCAGCTAAGGTTTGTGCAGAACTCGTTCTACTTAAAGAGCTAGCATCTGAAGAGGAAGGATGGCAGGCTGTAGGAGGGAGTGAAGGCTTCATTTCAGAGGTTCGTCACAGCTGCATTTCCTTGGAGTTCCATGAGTTTTCCTTTAGTCCTAAAAATACTGTAAGTTGATATTTGGTTTGGGCAACCTGAGGAAACAAACTTATCCCCTTCCTATCACACAATTTTTTAAACAAAAATGCCTTTAAAAAAAAAACCCGCAAACATCATACTCACCCTTTTCTCCATTGTAAGTGCAAATGCAGGGCAATTTTTCTGGTGGATTCCATAATCTAATAGTGCCATCTGCTGAGCAAGATAGTAAATGATTCTTTATACCACTATAAGCAAGACCCCAGACTGCATCTGTATGCGCAATTAATGTGCCAGCTAGAACGTTTGGCTCTGGAAAGGAAAAAAAAAATTCCAAAGTTAAAGCTTTTTACTGAAGATGAGAATTATTAAAAAACTCTGTTTTTACCTAGGTACAAAATAATTCCTACGGTAAACTCAAAAACCACAGCTGGTATTTTCCAGTGTCAGTGATTAATAGACTATAGATGATAGAACCATGTAACATCCTGTAGAAATCAGTAAGAGAAAATCTAACCAGTAACCAACAACAAAAAACAAAACAAAACCCACCACCCCAAAATAAAAGGGAGATTACAGAATTCTGAACTAAACTGTAATGAAAAACTAAAATTGGATCCAAAGCAGACACTTGTAATTTCACACATTGTGTGTGTTAATTTAGTTGTCAGTCAGTAGATGAGGTTGGAAACCTAATTTCAATCTCTGTGTTCTATAAAATAAAATGGGCTAGTACAATGAATATTTTAGACAAATCAAAGTAAATGTTTTCACGCATGTCCTTCCCTGAAAGCATATTAATAATCATTTTCATAACATCTGTAATAATGATATGGTTCACCTGGAACTCTGATATACAGAAAGAATTACTATTTTAAAAATAGTTCCATAGTTACAGAGCCAAGCAGATGAAAAGTTAGGTAGCAGTTACTCATTGATGTGGATAGCAGGCACTTTCATCTTTAATCAATAGTATCATTAAAATTAATTTCCATGGCTGAAGGCACCTCAGCTGTTCCCAATGACAAATGAGTAAAATGGAATTAAATGGATACAAGTAAGGCAATTTTTCTTTTTTAAGATGACAGAAGGGGCTGGCCAGACACAGCCTGATGTTCTTCTCCGCTCCTGTGATGCTTCAAAGGGATGGCCAGTTATAGGGAGCAGAGAAGCTGAAATGGGCCTTGTTTGTAGCTGGGAGAGAGGGAGAAGAGAAGATCGGAGCTCTAGCAGCTGCTTTTACCAGGCTCTCCCTTTTCACAAACCTGACAGCTCTAGGATTCTTGTGCCAGTCTCCTCACCAAAAAAATGACATGAAAGAACTCTTGGAGGCTTCCTTTCTGCTTTGGGGTGAGTGGTGCCAAGAAAACATGTCCTTCCTTCCTCTTCCCCTCCCTCTCCAATATATTTTTAAAATTCCTTCATATCAGGCTTTGAGCATGACTGGCCCTGCGGCATTATTTATATATTTATGAGGAAGCAGAAAAGAACAGGGAGGGAAGGAACAAAGTGAGGGGCAGGGATACAGTAATCTTTTAAAACATAATTCAGAAAGAAGCTAGAAAGATCTAACAAAACTTGCCTCTCCAGCTAGCACCCTTCTGACAAGCCTTAAGAAAAATTCACTCAGGGTTCCCAAAACAATGCTTCCATCCTAAATATAGGGCTGCTCACAGATGGACCCAGTTTTTTTCTGAGCCCCACACCAGTTAGGCTTGAGGAGTTTCATTAAGGGAGTGCCAGATCTTGCAGTCAGATGTTCAACAGATGATACCAATGATTCACGCATACACAGTACCAATAATGGAATGTCAGCATGAGCCTGTAGAGATGATTCTGGATGATCAGATACCAATAAATCTGATGGTACCATGAATGAGGGAGCTGAAGAAATTGGTATTGATCTCGTAGCTGTATAACCTGGAGAAGGGATCTTCACCTGCCCTTGGCGGAGGGCTGCTCAGGCCCCCCACCCAGGGCAGGTGAAAGGTCTGGTGCAGCTCCCCACAGCTGCCAGCACGTCTCTCCCCGACCCGGCTCCGGCCGGAGAGGGAGGGCAGCTTGGACCCGCAGCCTGGCCACTGTAAGAGCTGGGAAGGCAACCGTGGGCAGACATGCTACCTGCCCTGGGTGGGGGGCCAGAGCAGCCCCCGGGCAGCTCCACAGGTCTCCCCCAGCCCAGGCCAACATGGAACCCAGTCGGGGTGCTGCGGTGCACCCTCCACCTGCCCGCGGTGCAGGGGGGAGAGGTTTGAGAGCAGCCCTAGCCATATCCGCGCCCCCAAGGCTCCCCACCTGGCTCAGGGCAGGTGGAGGGTCTGCACAGCTGCCCATGGGTCTCCCTGACCAGGCTCCGGCAGAGCGGATGCCTCGGAGCCTCAGCGCAGCCCCTAGCGTAGAGCCTTGCAAATCTGCGGATATCTGCATCCGCAGATAATTTTTGCAGATCAGATGCGGATACACATTTGTGTATCCACGCAGGGCTCTAGTGATTTTGCCTTCTTCTCCTTTTAAGAACCCAGAAAATTAAAGTTATGTCCCTTTTCAGTTGAAAATCTTAGAACTGCAGCAGGACGACTACTCAAAGAGGGAACACTGGAAACAGACTGATCCGACAGACCAGGCTCTGTGTCAGGTGTCTGTGGTTTGAGCATTGGCCTGCTAAACCCAGGGTTGTGAGTTCAATCCTTGAGGGGGCCATTTAGGTATCTGGGGCAAAAATTGGAGATTGGTCCTGCTTTGAGCAGGGGGTTGGACTAGATGACCTCCTGAGGTCCCTTCCAACCCTGATATTCTATTCTATATGATATTTAAAATATCCTATCACAAAGTCACTCAAGATAATTTTAAAATGCTTGTTCATCAAAATGGTTTGTATTTTAATTTCCAACTTAATTTAATGCACCTTCTAGATTTCACACAAATCATGTGCAAGATGACACAAAGCACATCTGTAGCTTTTACCACCACCACCACAAAAGAAACAAAACCAAAAAAATTAAAGGCACATTTCCTGCTGACTGGAAGGAAGAAAGAAAGGTAAATATATCTTTATGTACACGTGATAATTTTAATGACGGGTTTGGTAGAACTTAGTAAGTAGTTTAAAAAGTTCTGTGTTTCGATACCACTTTCCATCCAAGGATCTGAAATCACTACACAAAAAGTGAGCAAGAATTACCCTGATTTTACAGGTGGAAAACAGACACACATTAAGCATGTGTCCCACTCAGAAAGCCTATCAATAGCTTTAGAACAAAAATAAGCTAAAATATATGTACTGTACTCTGCTTTATCTGGGGACTAAAATGATCAGAGAATGAGATAATATTCTTTGTCATACTTATACATTTGATGTACAACATGCACATAGCCCACCTTCAGAATACACAACACAAATGATATATCTATATTGTAATCACGGAGTATGAGTGCAGCTCAAGTAGACATACCTGAGCTAGCTTTAATCTACTTAACTTGGATACCAGAACAGTGAAGCTACAGCAGTGCGTGCTTCAGCACAGCCTACACAAGCCTCAGAACCACTTGTCGGGCTAGCCCACACAGAAGTGTGACCTACTACAGCTTCACTGATCCAGTACCTAAGATACCTGAGCCAGTTGTAATCTAGCTCTGTTTACTTGACCTGTTTACAGATATACCCAAAAGCATATTAATAAAGATTTGTTTGTAGTAATTCAGATAACCTGTGACTTTTTTTTAATAAAAGCTCTTCATGAGCTTTCAGAACCACTTTAGAATCAAACAATAATAGTATTAGAAGTCTCTTCTAAGTCTAAATGCTGACAATCTTTCATTCTCAGAAGACACTTACCATATGTATCATAAGGATCCACATTAGGGCTAGGCATGTTCCACCACTGGATGGTTGCATCAATGCCACCACTAAAACACTGTTCTCCGTTAGAACTAATTGCCAATGACAATACAGGTCCACTGTTGGGAAAAAAACAAAAAAAAAACCAGTGGTTGAAGCTGGTGAAGAGATCTAATAACTGATGTCACCAAGAAAGCTGCACTGTTAATGTCTATTTTGCTTCAGTCTTCATTAAAAAGGTTAAAGGGAGACCAGATACTCAGTTAACAACAACAAGGGGGAAGGAATGAAAGCCAAAAGAGGGAAACAGGTTAAAGAATATTTAGATGTATACAAGTCGACAGGGCCAGATGAAATTCATCCTATGGTACTTAAGGAACTAGGCTAAAGCAATCTTGGAACTGTTAGCAATTATCTTCAAGAACCTGTGGAGGGTGGGTGACGTCCCAGAGGACTGCAGAAGGGCAAGCATAATACCAATCTTTTTAAAAAAGGAACAAAGAGAACCCAGGGAATTACTGACCAGTCAGCCTAACTTCAATACCAAGTAAAATACTGGAACAAATTAAGCAATCAATTTGCAAGCTCCCAAAGGATAACAGGGTTATAAGAAATAGCCAGGATGGATTTGTCAAGAATAAACCATGCCAAACCAAACTAATTTCCTTCTTTGACAGGGTTACTGCCCTGGCAGATGGGGGAACAGTAGATGTGACAGATCTTAATTTAACTGAGATATTTGACACTGTTCGAAATGACATTCTAATAAGCAGACTAAGGAAATGTGGTCTAGATAAAATTACTATAAAGTAGGTGGCACAACCGGTTGAAATGCACAACTACAAAACAGGGAATAACTGGATAGTTGGCAGTATTTCTGAAAATAATCTGGAGGTTATAGAGAATCACAAACTGAATACAACTAAACAACGTGATGCAGTTGCAAAAAATGCTAATATTATTTTGGGGTGCATTAACAGGTGGGTCATTAATGAGACACAGGAGATAACTATTCCCCTCTACTCGGCAGTGGTGAGCCCTCGGCTGGCATACCGTGTCCAGTTTTGGGAACTACACTTTAGGAAAGATGTGGACAAATTGGAAAGAGTCCATAGGAGAGTAACAGAAATGATAAAAGGTTAGAAAACCTGACCTATGAGAAAAGGTTAAAAAAATTGGACATGTTTAAGTTGTGAGAAAAGAAGGACTGAGGAGGGACTTGATAACAGTCTTCAAATATGTTAAAGGCTGTTATAAAGAAGATGGTGATAAACTGTGTTCCATATCCACTGAAGGCAAGTAGTAATGGATGTAAACTGCAGCAAGGGAGACTTAGGTTAGATATTAGGAAAAACTTTCAAATTATAAGGGTAGTTAAGTTCTGGAATAGGCTTCCAAGGGAGCTTGTGGAATCCCCATCAACGGAGGTTTTCAAGTATAGGTTGGACAAACATCTGTAACAATGCTCTAGGTTTACTTGGTGCTGCCTCAGCTCAAGGGGCTGGAATTGATGACTCCCAAAGGTGCCTTCCAGCCCTACATTTCTGTGATTCTCTGATCCTATACGGGAAAGTGTTGGTTGCCACCACCACACAGACCAGAGACACTGGGGTAGGAAGCTTCACTTCACTGCTTGGCAAAGTCCCCACCTGTCTCACCACTATCCTGGAGGAAGAATCAACTTTATCTATTACAATCCTTCCAGGGCCAGGAAAGGGGGGGGGGGGGGCAGGGCCCCGCCTGCACACTCTGGCAAGAAATGAAGGCAGGAGCAGGGAGCTGGGCCAACCCCACAAGACAGGAGCCACCACTGTGGGATGAGTGTGAGGTGGACTTGCTCTATAACATGCCCCCTCCCCCTGGGGACAGAATGCAACCCTCCTACATGGGCCCCCCAGTTTCAAAAAGTGCACCCATGATTTCACACACCTAAACCCATGATTTCTACTACATTTATCATGACTTTTCTGTGACTTTTGAGTTAAAAAATGCTATGACAAATCTGAAGCCCTCTACAGAGTCTCTAGATTATTTCAGACACAGAAATGCTGTAGGACCCAAACACAAACGTAGTTTCAGTTTTAATGAACAGTAACGCTTCTTGGCAGCATTTCGGCAGGTGGTTCTTCGGTGGCAGCATTTCGGCAACGCGGTGTCCTGCGGGCACACACAACTGCCCCGGTGGGCGCCACTGCACCCGCGGGCACCACATTGGGGACCCCTGGTTTAGGCAATAAAATTTATAATAGTGCAATAGATTTACTGCATTTACTGTTCTGAGAAAGAAAAAAAGTCCGCATCCATTATACCCACTTTTGAAGAGTAACTGACTGTCATAAAGTAATAAAAATAAAAAAATCCACAACCTATCTAGAAATCACCCCAATTTTTTTCTTCTTCTTCAGAAAAAGCCAAAACAAAAAAACAAAGAAGAGGGCATATACTGGAAACAATGACAACTATCCATAACAGTATGTCATCTACCTTTCTGTACAGATATTCAGGGGTTCCCAAACTTCACTGCACTGCGATCTCCTTCTTGCAACAAAAATTACTACATGACCCCAGGACGGGGGACCGAAGCCTGAGCCTCACTTTCCAGCCCTGTCACTCACGGCTGAAGCCCTGGGGTTTTGGCTCTGACCCCAGCAAGTCTAATGCCAGCCTGGCAACCCCATTAAAATGGGACTGCGACCCGCTCTGGAGTCCCGACCTACAGTTTGAGAACCACTGAGATATATTATAGAGATTTGGAAGATCTCATCTGCCAAGTTCCTCAGAATGTCACTCCTGGGGCAATTCTGTGCGGGGGCAGAATTTATGTCATCTGCAGATTTCTCTGTTTCCCCGCAGAAAAATGACTTGTTTGGGGAAGCAAAGGGAAGCTGAAAGAGCAGTCACTCGCTTCTCCCCAGCAGCCTGAACAGCTGGCAGAGATGTCAATCGTCACTGGAAGGCATGCGGGGGCTGAGCAGGCATGGAAGTGAGCAAACAAGAGACACTGTTCCTCTGGCTTGCTATTGCAGCACACAAGTCATGGAGGGTCAGCGCTTCAGGGTGTTTGGAAATAGGCATGAGGCAGGCTCTGTCCCCTCAGGGAGAGCATAATGGAGCAGCCTACCTGCTTAGTTGTTCTCTTTGTTGTTAGTGTACTGTTCCCATTCTTAGTGAATTCCCCCAGGAGCATGAAACAGGTGTAAAAGTTTTAAGGGTCCTTTACACTGCCAGAGTTGTGTAAAGGAGCCTTATTATAAACGACAGAATGGCTTTATAAATGCTTATGATGCTTCAGTGATTAGAACTGGGCTAAATTTTTGGACTGAAAAATTTTCCTATCGAAATGTGCTCCACGAACTGTTTACTACTGACCTTTCTGGAGATGGTCAGTAGCCAATATAAATCATGATTCTGATCCCCAACCCTCACTTACTCTTCAGTTGCCTGTGATGTAACACTGAGCATATGGCTGCATATATTTGTTGACTAATAACTAGAAATAAAGGGTCAAACCTAGTAGCTACATTACTTTAGACAAAGGGGGTTTGGGGATTTTCTCCAATGCTCCCCAATTCCATTCTCCATCCACTGTATTGTAATTTAAATAAATTACCAAAATAATTGACACTTGCATGAATATAATATGCAAAATACTGTGTGCAGAATTTTTTATTTTTTGGCACAGAATTCCCCCAAGATTAGAATGTGCTTAAGCAGTTATGACCCCTGCAATTCTCACAAGAACAATAATACTTGTCAGACCTAACACAGGGCCAGGTCCTGGGGCTGCAGGCTTGCCTCCTTTGTGGGTTGGCATGGGATTAGGAGAGATTTATTTTACCACCCAAAATTATTCTGTCAGAGGGAAGGAGAATCCATAAATATTTCTGGATGGGAAAAGCATATGCCACTTTCAGAAGCAGAAAGTTTTCCACACCTTCCCGTCAGAGCGTTACTTTGGACCTTGTAGTTGCTGGATGTGGGACTGGTTATTCTTGACTGCATGTACAGGATACAATCAACTGCCATACCCAAGAAAAAGGAATTCCCCCTCAGCGCATCAACCCCATGCTGAGTTATTTTGTTTTGCCTTCCTCTAGTTTATTCTGTTGAGTCAGAAGCCAGGGTTAGTTGATTGGGTCCCAGTTAGCAGTGCAACAGTTCAGTGATCTGACAGTTATTTACCATCAGCATAGTTTTTATATCATATCAGCATAGTTTTTATAAATGCTGGATCAGCTGCTTTAAGGAGCAGCTGACAGGTTGCACTGGCCTTATTTTGTTCAAGTGAGTTTATTGTCACAACTTGATGAACAAGAGTCCCTTTTGGGGTAAACCAGTTTGCACTGGCGCCTCTTCCCAAAACTTGGATTGTGATATGCTGGGAAGTGGGAATAGGTTTCATGATGCATCTCAGATGAGACACCCATCCAAACACAAACATAGGTAAACTCAAGACCCATGGGAAAGTAGGTCTGGTTTGGCATTGCAGATCTTCTGGTTGAAGTCCTGATCAGGCTTTGATCTTAATCCATCTTGATTAATTCAACTCTCCACCAACTGGACTTCCTGGCATTTTGCTTCACTCCCAACCTCTATCTTATTCAAAACTCTGTTGTGAAAACATCTGCCTTAACTGATACCTATGTCCAAACTAACCCAACTGAGATCCCTTTCATAAGCTCTTTGTTGCCTTTGGCACTGAATTTGGATCAGTCATTCTCACTTTCAAGGCCCTACGCAATTTAGATCCTTCTGACATCTATGCTTGGTCTCGTTTTGTTCTTCAACCCATCCACTCTCCACACTGAACCCAGGCCTGCCCTCTATATCCTTTTTCATGCAACTCCCTATATGTGAAGCTTCCTTCCTAAATCTATCTAATAAACCTCCACCCTCACCTCCTATGCTTCTTCTCAAAACCCACTTAAAGTAGACTTTACATATCGTATAAAAAAACCTGGCAGTCTTCATTACAGCACAATTTCAGCATCTTCTTCCACATCCTCTGTCCCTTCCCCTTAAGCCTTCTACATTTGTTACGCCCTGTTGTCGTCGTCATTTTTTTATCTTGACAGTGCACTCTCCTCAGGACAGAGACAGTTTTTACTCGCTTTATAAACAATTATGCACATCTTTGGCACCACGCATAAATAATGTTAATAAAATTGTGATCTTTAAGCCTCAACATTTTACTGAATCCATAATAGGTGGCAATGGCTGCTTCTGAAGTATTAACTGGCAAACACTCACATGTGGGCCCTAAACGTGTAGATAGGTTCTACATCTAAAGAGGCACTCCTGGAAAAGAAACAAAAACAGAAAGGTGATTATATTCAACTATCAGTTAAAACATTACTATTAAATTGAATGTAATAAAAAAAGATTTGAGAGAGACAACAACATATACAACAAACTTAAAAAAAAGAGAACCACCATATACTTGCTTTTTGGCAGGAACTGTTTTCTGTAAGTTCCAAAGTTTTAAAGTATGGTCCTCAGAGGCTGTAACCAGCACAGGCTCTACAGGATGAAAAGCTAATGTTCGCACTCCATCAAAATGGCTGCGTAGCGTATACTTAGGATTCCATGTCTTCCGAAAGGCATCTTTATTGGCTGGCAGCTAAAAACAAAAACAAAAATTTATGTAGTAACTTGTATATAAAATTATATACTGTATGTTAGTGTTTGAAGACTGAAATGTTTAGGACATGGGATTTAAATAAGTACTATTTTGCTGAAGATACAAAAAATTCAAGCATCCATTGCTAGCTCTGAAGCACCGAACAAAATTTTGAGAGCTATATCAATAATACTGAGACAAAACCAAGGAGTCTGCAAAAATGGCATAGGAATTTAGTAAAAGAAAGCCTATTTGCCAAATAGTTTCTAATTTCTGGCATGTTTTTAAAAGTTTACTAACAACTGAGAAACAAAATATAAAATGCCACTGGACTAGTTTTCCAGTGAACCAGTATCCATCACAATTCTTCATGTTTATAGGCTACAGAACTAAACAGACAACCAGTATTTGTGTACAAACCAACCAATGTAAAGATATTGGGATTTCATATAGTATCTGGAGGGAAATTATTTAATGTCTCCTTTTTAGCTTTTATGATCCCTCTTTCCAGAAAGGTATTCAGGATACCAAATCAAATCTCAGTACCATCTAAACCTGCAAGAGCAAGTATTTCTTCTGTTGCAAGTGTAGCTTTTTCCTCAGCTCTAAATAGAAAAAGAATTCTATATAACCAATACAGGATCAATATTATTCCCAATCTTTCTTGGGCCACACAGACTAGAATACAACAATTATTACTGTTTAATATTGAGTTTAGTACTTTATGCATCAGTTTTGTATCTTGTAAAAAGCCATACGAGTTAAGAGACAATATTTGTTGACTATGACAACAGTAGCAAGCGGTAAAAGCATCTTTTCTAAAAATCTTGAAAGGGACTCAATTAGATATTTTGAATTCCAACACAGTATTTTTGATGTCCTATGGGAAATGCACTTTTAAAATACGACTCAAATCTACTGTTACTAGAGCCTTCATTTTAAAATCTGAAAAATTACTTATTTTCTTAGTTTTCTCTTTTCCTCTTCAGTGAGATTTTCCTACTCCAAGAAAGCCTTAAATATCGCTGACATTTGCTGTATATAATTGTTGTCAGACTGGATGATCTATAGCCTATGTTATGCAGGAGATCAGATTAGATTATCAACCATCCCTTCTGATTTTAACATCTATTTATGAGAAAATTTAGCTGTAATTTCTGTCAGGAAATACTACAATGTCCAAGGTCATAAACAGAACTTTAATAAAAACCAAAATACTTTTAGGGAAATCAATTTAAAAGGAGAAAAATTCAGAAGAACATGAGATATTTTTCCGTTTTAAAACTTCAAATCCATTTTATACACTGCAGTTGTGCAATATAATGAATTATAATTTTGTTCAATTCTTTTAGATATGTTGGGGGGGAGGAATCGATCCAAGTTACGCAACTTCAGCTACATGAATAACGTAGCTGAAATCGACGTACTTAGATCTACTCACCGCGGTATCTTCACTGCAATGAGTTGACTGCTGACGCTCCCCCGTCGACTCCGCCTGCGCCTCTTGCTCCGGTGGAGTACTGGAGTCGATGGGAGAGCGCTCAGCGGTCGATTTATCGCATCTAGACTAGACGCGATAAATCGACTCCCACTGGATCGATCATTGCCTGTTGATCTTACGGGTAATGTATACAAGCCCTTATTGGTCTAAAACACAATGCAACACTATTTAAGATATACCAAAATGTGTAAGGACTTGCCCGGATGGATGGACGCACACAAACAATCCCCTGTCCGCTCCCGAACCCAACATCAACATTACTAGTCAGTACAAATTTCATATTAAAAACGTTACCATGGGCAGTAATTTTGTGCACAGAGGAAAAAATGTAGGACACTGCTGTATGATAAAATGAAAGAATATTCCACACATGTAAATCTAAAATTCACACTACAAAGATAAGCTATTATACACTACTATATATACACATTTTATACATAAAAATAGCAAACATGTAGAAATTTAAGTTATCAATATACGGTTTTAACTCCAACATTTTAGTGTTCCATTTCTGGGGCAATTCCCATTTTTGCTTAAAAGAATTCACCTAAACTTGTTTGGAAAACATGTTAAGTAAAAAACAAACAAAAAAGTTAAAATATGAATTACAAATTCATTAATTAAAAACTAATATTTCATTTTGAATTCACAAGCTGTTTTGCTAGTTTATGAGGTGTTTCTTTCTACAACAATGTAGCTTTTGCCTCTAAGATAAGCTGTCCTATAGGTTTGAAATATTCTGAAAAATTGACCATCATTGATTATATTCAGCTGTATAAGGAATTTTAAAATAAAATTTCACTTACATCATAACTATAGTCTGCATCATTTGTTACTGTCAAGTCTGCAAGGTCTCCAAGGCCCAGTACACTTAACAACACATCATCAGAACCCATAATAAATGACTTGCCTCCTCCAGATGAAAACGTTATTGGCTCTGCTACAAAGAACAAAACAGTTTAAATCTTGAGGAAAAACCTCAAATTTACAAGATGAAAAAACTGCATGAGTCATCATTTAAACGCACAGCAGTGTATAAGGACTGAATTGTTATTAACTAGATATAAATCACGGTAAAATCTCCTCCTCCTAGTGGAAAAGAAAACATAAGTATATACATACCTACATACGAAAATAATTCTTTAAGTCCTGGTCTACACTAGGGTGGCGGATCAATCTAAGTTGAGCAACTTCAGCTACGTGAATAACACAGCTGAAGTAGACATACTTAGATCGACTTACCGTGGTGTCTTCACCGCGGTGAGTCGACAGCTGCTGCTCCCCCATAGATTCTGCCTGCACCTCTCGTGGCAGTGGAGTACAGGAGTCGACGGGAGAGCACTCGGGGGTCGATTTATTACATCTAGACACGATAAATCGATCCCGGTGGATCGATCACTGCCCGCCGATCCGGCGGGTAGTGAAGACATACCCTAAATTTGAAGCTATTAAGGCAATAAACATTTACCTCCATGAGCAAGTATTTTTAGCACTCAGCCTATAATTCCCCATGAAGGATCTACCCTCCACCACATATATACAGACAGGGTTTTAAAACACAAGAACCTACAACATTTGCAATTACTGAGTTCTGCATTTGACTGTATCCAAACATTGTTGATAAAGTTTAAAAATAGACAACTGATATTCATGTTAGCTAGCTGCATGCTCCTTAAAACATTTGAAGCTTTACACATTTTTCTTGTTGATTATCAATTAGTTCTAAACAATGCCGTTTTTGAACAAATGTTAATTTTCAATTCAGGCTTGAATCATCTTCTCCAGCATTCATTCACACTCTTTACTCTTCAGCATTAGCTATGACTCCCCCCTGCACCTCCACAAAAAAATTTGTTTGTTTGCAAGGTATTTGAATGAGGATTTACACACAGAGCTTCTGGAAAAAAAAATCTACCTTACTGAAAGATGGGTGGGTGGGGGTAGGGGGTTGTTTTATTTTTTGGTATTACTTGCCAAAGAACAAAATTAGGACACCTGATAAGGAAAAATATATTCCTGATTTAAACTTTCCAGGTAAAACTGCATGTGTGCAAGAGAGCAAGCCATTTCTTCTGCTAATTTTGGGCCAAAACTACTTGACAATGTCCCTTAGTAGTTTTCATTTTTGCCAATATTTCATTAGAAACCTCGCATATGCAAAGGGTCAAGTAACTGCATCTAAAACAGATTTATCTTCCCAAAGAAGTCATACTTCCAATAAGTAAAATGTCCTAAATTATTTTCAGGGTGTATGGATGTACAAGTTTCCTTACTACAAGATTAAACATTATTCTTATTTTAGTCACCAACCCTAATTATACCAACTCTGAATTTCCCAATATTGATGTTCCAGCAGAAGTGTTGGGGTAGAGCAGTAAAGAACAGAAGGAAGAGATCCATTATGTTCTACATGAAACGTGCATTAAGATGACATGACAAAAGGTCTACGGAGAAACACAACCTGCAAAATCTTCACTAAATGTAATAGGATTGTTCACTGAAGTCCATGTTCTGCCTGGTCCCTACAAACACACAAGGAATATAGGAGGGGAAAGGCAAAGGGCAAGTAAAAGCCCTGAAGAGCCTTTCTCCCATTCTGAGCCTGCATAAGAATTCAAAAATTCCAGTCCCCCAGTGTCCAGCATCTGCTCCCTTACACTCCCCTGGGGGCAAAGTTGTGGCATCATGGATAGAACTGTTCAGCTACAATTCAAGTAGTAAGCTGCACCCCATAAGAGGTTGCAGTAAGAGGAACATATCCTCTCCACACCTGGGAACTGTAGGCAATATCCTGCTTCCCAAATGTGTAATGCATCTCAGAACCATCTTTGAGACAGTGTGCCTCTCCCTATCAATCTCCCCACTGTATTTTCCACTGCATGCATCTGATGAAGTGAGCTGCAGCTCACGAAAGCTTATGCTCAAATAAATTGGTTAGTCTCTAAGGTGCCACAAGTACTCCTTTTCTTTTCACTATTAAGAGAAATTCAGAACTCCGCCATCTAAATCTACAGCAACTATACTCAGACTCATCTGAAACTTCAAAAAGGTGAACAGAGTTTAGAAGCTGGAAACTAATTTTCCAAAAGCAAAATTTTAGTTCTAACCTGAAACTCTGTTCCAAAATTTCTCATTTTAAATTTGGGGCTTTTTTATTTAAGCAACATTCGTGGTCAAAAGTTTTAATAAAAATAGATGACAACCAAGTAATAAAAAAGACACACAAACTTACAACTATCATCAAAACAGAGGTGAACAACTTTGAATAGCAAAAACATTTTTTTCATTGCAATGGACCTACCTGAAATATTCCAAAGAAAAAAAAATGTATAATTAACATTGATGAGCTACTGTTAAAGATTAAGGATTTTTAGGAATTAAGGTTACCGGAGTTTTTTGCTCATGCAGTATAGAACTGTTTAGTTATCATCATCCTCCAATTTAAATACAAGTATGTTCTGGTGAAGTCACTGTCTATCGTATCCATACCAATGACAAGTTATGCTCTAGTATAATATTTCTTATGGCAGAGACTGAGTAAAAAGATGCACCAGCCATCCTAGCACTTAAACTTGTTAACATTATGCATAAACAAATGAAATTCAGCCAATAGCCTACAGATTAAATATTGCACTATAAATACATAATCAGATGAGCTTAAAGTCCAATCACACAAACCTTCCCTCTTGATCTATTCTTTAAATCAAACATTTATCATCCAGAGGTTATTATTTATAATTATCACAACAGCAGCCAACATTATGTACTGTATACAAATAAGCACTATTTGCCTTAAAAAAGCAACCATTTAAAAAAAAAAAAAGTCTGCCCAGCTACTCATGTACCCGAAGAGAAGGCTTAGAAAGCAACCATGCTCTGAGTAAGACCACAATGGAGGACAGCAGGACTGTACCAATGGACTAACCCTGTTTTCAGAAATTTAAGTGCAGAATTATTAGAAAATGTAGCTGGTTCAGAGTGGTTTTTAGTGGAAGACTGACAAATGTATGTGTTACATTTTATGGTTTTTCCAAGCGTATAAGTCTATGACAAGTTTCAGTTTGCATCAATGTAACTAGCTGTTTTGAGATAAAAAAACATTAAAATAATCCAAATGTGGTTGGAAATATTTTAAAACAGGATAATTGTTTATAATTTATCTTGTGAAGCACGGGGGGAAAAACCACCTGTGCACAATCACATCCAAGCCTCTTTGTATCAGAGCTCACACACCAAAGGTAACATGAAACCAATCTGAGTCTGAATAGCGTTCTGGTTATTGCCATGCAAACGAAAGTGCCAAACACTCCTTTTCTTTCAGAATTATGGTTTCCAATGTGACATTACAGTAAGTAGCCTCTTGTACTGCAGCAAAGGATTACACAGGCCATTTGTGTAACCTGAGACATAGTATGGCTTACTGCAACTCAACAGTTGAGCTAGTATGGCCTGGTAAGGAGGATTATAGTGAATGTCCTCAGTCAAAACTGCTTGAAATAGTTAGATGAAATAAAATCACTGGGCAATATTACGCTGTTCAGATACAATTGTCATTTATGGCTCATTTCTTTTTTATTCATGATAATGAAATATGCTGTTCTCATTCAATTTATAAAAGCAGCAGAACATGGACAGAAGGAGTGCAATGAAGATTTTCATTTTCTTCTGGAGCTTCTACAAACGAGATGACTAACCTATTTACTACTACTGACTTCATACCACCTGGTGTAGACATAAATTATGAAATATTTGTTTAATATTGTCAAAGGACCACTAACACAACTAGTTGAGAGAGAATTTAAGTTTTAAAACTCGTTTTTAAAAAGTCGCAGGAAGGTAAGGAAAAAAATAAGACACATTGGGTTATTGGGATGTTCACACTACAGCTCTCACCGACAGAAGTATATGAAGAAAATCAAAAACTGTTGGTCTGGAAAATACGGTCACATAACAAAATGGCAAATAGTGTGAAATAGCAAAGTTCTAGAGACACCTTTCAGAATGATTTGTGAACATACTGGAGTGCAGACAATTTTTAATCATCCAAAGCATTTGGTGGTATAACATTTTCCTGAGAAGACCACTCACCCACCTCCACCCGTCCACTCAGATTCACGTGAACTATGCAATAAAACATTTTAAAAAGGTGTGGAAGTATTGGTTTTTATGGTCCAATATTTTAACCAGATTACAGTTCTGTATTTTAGAATGAATCAATGTCTCCTAAAACACAAGAATAAAAATCCAAGCAAGAAACATGCCTTGCTTTATGATGATGATTCTAGGGTTCACAGTTGAAATTAGGCATATGTAGTCCTCTCTCTAGAATACTGTGGAGTTTCTGGATAAAGATACAATAGATGGCACACCAAACAATGGAAACTATGGCCCCAAATGACAAAGAAATCTTTCCTCAAATTCCAATTTGCTGTCTTTCTTTCTTCGCAAACATTACTCTGAGTTTTGTAACTCATCTTGCTACAGCTATGAACTCCTCCATGTGACAGAATTACATCCTGTCCTAACAGCAGAGAGGAGTGCTGCATTCTTCTGTGCCTCATCTAGGTTTGGAGCAGGTAGTTTGACCACAGTGCAGGAAAGGTGACCTATAGGCAGATCTGAGGGAATTGTGGGAGTTCAGAAATCCCTATAAGTATACACAGCAAAAATCTCTCATAAGGGAGTGAGGCTGTAGGCGATAGAGACAGGGATCCCCTGCCAGAGCACTCCATGCTTTTAGCGATACTGTGTGCTGCGATGTGGCCACAACTGTTGCAATAGGCACAGGTACAAGTGGCACAGTGTGACTGCAACCCACCAAAAAAGTTTTTACAGTGCACTATATGGGTAAGTCTTGCACTAGTGCAACATGTGTGTGTAGACAAGCCCTAAAAGACTATGTCCAATTTTACTTTTAACAGATTACTGTGAAATAAAAGGACAACTTCTTACTTAAAGACAACTTCTTAAATAAAAGGACACTGGAAAATATCTGGACACTGGAAGCTGTGCTTGACTGATGCAAAGTGACAGACTGATGTTTTTATCTTGTTATAAATCTCACCACTTTGGGGGCAGTTATGACTACATTGGGGCTAGAAGCTACTCAAAGCCCCGAAGGCTGGAATTTGCAAGAAATACTTCAATACGTTTTGTGAGAAAGACAGATTATAATCTTAGTTTATAACAAAACTGTGAGACCTTTGGCATGAGACTAACACTGAAGTAAGCAGCATAAGTACAAATGCTGTATTAATCTAAAAATAACTCAAGTTGTTAAAAAATATAGATGCACAAAATCTTGTAACCAACCCCCTTCAAGTGTTTAACTCCTTTAAGTCAATTTCCCAGTGCCTTTCTTGCAGGAGGTGGGATGAAAGTGATAGTTCAACTGCATCTGGAGCTAATGGCTGTTTAAGGATAGGATAGGTCAAAAGTAGCTAATTAAAAAAAGTACTCTACGTATATACGTAGTATTACTAATTTGAAGGTAGAGAGCCAAATTCATCCTTTGTGATTATTTCACTACTTTTAAATAACTATTTTTATCTCACCTTTCAATACAAATGGAGTATCAAACTTACAATCATCACTTTTTATACTAAGTTTTATAATGTACCATCCAGATAAGATTACTTTAAAAAGGGATTCTGCAACAAGCGACTTAAGAGTTGACAAAGTCAGAAACCAGGGAGTTTCACATAAAATTGAATAAAAAAAGACAAAAAAACACTTGACATGTAAAGTTCTGATTTTGATTTCTCTGAGACACAAAAGCTTTAAGTGGTAGTCGTGCAAAAAAAAAATCAAACTTGTGTGAACAGACTTGTAAGCACTGTTGATGTCCTATTATTGACAACTGTAACAGCATTAAGTCTTTGAGGGGATAAGTGATAGCGTGTGTTTAAATTTAAACCTTCTAAAATATAATAAGTAGCTGAATTTTTTTGTACCTTCCTCTGCTCCTGAACCTTCATCAGTCATTCTAGAAGAGGGTGACCTAGATTGATTAATGATTCCTGAAGGGATGTGGGGTAGCTCATCATCGCCCAGATCTGCTATCATGTCGTGAAGTTTTGTCCTGTTGACCCCTGTAAATTAATGTCAGCAGCAAAGGTTCATTTGATTGCTACTGCTTGACTTGACAGCAGTCAATAAATCCAGTTTCCTAATTAAACAAGAAAGATTACTAATGGAACCTCCTTAAAGAATAAAGACATTGGTTATTATTTTTGGTTATGATGCTTTAACTGTATAGAGTGTTGTTTTGGAAATTTTGAAAACCAGTTAAACACAATCTGAAAACTATATGCAAGTGGCTTTTATCCACCTAGTCAAAAAAATTGATTAGAACTGGCTTGTTCATGTGCAGTACAGCTTTATATTCTGCTGTGGAAATGAAAGAACCCAGCACCTCAAGTCCCTATGAAAAACCAAATATGTAACAGTTAGAGAGTAACCTTTAAACAAAATACATCAGAACTAAACGTTTGCAGTATTGAACAGTTTTAACTACACTACATGAATTAACACAGAAAATCTCAAGTACAAACAGAAAGTTACCTTACAATGGAAAGAGGTAGAGATGACTTGTAATGGGGGTGCAACAAACAATTAACCTTCCCTGTTTGTTTTTAAAATAGCATTTAAAATTATTCTTTGTGCAAAATTTTTATTAAGCCCACTCATGATTAGTCAGGGCCACATTCAAAATAGACTTACATATGTCTACAATTAAGTTTCTAATTTTAAAAAGTCTGATTTGAAATTGTCACTGGCATTTCTATCTGTAGAGGATATAGTGCTGATAAATATGTATGACCTTACATAGTACAGTTCTGCATTAAGGATGTGGTTTTTTGTTTTGTTTTTTTAAAAAAACCTGCGACATTCACATCCAATGTACAGGTAAAGAAAAAAGCAGAAAATAATTTGCAAAAGAACAATTTTTCAAAGTTTCATCTTATGTTAGTCCATTTGAAAAGACATACAATGATATAAAGAAAAATGGACTTCTACCATAAAATGTCAGACAAAAAGAAAACTAACAACTTTAAAGATTCTACAAGCAGGACATTTCAGATAAAGTCATCTAGGCTTAAAACTAGTCAACATATTCAGAAGCTTTTGTCTCTTATCAAAAGTTATTTATTTCTCCCTGCACAGATGTATATTCTCAACTGGATGTGAAGTCTGGCACTCACATGTCACTGTAACACTAGTTAGAAATACACTGATCTCTTCCCAGAACACCAAGTGGCAGAGGGTGGCAAGCTGCACAGTGGGATAGCTAACCACGGTGCACTGCTCTCCGTCGATGCAAGAGCACCAACCGTAGTGAATGCACTGCACCATAACAAAGGGCAGTATGTGAATGTACAAAAGAGGTTTAATTACAATGGTGGACAATTGTCAAACGTAACTTTGTAGCGTAGACATAGCCTTAGTTTTCAGTAGAACCAAAAATTATATCTTGGTGTGGTCACAGATGATAAACACTCTCCTGCTTTCAGTAGTATATGCAGGTAAAGATGCAATTTGCCAAAACCAGTGTTAAGTTAGGTTTAATTCTGCTGGATACAAGTTAACCGATTTAACAACGAAATACAGTATTTTTATACAAGCTGAAAGACATAGCTAATGATAGCAAAAGGGGTAACAGGAAAGCTATGTTAGTTGTAAGTAAACAGAGCTGCTTCAGTTAATAGCCCATACAATGCCAACTTTTTTCTTTTTTTTTGGATCTAGTGTACAAACCTGGGAGCAATCCTTTCCTCAGCAGATTGTAGATGGGGCACAAGCATTGACAAATGTTTCGAAACTTAAGTACGGTACTGCTTGTGCCCCCTTCAGTTTCAACTAATTCTGTTCAAGAAGACAGACTAAAACAAACAGGAAAAGGGGAACTCTGTGCCAGTGTTAAATGCATAACACAATACTACTCACAAACTAGCTTAAATTTTCTTCTTCCTTAACTCATTTGCACAAATTCACGTTCTTATTGACTTGCATGCAGTAATGCTGACGGTGATGGACAAGATATTCTTAGTTAAGACGACAGAAAAAACAGCCTTATCCGACCCAGTGCTCCATCTAGTCTTGGACAATAGAATGGTAAATCCCTTTAACTTTTTCCTCATTTGTAAGTGAAAGTAATTGAGACAAATGAGACACACTGGAAGTGTGGAAACTTCAAAAGACTACTATAGCAAGACAAACCAGATGCCATAGGCATGGGGATTATTCACTAATGTTTGTTTGTATAAATGTTATATGTATTTTTGCAAGTTAGGGATTGTATTCAGCTTCATGGGAAGGGTTACCAAAAATTTATTCCAGGAATTACAATGGGGGACAATTACTGCAAATCCCAGGACAGGTCAAAAACTCCAGACAACTGTGTGTGTGTCTGTAAGATTGCATATACTGGTTCAGACTGGGATCAACAGGCCCAGCAGACAAAGTAAGGGCTTTTGGCATAAAGAGGCAGCATGAATTAACTCAGACCCTCATTTTGATCTAAGAAAAGACAGGATAGCGTTACAGAGGGCAAAGCCCTATTAGAAAATGTGAAGGACTGGAACCTGCCAGTGTCTCCATGTGGAAGACAGAACCTTGTAAGCTTAGCAAGCATGCAGATTTTTTGTTGTTTTAGGATTTTTTTTTCTGTTATACCTTTGTCCTACAATAAGCATACTGTGCTTTGTGAAAGCTCACTGGTTACTGGTATGCACTGTCATTTTCCCTTGAGACAGAGAATTGCAGGAGCTGGACTAAGTCAGACTTACTGGAATAAACACTGAATTTCAGGGGCACTGCAAGCCTAAATCTCTGGTCACAGGTCCCCACTCAGAAAGGTGATAGTTGGAGGCCTTATACCTAAAGGGGAACCCTTGATGAGACAATTGAGGGGACAGAGGTGCAGTTGACACCAGAACTGAGACAGTAATATTTACCAAACTCATAGGGGTGTTGGGACTCTAAATTCTTTATTTGCAAAGCACTTGGAGCTCACCAGATGGAAGGTGGTACATAAAAGCACACGAACATGTGTAGGTTGTTCTAGATTGTACTCCAACAAGCCTATGAAACCTGCCACACAAAAGGTGTTTAAGATGGAAGTGACTTGGTCAGGCTTCTCTGAATGTAAGCAAGCAGGCAAACATTGGTTAAATTCAGTCCAGTACTCACATGCACAAGGTTCACACGCAAATGAGACTGGAAAGTATAGTCTCAAACTAATGAAGAGTGTGAAATAATTTGAGACATCTTCACTGGATAAAACTACAAATTAAGAGTTTGAAAGTGTCATATCTAAATATGTCCAAGCTAAAAAAAATACTGCTTCACCTTGAAAAAGGTGACAATGAAAAAAACCAAAACAGCTTATTAAGGCAATGAATGATTAATACGAAAATAAGATCATCTGAATTTTAGGAAAATGGTAAAAGGTAACCAAAGCCTACAACTCGTTAAGTTGCTTTGTGAAAGAATTGTTACCAGGAATTTAGTACCCTCCTTTAAATTTATGAAAAGAAGGGCTTCTGATTCGGTTGGTTTTAAGGGAATGAGCACCCACCAATTTACTCCAAACCAAACTAAGGTCACATCACCCTCCACGCCCCCCCCAAACAAAGTGAATGAGAAAAAGACGAAAAGCACAGATTCAGTGAGAAGAATATGGCCCTTTATCTACTTTTCAGCTGAGATGTCAAAGTTATCATTTGTAAATATCTCAGGTCAAGAGCACAGGATAGGTCACAATTTAACCCCCCCCAGCTTTCATATAACTTGAAATGTGTCTCCACACCCTTATGAAAGTAATATCCTACAAGAAAAGGTTTTTTTAGCTTAAGAAATAATGCTTTTTGCACTTTGACTTTCCTACGCTTCCAGTCAACAGGAAAACAGCGCACGGGAAAAAATGAGCCACAGGTGAGTATCCTGTCTCTGACGAACTTTGGGGGAATATAAATAGAAGGCAAAGAAGACACCACAACGTCCTGCATCTAGGAAGTAAACAGACAGTGTGTTTACACTCATGAAAATGGGATCTCAGATAACCTTGGCTGGAAATACTGAAAAGGACTCTGGGTAAGTAATTTCTTTGGAAAGGAGGTTAACCTTAGTCTCTAGAAGGCATGATTTTGTTTAATATAGAAGCTTTTGTGTCCAATATCCTTACTCTATCACTTAAATCGTGAATTTTTAATAAACCAACCTCTGTTTTTCAGTATAAATATATTTAAGTGTTCTGATATTAAGCATGGTGCTGATCCTGAGCTGAATCATATGAATCAGCTCAGGTGCTGATAGTGAGCAGCGTTTGTTTAAATCTGTTTTTTTGAAGTCCCATTATCTGCGGCTTTCATTCCTTCCTTTCCTTAGAATCATGAAATCTATCATTTCATGATCACGTTCACCAAAATTGCCTCCCACTTCCACATTTGCCAAACAATTCCTCCCTGTTGATCAGAATCAAGTCTAAAATGGCTGTCCCCCCGGTTACTCTCTCCACTTCTCTAGAACAAAAAGTTATCCCCAGTACAGTCTTAGAACATACTCGAAATTTTGTATTTTGCGGTTATTTTTCCAAGAGATGTCTGGATAGTTAAAGTTCACCATTACTACCAGATATCGTGTTTTGGATATTTCTGCTATTTGTTCTAGAAATGCCTCATCCACCTCCTTGTCCTGATTTGGTGAACTAGAGTAGACCCCGACCATGTCATCATCCCCATGTTTAACCCCTTTTATCTTTACCCACAGACTCTCAGCTGGTCTTCCTCCCACCTCTTTCTGGGCCTCAGAACAAGTGTACATATTCTTGATGTATAAAGACAACACCTCATCCCTTTTAACTCTGACTGTACTTTTTGAACAAGCAATCCCTCTCCCTCTATACTAATATTCCAGTAATGAGACTTATCCCACCTAGTCTCTGTGATGCCAATTAAGTAATAATTTAGTTTATGTAATAATACTTCCCATTCTTCCTGTTTTATTCTCCAGACTCCTTGCATTTGTGTATAGACAGCTAAGATATTGAGCAGATTCCCCTCTTGTTGATCCCACGACCCTACTGTAATTTTCCATGTCGCACCCTAACAGTCCTCACTTAAGTGACCTCGCGTAAGGTCATTTCTTTTTAAGACTTACCAGTGGGCTTTTGTCACCTGTCCCCTTTGAAACTAATTTAAAGTCCTCCTCACTACACTGCTCTTCCCCTTCTTGTTTAGGTGGACCCCGTATCTTCCCAGCAGACCTTCTTGGGGCTTAGAAAAGCTGCAGCCCCTGCCATGTTCCACAACAGTTAATATATCCCCACAGCAAAAGGTGTAATCCTCTGGTCTCACTGTTTCTCTAAGCTACTCACTTCATGAGCATGAGAAAGCAGAATGTGATTGGGGTGGGGGTGGAGGGTGAGGGTGCGCTTGTGCATTTAAAGCAAAACTTTAATCCAAGTACAAATTCAACAGCATTCAAAGCCTACCATTCAATCATTTTATATATAATCCAAATTTTAAAAAAGGTAACTACATCACATCAGTTCATTCTTTTCAGAAACTGGAAGATACCAGTGCGTTTATGAATTTTATTGTAACTATGGGTTGTGCACAGCCTGAAAGAGTTCTGAAAGTTAAAACGGGATCCAAATTACCAGGGACAAATTTTCAAAGGTAGACCTCCACTTTAGTACTCAAAAATAAATTTGAAAACCTATTTCCAAAATAGTTCATGCAAGCCTGATAATTGCCTAACTGGTTGTTTACATGCTAAATGCAGGTGCACATTTCTGCATACCTGTTTACTTCTTTTAGTTTGGCCCCAGTTAGGTATATTTAATTTTTTTTTTTAATAGTTAAGTTACCTCTGACCCTGACAAAATTACACCTTTACATAAACAAGTCCTGCAAAACTTTAAACAAACAAACAAACATGCACAAACTAAAGAATTAAGTGACATTAGAGCTCATACACAAAGCAGAATAGCATTACATATTTGAACATTTAAAGTAACTTAACTTTTAAATAAAAAAACCTTCCTTTATATTTAAAATCTATTAGCTCAAACTATTTAGCTTAAAGAGAAGGTGACTTGATCACAGTCTAAGTATCCACATGGGGAACAAATATTTAAAAATGGGCTCTTGAAATTACCAGAGAAAGTTATAATACAATCCAATTGCTAGAAGCTGAAGCTAGATAAATTCACATTGGAAATAAGGCACACATTTTTAATGGTGAGAGTAACCAGCCATTGGAACAATTTACCAGAGGTCATGGTGGATTCTCCATCACCGACATTTTTTAAATCAAGATTGGATGTCTGTCTAAACGATATGCTCTAGGAATTATTCTGGGGGAAGTTCTATGGGGGCAAAAGACATCTGGCTTCAAGACTAAGCTTGATAAGTTTGTGGAGGGGATGGTATGATGGGATAGCCTAATTTTGGAAATTAACTGATCTTTGACTATTAGCGGTAAATATGCCCAATGGCTTGTGACGGGATGTTAAATGGGGTGGAATCTGAGTTACTACAGAGAATTCTTTCCTGGGTGTCTGGCTGGTGAGTCTTGCCCACATGCTTAGGGTTTAGCTGACCACCATATTTGGGGTCGGGAAGGAATTTTCCTCCAGGGCAGATTGGTAGAGGCTCTGGGGTTTTTTTGCTTTCCTCTGCAGCGTGTGGCACGGGTCACTTGCTGGAGGATTCTCTGCACTTTGAAGTCTTTAAACCATGATTTGAGGATTTCAATAGCTCAGACATAGGTTAGGGATTTGTTACAGGAATGGGTGGGTGAAATTCTGTGGCTTGCATTGTGCAGGACGTCAGACTAGACGATCACAACGGTCCCTTCTGATCTTAAAGTCTATGATTCTATGATTTGTGTTACACAGTAGACCAGACATTGGTCCCCTCTGGCTTTGCAATGTATAAATCTATGAACATATGTTAGAAAAAAATTTACAGTCTAATTTAAGTATATATTTATCACTTACATAGAACTTAAAAAGTGCTTCACAAAAATTTTTGAACTCACATGTAAAATTACTTTGGACCAAATATAGCTCTGAATTAAAATAGTGTAAAAACATTGCATTCAATGGAGTTACTCCCAAATTACACCAGTGCAACTCAAATACTAATGTAGCTCTTTGTCTATATAAGCTTTATATAACAAATTGAATTCTATACACTGTAGCATTATGTATCTCATTTTATAATTCATAATATTAAAATCTGGAGTTCTAAATACTTTACATATTTTTAAGTGGAAGCCTTATTCATCAGTCATTTCATCTGACAGAATTTACTCCTTTCTTCCTTCCTAATGGCAGTATTTTTCTTTAAAATGTCAGAAGATGTTAACTGAATGAAAGAATGAATGTCAACATCAAGGCACAAATATATTGTAGAGTAAGCCACAAAAATGTTTGCTTTCCCTTACATTAAAGGCATCTTTTTCATTCTCGTGCTGCCTTCTAGCAGACAGACACAAATATAGGCCCAACAATGTAACTGAATTGTGATTCAAAGCAAGGTTCAAGAAAAGTCAATTCAAGAATATTTTTTTTTTTTTTTTTAACAAATGGAGAAATTTAGCCTACTTTGTTAAAGTTCAGGAAAGGCGAGACTGCACTCCCAGAACCAATACTGTTCAAAATTTATCACTGTACTTAGATTTCAAGGTACTTTCCTCTCTTTTCCTATTTAACCCTAGATTTTTATGTTTATAAGTGTTTTCACATTTCTATTCTCACAAGTGGCACAAGGTATTTCTTGTATAATCAGATTTAGAAGATAGAAAGTTAAAGTTGGTTGCCCCCACCATGGAAAACAATACTTAATGCAAAAACAAAAACAGAATTTGCAGAAGAAAAAAAAAAAACTGTCTTCCAAATGGATAAAACGAATTGCATTTCAAGATTCAGAATCTGCACTTACTCTTTACCCCTTTCTTCCCCTTTCGTTCCTTCTTGTACTGTTCCTTCAGTTTACTTATTAGTCCCTGGTCTACATCCCAAACCTCAGCAGTTGGGGACAGGTCATCTTTGTCTACATGCAGCATATTATTAAAAGAAAAAAAATCAGCAGTTGGCAATGCAAGCTGTGGGTGATTGACTGTTATAGCTCAACATAATCATCAATAAAAAGTTCTTAGGTTATACTTGAAAACATTTTAAAGGTGCAGTCTCAGTTTTGTCAGTTACAGTTTACAAAGTATTAATCCCATTCCATACAGTTTTCACTAAATTATTTACTGTAATTATGTCTGAATATTATTTTATGCTAATTTTTGTTACCGATGAGAAAATAATTTGAGTTTTTTCTTTAAATAGCTGTTCGTGTTGAATAATTGATTGACACTACTAAATACACAAAGGTATCTAATGTACTTAAGATTACTGCATCTTTAGAAAGCCAGTGTTAGGAATTATTCAGCCAGCTTTGAATAAGCAAATAAATATATTTCATGCTGTACAACTCATGAAAGTGCAAGCTGAGTATGTCAGTGTCATTTTGTTCATTAAAAAAAAACAAACACACACATGCATCCTCTCACACTCTAATCCTACATGCACAAGATAGGGCTTTACCAATTAAAGGGCATGATGCATAAATGTTATGAGAAAGACACACAATTTCACATACAACATTTATATGAAGGTTAATAAAGAACATTCACAAAAGTGAAGACAGTTTGACATCCTCATTCTGATCTTTAATTACAAATAGAAGAAACCAAAGACTCCATTATATATATTTTTCAAAGCTCATCATTTCTTTTCTGAAACATATCAAATTTGTATCAGCTAAATAAAAGGAAACCCCTGCTATTGTTAAACATTCACAAATCCCTAGTTGGAAATATGTGACTAGGGAAAAAAAGAAAAATTACTGCTAAGTTAAAGTAAATGTAATTTTGAAATAAGGACTTTTACATAAAGTAAAAGCTGACAAAAAAATATGTAAAACAAAAAGCAAATGAACTTGGCCTGTGTTTTTCTTAAATCTTTTGTGTTCTCCTTGATTATTGAAGGTATTCTGGTTAAAACAATTTTCTCGCCCATAAAACCAAGCAGTTTGGAGGGGAGGAGTGCTAATTCTTGCAATTAATCATGTTTATGATATCAGTGTCTCCACAGAATTATTCTGATATCACAAATTCATCATCTCATTTCTGGGTTAAATGAATGTTCAAAAGCAGCAGTACATGGTAGAGGTAGGGCAGAGTACTTGCTTAAAAGAAGTATCTTTAATAAATACTTTATGTCACAAATTTTCAAAGGTCTCCTCAACATTAAAGTATTCAAGTTACACATAAGACAGGGATAACATTTGGGGATTTGAAATTTAGGATTTTAAAAAATATTTTTAAAAACAGAAGACCAGTAGATTGTTAATCGTTTTAAATACAACCAATTCCCTGCACTGTTTTTTGTAATCAAAATATTACAGTCCAGCATTGAGATAGTGCAGAAAATCTTGATGGTTAAAGTAACTAGTTCATTAGTCAGTCCTGCTTTGACCAGAAAGGATAGTCTTTTGGTTAAGATACCAAACTTGGACTCATAAAATGTGGGTTCTGTTCGTGCCTCTGTCCAGATTTCCTAAGGTGGCAAGTTTAAACTCTGAGCCTCAGTTTACCTTCTGTAAATAGAGAATAGTTCCTTATCTCAAAGGGATGGGGTATATTCATGCATGTACCTGTGGTATTTAGATATTATAGTGACATGCCCCTTAAGAATCTTATAAATACGTTTTGCACATTTACTTTCTCCATTTATCTCTGATTGGACAAAACGTTTGGTAGATTTTTATTATAATCTTATTTTCCTTATAGGAAATTTGTGGAAATATTTTAATCTGACACTCTCCATCCCTTTAAAGGCTGTGAAATTTATTCTTCTTCTTCGTTTAATATCGTTTGAATTTTCTCATCTTTCATGGTTTTGAAAGTCAGCTGTTAGGAAAATTTGTTGCATGAAAGGTGGCTGCAAACCCCAATATGCGATAACTAAGACTAAACACATAAATGAAAGGAAACAATGTTTGCAAATATATAAGTATGTTCATGAAAAACTGCTACAGGGAGATTAAGCCAGTGGTTGGTTTTCAGAAGTCTCCTTTGAGAAAGATATATCTTGAATATAGCTGCCAATTTGTTAATCACATGTCAAAAGCTATGAATCTCTGGAGTTAATCTATACTGAGAATTATAAAAATAATTTAAAAAGTTACTAAGGAAGTTAGTTAAAATGTCCACTCAAAACTGGAGTGACAGCAAAGCAAGACCTGGTTGTAAGTCTGGAGACCTGCACACAGGAAACAAATTAGAAATCTGAGAAAGTAGTACAATAAAGAAATAAGTTTTATACATTAGAAATTAATTTACATCCATAGGGCATACAAAACAACTGGATTTGTACATGTCCAACCAACGAAACAAAAAGAATAAAGGAAGCTATGAGGGTAACAACTTAAAGCAGCAAGGAGGATGGGGATAAAAGTGAAATAATCAGCAAAAAAATTAAGGTTGCATAAAAACTAGGACGAATGGAAATGGAAATGAGCTTCCGTAAAAGTCAAGTTAAACTTCATAATTTGACCCATACGCAGAATATAACCTATAAATATAATGTATAATTAGCCTATTCTATATGCAAATGTAAGACGCTTAAAGGAAAAATAGGCAGAAGCATTTGTGCAAAGGAAAATGATTTAAAAACAGGCAAAACTGAAATGTGCCTAGATTGGTGCTGAAGCAGACTGTTTAGAAGAAATAGGCAAGACAAATAAAGGAAGAGATGACACTGTTTTACATAATATTTGGGAGTGAAAAAAAACCTTGGACTCCCAGCAGAATCACTGTGGAGATTGGGGAGGATTCAGGGACTATCTTAAAAAAAAACAACTAATAAGGTTATGCAAGGTATTTATAAGACAAAAAAGGTAAATATGTTCGTGGTAGTTTATAGTCATAGACAGTACTAAAGTGGGACCACATTTGGAATACTGTACCCAATTCTGATATGCCACGAGGAATTTAACCTTTATGACCTTTAAACTTTGTGCAAAATAAAACTAAGTGGAAATCTCGAATATTTTAAACCATGAAAGAAAATGTTTATTCAATCCCAAGAGCTCAGGATTAAACAATCCTCAATGATTCCAGTTAAATAAAAAGGAACTGCATTTAATCCAAAAGCAGCAGATACATGTTTTTGGATTAAAGGGAAGACTAAAGTTATAATCCTTATATAATGTTATGGGCAAACACACTACAAAAATGGAGTACCAAATTAGAATATCTTTAAAATACAGCACCAGTTAACAACAGAAACAGTGCACCAGTCACAAGACTAATCAAATGTCTGAGATAAAAAAGCTGAAGTACGAAGGGGTTGCAAAGGTTCCATAATGTACAACATAGTCCAATAATTTGGGACTAAGGTACATCATGTCAGAAAGTTAAAATACTACATTCCAAGAAATTACACAGAATACAGACAATGTGCACTTGATGTTTGGTCTTTAGCTTTGTGCTGCAATAAAGGATCTGTTTTATCTTGGTATAAAATAATTCAAATGTACAACTACGTATTGATGTAAAACTTCAGACCAACAAGTTGAAATATCAGTTCAATACCTAGACTACAGAAATTCAACAGTTTTAAGATTACTTCATATAAAAAGACATTTTATTTTCTCCTGTTTAAAATAATGAGGGGTTTAGATAGTTTGTCTCCTCAAGCAGCAACAATGCAGAATGCCCACCAAGAAGTAAAGCACTTAGACCAATAAGATTAAATAAAATTCTAAATCTAGCACTAAGGAGGTTAAGGAAATAAATCTGATAAGTTAATTGTTGTGTTTTGTTCTTCTAAAAATGCAGTGAATTTTAGTGTTTATGAAAAGAAAAGCACACACTAAAAGAATGGCACATTAGACAAGTATTGTGTAAACTTTCCCAAGCAGCCCCTATACTATATGCCATAATTCTGCAATCCCTACCTCGAACACTGTTACTTTAGTCCTGGGCCTTACCTCAGCAAAATGTCAATTGTGTTTAAGTATGAGGTGTTTTTACCAACTAAAAACTAGACAGCCCATTCAATTAGGCAATAACTGATGGATATTTGGAGCCCAGATTAACCTCACTCTTCCTTACTCCCCATTTCTTTAAAAAAAAAAAAAACACCACACAAGTTTCAAACATCATTAGAGAGATATTTAGTGCTTTTTATATCACATGGAACTGTTTAGCAATCTTACTTCATTATCTAAAGAAAATCTGAACTAGCAGTAAAAAGATTACCAATTTTCTGATTCTATTAATAAAGACTACATTAGCAGTCAACTTCTGAAAATCTGGACAAGAAATAATGTAATTATAGTTTTAAATTTAATAATTCTTCTAGTCCATATAACAGAAATTAATTTAACACAGGCCTCAACACAAATTAAAGCTCCAGACCAAAACCAAATCTAAATTTAGCAAAACATTGATCCCAAAATACAAAAGAAGGATTTTAGGGGTGGTCAGGAATATAGACCAAGAACAGCAAAAAATATAGAAGATAGAAAAAAACCCTGTCCTCAACAGCAAAACAAAGCCAAATTTGAAATAAATTAACCACAGTCTAACTGTAAACATTGCAGTGTGTGAGGATAAAATTTGTAATAGCCAACATCCTAGTTATCTCCTACTTTGCCAGCATCTAATCATCACAAGCATCCACCCATCCATTCTGTCTTTAACAGTACGTATTATAGCTCATAAGTGTATTGTTATGAACAAGTGTTCGAACAGTGCTAAACATCTGTTAGTATTAGCTTCTTACCCCATTCTGTCCCATCCCCTGAACTTCTTGCTTCTCCAGCTCCTTCTCCATCTTCTGCTGTTACTAAAAAATCAAATTCTTTCAGAGCTTCTTCAGTATCAGGGTCATCTGTAAGGTCTGCAGCTAAACCTTCATTACCAATCTGCAAGTGGATAACAAAATATATATTCTGTATTTTAAGATTACATCTACCACACAGGCAGACAAGTTTTCTGCCAGTAAGAAGAAACTCATCTAAAATATCAGTTAGGAATGGGACAGGTAATGTAAAAAAGGACTTTTTTTTTTTTTTTTTTTTTTTACAAGGGAAGAACATTTTGAAGTGCAAAGTGTGTACAACTACTCAGTATTATTTCAGTTCCTCCAGAATTTAAACAAAATCCAAGCTCCTGATAATGCAGGGTAGGAGGCTCCGTTTACCTCAAGTCAAAGCACTGACCTCCCAGCTATTAAAGAAAAAGCAAGATACAATGCAGCCAGAGGGCCATCATGATGAAAAGTGCTTCAGTGACCAAAAAAAGATCATCAAGCTCTCCACTGTAATGACCATACACTCAAGTAAACTAATCCAACATTAACTAATGACAAGTGGAAGTTTCAGGAAGAAACAGCAAGGTCCTATACAGAAGGAGCAACTTCACAAGAACATTAGGGATCGGAGAAAAAACATCTCCATCTGCAAGGCTGGCATAAAACCTGCATCTCTGATGGAATGTTCTCCCCAGCCCACCTTAAGCATTTAGTTTCTTCTCCTTGCAAATAATCCCTGCTTTTCCAGAACTTCTTCAGGATACACCCTTTCTTACACAGCACCCTCCATTATATAGACCCCACAAAACAAATAAATAACCACCAAACTGAGAAGCAGATGAGATTCTTGGGAGCTCATCACTGCAGCTCCATGATCAGATGAGAGTTCTTGCTAAATCAAGTAATCATCCCTAACAAGGCAGAGTATACTGCCTTTGTATTACTCCTAGCTGGCTGAGATAGTGAGACTGAGAATAGGAAATATACTTGGATCTACACAGAAAACACTACCACAAGGTCACCAAGCCAGATATTAACATACAATTTTAAAAATGGCAAAAAGAGAGGAAGCTCTAAAAAGCTACGTCTGAGAGGAGGAATGAAATACAAAATTATTCCATCTCTAAGCGCTGGCAGCAAACCAAAAACAGAGTAACACTTTGGTAGATATCTTAAGTTATTGTACTCACATCTACTCACAAGGATGTTGTGAGCACTAATTACCTCATGTTTGTAAAACATTTGGAAGATGAAAAAACACTATTATAGGAGCTACACCAAAACGTGCTGATAGCACATGTTCACTTACATGTCACACAGATAAAGAAGGGTACCTATTTCAGTGTAATTTATTCATGTCTATTTGAAACATGGGTTTCCACCAGGCTATATTTTATAAGCACTGATTTCAATGTCAGATGTACATGATCAAAAGGCAACAGTAAAAGCTCTTTACTTTGTGTTTTTTATTTATCCGATGCTTTTCTTTTCCTTCTGCAATATCTTCTATCATGTCATTCTCTTCTTCTTCATCACTATCATCTGCATTTTCTAAGAAATTAAATGTTTCAAGAACATCACCAGAGTTCCTACAAAAAAACAAAAAACAAAACAAAAAGCCTACAGTGGTCAAATTTACTAGCTGACTTACAGTGAAGGGATTTAGGGGTTTAAGTCAAATATAACTCTACTATTTAACTTCTACAAGTTTTTAAAAGTCAATAAAAAAATTCCAGGAAAACTTTGTCCATCTAAAATCTATGGGATGACTCAAAGAGAAAAGCACCACTCAACATGTACGGCAGAATATAAAAACAATTCTTTATGTTAATAACACCAACTTAAATTATTAAAGCTGAAATAAAAATCTAATTTTCACATAATGCACTATTTATTTTCACAGTACAAGCTGATATCTGAAAATATGATTAGTGATTGTTAGCTATGCTTATAGACTCCTTATATGTTAATCAGTTTACTTTCAGGTTCTCGTGCACTCACATAGCTGCAATATTTGGATGATATAACTGACTAACGTGCCACCGACCAGAAAAAAAAACATAGGATCTGAAGCTTATATGAGCCTAACTGGTTTCTCACTACTTACATAACAGTGTTGTCTGAATCTAGTAAGTGAAATAGCATATTAATAATATAAGTAGGGTATGTTAGCCAACAATCAAGCATATCACAATTTTACATCTCTTCGCCTACCTTTTGATTTCCTGTCCCTTTTGCTTTGATGAAGGAGATTCACCTCCATTAAGGATCTGTTCTAAGTTCTTTGTCTCCACTGAGCCATTTGGTTCTGAACCGGAGAGGCCAAGTAAAGACCTTACCCGCTGGGACCGTACATCCAATATTGTGTCCGTGTAACCTACTTCCTGAAGATACCTAGATTGGTTGTGAAAAGAGAAAGAAGAGAAAAAGACATTTATGAGAAAGAGAAAGAAACTAGGGTTTGTTGTTGAAAAATAAAATAAAAAATTCAATTGATAATACTAAAGAGGAGATGGGAAGCTAAATGACTACCATATAATCTACTGAAAGGACCCCCTCTACCCAAAATCCACGTGTTCCACCTGTGGTTTGCTTCTCATTTCATTTCCCAGGGTTTAAAGCAGTGACACACCCAAGGATTTTCTCTGCTGGTACTGCTTCAAAGAAAAATGCAGTCTACATAGTCTCGCCTACTGAACCAATATTTGCCCATCTTGACGACATGAATTTTCAAGGCAAAGTGCAAATATGTAAATAATTTCTAACGAGCCAGAAAAAAAAACCAACTGACTACAAATATAGATACTCAACTATATTACTTACTGTCTTAATAATTGCCTGCCTTGCTTCCAGGTCAGTTGACTATTCTGAGGTACTGTAGGAACCTCTGTCTCTTTGGTTTCTTCTGAAATGCAAGGAGATACACATTAGTGTTGCTCATTTTACTCTGCCAATTTTAAAGACCACAGACAGAAGCGATGATTTCACTTAAACATTTTTATACCCCACACAATTTTTCTGAGAGATGAGTGGTGTGGTCATCTGCTTAATGAGCCTAATGCTAGACTCAGATGGTATCCTTTACAAATCCACATTCCACAACCTCATTGATGATCAGCAGAACAGTAAACAGTTACAAATGTTCTTGGAAGTGCTGAACTTGATTTTACCCATATCAAAAAGTCTCATATTGTTGCACATATTAGGACCTTTGTACATACCACTTAGTCTTTTTTCTGGTACAAAGTTGGTGAATTGCCATTATTCAGATAGCATCCCTTAAAGGCTATTCAAAGTAACGCTAACTATTTTATTTTATTTTTTTACATTACAGCAGCTGACCTGCTCTGGCTAATTAACTCCCTTATTCCTCAGGGGATTCTAAAAAGCTCTAACAAAGAGCACTTAAGAAAAAGATTCATTCTAATTCTCTATTCAACTATATTTAATGTCCATTAATTTAGTATAACAAAACTGGTTAGTAGAAACTTGATTTTTCTTAAAGGAAGACAGTTGTAAATTTTTTTTAAACTTTATGAAATAAAAAATAAAAAATCACTATTTTTTACTAATACTGTTTAAATAAGTTCCATTAACTTGTATGTGGGGAAAACTAAACTAATCTGTCAAGAATACAATATTAAGGAATGCCATCACTTTTACTCTCCAACAGCAACTGATACCTTGAGCCCATTCCACTTTAACAGTTGTTCTATTATATCAGCCTATAAATCGTGGAGTAAAGAACTAAGAGGAATACTGTTCTAGAGAGAATTCAGAAGTCAGACTTCTAAAGGTCTTCTAAAGAAATGTGAAAAAATGAACTCCAAGCACATAACATACTTTCAAGCAAGGCAGAAGTGCCTGAAGATGTGGCCATACCCCCCCAAAAAAGGGGGGGGGGAGGGGAGAGACTGTCTAACCTGACACTTCGAGATTCATTGCCTAGATGACTTGTGGGTCATAACTGCATTTCCAGTGAGTAGCAAAGAGGAAGGCCAAACTTTATTTATAACTTAGCTTCCCAAAGAATTGAATTTCAAGGAGGGGCCAGCCATGCAATAAAGGTCATCCTTACTTATTAAACAGTCATATTTAATCCTTTAGTTTCGGATCTATAAGAGGCAGAATTTGTGGAAATATTAGTTATAACCAACATATTGCCTACATTGTGAAGTCTACTGCACTCCATGTGCCAATGCGGGCACACAGATTTGCATCAGGGCATTTCCTCTTGATCTGACACAATGCCTGTTCATTTTTAAAAATATGTAAAAAATTGACTTTTCCAGGATAAAGCAAAAACAAACAGCTTGTTATATATTTTTATTGTACAACAGAACAAAAACGTATAATTTTCTACATATAAAATGTATATTCCATTGTTCAGTTTTCTCCCTAGTTGTCTCAAAGAAGTTTATCCTGCCAAGTAAGTAAAAGAGTGTAATATCCCAATAGCCACTGTAAGATCCTTCAAGGGCTGATGGTAGAAATAACCCTAACCCACTACCTCTTTATTCATCTACTAAAACCTCACTCAACATTTGGATCTTTCTGAAGGAGAGAAAGAAAACGGAAGCAATAAAGGCTCAAATAAACCTCTTGCCAAACACCAGGATATTCAGTAACAGCTCCCTGGAACCAAATATCTGTTCTCAAAGAATTAAAAAACGGTTACCTAGCTTTCGTAACTGTTGTTCTTCGAGATGTATTGCTCATGTCCATTCCATTCTAAGTGTGTGCACGCCCACGTGCGTGGTTGATGGAGATTTTTGCCTTAGCAGTATCCGTAGGGTCTGCAGTGGCGCTCCCTTGAGTGCCACGCTCATGTGTCCGTATATCAGGCGCCACCAACCCTACGCCCTCTCAGTTCCTTCTTGCCGGCGACTCCGACAGAGGCAGGTGGGCGGGTAATGGAATGGACATGAACAACACATCTCAAAGAACAGTTACAAAAGGTAGGTAACTGTTTTTTCTTCAAGTGCTTGCTCATGTAGATTCCATTCTTGGTGACTCACAAGCAGCGCCAATGGAGGTGGGCTCAAAGTTGACAGTTTTGCAGCTTGTAGCACTGCCCCACCGAAGCCAGCATCGTCCTGGGCCTGCTGGGTCCATGCATAATGGAATGCAAACCTGTAGACAGATGACCAGGTAGCAGCTCTACAGATCTCTTGGATCAGCACCTTAGCCAAGAAGGCCGCTGATGACGCCTGTGCTCTAGTTGAGTGCTCTTTGACTATCGTTGGTGGAGGCACACTTGTGAGGTCATTGCAGTATCAGAGGCAGGCTGTGATCCAGGACATATGCTCTGAGCAGAAACTGGGCAACCTTTCATCCTGTCTGCCACAGCAACGAATTGTTGTGTTGACTTGCGGAAAGGCCATGTCCTGTTGATATAAAAGGCCAGTGCCCTCTGGACATACAGAGCGTGCAACCTGTGCTCCTCTTCGTAACTATGTGGCTTTGGAAAGAAGACCGATAAGAAAATGACCTGGCTGGTATGAAACTGGGAAACTACCTTGGGCAGGAATGCCGGGTGCGGCCGCAACTGGACCATGTCTTCGTAGAACACCATATAGGGAGGTCCCGACGTAAGAGCTCTGAGCTCAGACACTCTCCAAGTGGACGCAATTGCCACCAGGAACGCCACCTTCTAGGAGAGAGAAGAAGAGAGCAGAAAGCCAGAGGCTCAAATGGAGATTCCATGAGCCTCGACAGCACGAGGTTCAAATCCCAGGGAGCGATCGGATCCCAGGTAAAGATTCTCCAGACCTTTAAGGAATTGGGCTGTCATGTCACGAGCGAAGATTGACCTGCCTTGGAACAGAGGATGGAAAGTTGAAACAGCAGCCAGGTGGACCCTGACTAACAACAATGCTAAGCCTTGGAGCTTGAGGTGCAGGAGATAGATCATCTGCAGGGAGGCCTACTTGGCCTGGACATGCCGATCCAAGGCCTAGCACATAAACCTTTTCCATTTTGCCCGATAGGTTGCTCTGGTGAAGGGCTTTCTGCTACCCAGCAAGATTTGTTGCACTCGGGTCAACCATTCCCACTCATCTGTATTTAGCCATGCATCGGCCACACAGTCAAGTATAGCGCCTCCAGGTTCAGGTGCAGAAGACTACTGTGATTCTGAGACAGCAGGTCTGGCCAGAGAGGGAGTCGCAGCGGCTCGGCTACTGACAGGTCCAGCGGCATGCCGAACCACTGCTGGTGAGGTCGCTAGGGAGCTATCAGGATAACCCTTGCACTGTCCTGCTTGATTTTCACTAGGACTCTGTGGATCAATAGCACTAGCGGGAAGGTGCACATCAAGGCCCCTAACCATGGAAATAGGAAAGCATCCAACAAGGGACTCCTGTCCATCCCCTGGAGCGAACACAACACATGGCATTTTGTGTTCTGGTGGGACACAAACAAGTACACCTGGGGAGTCCCCAACTTCCAGACGAGCATACTGGCCACCTCCGGATGGAGCGACCACTCATGGAAATATGAGAAGATTCTGCTGAGGTGATCTGCTAGCACTTTCTTGGTGTGGGCAAGCGTGCGGCTAGCAGATGAATAGCATGCAGCACACAGAAGTGCCAAAGGTTGAGAGCTTCTTGGTATAGGGCTGACGGCCTGGCTCCACCTTGTCTGTTGATGTGATCATAGAACATAGAATATCAGGGTTGGAAGGGACCTCAGGTCATCTAGTCCAACCCCCTGCTCAATGCAGGACCAATCCCCAAATTTTGCCCCAGATCCCTAAATGGCCCCCTCAAGGATTGAACTCACAAGCCTGGGTTTAGCAGGCCAATGCTCAAACCACTGAGCCATCCCTCCTCCCTAAAGTATTGTCCATGAATCCCTGCACCGCCTTGCTCCTCAGGTGGGGCAAGAAGGCCTGGCAGGCCAGGAGAACTGCTCTGAGCTCCCTGATGTTGATGTCGAAGGCCAGATCGTCCTGCATCCATTGGCCCTGGGTGCTCAGCTCACCCCACCCAGGTGGGCTCCCCAGCCCACATCTGAAGCATCGGAGACCAGGGTCAATGACAGGACAGGGCTGCGAAGGGGACTCCCTGAAATACTGACTCAGCCTCCAACCACCAATCCAGGGACTATAGAATGTGATCTGGCAGCCTGACCACCCAGTCTAGATCACTCTGTTGGGGGTGTAGACCTATGCCAGCCATGCTTGCAGAAGCCAGAGGTGGAGCTGGGCATGACCGACCACACAGGTACAGACGGTCATGTGGCCTAACAACCGCAGGCAGGTGAGAGCTGTGGTGAGCGGGCAGCTCCTCACATGGGATATCAGATCAGACATGGCCTGAAAATGCGCCTCCGGGAGGAAGGCTCTGGCTTGCATGGAGTCGAGAACTGCTCTAATGAACTCTATCCATTGGAGCAGTCTTAAGGTGGATTTTTTCTCTTTTATCAACAGACCCAGGTCATGGCAGGTGGAACGCACCACACAGAGGCTTCTCTGCACCTGGTTCCAGGACCTGTCCTTGATGAGCCAGTCGTTGAGGTATGGGAAGACCTGGACCCCTCAACGTCTGAGGTAAGCGGCCACTGATGACACTATGCCCAGCACCCAAGGGTACACGGTGACTTGGGACCAGATCGAACAGAAGGGACGCAGACAGTTGAGGAAAGAGTGGGGTGGATCCTGGACAGGGGGCGTCACTCTCGACCGCACCCTCAAAATGAGCGCTTCTGGCCCCCAAGAGTGTTTTGCCAGACCAGGCTGTGCAGGTCAGTGGGAGGCAGAGGGGTGATGCAGCTGAAACTAGCATCTCCATCCCTTCTTGCAGGCCCCTGGCGAGTCTGCCAAGGCTTAGGCAGCGGGGGCGGCCGGAACTGCTTCCTTGTAGGCTGCAGTGTATGCATTCCCAGTGAGCGAAGGATGGCTTTGGTGTCCTTCAGACCATGCAGTCTCACATCAGTCTGCTCTGAAGAGGGACTGTTCCTATTAAATGTGAGGTCCTGGATGGACGTCTGCATCTCCTGGGAGAGACTTTCAGTCTGAAGCCAGGAGCTGTGCCTCATCACCACCACCAATGCGACCACCCTGGCTGCCGAGTCCGCTGTATCCCATGCCATCTGGAGGGAGCACCTGGCAGCTGCAGTGCCCTCCTCCACCAAGATGACAAATTCTTGAGCCAACCCCTGTGGAAGGGACTCCTTGAACTTATGGATGGAGTCCCGTAAGTTGTAATGGCCCAAGGGGGCCTGATGGTTCACCACCTGGAACTGCAAACTGGCCGAACATATCTTTCTCCCAAACAGATCCAACCATTTGGCCTCTATTTTTGGGAGTCGAGTTGGTATGCCCGTTTGTCTCTTTCATTGGCCACAGAGACCACCAGCTAGCCGGGGGAGGGTGGGTATAGAGGTACTCGAACCCCTTGGCTGGGACAAAGTACTTATTTTCAGCCCTCTTTGAGGTGGGAGGGATGAGGATGGAGTTTGCCAGAGACCCTTAAGGGCACTGTCGTGCACCGGTAGTGCAACACAGGTTGGTGCAGAGGCTGACAGGTCGTTAAACAAGGTGTCCGTCTGCCAGCCTTTTCCTCTACCTCCAGGCCCAAGTTCTTGGCCACCCGACACAGCAGGGCCTGATATTCTTGAAATCGCCCGGCGGGCTTGCCCTCGAGGGTCCGCCAACACATCATCTGGGGACGAGGACAATTATTGCACCGTCAGGGGAGGTTCCAGGGCATCTTCCCCCATGGGGTGGAAGGGGTGGATGCCCTTCCCTCTACTCCGATCATCTGGAATGCCTTGTGCACTGATCCCAGTGCCACTGGTGCCACCAGCTGCTGCTCCGAGGCAGCAGCCAATGAGAGGTGAGTAGGAGGCATTGCCACAACTGGCATTCTCCATGCACCCCAATAAGGCCACTGCGCCAGCCATGGGCTCAGCACCACCAACGCAGCCTCAGGTGCTCATTCACACTGGTGCATACTCGATGAGGGGCTGAACTGGGCTTCTGTGCCAGAGAAATCCCCTTCTGGTGACCACGGTGGGGCCGTCAACGCCTGGGTCTGCTTGCTGGCCATTGCTGTTAGGGACTGATGCTGGAGGAAGGTGATCAGTAACAGTATTGAGGGGACCAGACACACGATGGGGAGTGCTCCCACGATGCGGGCGACCGGGACCTGAGCCTAGAAAATGATCTGCAGGAGGGTGAGTGGCGTAAGTAGTATGGCGACCGGCATCTTCCTCTAGGCGATCCGTGTCAAGACGGTGGCAAACGGGAACGTGGCACCGGTGACCAAGGACAAACCCCCGGGTGTCCAGGCTCTGGCGACCTGCGGCACGGAAGTGGAGAGCACTGCTTCACCTTGGGGAATTGGTGGCACTCCACTGCCCCCTGAGGGGTCTTTGCATCTGACTTGCGTGTGTGGGGAGCCTTTGCCGATTCCTATGGCACATGCTGTATCACATGCCGATTCCTATGGCAATGCTCTCTTGGCTCCGGAGGAACCCTGCTGCCAGGGTTTTGGGTCCTATGCCGCTCCTGGGCATCGGCAGTGGACCTTTCACAGGACTAAGAGCCCCGGTTGGAGGGGTGCAAGCAAACGGCTCCAGAGTGGCCAGACGGCCTGAAGCGGGTACTTTGCCCAATGGCCCTTTTTGCTTGGTGCCGGGGTTTTAGACTTTTTTTTGTGCACTGGCAACAGGGAACGGTGCCAGGCGCAGGCGGGTGGCAGGGGCGCACTGAGGCAGAGGTACTTGTCGATTCCTGTTGGGGCTGCACAGAGGCTGGACACAGGGGGGACTCCATGAGGAGAGCCTGAAGCCAAATATCCCACTCTTTTTGCATGCGGGGCCGGAAGTTTTTACAAATTCAGCACGTCTCTAATGTGTGACTCCCCCAAGCACCTGAGGCAGCTGCTATGGGAGTCACTTACAGGCACAGGCCTATTGCAGTCCACGCAGGGCTTAAACCTGGGAGACTGGGGCTTGCCCTGCCTGGGGTGAAGTCTCCGCTGGGATCCTAACAGTTAACTATTATGAACAAAAACTATTTACAAGGCCCTAAGTCTCCAAGACAACAGACGAAAAACGCTAGCTCTTGCAACGGAAGGGAAGGCACTCCAAGTAACCACCACAGGTGGTAAGAAGGAACTGAGGCCCTAGGGTCAGTGGCACCTGATATACCGATGCATGAGCGACCCCACGGATACCGCTAAGGCAAAAAATCTCCGACGACCACGCATGTGAGCGCGCACACTGCTAGAATGGAATGGTCATGAGCAAGCACTCGAAGAAGAACTTTTGTTATTAATGACTGTGCACATTATGGCAACTATTAAGAGTTGCATAAATAGCAAATCTAAAAAAAGCAGATAGCAAAAGAATGAAAAACGTGAAATTTACAAAGAAGTTACCTGATTCAAAAGTTGGCATTTTCAAGTCACCTTGGTTCAGTTCTGTGCCATATTTTAATTTATGATATTTTGCCCTGAAAATTAAGCATAATTGGTATATAAAAAATAATTTCTTAACTCAAACACCTCTTAATATTACTATTTAATAAACATGTTTAGCTATAGAATAGATATATAGATATTTATATCTATAGATATTTATATCTATATTTAGATATAGAATATATATTTCAATACTTCTGTTTGGATAATTACTGAAAAGTCATTGAAAAGTCAAACTTTTCCAAAAGCATACTTTCATGTTTTTCTCTCATAACCACATGTACCCCAAAATTTTATTAATAAAGAAATTGTATTTGAGAACTTATTTGTTATTTATGAAGGATTTTATTTTATGTGTCAGTAAGTAAAAAGCTTTTCAGGCTGTTCAATCTAGTCAGGATGGATAAAGTCAAGGATTTATTTAAAAAAATTGAAACTTTAAAAACTTAAATTGAACAAATTTTTTTTTTAAAAAAAAACTTATTTAAAATTAGCCTAAAGAGGTCAAGAATAAATATATCTGGGTCGACTGTGGTAGTCAAATATAGTTTGGGGTTACTGAAGATCTATACAATAGGTTGGAGTATTTATTTATGTATTGCGACAAAGTTTCTCCTCTGCATTGGTGGGTCCTACGCTTATTGGCAGATTTGCTTGCCTCAGAGGTTCACAGCAGCCCTCAGTTTGGCCACTTTCGTGGCTCAAATCTGCCATTCACTCCGTTAGCCTCATCACTGGCCAGCATAGGGAAAAGGAAGAAGAACAATCCCCACAGTCTCTGCTGATCCACCTAGTGGATCGGAGAACAGGCCAGAGACCTTCCCCTCTGGTGGAACCCACAGTTCAGGTCAACTCCTCTGGTATCAAGTAGGAAGTTGTGGGGATGGGGGGAACCTGGGCCCGCCCTCTACTCCAGGTTCCAGCCCAGGGCCCTGTGGATTGCAGCTGTCTACAGTGGCTCCTGTAACAGCTGTGTGACAGCTACAACTCCCTGGACTACTTCCCCACGGCCTCCTCCCAACACCTTCTTTATTCTCACCACAGGAGATTCCTCCTGATGTCCGATAATGCTTGTACTTGTCAGTCTTCCAGTAGTATGCCTTCTCACTCTCAGCTTCTTGTGCCTCTTGCTCCCAGCTCCTCACACGCCCACCACAAACTGAAGGGAGCTCCTTTTTACACCCAGGTGCCCTGATTAGCCTGTCTTAATTGATTCTGGCAGCTTCTTGATTGGCTGCAGGTGTTCTAGTCAGCCTGTCTGCCTTAATTGTTTCCAGAAAGTTCCTGATTGTTCTGGAACCTTCCCTGTTACCTTACCCAGGGAAAAGGGACCTACTTAACCTGGGGCTAATATATCTGCCTTCTATCACTCTCCTGTAGCCACCTGGCCTGACCCTCTCACAGTATTTATTTTTAAGTTGGGGGAAGGAGGTGGCATACTTCAATGCATACTTAAAGTAGCACTGAGTGGAACTTCCCTACTCTGTAAGAGATGTAAACTGAGGACTAAATTTGATTCTACCATTAAAAATACTCTCATATCACCAGCTAAATTCCTGAATATCTTTGAAACAGGTACTATATTTTGCATTCAACCAAAATATACAATAGAAAATTGTTTAGGTTTGAAAGGGCAGCAATAATGTACATTCACGAAAAGCAAAACAATCTTTATCTGAGATTCTGAAGGTGTCAGTACTAGTTCAATAGGTGAGAAACAAGTTATGTTAAGTATTCTGTCACCTTCATATCAAGTATTTGCCACATTTAGAAACAACACCTCAGAATGCAACATTAAAGCTTAAAGAATGCTGCTCTTCGAAATGTAAAATGCACATTTCACATTGTGAAACAAATACAGAATTTAAAAATGTTTAAGAAAATACTACTTTTCTTTATGACTTGAGTCTCATCTGTATAATATGGAGCAAGAGAAGGACAGTAAATTTTTAGTTATTCTAGGTCTTTAAAAGTCTGAAAAACAGTGGTGGATTCCAGTTTTGTTTTTTTCTATTTGTCACACAATTATTTTCTGAGTTATGAAAGGTGAACCGGACAATGTTCTTTGTGTTTAATATCTACTCACACAGGATATTATACCAACATTTCTTCATACATCATAATATTCAACTTTGAAAACTTTGTTATTTGACTGCTATTGTGGCAGCAGCAGCAGTACAAAATTCTATTTCTGTAGGCCAGCAAAACAGCCAGTTTAAAAAAAAAACACTGCTTTCAGTTTTAGGGATTTTTTCAGTAGGATACTTAGGAATTGCAGACTATTTCTCAGACTAAATTTCAGTTTAGACCAAACAGATGGCAAGAAAATGAAGAGTTTACTCAAGTTCTCTGAAGTGTTCCCAATGTCCCTTCCCTGTACCTTGGACTAAGTGTTTAAATGTAAAGAAATTACCCTCTGTTTTGTAAAGTCTCTTTCAGCACAGATAAAAATTGAATGAACACGCATACATACCTTTCTTGTTTTAATGCATATTCTAACATTTTTATTCTTCTTACTAAATCTTTCTTCAAGTTTTCTTGACCTTTTCTTTCTCCTTGTAGAAAAGCTATCCGAGCCTGAAAACACAAAAAGTAGATTTGTTTTGTTCCATTCACCTGCAGTTCAGATAAACACAATCTAGTTCACTGAACGACAAGAGTTTGTTTTGGTAATATTTAATTTTAATCCTTGTAGCTGAAAGCATTAGTGACAAATATTTGCTTCACTGAATGTTTTAATGCTACACAACCGAAGGCATACAAGTGCAAGGCAGACCAAACACTTAGAAGATTTCAACTGAGGAAGGACCTAAGGACTTCAAATAGAGGGGAGACAGGCCAGGTTGTTGAATACACAGACAGCACATCTCAAAGAACAAGTAACCTCTTTTTCTTCATTCGAGTTGTTTATATGTGTGACATTCCCCTCTGGTGTTATCTAGACCGGTGATCTGCTAGGCCATTTCAATCCTTGACTCTGCGAGCCAGTCTTACCCTGCTCTGCTATGAGAGCCCCCACTCCCGGGCTCTTCACGCACAGGCTCTGGCATGTAAGCTGCTCCCAGCTACTTGCAAGCGAATGACATTAGCCAATATCTCCAGTTGCAGATACAAGCCTAGGAACCTCTGTCTTGCAGTGTCCAATTATGCCCACTGGAGGCTGTAAGCTTATACGAGTTCGTCAATTTAACAAAGAAATTGATATGTACCAGGCTTGTTCTCCCAAGGGAAGACTCTGACATGCTTCAAACAAAATGCATTGCTTCAGGTAGAACAAACAAATAGATGTTAAGAGATTATAAGTCAAAGCATAACAAGCCAGAGTGGTTACCAAAAGAAAAGAAAATATAAGCATGCAGTCTAAACTCTCAACCCTATTAGACTGGGCAGCAACTAGATTGAGCAGTTTTTCTCACCCCACTAGATACTGCAGTCCTTAATATACAGGTTTGTTCCTTAAACTTGGGCCAATTTCCTGTGTTGGAGTCTTTTCTTCTCAGTGTCTTGGTTGCTTGCAGCATAGGTGGGGGCAGGAGAAGAGCCCAGTATGTGTCCACTCTGTTTTATACTCTCATTCCACATGTTTGGCGAACACAAGCCCAGGCATGTCTGGAGGGCATTGCTGAGTCTCTTCAAGCAAGGTTGAGCAATTTCCCTGGTGTGGCCTCATGCAGGTGAGTCATTGCATTGCAGGTCCCTTGCTGGATAATGACTGTTGATCAGTTGTTTGACACCCTGCCCCGGTGTTGGTTACTTTCCTTGCTGTTGCCTCTGGGGAGCTAATATCTGGCTGATTCCCCAACTTTCAGCATGCTTTAGTGACCACCATACAACACAATTCTCATAGCTTCATATGCATTAATGATACACATATATGTATAGAGAAATGACTTTCAGCAGATCATAACCTTTCCCCGATACCTTACAAGGCATGCTTTATATGTAACATCACGGTTATATGAACATGAGGAATATGGGAGTTACAGTACACTCCCCCAAGGTATAGAATGTCACAATGTGTCTTCCACTCTTGGAGACAGAAAACAGTTAACAGATGGAGGTGGATATTAGATCTGTATTCATGTAAGAGTTCAAGTAGTGCTCTACCCAAGGCTGCATCTCCTACAATTACCTGGCCAACTGCATGATGTTTCCTTAAAGTATGAATAGAAGATTATGTGGCTGCCTTACAAATTTCAAAAGATGAGATATTATTAAAAGCAGCTACAGAAGCAGCTTGTGCTCTTGTACAATGTGCCTTAACTACTAACAAAGGATCCCAACCACAAAAGTGACAGCACAATATAGTACATCACAAAATCTAGTTCAAAAGTGTTTGAGAAGAAACTGGTTTAACCTTTAACTCTGTCAGCATGTGTCACAAAATGATTTGGAAGAAACCCTAAAAGATGAAGTCCTCTTCAGAGAGAAAGCGAAAGCTCTATCTACATATAAAAAGTATGGAGTCCTCTCTATTACCGCAAGATTTTGAACAAGATATTGGTAAATTAATCAGCTCGTCACCATAATTAGGATGAGTTTTTGCCAAGCAATAGTTTTTGATGATCTGTCAAACAGTGAATATCTGGTCACAACATGATCTCTCTGGACGGAACCCAGCCTGTTCTTGTAATATTTCATTCACGGCTTTCTTCATTGTACTCAGCGTAACAGCAGCCAATACTTTGCCTGAGACTGATAGCAGTACAATACCTTTCCAATTTGTTCATTTAGGTCACCCCCCCCCCTTTTTTTTTTTTTGCAATGCCATGAGGATTTCCAGTCTTGGGCCCTTATTCTTTCACCCATATTTCATTACAGAGTTTTGTTAGCCACTCATTCAGAACTTCACCTTTCATACCAGTTTGAATTCTGTCAAATATCAGGAGCTGTCTCCTGTTTGAGGCTTTTGATGGCTGCTTTAATATCAGGTGTTCTTGGTACCTCTTCTATTTCTAATTTAGCACTGGCATTTCTCTCAAACCCGTGAATGATTGTTGGCTCTGGACAATTTAATACAGAATGGAAATGTTCTTTCCATCATCTGACTGTTCTCATGAATTTTCAACATCTGGCCATGGGTGTCCCTGACGGTCTGGTCCTTCCTGAGAAGTCTTTCACTATTCTTTAGAGCTGCTTGATGTCTCCCCTCTGTGCTGCTTCTTCTGACTCTACAGCCTTCAATACTGTCTAGTGAAAGACCCTGTGGAATACTGCTAGAAGCTATGGGGTGCCAGACAAGCTGATCAACATAGTAAGGAGTTTGTGTGACAGAAGTGGATGTGCAGTAAGATAGGATACAGGACTGGGTGAGTGGCTCGAGCGTGTGACTGGAGTTAGATTACGGTGTAAATTATCACCAATTCTCTTTGCATTAGCAATAGACTTGGCGATGAACCGGGAAACAAAAGACATCATGAATGGTGTAAAATGAATTACCAGAGATGAGATACATGATCTTGACTTTACTAATGACATTGCTTTACTAAGTATGACACCAAATGGAATGACTGCCATTACATTAGAGGTAGGAATAGGGAACTGTAAAAAATGGACTGGAAGTAAATGCAGAGAAAACCAAGATTATGAAGATAGGAAACTGAACAACAGATGCAAAGATGTACATGGATAGAAAAGAAATCTAACAGGTAGAAGAGTTCTGCTATGTGGGGAGGGTGATGATATTTGAAGGTGGCTGTGATAAAGATATTCATCCAAGATTAGAAAAACCAAACACCACTGGAACTGGACTGCCTGATGTGTCAGCGGCATACGAGGAATTGAAGTCTAAGGTAAGATTAACATGAAACTCGGACACAATTTACACAGAAAACTCAGATGAGACCTTAATGAAACTTTATCTGCCAGGAAAAATCTTATTGGGAGGACCTGGTATCAAAGAATTAATTCCACCCACTCCATGGGCAGAAATAACCACTACTCAAAACACTTTTCATGGATAGAAGACTTAACAGACAGGTAGCAAATGGCTCAAACAGGGTTTTCATTAAACTTGACAACACAATATTCAGATACCACAGAGCAGATGGATCCTTTATAGGGGAAATACTTGAAGTAGACCCTTAAATCTTTTTGAAATAGAATGTGAAAAATATATTAAAACCATTAATCTTAGGATGACAGGCAGATACTGAAGCTAGATTCACTTTAATAGAACTAAGTGATAACCCAGAGGATTTTAAGGACAGAAGGTAATCTAAAATGAAAGGAAAAATCAGCCTAGAAAAGGGAAATAATCTATTCAAAGCATCAAATCTTTTCCAATTAGAGTTGTTAGTAGTTCCTGTGGAAAGTTTTTTGCTATTTATTAAAATGCCCTGAACTTCTTGAGAACAGATTTTCTCAGCCGCATTCAAGCAGCTAACATCCAGACTATCAGATACAGGGATGCTAAGTCCGGATGAACAATTGTCCAGTTCTGATATCAAGTCACTACAACCAGACACTTCGTCAAGACACTTGGAGCCGAATATTATGTACTGATAATGGGCCGTTTCTATCACAAATCTTAGAATTTTTTTGGGAGCGGGATGGATGGAGATATGAAAATATGTATTAAGCAGATCCACAGTAGCAAACCAATACAGCAGAGTTTTCGAAAGTATAGCAACAAGAGTCAACATTCTGAAAAGCGTTGAGTTGTCTCAAATCTAGAATGATCCGACTGTCTCCATTTTATTTATGGTAGAAGGAAAACATGAGAATAAAAACCTTTTCTTTCTAATTAAAAGGAAACTTCTTCTATAGCTCCAAGTTCTAACAGGAACTGAAATTCCTCTCATAGAAGCAGTTAGTGAAAGGGGTCCCTGAAAAAGGAGAGGGAAGATAAATGGTAAGGGTGGATAACCTGAAATTGTATGACAATCAAAATGAGTAATATCTAAAACCCAGCTGTCCATACAGATGTTTTCCCAGGTGGACTGAGCCTGTACACCAGCGTGTTCTGAGTGTGGGGAGAAATTGTACCCTGCAAAAATTGATGAGGTTCTAGATTCACCAGTTCCATAAGCTGACCACCTATATGCACAGTGGGAGAAATTTTGCCCCTCCTGTTCGTTTAGCTAGAAGACAATCATGTTGTCTGGCATTATCTGGCCATGACGGGATCACGTGAGTGGGAAGAATGCATTGCAGACCTGTCTGACTACTCTTAGTTCCAGGAGACTAATATGTGTCCCGACTCAAAACACACACATGCTCCGGGTTTATCCACTAGGTGAGTGAAGCCCTGACACTGTTGGAGATTGTCACTATGCTGTTCATACTGTGTCTCTCTGGCATATATACTGACTTGACCCAGGGTTGCAGATAATGGAGATGCAGCTTGGTGCATGTTACTTAAGTACAGAAAGCCATGTGGCCTAATAAAGAAACAAAGATCTGGACTGTTTGGGGTTAGTGAGTGACTTGCTTTATCAGACTGCTCATGGCATGGAATCTGCCTGTTAGTATATGGGCCTGTTTGCTAGCCTGAGATAGAATTTTGGGTTTAATTTTTTTAATACTTATACTCTTACTAATATGTATAGATAAAAAACAAAGACATTGTGCGTTACATCTGCTCACAAAGCAGATGAAGTGAAAAGAGACGAGATAGACTTAAAGTGTTGCTCAATAGAGTGGGAGTTTAATATATGAGCGTATACTTGAAGGACAGTCCTGCCTCAACTCCTCTTCCAAGATAAGGTCAAGCAACCAGCTGGGAGGGACAAAGGGGATGGGGGAGAAACACTAAAAGCCAAAGAAATGCCTGTCCCTGACTGGAGCACAACCTCACTCCTTACTGCTCCTATGGATACAAAAGTGGTAGTACTAAAACCCCCAGACCCACGACCCTCCAAAACAGAACATGACCATAAAATGTAAGGGGTGGGACCAAAGGCATGCACTCCAAGTATAATTATGCCTGCTAAGAAAGGAGAGGGGGACACTGGGAAAAAAGGCTCTACCGATGTGCAGAGCTATGGATATGCTTGCTTGATTAATCCCAATAAACATGTGTTGCCTGCCCTTTGGACTTCTGGTCTTCTGCTTTCTGTCTTCGTGACAAGAGCCAGGGGAAGGGCGAAGGGAAAACCCTTAACACTGTCCTTAAGGAGATGGGCATTTGCTGTGGTCAAGTCCATGGCTACCCCTATAAAGTCTATGAGTTGTGTGGGAGTCAGTAGACCCTTCCATGTTCACACAGATTCCCAAAGACGACAGGAGACAGGAAAAGCACAAGGTAGCAGACAACTTCCACATGAGATCTGCCTGTTAGAAGTCTGTTGTCCAAATATGGGAAGACTGTAGCTGTTTTGTTTCATCTGTGCTGCCACCACTGAATACCTTTATGAAAACTCTAGGTTCTGTTGACAAACCAAACAGAACTCATAGTAAAAAGAAAAAGGAAAAGGAGTACTTGTGGCACCTTAGAGACTAACCAGTTTATTTGAGCATGAGCTTTCGTGAGCTACAGCTCTCATAGTGTTCCTGTCCTGTCAGAAACCTAAGGAATATTCTGGGGATGAGTGGATGTCCACATGAAAGTAAATTTTGTGTCAAGAGCTGTGAACCACGTCTTTTTTCAAGAAATGAATTACTGACGAGAAATAAAAATATTTAGCTGATGTAGGTTGAAAATTGGCCTCTATCCTCCCTTTTTCTTGGGAACTATGAAATAGCTGAGTAGAACCTTTTCCCTTGATGCTGAGGCAATACTTGCTCTATAGTTCCTTGAGAGAGGGGAGAGCCCACCTCCATCCTTTCAGAGGATCTTCTTGTGAGAGTTGTCCGTGAAGAGGGTCTGGAAAGGGATTTTTGTAGGTGAAGAAAAACTTGACAGTGCAGTCAAAGTGAATGATATCTAGTACCTGCTTGTCCATTGCTATAGCCCTCCGGTTGTGGGCAAACTACAATAACTGGCCACCAAAGTGGACTTCAGAAAAGTGGGGATGGCACCATTGATAGGTCACAACTCAAGCATCCCATCAAATGTAACCTTTAGCTGATGAGACTGGGTGGCTCTCGTCAAGATAGATGGGGATGCATATGTTGGCCTTTGTACCCTTTGACACTTGTGTGGCAGTTCATATGGTCACTAGTGGTAGAAAGGCTGTGGAAGAAGCTTTGGTTTATAGACCTGTTTATAATTCTTCCTTTTCAGGGCTGGGGTATACATGCCCAGGGAATGGAGAAGTCCACAACGGGGTTCTGAACCTCCCTGGGAAACCCCGAAAAGCGAAGCCATGACTGTCGCTGTATTACTACTGCGGTCACCATACATCTTGATGCAGTATCAGCTGCGTCCACTGCAGCTTGCAGCAAGATTTTACCCCAAGTCTACCTTCCTCAACGAGGGCTTGAAATTGAGCCCTGTCATCCTATGGGACTTTATTTCTGACCTCCAGGAACTTTGATTAGTTCAGAAAAATCATATTTTACCACCAGGGCCTGGTAGTTAGAAATTCTGAACTGGAGGCTGGTGGATGAAAATACAGTACCTTCCTCCCAAGAAGGTCCAGGTGTGTAGCTCTTTGTCCACAGGGTGGTCTTAGAGTGCTGATGCCTGGATCTTTCCTATGGTTATTAGGGAATTGGGAGCTGTGTCGGTGAACAAGAATTCTGCCCATCACAGCCCTTTTAGAAGCTGGGGTACACATTGCTGGTGTAAGCCATACTACTCTAAACAGTCTCATTCACTGGGAGAACTGCCTGAATGGGCTGCAGGATATCCAAAATCTTGTGCTACCTATTTTGAACTTCTAATGGGATCTGAAGTAATGCTACCACCCTCTGCAATAGTTCTTGATATTGCCTATAGTCATCAGGTAAGAATGGTGAAGATGGGACAATCAGTACCAGGGCTAGTACTGTTGGACCTCTGCTCCTGCACACTTTCCATTCATGGTCAGGAGGCTTAGGGAAACCTAAGGCCTTGGGACCTGAGCACAAAGGCTCACCAGACTTGAAAGGAGTCAGGAAGGGATCCCTTCTCTAGAAGCAGGCTTAAAGAAGGATCTGTTTTTGTGTCTGTGAAAGTGCCACTTACTCTCAGGACACCAAGTCTTTAGATTTATCTGATCCGGCCTCTATTCTAGAGTTTGTGCTTGGAGACGTGCTGCTCAAGGACTGATGCTGATGTAGAGGGGAGAACCTCTGGCCTGGATCTGATTGGGGGTCTCATGGCTTTCTCCATGAGGTGCTTCCTCTGTCTGAGATCTTCTTACTCTTGGGTCCGGGGTGGGAAGGAGAGACAGATACTACACTTGGCAGACAGATGAGCCATCCCAAGAAAGCAAAGGCCGCACTGGTGGTTATTGCTTACCAAAAAGGAGGGCAGAATGCTGGGCATAGTCCTACTCCCAAAAGGGAAGAGGAAAAGGAGATGGCCCTTGAAGTGGGGAAAAACTAAGCTGCACTAACTATATGAAGTACTATAAAACACGATAAAAACTACTAACAACTAAATACAAATATATTTACCGAGATGAAGGCGGATGTGAGGATAGCTCCAGATATAGAGGATTCCAAGTCAGGTCATGTGATACTAAGAAGGAACTAGAGAGGTGGTTGGTCTGACTCACCTCCCCTTACACTCTTGGTGTTCTAGGGTGCAAACCAAAGGGACACTATTTGCAAGATTTTCCAGTCTCAGGCGCATGGTGTGCAGGCATATCCACATGTGGAATACACACAGAAACCAGCACCTGAAGACACAAATCTTAAATTAGTCTTTCCTACAAAAATGAGAACATTTAGTTGAGGACTGTTTGCAATTCTCAAGGATAAAGTCTCAATTTCTTGTTAGATCTGGTTAAGAAAGTCCTGCCCAAGCCATTCGTAGTTTGGAATGAGAACAAAAAAAAAATGTTCGTGGCTTGAGAGAACCTGGCTTCTTGCAATAAACCTGCTCTAGATTTTTTTTCCCTCATTTGGCTGATTTTGCTCCCTCCTTGAACATTCCCATATTACATGGTAGGCCTGTTGAATTCTGTAGGAGGATTCTGCAGCACTTTCAACTGCTCATATAATGAGCCTCTGTCCTGGACCAAGGAAGCGTAGCGCCTAGATGGTAGCTTAAAGACACTAACCTCCCTGGGGGTTCCAACAGAGGGAATGTCTACAGGAGACTTGCTACTGAGAAAGCTGTCTACAAGTTACCAAAGGAACAAAATGTGTAAATGTCCTTGCTCTCCTCTGGGGCACTAAGATCATACCAAATTAGACAACAATGGAGGGACATGAAGATAGGCACCTGGCATCTACTCTATGCTGCAGCAGAACCAGGAAGAGTTTGCATCTTTTCATCTCTATCTACTGGATCCTACAGTTAAACCACAATGATGAATTTGAATTTAGATTAATTTATACTGTGGAATTAAGCAAAAGAGGTCCTGCTCATTTTTTCTAATACTGCTCTGATACAGATATATTCCTTGGTACACTGGGATAACCATAAAACAGACCTGCTCAGCCCTTCGCCAGGCTCAAGGAAGCCCCTCAAACTCAAAAGGTTTAAGAACAAATATCTGAACAGAAAAAGGAATAATTAATGTTTGCATAATGACAGGTTTCAGAGTAGCAGCCGTGTTAGTCTGTATCTGCAAAAAGAAAAGGAGTACTTGTGGCACCTTAGAGGCTAACATATTTATTTGAGCATAAGTTTTCGTGAGCATAGTATTTTAAACAGACGTGTTATCTAAACAACTGCTCTCTTTAAAATACAGTGCAAGAGAAATACAAAATTATGAACTGAAAAAAAGGTCAGGCTTGACAAAGCCCTGGCTGGGATGATTTAGTTGGGGATTGGTCCTGCTTTGAGCAGGGGGTTGGGCTAGATGACCTCCTGAGGTCCCTTCCAAACCTGATATTCTAGGATTCTATTCTATGAATACAGTATGAGAATTGCAAACTCTTACAGATCTATCATAAGTCTCACAATATTTGGTGTTTTTCTTAAAACCACAGTTGCCAGAATCAGATTACCACCTGAGAATCTAAGCTTTTATTTAAAAAAACAAAACAAAACACATAGCTCTCATGGCCGAGGAAAAACTTGAAAACATGAACCTTAAGAAGTCCAATATCAGAAGGCAAATAAAAAAACCTACCACTCGCAATTTTGCATGGAAGCACTCATACCACAGTGATGGGTGGCAGTATACAGTCTTAAAACAGAATGAATTTTTTTTATATATATATAAACCACAGTTTTAAGCCAATCTCATTTTTTGGAACCTATCATGATTTTTAGACACTTTGCATTGGCAATACTGCTGTAGCTCTTGGATTTTGAGAACTTCCATACTATGACGCCAAGCAAGGAAACCAAAAGCAGGGAGATTAAGAGCACAGGAGAGAAAATGTTCCTTCATCCGCTCAGGTGGAGGACAAAGGAGGATGCAGACTAACAAGAATACAGCGGTGTGAGAACAGTGGGACAATAGTAGCAGGTCAGGAGAAGAAGTTGGAGACATGAGGGTTGGGGGAAGCAGAGAGGGATAAACAGACGCATAAAGATGGGGCTGCAGCCATGGGATTTTGGAAGGGTATATAGGAGCACAGAAAAAGGGGAGCTGGGGGTTGAAGCAAAGATGGAGGGGGTGCAGAACCATGTCCAGGATAGGCACAGAAGGGGACAGGAACAGGCTGGCGGCACAAGAATAGAAGAGCACAACAACAAGAGCACATTCCTCTCTAGACTGAAACTGAACCTATATGTCTTAAGTCTCTACATTTCTCTGCTATAAACAGTGAAATCCACTTTGTAAAGCATTTCAGAGTAGCAGCCATGTTAGTCTGTGTTCGCAAAAAGAAAAGGAGTACTTGTGTCACCTTTGTTAGTCTCTAAGGTGCCACAAGTACTCCTTTTCTTTTTGCGAATACAGACTAACACGGCTGCTACTCTGAAACCTGTCATTATGCAAGGCACTGAATTTAGCCATATGGAGTGGAAATCTATCAAGTTTTCCACTGAATGCATCCGATGAAGTGAGCTGTAGCTCACGAAAGCTTATGCTCAAATAAATGTGTTAGTCTTTAAGGTGCCACAAGTACTCCTTTTCTTTTTGTAAAGTGTGATTCTCATCACTTTGTAGGATGGACAGTGCTCTGTGGAAGAATCAAGGTTGTGTAGCAAGCAAGGCTGCTGTTTGTCAGACCCTTGCCTTATTTGCTGCACAGTTTGGAAGGTGTGTAATGAATCCGATGTATGCATGTATGTATGTGTGTATGCATCCGATGAAGTGAGCTGTAGCTCACGAAAGCTCATGCTCAAATAAATTGGTTAGTCTCTAAGGTGCCACAAGTCCTCCTTTTCTTTTTGCGAATACAGACTAACACGGCTGTTACTCTGAAACCTGTGTAACGAATGAGGCAGGGAACTGCAAAAAGAGAAAGTATGGTCTTTTATGATTAAGGTAGTTTGAATGCCACACTAGAGAATTTGATTCTGTCCCTGACTATGCCTCAGAGTTTCTGCAAGACGCTGGGCAAGTCACTTAAACCAAACATTTCCAAGTCAGCCACTAATTGTCCAGTCCTCATTTTCTTGGTGCCCAGTGAGACACATCAAGCCAGATTTGCAGCAGTGCCAGCAACTGAAGTCAACTGGAGATATGCATTGAACTTCTGAGACACCATAAAAATGGTAAGTACTCCGAAAAGTCAGGCCCCAAAATTAGTGGACACTTGACAATTTTGGTCTTAATCTCTCTTCCTCAGATCCCTCTCTGTAAAATGGGAATACCACCATTATATAATTTTACAAGTGATTTGTGAAGATAAGTTCATTAATATTTATGAACCATTCAGACACTGTGGTGAGAACCACAGAAATGCTCATGAGGAAATTAATAATTTTGTATTCAGTGCAGGGTATGGATAGTGTGCATTAAGTAGCGTCTGATATCGTACACTGAATACGGAGGATAAGGAGGACATACTGAATAACTATTCATTCGCTGAAAGAGGCAGGGATCCTCTGGAAAAAACAGTAAGTGATCATGAAATTAGTGACTACCAAGTTAAGGTTGCATGGGCTACCTTAATTCTGGCATTTCCTTACTTTCAAGTGATGGATTTTGCAACCTTAATGTTTTAACACAGGTAGAGAGCATGGGTTGTTTTTTTGTTTTTTTTAGAATAGATTTTAAAGGTTAGAAAGGGCTATTTATGATAATCTAGTCTGAACTTTTGCATAAGTGACCATAGAATTTCACCCAGTAATTGAATTATTTGCCTTTGAGTATTACTTTACAAAGCTGGATTGAAGTTAACCACCTACTCACACACCCATACAGTATTACTCAGCACAAGAGCTAATTTGCCAACTACTCTAGTCAATAAGCTTTCTATTTCTGTCCCTTGCTTTCACCTGTCTTCCTAATGTATCAGATGGTGTGTAGAGACTTGACTAACTTACCCAAAATAACACAGTCCATCAATGAATCATGACATTCATTAGTGCAATGACATACTAGAATTGTTAACCAATAACCAAAGCATTTTGAGTGCTTATAATTGACCTACTTCGTATCATGTCACAGCTTACATGAGCAAATATAATACTATGGCTGTTTACAAATTTTTTTTTTTTTTTAGTATGGACACTAATTAATTCAGTTAGCAAGCACTGAAACCAAATATATAATTGATGCCCAAGTATTTTTGAATAGCTTATAATCCCCAGATACTTTGGGCCTGCAGGTAACTATAAACAGATTACTTTTAAAGTGTGCCTGCAAAGTATAATTCCATTACTGTTTATTACCATGTTTTAAGAGATGTTATGAGTGGCATTTGTTACATTATTTTCAAGATCCAGAATCTAAATCATGTGGCTTTCGTTAAACTGTAGCAATCTGTCATTGCAATTAAATAGACTAAATTTATAGTTCTCCCTACACAGTTCTTTTGTTACACTTTCATCATAGCAGTTACTGTAGGAATTTAGCAGCATTACATGGACATAAAATTTACAAAAGAACTTCTGTCCGAGCTTAGAATATCCACAGAGATTCCAAATTTTACGTACAGGAATATAACTCAATCAGAAAAGTTTTCCAGGAAAAGAATGAGACATTTTGGTTGCTTAAGCAACAATAGTAGCAAATGTTCAAGTCTTTTGAGAAGTATTGGTTTATGTTTCATAGAGCACCATGCACAATGAAAACTTCAAATGTTAGAACTGAATTGTTGCACCTAGTCCTGGTAAGATTCACTTTAAAAAAACCTGACCTTGAGAAGCAAATTTTCCTTAATCTTGAAGGGGATGGGGGGGGAGGGAGAAAGAGTTAAAAGCAAGAGTATTAGCAGCACTTATTATTATTAAGGTTGCCTGACACTTCTCATTGTAAGACCCTTTTTTCAGCTGCTTATCACTTTCAGTCCAAACAGTTTAAGTCTGGCAAAGTTTACGTCAGGTATTTGCCCTCGGGCTGATTTTTTTAAGTTCATCCATTTCTGAGAAGGAGGCTAAGGAAAAATACATTGTTTTGCAAAGTTATATATATAAAACAATCTGATCACTTTCCTTTGCTAAGCTCCACTGCCCCCAGGCTTTGGAACAAGGACTTGAAATTTAGAAGAGGGTTGTCTTTGTGTCAGAGACGTGCTTTTTCTGTGAAAACGTACCCAAATTTGGTTAAATTACAAGGCTTTGAAAAATCTTTGTTCACACACACTCAAAGACTTTTGCAGCTAAAATCTCCAAAGATTCAGTCCACATTGAGGGGTGGGAACATACTCACAGCTCCTAGCACTGATGAGACTATGCATATGCCATTCCCTCACAGCACCTGTATTTGATGAGATTGTGCATGTGCCATCCCCACACAGCAACTGAGCATGCTCCAGAGGAGGACTAGTCTACAGGAGCTCACTAGGAGTTTCCCTGTAATTACTGCTACCTGCTGCTCTGGGCCAGGCAATCAAATGAGCACAGGGAGCCTGTCTCTCCTGTGCTTTCGATGACTCCCCCCCCGCCCCCCGCAGAGAAGACAAGAACTGAATTGGAGTGGGAAGGAACAGATTGGAACAAGGAGCCTAGTGACATTGGGACAGGAGGGAGATTGATTGGGCATTGGGGGACGGTGGTAAGGGAGAAATGGGGACAAGTATGAGATGGGTTGTGCAAGGAAACTGGGACTGAAACCCTGTGGGGAGATTGGAACTGGCTGGGCAAAGAAATTGGAATGAGAAGCCTCAGGAGCAGCAAATGGGACTGGGACAAGGAGCCATGGATGGTGAAGAGACAGGACTGGGACTGGAGATTTGAAGGCATGGGGCAAAAGCAGTCAAAGCTTACTTTTTCCCCTCGGGTGTGGGCCAGGAAGAAGAACCTGATGACCACTGGACCATACTGCCCTCCAGAACCTGGAATGGAACCCAAGATTCCCGGGTTTCACCATTCCTCGACTGTCAGCAACAAATATCTGTGAAATTGACTGACAAGTGAACAGAGGATGACAATCTACCACAGCTATTTGCTACTCCAGTTCAAGTGACAGAGGTTTGTATGGTGTATCTAAACATTTCAACTCTGCTGATGAACCATGTAGGTATCAATAGGATGCCGCATGACAGAATTTCCTTTTTTAAAACCCTTAAAATTACACACAAAAAGTATATTAAAACAACATTATTAAGATTATAAATGTCAAGTACTCAAAAGTTAGGAAATGGCAGAATTGAGTTTGCTTGTATATGGGCTTTTCTATGGTATCCATCACTATAGTATGAGTGTATCAGAAACAATTCACAGTCTATATTCGATGATAAACCGGTTCATTTATAAGCGGACCCCGCCAAGATGGAGAAGTAAAAATGGAAAATTTTTATGACCCATTCATAAGCCAACCCTATAATTCAGGGGTCAGCAAACTTTGGCTCCCAGGCCATCAGGATAAGCTGCTGGCGGCCCGAGATGGTTTACCTCGAGCGTCCGCAGGCACGGAGGTAAACCTAAGTAAACAAAGTGTCCTGGTGTGCCAGCTGGTTACCCTGACGGGCCAGGACAGCAACTGGTGGGGACCACCCCCCACATGACCCCACCCCTAGCCTGGGACCCCCACACTCTCCCCATCCCATCCCTTCCCACCTTATCTGGGGAGGGCCAGGGGAGGATGTCTCTGGCCTGGCTGGAGCTGCTCCGGCAGGCTGGGCAGCGTGACCGCAGCCTGCTCTGGCGGGCCAGACCAGGAGGCATGGCCGCAGCATGTTCCAGCAGGCTGGGCCGGGTGGCACGGCTGCAGCGCGCTCCAGCCGGCCAGGCAGTGCAGCTGCAGCCTGCCAACCCCGGAGCCGCAGCTGCTTCGGAGGCTGGGGGGAGAGCAGCGTGGCCAGAAGCGGAGAGACTCTGGACCCGCCTCTTCTCTTCTGGCTGTGCTGCCTCTCCTTGCTCCCTCTGTTGGGGGGAGGGTCTGTGTCCCACCTCTCCCTCTCTATACCTGTTCATAAGCCGACCCCCTTCTCTGATGCTTCCCTTTTTTACTAAAAAAAATTCGGCTTATGAACGACTATATATGGTATTTATCTTCCCAATGCCCCTGTGAGATATGGGTATAATAGAACCCCACTTTTACAGATGGGGAACTAAGACAGGGATTAAGGTCAAAAGTATCCACCTGTTTTGCACACTCAGTTTGACACACCTAAGACCTCATTTTTCAGAGTAATTAGCATTATATAATACTTAATATCTTTTAAGCACAGCTCCCATTGACTTCAGCTGAAGGAAAGAGTGCTCAGCATCTTTGCAAACTGGGCACCCAAATAATAAAGGAACACAAGGCAGTGACTAGCCATGAAAAATTTGGTTTAAGCATCTTATCTAGCCTCACACAGGAACACTGTGGAACAGAAAGGGACAGAATCCAGTTCCTCAGAACAGCATTTAACTGCCTTAGCCATGAGACTGTCCTTTCTCTTCCTGTAATCACATGCCTCATTCACCACACACTTTCCACCTTATACAACAAATGAATCAAGAGTCCTACAAACAAGCCTCCTTCGCTACATAACCTTGATTCATCACCAGAGCAAGCCCAATCTGTGCACTGAAAGAGACAGGGATCCTGTGCAGAAATATACACTTACTGAGTGATCGTGTAAAGACTATCATAATACATATGCACATGTGCAAGAGGACCAAGTTAAAGTTGCATAGGCAACTTTAATTCAGGCGTTTCCTAACTTTTGAGTCTTGACAGGGAAACCTTAACAATGGTCTTTTAGTGTAATTCGTGCATAATGTTTGCCATAAATCCCAAGTCCAGCTAGAAATATTAAGGAAAAGTTCAATGTGAAAACTAAATTAAGCAGTGAAACTTGGAAGACAGATGATGGCAAACTAATTCTTTGACAACAATACATTTCATGATGTTGGAGTACACCTCCAAAAGTGATCTGCTTCATTAGAGTCTACTGGATTGTAACAAAACAAAAAATAAAAATAACCAACATGATTAATTGAATTTTTTCAACGCTTAAAAGTGAATACAACTGAAACAATTAAAACTCAAATACCAGTTCCATGTTCCGGAAATCCAAATACACCTATACTTGACCAGGATACAAGCAGCACAGTGGTGTTGGTGGGGTTTGTTTTTAAATCTACTCTGAACTTTTGGGGGGAGAGAAGGCTTATAATGGTTTTGGGAAGAGATGGAATGTAGTCAAGCAGCTGTATTACAATAGCTCCATCTTAAAGAGCATACATGACTGTCTCTCCTTACCCTAAAATGGAATTTGTAGCATGCCCTCAGACAGCAAAACGGTGGTAAATATTGATTCTTTATCCACAACATTGTATTGCAACATTAGCAGCACAATCTGCTCTAGAATTTGTCTTATATTCAGGATTAAAATATATCTGTGATGGCTGAACATGAAGCAAAAAACTGCTTTTTAATATTATTGAATACCTCCCTTCCCCATTTCACTGCAGTATTTAACACTTACAAGAGTTATTTATTGCAAGTATACTTTACCATTGTAAAAACATTATTATTCTACTTCCCATTCCCAAAGAAAGGATACAGGAATTTAAAAACCATTACAGATAGCTTGATGACTGAAGCCTCAACCTTCTACAACCACAGGTTGACATATATGTCTAATTTAGAACATAAGCTTGTTGCGGCAGAAAATGTCTACACATGCAGCACCAAGCACAATATTGGGCCAAAAATGTTTGCAGGATTGATGAAATCCTTCACCTTTCTAAGGTAAATAAATTGAATTCCATGCGGGGAAATTTTCAGATGCAAATTCAGAAACAGGATTTTGACTACTCTGGGTGGATATTAAAGATTCAAGGACACATTTTGCAAACTAGGTCTTGCCCAACTTTCTTGTCCAAAATTTCACAAAATATCAGTCTCTCCACTGTTGTATAGTGCAATAGTTGGCTATCACCATTCACTCCATGGCTGTCCTTTTTCAGTATTGCTGTATTATTTATAAATAAGGCTATGTTTTAGTCACTGGTGTTTTTAGTAAAAGTCATGGACAGGTCACAGGCCATAAACAAAAATTCAGGGACCTGTGACCTGTCCATGACTTTTACTAAAAATACCCACTCTGACTAAAACTTGGGCAGTGAGCTATGGGTGCTCTGGCGGGGGGCAGTCCAGGGTGCCGCGGGTGCTGGTGGAGGTGACCCAGGACCCCTGCTGGTACTGGGGGGAGAAAAGGGTCGGACCGCAGCACACAGACTGGGACCCCTGCTGGTGCTGGGGAGGGGCTTGGCCGGGGCTTTCTATCCAGTTTAGCATCCCTGCAGTTCCCAGGCGGCGGAGGCAGGGGCTCCACTGCTCCTGCCACAAGCACCATCTGCCACAGCTCCCATTGGCCGGGAACCTCAGCCACTGGGAGCTGCAGGGGTGGGGCCTGCGGGCACAGGCAGGGTGGAGACCTACCTGCCCCCTAGGAGCTGCAGGGTGGCCATGCCAGTGGGAACCAGGAAGCCCCTCACCCCAAGGTAAGCGCTCCCCAACCCCCTGCCCCTAGCCCTGGGCCCCCTCCCACACCCCCAAACTGCTGCTGCTGCTGGCCCAGGGTCTGCCCAACTCAGGCAGTCCCTGAGCCAGGACTAGCTGCTGCAGAAGTCTCAGAGGTCACAGAAAGTCACGGAATCCGTGACTTACATGACAGACTCGCAGCCTTATTTATAAAATGCTTTCACAGCCTATGGAATGAAAGGCATGAAAAAGCGTAAACTATTTTTCTGCTTGCAGATTCTCAAATGCTGCTTGTACTTTTTAACCAAATGGCTTTATTTTGAAAAGTAAAAGTTGAAGTATTTAGATATTATTAAACTGACAACAGTGAGACAGGCAGCTAATTTTAAAATATACCTACAGAGATGCCAGTAGCATACGGGAAAAACTCTCTCTGGGGAGTAAATAAAGGAAGCATTAGACCTAAACTGCTAAATAGCAGGTCATTTTAACGACTGCTTCCCAAGCAGCAATGCTCCATGTTTCCTGATGGGTTCAGTCTGATCATTTCTTGACCTTTTACACCCGAGTCAATGAATCATCTCTCTCTCCACCTGACCTCTTCATTCCCAAGCCCCAACAGTTCAGTCACTAATGTGACTGTCTTTTGGATATAATCTTGAGGTCCCATCACCAGCTCAACCTCAATATTGCTCTTCCTTTCTCTCTACCCCCTTCACTGTTGCTGACATCACCACCATCCTTCCTATCATAGAAGCTCAAAAACCATGCTGCCACTCATGCCTGGGTGAAGCTGCCTGTAAACAAGTGTAAAATTAACTCATCTTCCCTCAAAACTCTCCTTAAAATTCTCTTTTGCTGAGGTCTATAAAATACATGACAACGGCTAGAGTGCTGGTGTGCTGAGACCACCGCCCATCACACTGACCAACGTTGTCTTATTGTTTCACTGTATCCATATATTGACTCGTCTTATATTTAGATTGTAAACTCTTTGGGACAGGGACTGTCTATTTGTTCTGTGTATGTACAGCACCCAGGAAAAAGGGGTCCTGGTACATGATTGGGGCACTTACACACTACTATAATATATAGTATTTCTCCTTCCTCCTGTTGACTAAACTAAGCCAAGGCCCCACAGTGCTTTGCAGCCAGGCCAAAGGCAAAACGGAAAAATCCAGCTTGCCAAGTTTTAGTTAGGTACATTGCTAAATGCTGTAGGGACAGGCATCAGATAAGGAAGGGACTTTATCAAGATTTGTGGAAAAAACTGAATATACTGAGAAAACAGCTCTCACAAATGCAATTATTAACCAGGAAGGGAAATTGCCTTATTACTATCTACCAAAAAATAGATGCATTTAACTCACAAGGAAAATGTATTAATCAAATCACAGGATTTGTTTCTGTAGCTATCTGTATCTTTAAAATGTTATGTAACCAAAATAACAAAGTAGTTAGTAGTAAATAAGTAGAGTACATTATATTTAGAATGTTTTTTACTTATATTAAGCTGTCTAACCAAGCAGAAATGTGAAGAGCTAGATAAAGAGACATTCCAGAGGGACAAGACAAACATTTTATTAATGCTTAGGCAATGTCCTTTGTAACAAGCTATAGCTGGACAGGTCTAAAGTTTTGCTGACTTTTGGAATACTATGGCCAACCCAAGTTAAGAAACTGGTAACAATCTCTGTCCATTTTGCAAGGTCTGGGGCAGCCTTGCAAAAACTTTTTCGAAAACATGTCAAAGAAGAAAAATAAGAATAATATGTTAGGTTTAAAGTAACACAAAAATGGTGAAAATCTCATCTATTGTAAACAACCCTAGTATATATAGAAGTAAAGCTCAGATTTTAAGACAGTCTGACTGCTGCCTTCCACATGGGTTGGTAAGGTATGTACTCTTCCTTGCTCTATCAAATGTTGACTAATAATATTTGATTAATAAAGTTAAGCCTAGCTATTTGAGATTTTATCACTGAATTAAACCCATAACAATCCACACATCCAAATTTTTGCTAAATCTTGCCAATTTTTCCCCACCACCTTTCAAAAATCCAACACTTCATTTCTATCCTCATGGATAAAATTCTTCTCCAGACATTGGTTATCTTACACTTTAACTACTGAACCTCTTCTATGGCCTCCCCACTTCCCATCTCACTCTGCTATTCAATCCACAGTAGTAAAACTCATTTTCCCCCATCTACCACTCAGATCATATCACTCCCCTCCCCTCTTCAAATCCCTCTGCTAGCTTCTGCTCCCCTTCTCCAGAAAGGTCAAGCTACTCTTCCCACACCTTCTAGGGCAGCTCTACCCTATATATGTCATTACTCTCATTTCTTGCTCCCTTTCCACTCCATAAGAGATTCCTGCCTCACCATTCTCTTTGGAGCTTTCCTCTAACCATCTTTGACTTTTTATGCGCTTCCCTATTCCTAGAACTCCCTATCACTCCTGCTGTGCATATATATATATATATTTTAAGATAGAGACATCCTCTGAGGTCATACAGTGCATTTTATCTCTATTTTTATTGTTAAGCCTCAAAACCAGGACTGTCTCATCTATATAGAATATATTGTGGAAAAGCCAGCTGCAGCCCCAAAGTTCAGGTTGAGTTGAATTTGTACACGTAAAGCAAAGATTTACTTTTGTTACATATGAAAAATAGAGGGTATCCTCCCCAAATTTACAGCACTTACACTTTGAATGAATTTTCGGAGAATTCACAAGTAAATCCCATTAATTTAGGGGTTAAGATTAAAATAGGTCTCACGAAATTAAGCACTAACATACTTCCCCCCGCCCCTTTCACTGATTTCAATAATGGAACACCACAAACTTTTCAAACTTCATATTTTAGTTAAAAAAAATCTTGTTCGTAGGCTACATTTAAACAATCCTTTTTATGGTTTAATGATTTTTCTTTTTGCATTTACTGTTCATAATTAAAATTTTGTCCTTCCAAAGACTGAAGAAAAGTTTCTATTTAAAAGAATTTCACAAAAAAATGTCCTCCTGCAACCATTGAGAGTTATTTTCAAGAAAATTTTATGCACAAGCCTCTGATGACAGAAAAGTTTACTTATGAAAATAATGGCCAAAAATGACCATTAATCCTTAATATTTCTTTTCAAAAACTATTCATTGCACCACAGTTTCTCAGAGAGGGGAGAAGGAAAGCGGAAAGGATGTGAGGTGTGTATGTGCAGGGAAATGTACGGGGCTCAGGAAAGAGTAACAACTGGAGTGTACTCCAGTTGCTTTATGCAAATCTCATGAAACAAAACTGCTGTAAAATCAGATTAATTGGCCAGTACGTTCTGGCTGATTTGAACCACTCCAGAGTAGCCAGGGGTTATAGGAGAAGCTGGCCATAAAATCAAATTTAAAAAAAAAAAAAAAAAGTTAATACTTTATATCTTAAAGTGATTAGGAATGCCATATGGCAACATTCTCTAATTTTCTTGTTTAAACCAAGGAAATTCTCAAATGAGCCACACTGAAACCAAATATCAGGGGGTAGCCGTGTTAGTCTGTATCCACAAAAAAACAGAGTCCGGTGGCACCTTAAAGACTAACAGATTTATTTGGGCACAAGCTTTTGTGGCTTAGAACCAATTTCATCGGATGCATGGAATGAAAATTACAGATGCAGGCATTATTATACTGACACATGAAGAGAAGGGAGTTACCTCACAAGTGGAGAACCAGTGCTGACAGGGTCAATTCGATCTTATTGACGCCTTATTGAAACTAAAGTAACTCCAGAAACCTCAGAGTTTAGAATAAATTTAACAGAAAAACAAACATGGTAACAAATGGAAATTCAGATAAAACAGCCAAGCTCTGCCCTGAGGCAACATGAGGAGAAGAAAAATCTAGTCTCTAAAAAAAAAAAAATCAGTTTAATTTATGACTACAAACATTCATCTCACCCCTATCATTTCTTATCTATCAGATGTCTGGATTTTTTACATTTAGCCTCAACTTTGAATTTCTTGGGTTTATAATCCTCCATTTTTGGAAAATTACAACATCCTCAATGTATTTTACCTTAAATTCTGAAAAGTACTCTCTAGCTTACCTCCATTTTAATGCAGCTTTTGTCTTGGGATAAATATTTTAGGTTTCAATTAGTTTCTCAGAAGGCAGCAGCAAAGACAGAGACTTCATGTTCAACTACTGGGGCATGGGAAGAGACTCATTTACCTGACCCTCTCCACAGTCCAGTAGTGAAGGATTAAATCTCCCAGACTTTCACAGTAGCTCCTAACCAGTCATTCATTGTCAGGGCTGTGCTGAAATGAAACTGACCAGATCATTCTTTTCAAGCAACCAGGCTGTTTGAAGGAGAGGAGGGGAAAGGGAGAGGAGACTGAATGCAGAAGGAGACAAGAAGATCATAACTTATAGCACCCGAAGTGTAGTTTGGGTGAGCGGAGGTGAAGGTAATGGAAGAACGGACGCTATGAAGAATGCAGGGTCCATAAATTGCACTTTGATAGAAATTGCCCAGTGCACTCTCACCCCATCCATTCCCTAACTAGCCAGGGAGCAGGCACACTGGATCTTCACAAAGGTGCTGCTCTTGGACCCTACTCACACAGCTATCTCCTCCCATCTTTTATATCAATCTTTCACTCAATTGTGTCATGTAAGTTTTTTCAAGTTATGGTTCAAGTTAAAGAGAGCCAGGAGGACCACCAAAATCCTTCTAAAGAAATACAATTAAGTTATGCTAGATGGCTACGCACTTGGTTACTTTGGTAGACCAAGCTCCTTGAACATACCAGGGCTCCTTGCATTCCTTCATTGCCCAGCATAGGTTTCAGAGTAAAAGCCATGTTAGTCTGTATTCGCAAAAAGAAAACGAGTACTTGTGGCACCTTAGAGACTAAGCAATTTATCTGAGCATAAGCGTTCATGAGCTACAGCTCACTTCATCGGATGCACCCTCCCATCCCTCTCTATTTTAAGGACTCCCTGCAGTGCCCCCCATCCCTCCTTCCTCATAACAATGGCTCTGTGGGCCCCATTCTTTCCCCCATGCATGATGCTCTGTATCCACTCCCTATTTCCTCCTCTGCCACATGCCAGGGGCTCTATATCTCCCCCATGGCCCTTTCCACTGTCACGTTCCCACCCATGACTATAGCAGGTCTCCACATGCCCAACATTCCCCCCCTCCACATGCCCTCATTCTCAAGACCCCCATCCTCCTTATTTCTTTTATATCTGTCTGGGAAAATAAGTCATTCGGGGTGTCAGCGTTTTAAACAACAGTAGATAAAAGTCAATGACTTTACTTAAAATTAAAAAAAAAAAACATTTTATTTAAATTTTCTTTTATTTAAATTAAATATTCTTAAATCATGTATTTAAAATTAAATTTAAAGTTGATAACCTATGTTAAGGCCTAAATTTATTATAATTATTATATTTAATGTAAATGATTTTAAACAATAAGCAGCAGTTACAGGAACTCCTCACTTAAAGTCATCCCGGTTAATGCTGTTTCGTTGTTACGTTGTTGATTAATTAGGGAACATGCTCATTTAAAGTTGAGCAATGCTCCACTCTTACATTGTTTGGCTGCCTGCTTTCTCCACAGCAGGCAGCCTCCCTACGCTCCCCCCTCTCCCCCCGGCAAACGCCACGGATCAGCGCCTTTCCCCTCCTCACCCCCCCACTCCTGCCAGCGTTTAGGAGGCAGGAGGGAGGGAGTAGGAACAAGGACTCAGCACGCAGGCTCCCCCTCCCTCCCCTGCCTCCTGCCCACGGCAATCAGCTGGCTTGAGCATTCAGGAGGGAGGGGAGGGGAGGGAGGGGCGAGGAAGAAGCCTGTGAAGTAAAGGGGGATGAAGTGGGGGTGGGGGGGAGAAGGAGAGAAAAGGCAGGTTAAGGGGGGGTTGAGCCCCTCACCCCTGGTGCTTGCAGAGTAGGGGAAGCTGCCGCTGCTGCTGCGCAACGTGCTTCTCCTAGCCTACAGCACCTTCAGCCTCCTTGCCTGCCTCATTGTCTCCAGTGACTTAAGAGGATTTAAAGATGTAGTCCCCGCTATGAAGAAAGATATCCTCAGCTTGGCCAAGAAAGCAGGTTTTGATGAGGTGGAAGAAGCCAACGTTACACAACTTCTGCAATCACATGAAGAAGAGCTAACCAATGAAGATCTGATGCAACTAGAGGTGACGAGAGCAATGGAAGAAGAGGGCCAAGAAGTAGAACCACCAACCCATCGAAATTTGACTGCCAAACGTCTTTCTGAAGCTTTCCAAATGATTGAAGCTGGCTTGCAAATCTTGAGTGATGACGATCCTGACAGGGAACGCAGCTCCAAAGTGATTAGGGGAGTTGGTCATCTAATGACTTGCTATAAAGAAATTTACCAAGAAAAAAAAAGGAAAGCAAAACAACAATCTCTAGGTGTGTTTTTTTGAGTTCAGAAAGTTCAGCAAGAGGAGCAGCCGGACAATCCACCCTCTTCCAGTCTCTGACTCCAGAACCTCAACCAAACTTCATACTCAGCAATGATTGTAGTATTAAATTGCTTGTTTAAAATTGTTTAAAAGGTGTATAATGCCTTTTGTCTGGCAAAAAAAAAAATTCCCCGGAATCTAAACCCCCTATTTACATTAATTCTTATGGAGAAATTGGATTAGCTTAACATCTTTTCACTTAAAGTCACATTTTTCAGGAGCATAGCTACAACGTTAAGTGAGGAGTTCCTATACATGTTTACTGCTCACATTTTAAAGAAAAGTTAAACCTATGAACTGGTGAATCTATTACTAAAAACTAGATGTGAGAGGATGAGATCATCTAGTTCTTAAATCTTGAAGGACAAAAGGTACGAGAAACAATCAATTGCTTAAATAAATGTGTATAAATATAGTGTACACTCCTGAAAGCAAAAAGTACCACCAAATTTAGCCTAAAGGTTATATTTAGTTGCTAATCAATGTGTTTTAAAGGTTACCAACCAACGGGAAACAACCTTTCTTTAGGAAAATACATAAAAAGCACAAATGTAAAACAATTAAAATTTGAATTTAGGTTTCCTTCTTGCTGATTTAAATCATGATTAAAACCGGTGATTTAAACTGCTTTGATTTAAAATCAATCCATTCTGTTTTAAATTGTATTTGGAAGATGGGCAGATCTGAGAGGGGTGTGCTTGTATGATAATATGGCTGCCATTAACCAGTTCTGTGATCTACAGACAATTACAGTGGTGGATGAAGCTGCTGGGTCTGCTAACCAACAGCAAGGAACTGTGTGTGTTATTTCCATCTTGTGAATTTTCCCTATGCTAAGAGTGAGGGTTTTTTTTTGTTTTTTGTTTTGGTAACTTTGAAGCTGAGCCTAGAGGGGAATCCTCTGTGTTTTAAATCTTTTTATTACCCTGTAAAGAGTACCTTCCATCCTGATTTTTGCAGGTGTGATTCTTCTATTTTTTTTTTAATAAAATTCTTCTTTTAAGAACCTAATTGATTTTCAGTGTCCTAAAAACCAAGGGGTTTGGTCTGTGCTCACATTGTAACCAACAGGTTAGGATATTATTCTCAAGCCTCTCCAGGAAAGGGGGTGAAGGGGCTTGGTGGAATATTTTGGGGAAACAGGGACTCCAAGTGGCCCTTTTCCTGAATTTTTGTCTAAGTCACTTGGTGGTGGCAGCAATACCGTCCAATGACAAGGAAAGGATTTGTGCCTTGGGGAAGTTTTTAACTTAAGCTGATAGAAATAAGCTTAGGGGGTCGTTCAGAGTGGGGGAGGGAACCCTGACAGGGATTGGTCCTGCTTTGAGCAGGGTGTTGGACTAGATGACCTCCTGAGGTCTCTTCCAACCCTAATCTTCTATGATCTTGATATTACAGTTCTGCCATGAATATAGGCCTCTGACAGGCACTACAGTGTAGCCAAACCTTGCTTCTGTAAGGCTTGTTAACAGAACATTTGTATATCTATAATAAGTGCATATTGTCTGTACAAGCTCAGTTCTCTTTAAATATAAGATGTGTTTCAGAGCCAAGCATCCTTCCTCAAAAAAGGCCATAGCTCCCTCAGACTAGGGCATGGGACTGGAGTTAGGAGACCTAGATTCTATTCCCAGCTCTGACACGGACCTGCTGTGTGACTTGAACAAATAATTGACCTCTCTGTCTCCATCTGTAAAATGAGGACACTAATCCTTCACACTCTTTTGTAAAGCATCTTGAGATCTACAGATAAAAAGCACTATAGGAGCTAAATAATCATAGTTGAGAAACTGATCTATTTATATGGAACAGGGGCTATTGAAGGGATATGGGGAAACAGGCAGAATTAATAGTTACATAACTACATGTCAACTCCTTTTAATGTCAAAATCTGAAGTAACACCTTAAAATGTTTTAGAATCACAAGAATGAAATCAGGATCTCTTTGCGAAAGAATTCAACTATTCCATTATCAATAAAATGACCACCACTTCTTTAGGACACTGAACAGTTTGTACGCTCACTCCAATGGTTCTACTGCAGAAATTCAGCAGATCTCCAAAGAGTAGTGAATTGATTATGTTTATACATTTAAATAAAAGCAAGCTGTTTCAATTTTTCTGGCTTTAACTTCCAGCCATTGGTTCCTGTTATGCCATTCTCCACTGAAGAGCCCTCTAGTAACCGTTATTCTTCCTGTGAAGGTACAGATACACTATTCAAGTCATTTCTCAATCGTTTAAAAAGCTAAACAGACTGAGCTCTAAGACACTCACTGAAAGACATTTTTCCATCCATTGAGTAATTTTTTGTGGCCTCTCTTCATCCTCTCCAATTTGTCAATATCCTTTTTAATATATGGACACCACAACTGGCCGCAGCCTTCCAGTATTGACTCACCAATGCCATATACAGAGATAAAAATCACCTCCTTATTCCCACTCACTACAGCCCTTTCGTAGATCCAAAGGATTACGATAGTCCTTTTTTGCCACAGCACTACACTGGGAGCTCATGTTGACTTACTTATCCACCGTAACTTCTAAATCCTTTTCAGAGTCAATGTTTTCCAGAATACAGTCCTCCATTCTGTGGCTCGCAGCACTTTTTGTTCCTAGATATATGACCATACACTTTGCTGTATTAGAGAAAGCCATTTTGTTCAGTTTTTAAAGCTGGTCATGTCTATTTTTATTTATATTACAAAAGGTAATGCCAAAATCATACCAAATTTTAACTGAAAATTTTTACAACTGGCTACTCAAATCTCCCAAACTTTTATAGAACAGAGCTAATTTGGTACATAAAAAGTAACAGCTTCCCCAAATCTCCCAAGCACATATCATAAGGTTAATTACATAATGACCTAGTACCAGAAACAACTGCTTTTGATGAGATTACAAATATTTACACTGCCAGTGGCACTACAATAACTCGGGCACAAGGTACACTAAAATTAAAAGTTCAAGATACATAGGTTAGAACTTCAATAAATATGTTCTACAAGTAAAATATGATAGGACACATTTGATTTTTAAGTAATTCTGACAATAACTAGCTATCATTTTATTATTTGTTTTACAGTAGTACTGAGAGGTTACAACTGAGATCAAAGCCACAGTGTGGGAAATACTATACAAACACATAATAAGAGAGACAATCCCTGACATAAAAAGGATACAGTTTCAAGACACAAGACAGATGAAGAATGAAAGGGAAAACAGAGGCTCAGAGAGGTGAAGTGACTTGTCCAAAGTCGTAAATCCAGTCAGTACAAAAGCTGAGAATACATTACACTATACATGACTTTGCCATTATACGTTACACATATACATTACTGGAATATTGGTATAGAAGGGCACAGCTTGCTCAGAAAGGGCAGGCAGGGAAAAAAGGGAAGAGATGTTGCCTTGTTTATCAAAGATGTATAGGATATGGACTTGTTGAAAGTAAGTCCATCTTACTTAAGAATAAAAGGGGTAAAAAAAGAAGGGTGATGTCATGGTAGGTGTCTACTATAGGCCATGCAACCAGGAAGAAGAGGTGGATGAGGCTTGTTTTAAACTAACAAAATCATCCAAAGCATAGGACTTGGTAGTGACGGGGTACTTCAGCTACACAGACATCTGTTGGGAAAATAATATGGCAGGACACAGATTATCCAACAAGTTCTTGGAATGCATTGGAGATGATTTTTTTTATTTCAGAAGGTGAAGAAAGCTACTAGGGCAGAGGTTGCTCTAGATTTGATTTTGACAAATAGGTAGGAACTGGTTGAGCATCTGAAAGTGAAAGGCAGCTTGGGTGAAACTGACCATGATATGGTAGAGTTCATGATAGTAAGGAATAATAGGAGGGAACACAGCAGAATAAAGACAACGGATTTCAAGAAGGCAGACTTTAGTGAACTCAGGTAGTTTGTAGGTAAGATCCATTGGGAAGCAAGTTTAAGTGGAAAAACAGTTCAAGAGAACTGGCAGTATTTTAGAGAGACATTATTAAAGGCACAAGAGCAATGATCTGAAACTCAAAACTGTCCTACAAAACGTGGAAACTAGGTCAACTTAAAAAGGATGAATATAAACAAAACACAAGCATGTAGGGACAAAATTAGAAAGGCCAAGGTACAAAACAAGATTAAACTAGCCAGAGACATAAAGGGTAACAATAAAACATTCTACAAATATATTAGAAGCAAGAGGAAGACCAAGGACAGGGTAGGCCTGTTACTCAATGAGGGAGAAAAACAACAGAAAACGTGGAAATGGCAGAAGTGCTACATTGACTTTTTTGTTTCGGTTTTCACCAAAAAGGTTAGTAGAGATTGGATGTCTAATATAGTGACCCATGAACATGAAGTAGGATATGAGGGAAAAGTTAAAAATTACTTAGACAAATGAGATGTCTTCAAGTCACCAGGGCTTAATAAAATAGCTCCTTGAGTATTCTAGGGTGTAACTGAGGAGATATCTGAACCATTAGCAATTATCTTCGAAAACTCATGGAAGACTGGAGAGATTCCACAGGATTTGAAGAGGGAAAATATAGTGCAGATCTATAAAAAGGGGAATAAGGACAAAGCAGGGAATTACAGACCAGTCATCTTAACTTCAGTATGCAGAAAGGTAATGGAGCAAATAATCAAGCAATCAATTTGCAAACACCTAGAACAGGGGTTCTCAAACTTCACTGCACTGCAACCCCCTCCTGACAACAAAAATTACTACATGGCCTCAGAAGGGGAGACCGAAGCCGGAGCCTGCCCAAGCCCCGCCGTCCGGGGGCGGGCGGGGGGGGGGGGGGGAGGGGCAGGCAGCAAAGCTGAAGCTCCAGGGCTTCAGCCCTGCATGGGCTGAGCCTCGCCACCCAGGGCTGACACCGAAGCCTGAGCCCTGCCACCCAGGGCTGAAGCCCTCGGGTTTCAGCTTTAGCCCCAGGCCGCAGCAAGTCTAATGCCAGCCCTGGCGACCCCATTACAATAGGGTTGCAACCCACTTCGGTGTTCCAACCCACAGTTTGAGAACTGCTTACCTAGAAGATAATAAGGTGATAAGTAACAGTCAGCATGGATTTGTCAAGAACAATTCATGACAAACCAACCCAATAGCTTTTTTTGACAGGGTAACAAGCCTTGTAGATGTGGGGGAAGCGGTAGATGTGGTATAACTTGACTTTAGTAAGGTTTTTGATATAACCTCACATAACCTTCTCTAAACAAACTAGAGAAATACCATCTAGATGGAGCTACAACAAGGTGGGTGCATAACTGGTTGGAAAACCATTCCCAGAGAATAGTTATCAGTGGTTCACAGTCAAGCTGCAAGGGCATACTGAGTGGAGACCTGCAGGTATCGGTCCTGGGTCTGGTTCTGTTCAATATCTTCATCAATGATTTAGATAATGTATTACAGAAAGGGATCTCAGGAGTACAGTGGATCACAAGCTAAATATGAGTCAACAGTGTATCACTTTTTTTTTTTTTTGAACAATCTGGGATGTATTAGCAGGAGTGTTATAAGCAAGACATGAGAAGTAATTCTTCCACCCTACTCCGCGCTGATTAGGCCTCAGCTGGAGTATTCTGTCCAGTTCTGGGCGCCACATTTCAGGAAAGATGTGGACAAACTGGAGAAAGTTCAGAGGAGAGCAACAAAAGTGATTAAACGTCTAGAAAACATGACCCATGAGGAAAGATTGAAAAATTGTGTTTGTTTAGTCTGGAGAAGAGAAGACTGAGGGGGGACATGATAACCATTTTCAACTACATAAAAGGTTGTTAGAAGAGGAGGGGAGAAAAAATTGTTCTCGATAACTTCTGAGGATAGGACAAGAAGAAGTGGGCTTAAAGTGCAGCAAGAGAGGTTTAGGTTGGACATTAGAAAAACTTCCTACCCTGTCAGGGTGGTTAAGCACTGGAACAAATTGCCCAGAAAGGGTGTCACTGGAGGTTTTTAATAGGTTAGACCAGCAGTTCTCAAACTTCAATGTACCACAACCCCTTCTGACAACAAGAATCACTACATGACCCTGGGCAGGGGGCAGAACAAAGGCGTGGGGAGGCTGGAGTCCAATCCTGAGACTGTGCCCCGCCACCCCGGGCTGAAGCCCTCAGGTTTCGACTTCAGCTCCAGGTTGCAGGGCTCAGGTTTCAGCTCCAGACTCCAGCAAGTCTAACCCTGGCCCCGACTTTGGGGTTCCGCCCACGGTTTGAGAACCACTGGGTTAGACAAACACCTATCAGGAATGGTCTAGTTATTACGTAGTGCCTCAGTGCAGAGGACTGGACTGAACGACTTCGAGGTCCCTTCCAGTCCTACACTTCTATGATTACACTTATATTACCATAGCACATAGGAGCCCTAGTTATGGACCAGAACCCTACTGTGCTAGGCACTGTACAAATACAGAACAAAAAGACAGTCCTTGTCCCAAAGAGCTTACAAGAGCATGAAGGAGCTTGTTTGAAAGTTTAACAAGAGGGTGACAGAAGTTGGCATCAGGACTCTAGACCATGTTCACAGAAAGCAGTTCAGTTCAGTATATATATATATATATATATATATATATATATATATATATATATATATACACACACACACACACACACACACATACACACACACACACACACACTCTACTCCCAAGGAATTGATGTCACAAGGAAATAAGACCAACCTGAATGTGAAGTAAAGCTAAACATATGTATACATATGCTAAAATAAGAATACATATTTAATGTATAGCTTTAAGATCCCATTCAAGTCAATGATAACACTGCCAATCACTAATGGCAGTAGAATCAAGTCCTTTGTGGAAATAAAGCTAATTACAAAACAGCCAACCAGTTAAAGAGAGGCTATACTGTACACAATGTTTTAACAAATAAGTTCACAGGGCAAATAGGGGTGGAAAGATGGTCTTTGCAGTTCCCAATCTTGGCCCATTCCCCTGGCATAAGAGAACAGTCTCAATGTTGCTCATTTCAGTTATCAGAGGTAGTCAGGGATCATTAGGGTGCAAGAAAACTAACCAAGCCCTACTTCTGCCAGCCCAACCCCACCCCCAACTCCAGCCGTGTGGAAGCTGGGAAGAAGACAACACAGATGGTGATAAATCTACCTATCAATATAAGATATTCTCCCTATATGCTTCATGGCAACAGCAGCATTTTCTCTGTTTTCTCTTCCCAGGGCCTCATGACTTGCTAAGGGTTGGCACTTTTCACTGCTCTACTGTAGTCTACTAGAATCCACACTGGCAACATTTGGACTAATCCTGAAAATAGATTAACAACTTTCAAGATGAGGCCTTAAATAATAATAATAATAAAAAAATGTCTGGTGTACGTTTTTTGTAGCATCAATAGAGGTGCATGGGTGAAGGCAGGTGGGAACATTATGCTAGGGCATGAGTCAGCAAGATGTTTGGAACGAAAGCTCTTGAGCAGTTTAATCCCCTGTCTGCACAATAGGACAAGCAGCCGAAGACCCCAAGACAACGCTCTTCCAACACAGGTACTGCTTTCGTCCTGTGCATTTAATACTTCCAATGGAAGGACTCACAAAGAGAAAAATGATCGTGTTGGCCTGAGTGCTGCATATTTGAAGCCTGCAGAATTTCCTTGGCCTCTCTCTTCACTGGTTAGGGAAAGAAGAACAGAGAATAACCCATCTCCCACAGCCTGCTAATACACACAGAAGATGAAGAACAACCCACTCGCACAGGGAAGATGCAACCTGTTTTTTATCTTCACCATAGTCTATGAGGAGAGGGTGAAAGAATTCTCTCAAGATGCCCAGTGAGAAGTATCTGAAGGCTAAGCAGAACTCACAGAGTATGTCTACACTGCAATGTCAGCCCATTCTTGAATCTAGGCACAAGCCTAACCCCACTTACGTCAGCACTGCAATCACGTTAATGCAGGGCTCAGACCCAGAGTCCCAGTACCCTTCAGGGCTGGAGGATCCAAACCCTATTGCTTTGCAATGTAGATGCAGCCATGCTTGACTCGGGTCCCAGGAGTCAGCCCACAATTCCATGGGATAATTTCTTTAGTCCTCTCTATCCCAACAATCTCCAACCCACTATATTGAAAATGGAAGCTACCCCCATTTTGCAAACAGCAGCAGCTCAGGTCAAAGTTAACCCATTCTCTTCTGATCTGCTTCCTGGTAATGTGAAGGGTGAGCAGTAAAGTTTTCCCATAGTGCAACACAGTCCTCGAGCAGGAGTCTCAAACTCAAATGACCACAAGGGCCACATGAGGACGAGTGCATTGGTCCGAGGCCACATCAGACACCCCCCCTCACTGCCCCCAGCCCCGCCTCCACTGCACCCCTTCCATGAGGCCCCGCCCCTGCCCCGCCCCTTCCCACCCCCCATTCAAACCCCTTCCCCAAAGTCCCCACCCCAACTCCGCCCCCTCCCTGCCTCCAGGGGGTGCAGGTTGCGGCAGGGGGCTAAGGGCAAGGAGTTGGGGTGCAAGGTGCAGGAGGAAGAGCGGGGTGTGACAGAGGGTTGGGGTGCAGGTAGGGGGCTCAGGGCAGGGGGCTGGGGTGCAGGAGAGGTGTGGGGTGCGGGCTCTGGCCCAGCGCCGCTTACCTGGAGCAGCTCCAGGGTGGCAGCAGCGTGCACCAGGGCCAGAGCAGGCCCACTGCCTGCCTGCCCTGGCCCCGCGCCGCTCCGGGAAGCGGCCAGAACCATGTCCCTGAGGCCCGGGAGCGTGGGGGTGGGGGACACAGGGCTCTGTGCACTGCCTTGCCTCTCCTCCAGGTACCTCCCCCGAAGCTCCCATTCACCGCAGTTCCCCGTTCCCGGCGAATGGGAGCTGTGGGGGCGATGCCTGGAAGCCAGGGCAACACACAGAGCCTTCTGCCCCCCCGGGCCGCAGGGACATTGTGCTGGCCGCTTCAGGGAGTGGCGTGGGGCTTGTAGGCCAGGGGTGGGGTGGGGGAAGGCGCAGGCTGCTTGGAGGGGTGCAGAAAATAGCCCCACAGGCCGCATGCGGCCTGCATGTTTGAGACCCCTGTCCTAGAACTAGAGCAGCCACATTTTGGGGGAATGCACTAGGGACTCTGGGATATGGTTATTTTCATTTGGGTCTGTGCACTGTAGTGTAGATGCCAGAGCCCTAGGTTCGAGCACAGGTTAGAAAAGTATTAACAGAGTTAAAAATGTAGACCGTCAAGCCAAGGGTTCCCTAACATGGGTCAGCTGACTTGAGTCCCACCAACCCTGGGCTTACATTACAGTATAGACATACCCTCAAATACATGACTCAGAGCATGTTTGTGAAGTGACTGAGTACTCACACAGCGAGACTGAGGGACGGGTGGATACATGGTGGAAGCAAAGGGTGACAGAGAGGTATGTATTACTGCTGTATACGATTTTCTTAGCAACCAGAGAAATTTACAAGTTAAGGGACACCCAAACCTTTGCCTACCATGCACATTTCTTAGGCCCTTTTTTATACAGGGGAATTGACTGGCACAGCTATTCTGATATAACTGTTCCAGTATAAAAGTGATTTTATTCAAGAAAAATTACTCCACTCTAACTTTATTCTGGAACAATACTCACAAGGGAGCTACACTAGAATAGCTACACCTGTCAATTTCCTTGTGCAGATAAGCTTAGTTATCCAATTACCATTAAAGGAGTCCATACCTCAGACTATACACGGTAAGAAATTTTTTTAAAGTGAACGTTGTTAGAGAACTACTAAAAACAATTCAAAAACCAAATAAGCTGGTAAAGCAAAGAAGAAAGAAGGTTAAGGGAGCCAATGAAAACAGGAACAGCAGGGCCCCACAATGTCAAAACCTTATTGTCATCCTAAAAATCTATACTTAGGAACAAAGGAATAAATCACAGAATAGTATATCTGTGTAAGCTGCAGAGCCATCACCATCTAAACCCTGCTTATTCTAATTATCTTCAAATGTCTCAAGTTTCACACTTCTCATTTTTGTACTTGTCTCTAATGACAAATTCCTGTGCAAGAGCTACAATTAATGACTCCTCACTGATGGCTAAATACTTCCCTACACAGGTTACTCCTACATGAAGTGGTGGAAACTCCATGAATTTCACCAGCGTCCTGATAACGCTGCCATTAGGGAGACAGCATTTGCCCAGAGACACACAGGAAGTCAGGCATTCTAGTCCTTATCAAGCAGGTTCCCAGGGAGGGTTGGCAATTTCCCTGACAAAACTAGATTAGGACAGGATGCGGGTAAATACTGGCTTAAAAACAGTTCAAACCAGGAAACGGGGGAAAATAACTGCATCAGTGTCCAGCAAGTTCAACAAACATAGAATGAATCTTTTCAAATTCTGGATATATCCATTCAAAATTGAGGTATAGGTTCAGTCTATCCACTACATCAAAGCTGGTCTTCTGCCAGAATGCTGCATGGCCAAATGGACCTGGCCTGGTAGCCTACAATTCTGCATTACTATCATTTTCATATAACTGAATGGTTTTTTTTTTTTTTTTACTTTTGTTATAGAATATTAAAAACTGAAACAAGTCATACATATCACTTCCTTGAGAAAATACTGAACCAAAATAGACATTCCCATGTTCAGTATTATAATTACATATTAGTATGACGCCCACCACAGATTTAAGTTTTTATTTGTACAACCCTAAATTATTCTGTGAATCTACTGCCTTATATAACCACAACTTGAATATGTAACTAAAACTAAGTGTAATATGGTATGCATTAATGAAACAGTTTTTAAAGCAGAAAATGCTGTGAACAGGGATTAACTAGTTTTTCCATAATTTTACCTGGTAAAAACCTCCTCTGGTAAATACTATGCCATCACTGTTCCCAAAGGTCTTTCTGACAGAGGCCATTGGCCTCTGGCTTTGCTGATAACAGAACTTCTGCAAAATCCATGATGACAGGGGCTTCACTTACTAAGACTATCCAAAAAACAAAAACTCTCAATTGGGTATTCCAAACTGTGCATGTCCACATAACTTGCGCTGGTCTCCCCCATAGATTTGGCGGAAAGTAATACTAATATTAAATAAAAGCTTGTATTTTCCTGTAACTCTCTTATACCAAAAACATAGTAGCGGCTACGTGTAGTACTATTTATAAAAAAAAAAAAAAATGGTTCCTTAAGGAGATTTCAATCTATTTAAGAACAATGCATTTTTACCTGGAATTTCAAATTTGGTAAAACATTACTACATATGGGTTGTGCTTTGTCATATCAACTATAATATAACATCTAATGGTTAGTGTGGATAAGTTAAGCATTGAGGATGACTGCATTACTCTCAAATGCCGGTGAACACAGGTATTTTCAAACAATGACATAAAAATAAATGATCTTTATGCAATTTGCTTCAGCCTAGGTTTGCCACTGTTTAAATTTTTCTCTCTTTCTAAACACAGCATTAAAAATTATAATCTTACGTTCCAGATTTTAGAAGAGACATTAACTCTTAGCTACACAACCAATTAAGTAAATTAGTTAGAAACATAAGCAATGTCAGCTATATACCATCTCAAACAGCAATCTTATAAAATACATCAAATATATAAAGCTTAGCTTTAATATACTGTGTGCATCTCATAATTGTGTTACTACTTACAACTATCACAAGTATTGTGTGAGAATTCACCCCATAAAAGAAGTTAAAATAAATCCCACAGTACACAAACCAGACGGTTTAGTTCTGCTGTATAAACAGAAATAGTTGCTGAAGAGCATCTCAATTATATTTCAAAAGCTTAAACATTTAAGTGCTATTTTATTGGTCAGTGATACTGCACCTTCTACATTCCTCACTACTTCCTGTATCTCCCATGTTGCCTCAAAAGAATGAAGTTATTCATTTGCCAAAAGGTATTAAAACATATATTAAACACAGTAAGTGAAGATGTCTTCCCTACTACAAGATTTTTCTCTGCCCATAAAAGGTACCAGCTTTCCCGATATCATCTCCTTGTTCAACTTTGTAACAGACCAGAGACAGGTGTGTGCAACAACATATTACAGCAAGTAATTATTGCCACACTTTGCAAGTGTTGAAACATGCTCTTGCAATACTAGGTATCTGCATTCAAACTAAAAGTCATCCAACTCATCATATAAAATTTTACACACATACAATCCACACACACACACCCATAACAGATTACCCAGAGTTTTTTTATTTTATATATATATATACACACACACACACACACACAAATTAGCAATTATTTAAAATGTTCATCTCTTTTAACTTGGTTTGAAAGATGTGTCCTGTCACAGTTTAAAAAAATATACATCCCACTGTTAGCACATTAAAATTTCACAATGCAGTCTTTATTAAGTTCCCAGCATTCATAATTTTATAACCCTTTCAGTAATGAATGCTTGTGTTAAAAAGGTGCATCTATATAACTGATTATATGCAAGCAAAATCCAGTTTTCCTTTTAACCGACTTAGCAACCAAAATTGCATGCTACACAGCTGAAAAATAATTAAAAAGGTTATATTTCTGGGAACATTTTGTTATCATGTATCTGGATTTGTAAATGGACATTTTGCAACTAATGTATGAACTGAACTCAGTACTGCAAAAGTCATGTCAGAAAAATAAACACATTAACCAGAACAATGGTGGTTATTCTGGAGCACTGAACTGTATGCATTCTGATAAATAAAAGTATTTAGTGTATAAAATATTTCTCATTCATTCCTTATGCTTTATAAAACTATCAGAAGTACAGGCTATAATTAGTTGTATTTTTTTCTTGTAAGATCTTCTCAACTAAATTTGAAAATTAAAAGCCCAAGAGGAAATTTAATTTAATTTTACAGTTGTATTGCTTTTTTTCTTTCTAAAGTCAAACTGACTAACAGTTAGACCCCAATTCTACATAAGCAGATCAGCTTGCAAACGCTTGTGTTCATGTGGAGCCCCACTGATTTCAACAGGTGCCCATGAGGATCAGATTGCATGACTACAGCCTTGGATTGTACATGTTTTTTTCATCCCTCTTCCCTATGACACAGCTTTGTCTCTCTTCCCTCCCTGACCCTCACTTCCTTCAGTATATCTTCATCTTTTCCCTCTCCAATATCTCCAACACTTAAATAAATAAAATAAAATAAAATAAAAACCACTGTTTCTTTAAGTGAAGGAGGGGACATATTCCCAGATGCACAGATTTCTCATCTCAGACATCTTACATCCTCTGGTCAAGGGTTTGATATAACTCCATCTGCAGTCCATCAACACTAGTTAGCCAAAGGGGACTGAGTATAGTGCAAGAGACTGAACTTTGTCCCAACCTAATATCCATCCATACAAATTCATTCGCTGGAAAGGGCAGAATTACATTTTTAATTACGGTCTATGGTTACAGTTGAAGTTATATACTCCCCTCAACCCACAGCAGATGTCCAGTTAATAACACTGGGACATTTGCACACTTATTGAAGACAGAATATGGCCCTTATATAGCAACTACTAACATAGTTAATGAAGCTACTGAGGTATTCAGGATACTTTTAGGATGAACTCCATTTCTCCCATTTACTTTGACATTTATACATACAAGCACCCTACTTACATGTACAATTGCAGTACCTCCATGCACAAATTAGATGTATAAATGCACACCTAAATTATCTGAAATTATGGCATTTAAAACATTATCCATCAGTAAGCTTCAGAGTTAACTCTTCATTTAAATTAATGAGGTGGCTCAGTCCCCTCAGTGCTGTTTAACGCTGAAGCCTGATCTACATTACAGAGTTAGGTTGACGCTAGGCAGCTTACATTGACCTAACTATTGAAGGGTCTACATTAAAATTTCGCTCCCGCCAACGTAACTGCCCTGCTACACGGACTTAACTCCACCTCCACAAGAGGCGCAATCAACGTTGATGTAGTTAGATCGATGCAGTCTCAGTGTAGACACTGTATTGCTTATAATCAACTGTTTCAGGCTTTCAAAAGCCATTCCACGATGCCCCATGCTGACAGTATAATCAGTACAAGCGCTCCTGGTCAGATCGCACACTGCCAACACAAGGAGCAAAGCGCAGACACACACAAACAATGTAATTACTGCGGCAGCTGTATGCCAACATAAGTTAGTTTGACTTAATTTTGTAGTATAAGCATGGCCTAAGACAGTACAACATTGTTTCACCTCCAAAGAGTTGTGATCAAATACCAGAGAGTTATTGTATGAAATATAACGGCTGAAAACAATTTTTTTAAATGAAAACTTTTATTCTAGAGAACACTTATCCAGTAGCCATGCAGACCAAGTGGGCCAGAAGTTTTATATCTTCATATTAGATTAACAAAAAAGAGTGGGGTAGCACTGTTAGTCTCTTCTCTGTTTGCATGTCCCCATTATCTGTCACTTGCAGAGCACCCTCAGCAGATGGGGAAGATCATCCCTTTGCCTCTATTTACACAACAGAACATGAAACAAAGAGCATATTAATTTCATTTTGCTGGTGAGAAAGTTCCTGGATTCCCCAGAAACACAAAGAATTACAGTAAATTCAACCAACTACACAGATAGTATGTGCCAATCTTATGGCGTCATTTGGTTTTAATTTATTTTTTATAAAGTGCCATTTGCAAAGGATCACTAATACTAAGTTAACTGAAGTGGGAAGGAACCACTAAACTGAAAAACACTAAAAAAAGTTAACAAAATGTACTGTAATGTTTCAAAGAAGAAGAAACCACACACAAGAGTGACTTGCATCTAAGAAATCCAATTCTTATGCTATACAGTTTCATATTACAGTTATATACATGTATTTCATGTTATTAAAATAAGTGTTTCAACATCGACATATCAGACCTCAGTTCTCTAAAGAGTTACTGAGTTTTGTGGAGTACTCTCATTGGCTTCTATGGGACCACTAACATGCATAAGTGTTTGCAGTGTTAGGGTTGTTAAATGAGGGCTGTTTTCATTGCTTATGACTTCACAACTTGAGTTATGACATTAGAATACTATCCTCGGGTTCAGGCTATCTAAAATACTAAGCCACAGGATATATGCTCCCATATATATGATACCCAAAGATTCCTGTAGTACTCATCAACATGACATCTAGAGATCAAACACAAGTCAACAGCAATACTGTATTTTCAGTCTGATATAGCTTTAAAAAATTTAAACCAGTTTTATATTTACAGTATGGTGTGATGTCAAGCTATAGTAACACAATATACCTTTATAGAAGTAAAATGTTTTGAGACAATTTTAGTTGCTGAAATGCTGCAAACAACTATTTTATTAAAATATAAATATGAGCAGTGATGAAACACCAGAGGAAACCAGATGCATAGGCAAGTGCCTTCTACTGAAAATGCCATGCAACTGACCCTAGATATTATTACCTCAGGAAATGAAAGTCAGTGCCTCCAAACTGATTTTAGAAGCAAATAGATCACAAAAGCTGAATATAGTAAGATTACAGTAAGTGATGTAAATAGTGGAACATTTTCAATTGGACAGTAATACAACCAATACAGTACAAAATATATGATGTTCTCTTTACAGCAGGACTGAGAAGCCTGGTGATATGACAAACTGACCAAGCTCGGACACCCTGGTCTCTTTTGACGATTAAACGCTTTATATAATCACAAGTAGGAAATTTCTGTTGTGATTTATAGTATTGTGAATTTTTTATGGTAATACTTATGGCACAGTGTTCCAAAACAGTGAATGCACTCAATCACTGTTGTTTACAGGATATAATTAGATGTGTATGATATATTTTTGTGGGCATGTAAAAGTTTGCCACACCATTCTCTGAATTGTTATAAGAACATAAGAATGGCCCTACTGCGTCAGACCAAAGGTCCATCTAGCCCAGTATCCTGTCTTCCAACAGTGGCCAGTGCCAGGTGCCCCAGAGGGAATTAACAGTACAGGTAATCATCAAGTGATCCATCCCGTCACTCATTCCCAACTTCTGACAAACAGAGGCTAGGGATACCATTCCTACCCATCCTGGCTAATAGCCACTGATGGACCTTTCTTTTTTTAACCCTGTTATGGTCTTGGCCTTCACAACATCCTCTGGCAAGGAGTTCCACGGGCTGACTGTGTGTTGTGTGAAGAAATACTTCCTTCTATTTGTTTTAAACCTGCTGCCTTTTAATTTCATTTGGTGACCCCTAGTTCTTGTGTTATGAGGAGGAGTAAATAATACTTCCTTATTTAATTTCTCTACACCAGTCATGATCTTACAGACCTCATTCATATCTCCCCTTAGCCATCTCTTTTCCAAGCTGGAAAGTCCCAGTCTTATTAATCTCTCCTCAAACTGAAGCCGTTCCATACCCCTAATCGTTTTGTTGCTCTTTTCTGAACCTTGTCCAATTCCAAAATATCCTTTTTGAGATGGGGCGACCAGATCTGCACACAGTATTCAAGATGTGGGCGTATCATGGATTTATATTGAGGCAACATGATATTTTCTGTCCTATTATCTATCCCTTTCTTAATTATTCCCAGCATTCTGTTTGCTTTTTTGACTGCTGCTGCACATTGAGTGAATGTTTTCAGAGAACTATCTACAATGACTCCAAGATCTCTTTCTTGAGTGGTAATGGCTAATTTAGACCGCATCATTTTATATGTATAGCTGGGATTATGCATTCCAATGTGCATTACTTTGCATTTATCAACATTAAATTTCATCTGCCATTTTGTTGCCCAGTCACCCAGTTTTGGGAGATCCTTTTGTAGCTCTTTGCAATCTGCCTGAGTCTTCACTATCTTTAGTAATTTTGTATCATCTGCAAATTTTGCCACCTCACTGTGTACCCCTTTTTCCAGATGATTTATGAGTATGTTGAATAGGACTGGTCCCAGAACAGATCCCTGGGGGACACCACTATTTACCTCTCTCCATTCTGAGAACTAATAATTTATACCTACCCTTTGTTTCCTATCTTTTAACCAGTTACCAATCCATGAGAGCACCTTCCCTCTTATCCTGTGGCAGCTTACTTTGCATAAGAGCCTTTGGTGAGGGACCTTGTCAAAGGCTTTCTGAAAATCTAAGTACACTACATCCACTGGATCCCCTTGGTCCGCATGCTTGTTGACCCCCCTCAACATTTTATCCTATATAAAATGATTGATTATTCAGCTATACATGTATTCATTTATATACGAGTGTCCCAATTATAGCACACAACCTAATTCTGAATATTTGATAACATAGGTACTTAGTTACATCTGTATGTAGGAATAAAACTGTACCTATTACTTAAGTTACTCAAAGCAGGAAAGATTTACAACAAACTCTACTGGAATGAGAATCGAACACCATACCTGCACCCACTTTGAAAGATTTATTCAGTTTCTTATCTTTTACTCATGATAAACGCACACCTACAACTACACCTTAGTCAGTACTAGTCCCGACTGACCTCAGCTGTTTGGTTGATAGCATCTCCAAGGGTTGGAGAGTCCAGATTTATTCCATGCCTCAGTCACTGGGAAGCTCCCTTACTTAGGCCCTGGCCCGAGTCTCCCCCTTTCCGGGGAGGTAGGATCCCCAGCACCTTACTGCCAGGGGTTTGGGGGAGGGTTGAGCTCTTGCAGGCTTAGGGGCTCTTGCTCCCAGTGACCCGCAGCCAGAGCTGTAGAGACAGCCGGCCCCGAGGGGCAGGCCCTGGCAGCCCCCGAGTGCCTGCGTTCGGGAAGGTTATTGCAGCTGTCAGAGCGCGTCTTCCTCTCCCCTGGAGCGCCAGTGCCCCTGCGGGGAGGCAGCGCCCGATCGCCACCGGGACCGGCGAGCTGAGTGTGGGGGGAGGCCTGTACAGCAAGGTTGGCTCCGGAACCAAGAACCCAGGCGGGCGCCATACTAGAAACTAAAATGGCTGCCCCGGGGAAAGGAGCTCAGCTCGGGCCGTGAGGGGCTGCGCTTCCACCCGCCTCACCGACAAGGGACGTCGCCTCGCCCGGCACACCTCGGACAGGTACCGTCCCGCGCAGGCGGCCTCGGGGACTGGCAAGCTCCATTGACCAGGGCCCCGCAACCTCTCCCGCACCCAGAGCTCGGCCCATTCGCTCCCCGCCCCCGGAGACCAGCCCCCCGCGTAGCAGGAGCCGGTCCCACCGCGGAGCCTACCTGGAGCTCGGCCCGCTCCACCTCCCAGTGCGCCCTCTCCATCTCGAAGCGGGCCCACTCATGCTGGATGTAGTGCAGGATCCCCGGGATGGTGTAGTGCTGGGGCCGGGACAGCTCCGCGCGGTCCCCCGCGTCCTGACCCGCCGCGGCCGCCGGGACCTGAGGCTGCTGCCCGCCTCCGGCCCCCACGCAGCCCGCGCCAGGCTGCACATTCATATTCCCCCCTGGCTGCGGCGGCGGTGGCTGCTGCGGTCTCGGAGCGGCCGCCATCCCGCCTCCGACTCCGGGGTGCTCGTCCATTGTCTGCGGGGAGCCCTCCTCCTCCTCGTCGTCCCGCTTGGGGCAGGGGCGTGGGGCAGCGGCGCTGGCTGGGGGTGGGGAGGAGGAGGGGGGGCGGGACGGGCCCGGGGAGGAGGGGGAGGCTGCGCCGAGCAGTATCCGGGTGTCAGAGCAGCGCCGAGCCGCCGCCGGCCGCCATTACAGTCTCCGATCCATCTCACACCCACCCACTGCGGGGGGGGGGGGAGGAGGAGCAGGGAGCCGCGCGGGGCGTGCCGGGAAACAACCGCCCTCCCAGCCGAGCCCACTGACGTGCGCATGCGCACCGGAGTGGGGGGCCGGAGAGCAGGGGTCCCGGGGACCGGGGCTGGGCGGTGCTGCAGCTGGGGGTGTCTGTCTGTCTCCCCCGGCTCCTGCCCAGCGAGCAGGGGGCCGGGGCAGCGCCGCTCCTAGCACGGGGTAAGTGACATCATAACAACAGGGGCTGCAGGTGCACGGTCGCTAGGATGGTAGCTGGTGGTGCTGCTTCGTCCGGCCCGATTCAGCGTCAGGGGGTCCCCTGCTCCCATCAGCTCGGGGGGGGGGGCGGGGGCTGCGATCCGCTCTGCCCAGGCGTGGCTGGGGAGGGGCTTGTTTAAAAGACGTGCCAGCAGCCTCTTGTGGGGCGGAGGGAGGGGGTCTTCCTGCCCCCCAACCCACCCACGTGGGCACGGGGCGCCCCTGCGGTTTGTCGGGTTAAAACGGTCTCTCGGCTCACAGGCTGCGCCAGCCGCAGATTCCTCACATTGCTGCCGCATTCTTCCAACGTTTACAGCCGGCGCTGGGGCCTCCAAACAGGCCCGTTTCCCTCCGGGGTGGGGGCGGCTCTGGCTTTGCCGTTCCTCCTCCCCTTTCTGTATCGCCACCCAGAGGGGGCGAAGGAACGCGTGTATTCAGGCTCATGTCACCTTGAAAGGGACAGCAAAAGAATGACACTAGGCAGGTAAAATTTAGTGCGAGTGCAGGGAAGAAGTTTGTGACAGGACCGGAATCCCCCTGTAGCCAAGGGAAACTGTGGGAACTCCTCACTTGGACTGGTTAAAACTGTACAGTTAGGGAGACAAAGTGGGTGAGGTAATATCTTTTATTGGACCAACTTCTGTTGGTGAGAGAGACAAGTTTTCCAGCTTACACAGAGCTCTTCTTCAGGTCTGGGACACTTAGTACCATAGCTAGGATGACCAGATGGCCTGATTTTATAGGGATAGTCTTAATATTCAGAACTTTGTGTTATATAAGCATCTATTACCCCTGACCACCGTCCCGATTTTTCACACTTGCTTTCTGATCACCCTTGTCACGGTTAAATACAAGATGGAACCTACTGTTTAGCATAAGTAGTTAATACATATTTCAAGGGACCATTCAAGCTTATCTTTTTCACCAACAGAAGTTGGTCCAATAAAAGATATTATGTGTCTCTCTAATATCCTGGGACCACCATGGCTTACAACAACACTACCTAAAACTGGACCAGACATAGCTGTAGCAAAGAGCAGCTACGTAGTCTTATTGGCCCTCTTTCTTATAAGGAATAATACAAAGCAAACATGGCCCAAAATATAGGCTGTTTGGAAATAAACTTTTACAAAACAAAAGGGCACTAGAAATGTGATTTTAATAGCAATGGAAACGGGGGTGAGGTTTTTTTTGCGGGGGGGAGTAAATAAAAACATACCCTGCTAAATTTGAAACTCACACATTGCAGTATTCTGCTAGTACATGAGAACTCAAATTGAAGCGTACTTGAAACAGACTAGTGACAGAAGTTAAAGTGTGTATTGTATTTCATTCTTAGCTGAAATAAAAAAACTGATTTACCTTTCAATAATTTTGCAGTTATTTTTCTTTTAACAATATAAGCTGCTATTTGTCTTGTAAATAAGGAGATTATTTCTTTTGAATATGCTTTTTAAACTGACAGTGAAACCTCTATGAAAATTTTACACACCTGCCACACATCATTCATAAAAGGACAAACTGATTTTGAATTAGTTTTAAGGCAACTTTTAAAAATATCTTAATGATTAAGGATTTCTGCAATGTGATTCAATGAGGCAGTTATCTGTTATTTATCATCTAGTTCGTTCAGAACTCCGATGAAGTGAGCTGTAGCTCACGAAAGCTTATGCTCAAATAAATTTGTTAGTCTCTAAGGTGCCACAAGTACTCCTTTTCTTTCTTCACACTAAGGAAGTCTTGAAAAAATTACCTACTTGCTACAACTAGTTCAGTTTCACCAGTGGTAGCAACATTCAGAGCTTTACTGTAGATAAGGCCAAATTGTCACAGCCTCATTGCGCTGAAATTCAGCAATTATGTTGATTACATAAACCTAAAGGGATTTTAACTATCCTGTCCTACTTGACAACTCATTGCATGTCACCCATAATTAAGCAAGGTCAGGTGTTCCTCCCACCCTCCCTACGTAAACACTACTTTCTTTAACATTTTCCATCAGTAGATGATTTGGAATTGGATCAGTGGCTCAAACTGGACAATTTTTTATTTTTTTTTTATTGTATTCATCTGTTTCCCTGCCTGCCTCCTCTGATCGTCCAGTATTGACCGCCCCTCTCTCATCCTTGATGACTCTTCCTAGTTGGATGTTAAAATTTCGGTTGTTTTGCTAATTCCTTTCTAGAATGCCCTCCTCAGCCATTGAGTCACTTCCTCTTAAAGCTTCACCTTAAAACCTTCATGGTTACTTTCACCTGTGCTAAACCCAGCTCCCCTTTCCATATTAACAGATTCTTCAGTTCTCCACTGACTGTAGTTATTAATCTGCAAGAACACATATTTAGCCAAGTCAGCCTTTTTCTCTTACTCAACTCCATCTTTATGTAATATTTTCCCCTTTCACGTCCCTGGATCAAACTATGTTATCTGATATCTTTCTGCATGTCATCATAAAGCATTCTGTGATACTACATGTGAAGGACCTACTATTAAAAAAAAAGGTATTAACAAGGTCATTTTAAAGAATTCATCTCCCTGTTTAATAACTGAAACGAGTGGAAGACAGTGAGAGCTCAAACAAATTTCACTAGTTATCAATATCCAGCGAAGAGTGGGAAAGATAGTTGCTCTTAAAAATATGATTAACTCTTTGGCAATGTCAGTACATAATTTTGAGATCCTGTGGTTTCATTGTTGTTTCAATAGACATGCAGTGCTCCTTGGTAGTTAAGAAGCTGGGATAAACTTTTTGCTCCTTGTTCCTTCCCTGATTTCCCTATATGAGTAGGGACTTTTGGGGTTTGGGATTTTCTTGCGAGTACTTGGTCCTCAAGTTGAAGGCCATGTCTTCTCCACCTAAGGCTACACAGAACTTACTCCAGCACCACAGCTGTTGTATCTCACATAACAGTAGATGAGGATGGTGACTATGTCAAAAATTATTATTATTGATAAATATTAATAATGGTGCATGATGCTTTACAGAGACTTGATAATAAAGTCCTACTCCCAGGTCAGATTCAAGACTTGCAGAAAAAGGGGAGATTTATGTGAGCTCTCCTTCCTCACTGTACACTTTATTTTGGTAATAAGATCATAGCCACATGGTCTGATTTCCAAAGAGTTCTCAATATAAAGTCATTTGTACATCAAACTTATTTGCTCTCACCATTTCATTTGCTTATATCTTCCAGATTCTCACATTGGCTCAAGCCATTTTTGACCTTTTTCCTTCATCTGTTCTCCCCCTTAGCCCCCCATCCTTACCTCTTATTCATCTGGACACTCCTTTATTTCACTTCACACCAGTTCCATTTACAACTTTTCTCTTGCTGATTTTGTTCTCCAAATCATCATGCATGAGTATATATGCTCACAAAGTACATAATGAAAACACAGCCCTCACTCCAAAACACCATATAACTGTGTATTTTAAAAAATGGGAGCTGGGCAAACCAACAAGACGTGTATTTTGTGACTTGTGCTTCTAAGTGAGTTAGGCACTTTGGCAAATCTCATCCTTAGGCAACTAAATATGGATTTAAGAGCCAAACTTTAGATTTCTATTTTTGAAAAATGTTGGTCTTATTTAGTTATATACATAATGGGTTAATAGGATTTTTAACGTACCCGTCATAAACCATGGCAACAATCTCCCATACAGATATTCAGTGTCCACCTATATAATGGCAATCAAGTGATATGCAAATAGTAAAACACAAGAAGATCTTGGAGAAGAACTAGCAGAGATTCAGAATGTAAATTTGTGGACCATATAGTGCAAGTACAATGGAAAAGGAAATTCTGAAGTGTTGCCCACTTCTCATTATTGTAATTGCTCACAGCGAAGAGAATAACAGTAAACTATAGAGGTCAAGGAGCACACCAAGTCATTTGGATAACTTACTGTAACCCCCAAACCACACACAAATAAAGGAGGATGAAAACACAGCCCTGGGCAAATTGAGAATTATTTAAAAGCCTCAAAATCTGTGCTTGTTCCAGGATTTTCTTTTGTTAGATAACGTGAGGCAGTGACTGAGTGTGACTATTGCTAGATTGATAGTTAGACCATAGAACAGCGAACTTTGAATGTAATTCATTGATAAAAGTACTTATCATGCCAGAATCCCAAATAGACAATGGATGGAAAAGGAGGTTCAAAAATAAGCAATACTGGAGCAAAACACACTAATTAGAAAACTTGTCTAAAAGTGGAAATTTCCATTAGGTTTTCAAATTGGCATTTTACATATATGTTGTGCCCCTTTAAGACGATTAATCATTCCAGGAAAGCAGCAACAGGTAAAAAAAATTAATTGTGGAGAGCCTATCAGGTAAATTGTCACATCAGCAGTAATATATTATACAGGAGCCTGCAGTGATGTATCAATGCATCTTGTATCAGCCAGGTAATGCTGTTTTGGGGGAAGAGAGAAGAAATATTGTATTTCATAAATACAATTCTTCACCTGAATAGAATCTCAATAATTTATTGCTCTTGTTTTAAGGTATGTTAACTTATGCTTTAAAGTAAGAACCTTTACCAAAAATTTAAATATTAGCATAACTTTGAGTAGTGTAAAACTAAAAAGTAAAGACCATGATTCTATGTATTAAAGCTAAAGCATGTTTAGTTGAACAATTAAGTAAGGGATAGGCTTACAATTCTAACATTTATTTTTAATTTTTTGCGAAGTAGTCTGATAATGAAGCATTCATGGAGTCTCTTATTTCACAGATTAGTAATTTCTTACTCACATTTTAAATGTAAAAGCCCTAAAGTATTGCAAAAAAACCCCTTTGTTTTAGAATGTGAAATAACTAAAGTGATCCCGGGTATGAGGGCAGCCGAACAGGCCACCAAAGTGGCTTCAGGTTACATACAGACATCTGATTTAAATAAAAATTACATTAACACATAGAGACTTCCCTGAGGCAGCCTCAGGCTGTGTTCAGTTTTTGTATTTTATTTATTAGAAGTACCAAGGGATATTGGTGAAATATTTGACAAAATAAATTGCAGACAAGTTTTTGCTTCTAGTGAATAACGAGTGTTTGAAGATGATGTACATGTGTTAACATACATTCCTTAGTGCATGGGAAAGGTACTGGGTTGGTGGCTCTGGTGATTTAAGTCCTTCTGTGGATACACAGAACAGATACAATTCAGGAAACCATAGTGCTGGCTTTGCCCTTCCAAGATGTCTCAACTATTATCTGGAGAGACCAGATATATTGCATATATATAACCATCTTTAGTTTTCAGTGTTAACCACGGACCTGGACTGAGTTGAGGCCAAGGTCTTGCCTTGTAATACCTCTTAGATAATATATCCAAGAGATGCTCTACAAGGCTGTACTCTTAAACAGAGTGTAACACAGAGTACTTAGATTACTGCATTTACAGTAATTTATTTACTGTATACATCCCATTGTGTTATATCAAAAGGCATACTGCAGAGGAAATACAGAAGGGAACTAAGGTATCCTCCTTATTAAATCATTGATGAAGATAATTTATTTTAAGGTAAAGGTTACAGATATCATTTCTCACTTGTCTGATTTTTTATTTTTATTTGTAAAGTCACTGTTCTGTTTCTTACAAGTTGTCTTGCATTCTCTGTGGTTATCAGGTTTTGCTTCTCATGAAATAGAAATCAACACAAAGAAAATACCTGTCTTTATTCCAATTTATTTGAGCATAAGCTTTCGTGAGCTGTAGCTCACAAAAGCTTATGCTCAAATAAATTGGTTAGTCTCTAAGGTGCCACAAGTACTCCTTTTCTTTTTACGAATACAGACTAACACGGCTGTTACTCTGAAACCTGTGTTTATTCCCTTTCTGCTGATCATGTTACCTTGATATTTCCCATATTTGTCAGAAATTATCTGAGTCCTTTGAGAGGAAGGTGGAATATACAATAACAATTTGATCATAGTAGGTGTATCCTATTTACTTAGGTTTCTGAGTTTCCAAAGCACTCCAGGTACTGCTATCAGAAACCATTAACATTGTTTAACAATCCCCTACTTATGTATGTGATTGTGTTTTGTACAATGTGATTCTTTCTGGATTAGAGAGAGATCTTGTTCCTAAAATAGACCCATTAATTTTTTAAGAAGTTCAGTTCTGTTATGAGAGGCATTTTTGTGAATTAAAGTACCAGTTGCAATGGTGGTTTTTGTGATGTAAACAGTTGTCCAGTGGAAACTGAACTGAGACTGCATGGGCCATCAAACAGATCTCAGGTGGTTATGTCATCTTTATGACTGAAATGAGCTAGATTTGAACTAGTGATGTAGAAATGGAAGGCTCTGCATATCATTACTCATCTCTTGAGCTATCAAATTCCCCATATATAAAATTATCTTATTACTGAGTCACAGAATTAACTTAAGCCAAGCCAAAAACAGCATTAGTCATAATAATAATGCATACAAAGAACATATATATGAATAGTAAGGATCACATTGTAAGAAATGCAATCACCTACATGAGTAGCTTGGAGATGGGAGAGAGAATTAGGAATTTTGCCCCAACAATACAGAGATGGAATTTTATATTTTATTTTTTTACATACACCATTTCACAGATCACTGTAACATCTTACATTTCACCAGATGTTGTAAATATATTTGTAGCTAGGAAAGAAAGTGTCTTTCTCTAACTTTTGTTTTATAGAAGCAAAACAGTGAATTAAAATCTGATTTTTCCAGAAATGTTGCATGCACGTGGTTTTTGGTTTTCATGAGTGAACTTGTCAGTTTTGTTTAAAAAAGCATTTTTAAATTTAACTACTTGGTATTGATACTCAACTTTGGCATCATTTTCAAAGCCAGATTCCTAAAGTATGCTTGTATGTTCTCAACAAAGCCCTGCATTTGTACATATAAATCAGGTAGACTGTTATCTCCAGTTTTTGTGTGCAGAAGTATCTGTATGTGCACATTATCTGCATATGCAAAACTTGTGGGCGTCATTTTGGATACCAGCTTCGAGGCTGGTAGAAAAAGTGAGTTCTTTGGTAACCAAAATAATACTTGTACATTCCTACAGATGTTAATCAAATACTATGTAGTGAAGTGGATAATCTGCTTCAGATTTTAAAAAGAATAGGTTCAAATTCTTCTAAAGGTTGAACTTTTACAAAAGCTATGATTAACTTTTATTCTATCAGTATGATTCTACATTAGAAAATTGATAAGGATTAAAATATATATATAAATATATGATCCAAAATATTCACATATAAAATAATCCAAGACATAAAAAAATATTTTAGCCATGTAAAGATACAGTATCTTTAAGATCTGCCTCTTGACACAAGGATTATCTATATAAGAGGTCAGATTAATGAAGGCACTGTTAGGACTAAGGCCCGCCTGCAATAGGAGCCACACGTGCAGTAACTTTATATATCTATAGCTGCATGTGCATGTTTTATATTGCTTTGTTGGTAACTCAGGAAAAAAAAACTTCAGCCGAAGCTTCTTTCCTTGGCTTGGATGTCCCTAGAGTATCCATCTAGGCCTTCCTCTGTCCTAATTCCTTTTGCCCAAAGAGATCGTTCCTACAAGGCCAGGTGGAGTTGAGAAGCTGCATCTGTCACAGTCATTTAGCACTGAACTTCAGCTGCTTTATTTAGGATTCTAACACGGTGGATCAACAAAAGAGGCCTGTCACCCCAACATAGACAGGCTCTGCAGTGTTTAGAAGGGATGGAAAGATTGGCAGGTTTTCACCAGTTTGTCATCTCCACCAATGAAATCCTGCAGTAATTTACACTGCTTCCTCTACACTATTGACTTCTTTTTCATTCAGGGTACTCCACAAGTCACTACCAATTAGGGGAGAGCTTTACAGCATAGCTACGGTAAGAGCCATGCTGTCCAGGGGAAATAAGGAAATGTGGGAGGCAGGGCAAGGCAGGAGGCCACCACATGAATCCCTTGAAATTTGCGATATCTGGGGGACATCCACAAATTTAAGTGGTGGAACTCACAGCCTTGTCAATTGGGGTGGAGTGAAATGACATGCTCCTGCATATTTCCCTTCTCCCCCGTACTCCAATGTAAAGTTATCTTGTTTGGGAAGCTATGGCTGTGTATTGCTCAGGGCATACTAAAGGTAGTGAGATTGTGAAGCCTGTGGTCTCTGGTTTTATTTCTCAATTAAGGTGATATTTCTATCCAAGGACAATATTTATACAGCTCCTGCTCAAGAATTCAGTCATTAAACATTTGTTGTTGTCTTTTCTTTTTTGAAGTGATGTAACTATGCCCTGGATACCTTTCTGAAATAAGTCATGTGTGCTGTGTTGGCAAGTTGATTTATTGAATGTATAGTGCATTTGTGCATGTGCACAAGTCTAATTTCCTGACTTCTATGGTTTTTGTTACGTGATTTTTCCAGTATCTATTTAAAAACTATTTAGGTCACATGATGCTATTTTAAAGATTAAAAATGCCCCTAGTGGATCTTATAATAATTAAAATGTTTGTCTGTTGATTAGCAACATTGAAAATAATATTTTTTAATCCTTTCAACTCCTTCAACTATTTATTTCAGTACTTTGTATATCAACCTTGTGATTGGCAAATGCATACTTCTGAGGTTATAAATATTGCATATATATTTACTTAGCTGTAAATAGGTCATTAATCTTCACTTCTAGGGGATGACTTCTTGCTCCAGATTTTATGATGTCATCCCCCAAACACTAACTAGTGAAGATAAATTTCATATCGAAACCTAAACTGCAATGGCTAAGGAATTACTCAGACTACACTGAGGTTAATGAAATTACTTTCCTGAGATATGGGTGACCTTAATAATTGTAAGTGGCTTTGCTGTCAAGAAATAATTAGGTTACATATATCATCATAGGTAAAGTCTGTATCCTCAGAGTTATTGCATATGTGGTGTATACTGTGCCACATGTTTAATACTCTTTACTTTAAATTTATTTAATATGTTTAGCTATTATTGTGACTTGTCTCTTTGTGTGCTAAGCTGTGCTGAACTGGCTAGCTAGAGACTTCCTTTCCTAACAGTGAGTGAGGAGACCAAGGACATAAAGATACACCCATCCATCAGTGCCAAAACCACCCATTCCTTCACTGAGAACAACTTAATCATCATAAAAAAATTCTAATCTCCCTTTTCTGCCTGTCATTATTTCACATGTATACTATTGCTTGCATTATATGTAAATGTTCACACACAGCCTTGCGGTCAAGGCAGTGGGTTGGGAAGCGGGCTTCAATTCCAAACTTTACCACAGAGTTCTGTGATTTTGGGGCAAATTACTTAATCTGTCCGGATTCAGCTCCCAGCCTATAAAAAGGAGTTAATACTTCCCACAGGGACGTGGTGAACTAATTAATGTTTATGGAGTAGCTAGATACTATGATGATGGGAACCATATAAAGTACTATAGATACTGATAGATTCACAGTACCAGTAACATTGTCCTTTTCTGTGGACTATGGTCATTTTCCATTTTTATTTTGGATTAACAAGGATAATCACAAGGATGGTGATTGTCACATAGTCTCAGTCAATATCGAAATATTGAAATCATGACCCAGTTTTGCAATCTTTACTCACAATGAGTAGCACTATGCATGTAGTCATAGATTTAAATGGGATTATTCACAAGTGAGCACTACTCAGAGGGAGTAATGGTTGCATAACCGGTACCTACATTTGTAATCAGTATTGTCTCTAAGATTGACAGAGGTTCCTGCTGAGGCCTCATCAGAATAATTGATGTATCTATGGGTAACTTCAAATACTGTATTCCAGGGAATTTCTGGTATAATCTGAAAAATAAGAGACACACAGCAGCAGCGTTATAGGCGTGGCTCAATCAGCATTTCAGTTATACACTGTGGAAGGTATTGTCTGGCTACAGAGCCTGTCTGTGCAATGCAAACAGGACCTGTAAAAGCCCCTTAGCCATCTAGGGTAGAGTTTCTCCCTCCTGCTGTAGGCAACATGGAGGTCAGATGTAAGTGACCTGTAGTGGGTTAGTGACGGTCCCTCCTCCTCCAGCTCAGTGGGAGGCCACTCTGCCTCATTACCCTCTGGAGCGCCACCACCATCAGGATTAGGCTTTTAGGCAGGGCAGGCCCAACCAAGAGTTTTAAGGCTCAGGCCCTCAGGGAGGGCAGCCAACTGACACAGGCTTCTTGGCCTAAGTGGGGAGGCTGCCACCCCAAGGGTGGGGTTGGCAGCATGGGGGGTAGAGGACCCAGGCCCACCCTACTCCACTAGTCCAAGCCCAGGGCCCTAACAGTGGCAGAGTGTTCCACCAGTGGGTCAGCAAGTAGCCAACCAAAACACGCTGACATAGATTCGGGCAACCACCCAATAAGACTAAAAAGTCTAGTTCCCTGGGCTACTTCCTATGATCCCCTTGCTGGGTACCTGCACTCTACAGGCGTCCTCCGTCTTCTTGGGATAGGCGGCAAGCGGTAGACTTGGCAGCTCTTCACTTGGGTCAGTCTCCTCCAGGGGCAAGGCATGGTGCTGCACGGGTTCAGCTCCGGGGAGCTGCAGTAGCCTGGAGACATCTGTTCCTTTCCCTGGCTCAGACTGAACTGGGTTAGAGGTTAGAAACTCTGCCTTTTATACCTCCTGTCCCACCCATTGGCTTCTGGTGGGAGGGGCAAGCCTGGCCTAGCTTCACCCACCAGGGATCACAGAGTGACTCCTCCCAGCTCCAGCTCAGTGGGAGGCCACTCGGCCTCACTACATGGCCCTTTGTAGACCCCCTTGCAATTCCTGACATCAGGAGTGGGAGGCACAGAACAGAATCTCAGCCTATGTCTTTCAAAGGCCAGGAACCTGTATGTGTTAATATTCCCCTCTTGGCTCAAATTTGGCAAGCAAATGTTTAATCAAGAAGCCCATTTTTTAAATATGTGATCAAAAAGCTGGTGGTAACCATCAGCTTAATTTTATTTGATCTACTGTGTGTATGATTAGTTCTATTAGACTGTGGAATAGTGTTCAAATGAAAGTAATGCTGTGAGTACTGGCACTTGAAACTTAAAACAGGACTGGACAAAAAGAAAAACTGTATACTATTGGGAACAATCTTGCATTAGTAGCAGCATGAACAAGATCATTATTATTTCTAGCGCAGCACCTAAAGAACCCAATCAAGGCCCCATTGTCCAAGCAACATAGATGGCCTTTGCTCTAGAGCAGGGGTGGCCAACCTGAGCCTGAGAAGAAGCCAGAATCTACAGTGTACATTGCCGAAGAGCCACAGTAATACATCAGCAGCCTCCCATCAGCTCCCCCACCCTGCTTCCAGTGTGTACCATCCACCAACAGCCCCAGGCACATTGGAAAGTTGGCACCTGTAGCTCCAGCCCCGGAGTTGGTGCCAATACAAGGAGCCCCATATTAACTTCTGAAGAGCCGCATGTGGCTCTGGGGCCACAGATTGGCCACTGCTGCTCTAGAGAACTCAATCTAAGAACCTAGTTCCATGTTTGATTTTTATGGGCTGTATGCTCCCCTCTGTAGTAAAAAGGCTCAGAAAGGGCTGAGATCCACACAGATATACTACAAAAATAGCTGAATAGGTTAATACATAAAATGCTACTTAGTCATGAAGAAAAAAATGTTTATTGCCGGAAACACCTACTGAAGAGATGCAAAAAATGGGGATGAAATATTTGAGAAGATGGAGAGTCCTGCACTATTACACATATGGCAGCATCTGCGGGAGTGGCTACAATGAATGGAAGTGTTCAGCTAATTGTTTCCAAGTTCTTTGCAGTCTGAGATAGCACCCGCTCATCTTCAGCATTTGCAAATGGTCAAAGTATGCTGAAATATCTATTGAAAAGGTTGTATTGTGTGGATGTTTGCTGATGGCATGTTAATGCTGCTTAGAGCTGTTTGTTTTCTGAATTGCTTCCCTTTCAACTTTCTGTATTAATGTATGTTGTTTTTCCAGGGTCGCATGTGTTGTATTAGGGTTTTCCCCTGACTTCTCTCTGACTTTTCCTTAGGCCACACCTCCTTGCTGGAATTTGCAGATCTTATGGAACCATTTTTTGATGTTACAGCTTAGTAAAGCACCAGGTAGGCAGCATGACTTGTGGGTTAGAATTTCGAGACAGCTTTTGCAGCAAGTGGCTGCACTTTTAACACACGAACCACAGGAGCATACAGGCCAGTAAGTCCAAACAGCTAGAGAAAGACAGATGGAAAACATTACTGCGGCTGGTTTCTGGAATTTTTAAAAAAAAAAAGTTCTAACTTAAACCCTTTCATTTTTAAAAATTATATTTTGCAGGCTGCTAGTCTGCAACTTGGAAAAGCTTTTCGTATTTTATTTGAAATATATAAGATGGCAGTTCTTTAAGTTTAAAAGGCAGCTGTTGCATATATATTCAACCTCTTTTAATAGAATTTTTCATTAGGTATTGTGTGTAGAATATATACTATGCTCCAAACTGCATTTCAGTGGCATTTAGTGTTAACATTTATTTAACCCAAGTTTATTAACCCAAGTGTTGACCATCTACAATCCACAGACATATCATCAGGAGCCTAACAGTATATCTATACTCCCAGCCCATGTAGACAGACTCATGCTAGCTCCACTCAAGCTAGCATGCTAAAAATAGCATGGATGTTGCTGAAAATCGGTGGCTCGGGCTGATCACCCGAGCTCAGACCCAGGGGGTCAGACAGGCTTGGACTCTGGTGGCTAGCCCATGCGATCACCTGTGCCACAACAACCACCCTGCTATTTTTAGCATGCTAGCTCAAGTGGAGCTTGCACAAGTCTGTGTATCTAGGCTGGAAGGCACGCTCCCAGCTCCAGTGTAAACATATCCTAGGAGCCACACTTAGTATAGTACCTTTATCTTTAGTACATGGATACAGACTGGAAAATACAGGTCTCAGTAGGTCCTAATACTCAGATCAACATGGAGAATTGTGTACTAGAACCCCAAGTCCCAGGAGGCTGACAAGGTATTAAAGAACGGGAAGTCATATATCACGTTTTCATATTCTGTGCTTTGGTCACCCCTCATTGACAATGGTTCCACTGAAACTGCTAGATATTAAGTCACCAAGTTAAGAGAGAGTGAGCAGGCCTATTTCGTGTCTCTGAGCCAGCATATGCTGCATTAATCTTATATATTGATAGGATACTGACTGTGCGAATTGCTGATTCAAAGTATCCATATTGGTTAGGATGCTCGCAGAAAAATGTGCAAGTAGTCTTGTTTTCAAGGGGAAATTGTCCATTGCAGTCCACAGAACTCTTAATGGGAAATCAACTATTTATTATTGCTAAAATGGGTCTCTGTTGTATATTTTGCACTCACATTTGCATGGAAAAATGGAAGTTGTGCTGGGGGAATGAGAGCAGAATATGCTTTAGACATTTGCACTGTGTATATGGGGCCAATTTCGAGCACTAAACTTTCACTTAAGCAGATGTATATTGAAACTAAAAAAGGTAAATATGTGAATATGCTCTGGCCAACTGCAAACATCCCTGGAGATTAATCCACAAGAGTAATCTTCATGTGTGCACATTTTAAAAGATACTTTTTGAGAACCATTATGGTAGTGTGGGTCCCAACCCAGCAGTGGGTAACAGGAAGTTTCTAGATGGACTGCAATGGCCAGGACCAGATTAATCCATATCTGGGCCCTGGCCTTTGCAAACATACTCTTCCCAGCCCAGTGCAGAGTTGAGGCCTTTGCAGAGGAGGGCAAAGAGGAAGGAGTAAAGTTGTTAGAGCAAGGTCACCCTGCAATGGTGGCTGCTGTCCCACAGGTCTGGGCCCAGCTCCCCATTCCGGCATTGCGAATTGGGGCACAGAGGCTTAGCGCCATGTTGCTCAGCGCAATGCCACTCACTTAGGTTTGGTTCAGCTGCCCCTCTGTCATGATAGAGGGGTGGCAGGACCTGACCTGAATGGGACTTCAGCCCCATGCACCAGGTCACAATGCTTAGAGCAGGGCCCAGCCATGCAGGACAGGAGCCCTCACTGTGGGGTGAGTACAGGGCAGACTCACTCTCCAACCACCCCCACTAGGGCCAGGCCAGGATTAGGGTTGTGATAGTCGGGGCAGACTGGTGCATATACATAATGGCAAATCATAAAAACAGACAAAACGCAGTTGGTAGGTTGTCTTAGTAAAATGTTTGGGAAGCACTGCACTACCAGACCACCGGGCCACTGAGGTGAAAGGTGGCTACACCCTTGTCACGTAGGCCCCCCTTTCTCAATATCTACAATCTTTTTTGTAGGTTTAGAGAAGTCCAGGATCAGGGGAACAATCTGTTCTGTGCTTTCCTGTGACCCAAGGTTGTTCCTGCAAACACATAGACATAATTACTAGCCAGAATTCGACCCTTGAAACCCATTGTGCACACTGGAGAGGAAAATGTTGCCCTACATTTACAGTTTCTAATGGAATTAAAATCCTTTAACATTCATATGCTGATTTCTGCCAGTGTGGAATAGCACCTATGTGTATGGATAGCACCTATGTATATGGTTAATGCTTTTAAGAGAGAATACCCTGAAGTAAGTAGTGTTTACTAAGCGTTTACAAGGAAATTTGGTTGGAGAGAAGGCACAGCATATCAGTTAATTGCACAAATACGAAACTCAGACTAATTCTACACCATGCTCAACAAGTTTAACACCGATATTAACATACTGATTCTCACACTAAGTTATGTTATCCCATTTGAAGTCTCTTCCTTACTAGTAAAATGATGATACTTGCCCTTACAGCAAGAATCTGAAAATATTTAGGTTGCTATCTTTGGTGTTATTGCACAGAAGAAGATTCTTGGTCGGGCTTTGGCTCGGTCAGCACTTTCATACAATAGTGAGTTCAAATTAAAAACACCAACAATATTAGGAAAGACAGTGGGCTTGATTTTCTTCTTGCTTACATCAGTTGTACACTGACATCAGACCCAGTGAATACAAAATTCAACACCAACTACATGCTTCTTCAAAGTGTTTTATGACTCCCTTGTATTTTTTGTTGTTGTTTTCTTCAGAAATACAGTTCCTGCTTACCTACCTCCTGTAACAGAGACTGTTTCTGAGCCAAACAGAAAAATGATAAAGTTTTTTCTCATGGTGAACAAACAAGGTCAAACAAGACTCTCCAGGTATTATGAACATGTGGAAATTCATAAGCGGACAATGCTGGAAGCTGAAGTAATCAAAAATTGCCTCTCCCGTTCAAAAGAGCAAGTATGTTTTTTGTTTTTTTTTCTTCTGATCTAGCCATTTTATTTGAAATGGAACCAAGAAAAGAATATTACACAGTGAACTACACTCAAGAAATATTATAATGTTTTGTGTTAGGTTTTGCTGCCAAGGTATTTCTTGACATGAAAGTTCATATGTAAATCTATTTTCTTTTTCACTACAGTTGGTCTATTATAAATGTAGTGCAGGTTCTCTCAAGAAAACTCATTTTTTCCCCAAACATGCTATAGCAATTGACATATGCATGCTATTGCTAACTAATAGGAACAAAACTTGTGCTTCTCTTTAGTGCTAACACTGCTCTGTATTCCTGAAATTGCCAATATTTTGTCCATGCAGCCTTCCTCAAGGTCAGATAATGTGCCATATTCTAGATGAATTACTACGGAATTCTGTCCTGATTTGGTATATGGTTTCTAAGTTATCCAACTCCAGAGTTGATGAGTGAAAACACAATTGTTTTTTCTGATAGAACTTGAATTACTTCGGGGGATTTTTTTTTTTTAATATCTTCCATTTTACCTGATACAAAAGTCCCTCTTTTTACACAGATTTTAGAGAATTTCAGACATGCTCTACAAGGATATGATACCTGAAGTTTAAAGGGCTCATCAACTCATGTATGAGCCAATATTCCTAACCATGTATCAATACATGAGAGTGACACAGGTGCCTGTACCTTTGTTAGCTCTGTATTGGTTTATTCCTATACATTTTATATTCTGCTGCATGTGAAGAACATTCAAAGGCTTCAACCAGTGTAGAATCTGTCTGCCCGCTCACCACAGTGGTGCTTCTCTCAGGGAGATCCTTGCACATGTTCTCTGCAGCCTGCACTAGCTCTCTATTGTTTTTGGGTGCAAGTCAAGGTGTTAGTTCTGAAGTGTAAAGCACTAAATAGTCTGGATGGAATCCTGGCCCTATTGAAGCAATGGGAGTTTTGCCATTGACTTCAATAGAGCTCAGATTTCACTCATTTAGCCCTGGTTACCTCACAGTCCATGTCTCTCATCATATGATATTGCAGTAACTGAGACCAGCTGAAGTGCTTTAACCTACTAGTACCCCTAGTTAAACTGGGAATGGGCTCGAGGCAGTGCCTTTCCAGAGGCTGGTGCTCAGCTCTGGATTTCACTTCCCTATTTGGTCAAGTGCGTTGACTTTAGGGTGTTCTTCTCTTCTCCCAACTTTTAAGGGAAGGTGAGCTGAAGGAGAAAGTTATTACGCCTGATTGTCTGGGAGAATGTTATTGTTGATTTTAGTGGGACTAATTGCATAGAATAGTACTATTCAATGTGCGTAAGATAACAGACTATGGCTGTTTGGGATTTGTGAATTTTCCTTTCCCACGGATGTTTTATTGCCTCAGAAGCAACATCTCACATGGTTTTTGGGTATAATATACAAGATTGAAAATAAGTGCCAACCAGTTGGTGGCAAAGTGACTAAGATAGCATGTGTATTAGTTCTAAGACAGTAATAGAGAGTTATTTATTTCTCCTGTGTTAGAAGTTGTCTAACTTCTTTTCTGACAAAAAAAAGTAAAGTGTAAATAATTAACAACAGAAGAGCCGTACATATCCCTTGTATGTCATTATTCTATTTATATCTATGCAGAGACTAAAAGTAAGTGGTTATTGTATACTGCATAGGCAAGTGTTTTTCAGGTTGGAAACCTGGTTTTCTTACAGAGGATTCCACCTCTTCCTAGGGAGGCTGAAAATTCCAGGGCAAAGGAGAAGAGGAATATATTTTTTTCCTTTTCCTAGTTATTTTTACTGGACCTAGCACATTGACCTTTATATAATAGATATAAACTATCACAGCTCTGCCAAGCAGTAATGGATGCAGTCATGCCAACCCTAAGGATTCAAAAATCATGAGTCAGACCCTTAAAATCATAAGATTGTTTTTTAAAATCTCATGATTTTGAAGACAAACTTTTGGTCTTATTTCCCTTCTGGTTTTTGAGCATTTGAGTTTCATGTTTTCAGACTTCCATCTGCAGTCACAAAGATTATAAACATATCTTTTAATTTTTTTAATGAAAACTGGGATACTCATGTAATTACATGGCTCCAGGAGTTGGGTCTTTAAGAAAAACACCAAATATTTCAATACTCAATAAAATTGCAAGATTTGACAATTCTGCACAGATGTCAGGTCCTTGCAGCTCAGTTTCCCACTGGGGGAGAAATCAATTACATGGAATGTCAGTATATTTTTACTGCAACTTGTTTATTTTACACTCTGTACACCAGTCCTAGGACAGAAATGGCCAGACAGCACACAGGAAATCCCATCTTTCCAGAATCTCAGCAAAGACACCATTGCCCAGTTCCCAGGAAGTAATTTTGCCTCAATAGTATACTGTAATTAGAGCGATTAAGGTTGAGAGCAAACTCTGCTGCTGTTTGCAACAGCTCCCCTAAAATAATAAGAAAACTAACAACAATACAGCCTTTTTTTAAAAAAAGATTTAACAGTGCTCACATTTGAAGAAAAAGGATCTTGTGACACTATGTGTAACAGCATCATCTGGTGACTCATGCCATAACAATATAGATTATGAAATAGATGTTTATGTTTTCTGGTTTTCCCTCCCACAAGTCTAAGGATAGATAGAAAGAAATGGAAACCCATTGCCCTCATATCATCTATAATATAGGTATAATTTTCTACCCGACAATGATTTTCTTCCTGTCATCTTCTAAGATGTTTTTGTTTGAAGAGGTAAGGGAAGACAAGTGGGATGCCCAACGGATCTGCTGTGTAATCTTGAGCAAATCATTTTACCTCTGTGTGCCTCAAGTTTTTCATCTGTGAAGTGTGAATAAAACTCTCCTTGATGTAAAGTGCTTTGAGATCCACAGATGAAAAGCCCTATCTACTAACTTAATATTTTATTAATTTCCTTTACCTCCGGAGGGAGATTGTGGGGTGAAGACTGAGACACTCTTTGTACTTTGTGGACCTGATTTTTCTCTCCTTTCCTCCAGTGTAAGTCAGGAGTAACTTTGTTAAAAGTTAACAAGTTACACTCATGAAACTTCTGTAAATGAGAGACGGGCCCTATGTGTGTAAACTACAGTATATATAATAAGCATGTTGTGTATAGTAATAAATTATGTCTAATGTGGCAGTTACTGTTTAACCATTTGCATTTTTATCTAGTGCTCTTTCATTGAATATAAGGATTTTAAGCTGGTGTACCGACAATATGCAGCCCTTTTTATAGTGGTTGGAATCAGTGAAACAGAGGTAAGAGATTACATTTAGTTTGTGGAAAAAATGTAAGAGAAATGTGGATTTAAATTAATCTTTGAATATGCCTCTGTAGGCAGTCGTGGCCATCCCTCCACATCCACCTCTGAGGGAGGCCAACTCCTTGCAGTCTGGTCTGCTAGAGGGAATTAGCGGTACTCCCCCAAATTGAGCTGCTGGGCTGGCCTTTTATACTTCCTCTTCCTGTCCTGCCCCCCTCTGCTTCCAACCTGCGGGGCATGGTCCTGGCTCCACCCACCAGGCTGCTCGTGATGTTCCCTCCACCACTGAGGGAGGCCACACCTCCTCACTACAGCCTCCAATTCCATCTTCTTTCCCCAATGCAGTTTCACAATTTCTATTATACAATTTCAGGGTGTTGTTCTGAAAGCACCCTTATTTCTATCAGATAAAAAGTGGTGTGGAGGGAAAGAAAGTAGTAGTCTCTTTGGACTTCATACTATTTCAGCAGTCTGAACTGTTGTCACGTGCAGTTTCCCAATGAGTCTGCTACTAATAGTATCTTGCAAACTGATACTTGGTGGATGGAGTTGCGGTTTTTCAACAGATATCAGCATCATTACAGCCAAGCCAAATGCCTGGTCTAAGGTGCTGTCCCAACTGCTCATTGTGCTAGATGTCACTGTCCAGGACAACAGTCCAGAAAAGCAAACAGCTGCCATTCTGACAGGCTAGGCCGACGTAGTGTTCTTGGTGAGCAAAAGAAGTGCTGTGATTGATATTTACTATTATTTTAAGCTCTGATTCAGGAAAACAATTAAATCATGTGCTTAAGTCCATTTCTGATGAGAGCAACACTTAAGCACGTGCTTACCTTTAATTTTCAGTGGGAATTAAGCACGTGTTTAAGTGCTGGCCTGAATAACTTTGATTTCCCAAACTGGAGACACAGTCAATAAAACCAAGTAGGATACTTCCCAATCTGTCCCTAACTCTTGTAACTTGGTATTTTTCTTTCAAGTCATCTTAAACAAAAATCAGCCAGTTATAGGATTATGGCCAGATTTGAAAGTACCTACTCGATTTTGTACTAAATTCTTACACAAGACAAAAAAACGCTCAGCAAAATTTCAGATTTGGTCCCTTGAGTAAAAACTGCATTGGCTCACAATAGGATTTTTGTGTGTGTGTGTGTGTGTGTGTGTGTGTGTGTGTGTGTGTGTGTGTAGGGAGAGGTTGGGGGGGGGGGTTTGGTTTGTTTTTTGGAGGCGAGGTGATTTGCCACTTGTGAGCCATTTTGGCCAATTCAAGACCCAGAATCTGTTCTCAAGGAAGTTCTGGTAGCCAGGCCTATGAACTCTCACAATGAGTGTGTCTGCACAAGGATTATTTTGCTAAAATTTTCCCCCAAGTATAGACAGAGCTCCAGGTGATATGTCACTTAACCTCGCTCAGTGCAGGCCAATATGTCATAGCGCTTAAAACACCCGCAGCTGATGGTTCTTTTTGTAAACCGGCCCTCCCACTGGTTGAGCTGAATCAGCGTGAACAACACTCGTAAATTTTAGCAAGTTTCCCAGTTCAGAGAAGACCAGTGTGATTGTGCACAGTGGAAGTAATGGAAATACTTGTACTTTACTGTTGAGTGGGATAGCGAGGAGAAAGAGATGGCTAAGATCTTTTGCTGGCTATAGGGAAGTCTTGTCTACACTGCTAAGTTAAGTACCCATTTTCCAGTTCCTCCAGTGTTAGCAATGGTGTCATTGCTAATGTACACCAGATTTGAGCATTTAGCAGTGTTTTTTATGTAATAGTCTACACTTTGGTATTTCCTGACAATGCCTGAGCCCACTCTACATTAGTGTTCATGCTGTTTCAGCAGCACTAGGTCTGTAAACTGAATACAAAAGCTTGTAATATAGCCATGGCCACGTGCCAAGGAGGATAGTGGCTGCTCTTCGCTGTAATGACGTCTTCTAGGTCAGCCGTAGAGTTGTACTGGCGTACACCTTAAGCAGGTTGTTCGGCTTTGATATAGTACGTAATAATGATCTATGTACATTTCTACAGGTACTACGAAGAGAGGCTAAGCTTACATACTTATTTGTGCTACTCGCTATTTATTTTCTACTTGATTTCAAAGAAGCATGCATCTCATATTAAAATAAAATGCGAATGAGTAGCATATCTTCTATCAATTTAATATTTTACTTGCTTTCAATTTATATTTCAGAATGAGATGGCTGTATATGAACTAATTCATAATTTTGTGGAGGTTTTGGACAGATATTTCAGCAGAGTGGTGAGTGAGACACGGAATGCATTGTAAAACATTTCCTTTCTTTGAAAGCCTTTGTGAACAGATTGTTCGGAGACAACAAATGAAAGAGAGGGTGGGAATCTTTGTTTATAAAAATGTAAAGTGTGGAAAGTTTTGGTGTGACTGTGACAACTGTAACAAGGCAGCATCAGGAAGTTTTTTATTTTGTAACTTACAATAATATAAGTATATATGGCTTATCAACTATTAGACATTGAATGCAAAAATATTTATGCTAGGAAACAGTCTTTTTGTATGTTTGTCCACCAAGTGGTACTTCAGGAACCTACATGCTTCCCACTCTGAATGGCCCTATCTACACTAGCCTTTAAACTGATCTTTTCTATATTAGATTTATTTTTCTTAAAATTTCCCACCATTGCCACCCACAGATAAGCTCCAATGATGCTAGAAGTGGAGAAAGCACTAATGTACCCAGTCACTCAGAGCAGGGTTGGACAAAGCACTGATTGGCAGTTGGTGTTTCAATCTATACTGGCACTCCCACTATTGCTACCATGGGTAGCAATGCAGAAGTGGGAATTGTTAAGAGAAAAGGTATTGCATAGGTACAGTCGGAGTCTGGCAATCAAGTTCTGATGTGGTTCCGGTTTGGCCACCCAGTGTAATTACAGACTAAAACGCAAGTTGTTTTACATGGTTCTGACACTGTTTGGTCCTGTCCATACAGGATGAACAAATTTAGATAAAGATGTATTTTAACAGTTGCAACATGGTTTTTCAGTTGGGTTGGATATCCTACCCTTTCCCCAGCATGAGTGGGTCAAAGGCTCTATGTAAGGGTGGTGTCAACATTGCAAAAAAGTGTTAATAGAATCATAGAATATTAGGGTTGGAAGAGAGCTCAGGAGATCATCTAGTCCAATCCCCTGCTCAAAGTGTTAACATGGATGAGCTAAGGGTAGTAAAGTCATGGCAACTCATCTTTGAAGCTCAAGTTCAGCCTCAGGCTGCCATATATATTTGAACTTGAGCTGCTAAATAGAGTTAAAAGCTGAGTTGCCATGACTTCACTGCTATTTTAACCTTTTAGCTAACACAGGTTAGCCGCCTTTTTTTTTTTTTTTTTTTGCATTGTAGACATACCCTAAAAGTGATCCTTCCTCTGGCAAAAGAGGGCTGGGTGCAATTCCTCCTTGAGTCTATCAACTCATGGTGTGCCATCGATAACTGTACATACTAAAGATCAGTGTACTCTCCCAGGTTTATAACTTTGATTTCCCAATATAATGCAAACATTTTCTACAGCAGACCTAGGCCAGCAGAGCTGATCGTAAAGTTACTCCATGTGTGAATTTGTTGATGCAGAAGATAATCTTGCCTGAATCTATCACCTTTACAGTATGGGTCAAATGGGGTTAGAAGTAAAATTCCCAACTAACCATGCTCAGGCTAATAGAAAATTGGCCACTACAGTGTGCCCCAGTTCTCTAATGCATGGAGGTTGGAAATTCATTGCTATAATTGCAGTCACAACCTTAACACTCATAACACGAATGGAATTTGACTTCTCATGTGTAGCAGAATTTACTAGCATTTTCTTTGTCTAATTGATCTAAGTCTGCTGCCAGCCTTTTCCCAAGCTTTAATGTTTTCAGCTGTGAATGAAAGTAGAGGCAGTATTAACATAGTAAAAGTCTGTCTGCCTTAGCACAAATATACTCTAGTACCTTGTGAATCTACCACATTTAATGGATGCTGCACATCCGTTTCTTGTACATGTATATAGGCTAAAAGCTGACAATTATTAGCAATTTACTGATTACATCATGCTACAGAACCTGGCATTACTCAAAGCAGTTGGGCTTTAAAATTTGGAGAACTAAAAAGAGGGGTGGGTTGGAGAAATCACATACCATAGTTCTATTTTTAATAGCATATAACACATATAATAAATAGCAGGCCACTGAATAATAGGCCTATAATTCCAGCTAGAGGTTCTGGTGGAATCCCAGAGCCAAGGGAATAAATCTGTACTGTACTAAATTAATGCTGAGTTTCTAGTATCCGAGGGGTAGCCGTGTTAGTCTGTATCCACAAAAACAACATGGAGTCTGGTGGCACCTTAAAAACTAACAGATTTATTTGGGCATAAGCTTTCGTGGGTAAAAAAAACCCCACTTCTTCTAGTCTTTAAGGTGCCACCAGACTTAGGGTGACCAGATGTCCCAATTTTATAGGGACAGTCCCGATTTTGGGGGCTTTTTCTTATATAGGCACCTATTGCCACCCCCGTCCCGAATTTTTACACTTTCTATCTGGTCACCCTAACCAGACTCCTCATTGTTTACATAATTCTCACAGAACTCTAAGTTGTGATGATAACACAAAGAGAAAAACAAAGCAAAAAAAGCAGTGGGAAAGGAAATAACATCTGTCTTGCTCTAGAGGGACATTTTGTCATCTTTATATTTTTAGGTTTGCGAGTTTTAAACATTCTTGCATGTGCTATTGTTTATCTCACGGAATTTCCATTCTTAAATTTAGATATCAGACCTTATGCTGCTGTACCAGAGAAAACATTCACAGAATCAGGAGCAGGTTTTCAGAGCTACCTATGGGATTTGACTCTGGGACTCCCCTTGATTTTGATGGTAGCTACACAAATATAACCAGGCACACTGTTTGGAATATGTGCCTCTTGGTGCCCAGTGACGTTTTAAAAAAAAAAAAAAAGAATCTTAAGTATAAATTGAATTGATCAGTCACCTGAAGTTTGATTATTGTGATATACAAAAACTTTTTAAATGGGGATGTTGAACTCGTTCAGCGGAGAGGGCTGAATTATGGTTTTCTTTAGGGTCCATAAACCAGAGTTACAAGTTTCTGCCATATGATATCTGCAGTCCAGAGCAACACTTTCACTATGTCAGTGGACTTTTGCATAAAAATCAAGGGTAGAATATTGGACCCTGAACCAGAGATAAGGAAGCCCAGTGCAACTTCATCTCCCTTCCAGGAAGATCCACCTGTGTCTGGCAGAATTTTAATCCCTGAGAAACAAGGAGGGAACAGATGACACCGTAGAGCTCCACTGCTTGGAACAGAGCATTTTGCTGGGACTCAGGAGCACAGCTGCATCCACATCCCTAAGCTCAGTTGTTGTCTCAGGCTGTCTTTCTTAAGACTCAGTAAAACAGCACTGCATTGTGCCAGATGTTCAGAAAGTTTTATTGCTTGGCAAACCTAATTCTTTGAAGTTTAATTTTTCAATAAAAAATTAAATTCTTTAGAATCTTAACTTGTCATGAAGGCTAGGATAATAAATCACAAGCACTTAGATCCCGCATGATGTCACTGAGCACGGACCTGCACAAACCACCGCAGAAAAGCAAGTTGTCTTGGAATTTTATATCTGTGCTCTGACAGGCCTTTCCTTTTTCATCCAAAGGAGAAGTGGTATGTAATGCGTAATGACCGTGAGGTAAATGATAATTCACCTTATCTGACTAAAACTGATACCCACCTATCTTTTTTCTTCCAGAGTGAATTAGATGTATCCTTTCCAGTATCACCACCAATCCATTTGTCATTTTCTGTATAGCTGTTCTTACTGCCTTGTAGTGCTACTTGGCAGACATTCAAGATAAAGCAGTACCATGTTATGATTTAACAAATGAATATTGCAGTTAGAGTAAGTAGCACACTCCTGGGGTCCAGCAGCAAAGGCGGCAGCTGCTAATGAGGAACCTTCTATTTAAAATCTCCGTAGCAATATAAAGACAATACTGGTGTGGAGCAATTTTTTTCTGAAGGTAACTTGTTAAATGAGATGCAGGGCTTATTTACCAAGAACAACTGTATAATCATGTTTGGATACAGAGAAGTGAGACGGGTTATTTTTTGGTTTGCTTTTTTGTTTCACTATTTTTTATAAATTTAACTTTCTTTGTTATTGGCAAGGTATTTATCACCGTAGTGCCTTCGGCCACGTTAGAAAAAGGTTACCACTATTACAGGATTAAACATGGACGATGATCCTGCTTCTATAGAAGTCAGTGGGAGTTTTGCTGTTGCCATCAATGGGAACAGGAGTATGCCCTTGATGGGGAATCTTGGGTATCGATCATGACAGCAGCAATGATTGAAATGACATGGTCTTTGCACACACTTAACCACCCTCCACTCAACTACTCAGAATGTTACTTAGATGCCTTATTCAAGGAGTAATATATAGCTAAAATATAGAAACATTTTTGTTATTTGTTATTTTTTTGTTATTTTTCTTACAATTCTTTACTAAGGCAGCAAAAGGCATCATATATAGTTTTTTCCTATAACTTCTTAAAAGCATGTCCATCTACACATAAGCTAGGGAACTTCACTGGAACTCTCTAGTAGCATTAAAAAAAATAGTACACTGTCTGTGTTGCATTCATGGAACATAAATTAACACCAGGAAAGTTCCCCCAAATTGAAACCAAAGACTGGTGGATGAAATATCTGCCTTATGGGATCCTGTTTTCATAAGGGGAGTCTTGAGGTCCACAGACAATTGTGTGCTTACATTTTTGTATGTACTTAAACATGTGCTTATTTAAGTACTTTGCTGAGGAGAGATGGACTTAATTATGTGCATAAGTGCTTTGAGTTGGGGACTAAGTGTATATAATTTGGATAATTATGGCTATATTTTGTATATGTATTTATCCAAATTTGAACGTGAAATCATTTAGGGTGGTGCCATCCCTGTGAATACGAATTGCCTTTTGTCAGAATTTTCACACTATGAGGAATTTTCTAACTAATGCATGGATAAGATTAATCAGATTTTTTCTCTCTCTCTCAGCACAGTTAGTAGCTGAGAGATGGACACCTGGCAACCTGCTGCATGCATTACTTAACAGGGTGTGTGATTACACAGTTTAGGGGAACTCTGGTGTAAACTGAAGATGATTTTCAATACTGGTTCAGTGTGCTGAGATCCTGTGCTAGCCCTTAAACCCATTTCACCTCTGTCAGAGAGACCCCATGAGAAAATCATTTTCAGCAATGGGTCAAATCTCCAATTGTAAACTAGCCTAATAGACTTGCCTGTAAATTTGAAGAGGGGTTTATGGAATTTAGGGAGCATATAAATTATCTTATTTGATAATATTAAGAAAAGGTTCTCAAATCTTGCTAGTACAACTATACTAGGCCAAATTCAAAGTCTGGTGTATCTCCACTGATGTATTAGGCCTCTTATCTTTAATTTTGTAGTACACCCGTACACTCTTTTTGAAGGGGAGCAGTTTTATTTTAAAACATTTTCTCTACAAGCTAAAAAATTCCTGTCTCATTTAGAGAAAGGAAGAACCTTTGTGGGCTAGAGTGTATAGAAAAAACTAAAAGCCAATTCCTCAGTATGCTGAGTGAAGTGTGAACATGTGCCTATATAAGTGGTGGTGATGGTGATGTGAACCATTCAGATTAGCATTTATTTTTTATAGCAATTTAAATAGCAGATAAATAGAGAACAGTGTAACATTTGGACTACACGTGTCTTGGTTGTTATTGCAGCGCAAACTATTCCATCAAAATGCCATTTGTAGCATGTAAAATAACAGTCACGGCCTGGGAACAAATCATGTCTGTTGCCAAGTAGCCTGAGCTGACTCAAGTTTAATTCAAAATATCTGATGAAGAAATACAATGTGAATGTCTGTAGCAGCAAACACATACGCAAGATATCGTGTTAATAGACCGGGCATGTGGCTAGAGCCTGTGATGATTTCCTGTCTCTATGGTAACACTGATGTATACAAATCCACATGAATTTGGTTTTAAAAGTGATCGTGTCTACTTAATGTTGAAAACAAGATGACAATAAAGAACTGACGATAACATGATCCAACAAACATTTTAAAATTGCAAAGAAAAATAATCAGAATGGTGATTACCACATATTCCAAATTCACTAAGAGCTCTCCTTTCCATGAGGTGCTAAGTACCCACACCCTTCCATTGAAGGCATTGTTTGATTGAGTCCCTAACTCCAAGCAATCTATATATTGGTATAATAGCTACATATGAAAGAAAATGGCAGCACGAATCTGCAGTGTAGAACTCTATAGCTGAGACACATACATTACCCTATATTGCAAAAGCACATTATTAGTAAATGCTGGGAAGTCCTGCTAAATGATCATATTAAAATGTAAAGCATACATTAAAGGTACATTAAGGTTACACATTTAAAATCAAATTAAAAAAAAAATAAAATCAGGAAAAGCAAAGTGACGTTTCCATCCGCAGCGTTAATGCTGTCAGACGGCCCGTTTTATGTAACAATGGGAACAATAGCACACTTTATTTGCATCTTACATCTCTTGCTGCAGTTTTAACTATTTAAATTTGGGGCAAAGAATTAAGTAATCCAATTTAGTACTTGTAATTATTCTTAAATATTGCGAAAGCCCCACAATCTATAAAAGACTCTACCCCAGTCTGAAAAAAGGCAAGTTGCAGTTCCTTAGATGTAACCTTCATCCAGGGAAATCGGCCTTGATGGAAGCATGTATCTTGTATCTCAGCCAGATTCTACAATCTGTCTATACCCATTTATCCTGCTGTTCTTTAGCCCCAACTGCTCTCAAACCCACTCTACATCTTTGAAAAAAGGGGTCAAGGACCAAGAAAACCCAAACTAAGTGCAAAAAAATTCCCAATAAATTAGCAAACCCACAATTAAATACTAATACTATTTAGAGCACCCAACTATGTTGTTACAGCAGTCCCAGCTAAAAGAAGATGTGCAACAATCCATAGGAAACCACTATCCTCCAATCTGAATACAAGCAATAACTCCAGTTTCCAAGTCTCTGTAGAGATTATATATTGCAAGAGAACTTAATTCCTGGTCCCAACTAAAAGCCTGTATGTGTCACACAAATCTGCCCTCCAGCCTCTTAACCAATCAACTACTGTAAGGGAATGAATGTAAAAATCCTGCTGTTTCTGCTACAAAGAACTATATATACTTTACTCTAGGCCAAAAAAACTATGTGAAAGCAAAAGAACCTTCCAAGTTAATGCTAAGGTTTAAGTTGTTTACTGCCCCAAAAGTGTTATGATTTTTAATAATGTAAACTTAACAGGAAAAGTCAGTGTAACTTTCATTAAAAGCAAAGGGCTGGATCCAAGCTTTTCCTACGAAATTTAAAATAAGACAAGTTAAGAAGCAGGCTGTATGAACATATATTTAGTCATATTTTTACCAGCATTTTCCATCAAATTAATGTTTTAATATATTCTCCAAGGCCACATTCCTGAAAACATTTATGTGTGTGCCTGCTTAACTTTAAGCACAAGTAACCCAATTGCTGATTTCCATGGGGGTTACTCATGTGCCTAAACTTTTGTGTAAGTAAGTGGTTGCAAGATCACAGCTTTAAACATATTGCACATAGCAACAATGAAAACTATTGGCACTAGTCAATTAAAGGGTGATATTTTAGACAACCACTTTATTTTATTAAGTTCTGAGTAGCCATTTGTTTTGAGAGCAACTTTTATATGTAAAGAGTCTAGATAATGGTTGAGACAAGTTTCCACTTTTAGTCTGGGAATTAGTCATTCTGCACATAATTAAGAATCCACATGAAGTAAAGATCATGATATTTCCAGATCTATATTTGAAATATGTTTTTAAAACAACTGCTACCAGATGTGCTGATGGACCATTGAAATGGACAACAGTGTTAATACCATTGATAATGAAATGTTTCTGTTTAGCGAGTTAATATCTCTGATTTTTTTATACACAGAACCAGAGCTTAAATGGGTTGAATTTTATTAAGCTCAAACAGCTGCAGTTCAGATGGCGTAGAAGCCACTTTCTGGCTGTGATGAGTCACTACAAGGATTAAGAAAGTGACAATTGAAAGTGTTATCACAGCAGTTTGGTGTAGACTAGATGCTGTTATGTGTAGGAGTTGTTAAAATTAAGAAAAGTTGGTTTTCTACAGTTTAAATTGACAGAACAAGCTTTGTTCTGAACCAGATATTAGCCTGTGAAAAAAACAGGTGTTTATGTTCAGGTTTCTGTCTGGATCCCCAGAGAACCAAGAGTCTGGAGACCAATTTCCTGAGTTAAGAAAATCATTGAGTCCCATTGTGATTAGCCTACTGTTTATTTCTGGGACAACTGAAAAACACTGATATAGGGAATTTCCCAGCTGAATCCATCAGACACTTTAATGTCCACCAAAGTAGCAGTTTCAAACTTTAAGTTTGGGCAATTTTAAGTAATCAGGAGGAAAATTGTAATGTTACAGTGTTGGTTCAATGAATAGTTCAGGCTCAATGTTTATAAGTATATATTTCAATTTACACTGTAAAAGAATTGGATAAAATGGAAACCTAGTAGTATTAATTTCAAATAATTATCACAATAAGAGAGAAGTCCTCTCCAGGATCATGATGTATTGAACCAGCTAAAGGCTCTCCCACCAGACTTTCACCTTGACTGTGATCAGTCAGTTTTCAACCCTCCATCCAGAATGTATAATCAGAGGAGGAGCCAACCGTTCGTGCTCTAACATCAGGATCAGACAAATGTTCTGGAATTTACAAGTACAGTCAGTCTCCTACTTAATAGCAGAGATGTAATGATTTTAATATAGCCTCCTGAGGCAGAGATGTTCAGGAAGCATAAATTGCTTTCAGTGACTGAAATTTCCAGGCCAGTAGATAGTCCAGAAGTTACTTAATAAGAATGATCATTCATAATGATAAAGTCAAGTAGTGAGATGTTAGAGGATTATAGGGGTGGGATTCACAAGGGGGACTTGAGCACTTCAGTGCCTAACATTTAGGTGCCTTGGCGCCTAGTAGAATTCGCAATCCTGAGCGAGGTGACCAGACTCCCTGCACAACGCCTGGGAAGTTAGGCACCTACAAATGGGATCCACAAAAGCCAACACATTGAGCAGGGAGGTACCTACGCTAGCCAGTAGGAAATGCGATGGAGTGGGGCCACTCAAAAGGAGTTAGAGGCCAGATTCACACAGGTGTTTAGGCACCTAGCTTCCTTTGAAATCAGTGTAAGTTAGGAGCCTGTGGATCTGGGCCTAGGTACGTAAGTATGGGCTGGAAGGAGGCACCTCCCTCCACTTGGGATTCAGAGCCAGGAACCCTCTCCTGGAGTTAGGTGCTTAGGTCAAGTCAGCCATTTGTCAAGAAAAACTGAGGAGCAGGAGTCTCCCTCCCCACCACCAACCACCTTTAGCCCAGTGGTTTAGGGTACTCACCCAGGATGTGGAGACCAGGAATCAAATTCCCACTCTGCCTGATATAGTGCAGGGACTTGAATTTGGGGTTTGAGAGTTGCAGTGGTGCCTAAATGATAGATATAAGCACCTAAAGTAGCAATTAGGTGCTTCAGTCCCCCTTGTGAATCCCTCCCTACCAGCAAAAATAGTGAATCTAACCTGTGGTTGAAAATGAATGGCCATGAAGGAAATCTATGTTGTACATCAGTTACTTAGAGGCAAATTGTCTGTCACCTAAGTACTCAAGCTGTGGTCTGCAGATCACTTGCTAGTGTTCCTGGGAAAGCTGGCTGCTCATAAGGTACTGGCTTCTCCTCATTGCCAATTTAGACCACATGCACCCATTCCCCTATCTTCAAATCAAAGAAAACCCTCAGATACTTTAAATGGTGCCACCTTGTGAAGGAGAAAATATTCTCTTTGATAAGTACATTTGCACCCGCATCTTGATGCGCCAGAATTCAAAGCCAGATGGCGAGCATATCTGATTATTTCACTGTTGCTGCATGGTTAAGTGATGGGGGGTAGAGGGAAAGCAAGATAATTTATTGTACTTACTTCATTTTAGTATGTGTGCCATAAATACTCATGAATAGGATTAGAAAGTGCCACTATTGCAAGGTAACTTTTACAAGGGATTAATTTGTGTGCAGTTTTACTAATAGGGCTTATGCCAGGTACAAGAAGAAGAAAGGAAGAGAGTAGGTCCTCTGTAGAGGCAGCTCTCCAGGTCACACCCTGCACAGCACCTAGAGACCAACCTTAATATGTATCTACATACTTGGAATGGCCTTTTCTTCAACATGCAGGCTAGCAGGGGTGGCAAATTTGTATAATGGGTCCAAGTCCCAACTCCTCCCCCCCCCCACATACCTGCCTAAGGCTCTGGGAGGGAGTTTGGGCGTGGGGGGAGGTTTGGGGTGCAGGCTCTGGGCAAAAGTTTGCGGGAGGGAGGGAAGTGGGTTGGGGGGGGGAGTTTGGGTGTGGGGCTTGGGGCTGGGTCAGGGATGACGAGTTTGGGGTGCAGCAGGCAGGCTGCCCCAGGGCGGGGGGAGCCAGAGAGGAGAACTCCCCCCAGCCCTCCCCATCAGCAGCAGCGAGCTGCGGGGGAGCCCTCCCCAGCACGACACACACCCAAGCCCCCCCCAAGCTGCTGCTCAGGAGATCCAGCCAAGATAAGCCCCGCACCCTCAGAGTCGCAGGGTGGCTACCATGCACCTCCTTCCCCTGCAGGTGCAGCAGCTGCCTCAGCCTGCCCCCAGCACCGCTCCCTTGTTGCCAGCGGCAGCCAGCGAGGGAGTGCAGCATGGAGCTGCGGGGGACAGCCATCCGCTGCTCAGGGTAGGCAGGGACGCCCCGGGGTGGCAGGTGGGCCCCCAGGGCCCATACAACTCACCTCCCCTACATGCTAGGATACATGGAGCTCAGCATATATACCGACCTATAATTTATTATGAGCGCGTCAGATCAGCACATTATGGCCCAGATCCCCAAAGGTATTTAGGCTCCTAACTTCCATTGAAATCAGAGAGCTTTATTTATATGTTAAAATTAACAAAATTTCCCCTTCCCCCCAGGTTTTTTAAGTCTTTGAATGCATAGCTGCAGTCTTACTAATACAAGACTTTTACACAGACCTTTATGCGCAATAGAGCAGGAACATCACTGGAAGTGGCCCTTTAGTAAAGGCTAAGCTAGATTTAGATGTCAAAGTACACACCTTGCCCAGCCTTTCCCCACACTAGTTGATCTGGTAGATTTACTTTCTACTCTTGATGCAGGATTCATCCAAAGGTTGGATGATTTACACCCTGTTGTGTGGGTCTCTTGCCAAGCAGGAGGGGGGCTGCTGGTGTAGAAGAGCTAGGAAGATGATAGACAGATGTCCCCACAGTGGCCTGGGTACAGTCAGAATGAAATGTCTAAGTGTGTGTATAGAAGGATGTAACAGCAGAGGACCGGCATCATGAGACTTGCAGGAAAGGAGAAATGAGCCAAGATTGCTCATTGTCTAAAGCTGAATGTTTGCCAGGAGCAGCATGGGAAAATAAGGTGGGAATAGAATTGCAAAGGAAGCTTGGAGACTTACCAGAATCAAGGTGTGCAATCTCTCTGGAATGGTAGCTGCTAGCCAAATTCAGGCCACAGGTGAGACAGCTGCTGGTGGAATGAGGGCTGAGTAGCTGTGGAATGTTGCCTCACAGGGAGGGGCTAGCATGTTACAGGTGGAAAGATGTGACACCACTTCACTCCCTGTAACAAAAATGTGCCTCTAGCCATTAAGTATGTTTTAGCTTTTTTAAAATGCTAACTTAAAAGGGAAAGTCAATGCCATTAATTTTGAAACAAGCTGAAATTTCTTCTCTAATGCTATCTGTGAGTGAACCTGCTACAAGGCACCTGGGGTTTGGAAAAGGGGGGGGTAATCTTTCTCAGGTGACATACAAACACTTTCAGAAATTAATCACTGATCTCACTCTGATGTGTGGTTTTTTCAGGGAGGGTAATCCAGAGAAACTGGTCTAGAGAGTGTGAGTTCTCCTTCCTGTACCTGGTTTCACTTGGGATATTTTCTCCTGTTAAATTTTAGGATCTAGGAGCTCTGTGTGTGGGTCTTGCTATTTTAAAGATTGGATAGGTTTTTCCCATGAGAGTTCTGTCAGACAGTGTAAATGACTTGGCTTTGGCACAAAGCTGAAATTTAAAAAGTTTGTAGTGGCATTTTAGGACTATTCATGGAAGCTCTGTAGATTAATATCTGAATTTAATAGGCTCTCCTTCCTACACGTACAGCATTGCATCACAGTAGTGATGCTGAATGGGAACTTAAGAATGGCTAATTCTGTTTTCCATAAATTTTCAAGTTATTGTACTCATGCTGTAACTGTTTCCACATTAAAATATTCCTTGCAAGATAGTGACATTCTTTGAAAAGTACCATATGGAGAGCCAACTACAACAACTTCTGTAGCCTGCAAGCGGCATAGGGTAAATTAAATGCAGAGGTCCAGATTTTAAAGGTATGTAGGTGTTGCTCCACTCGCCTGCAAGACCTAAGTGATTTAGGGCTAGTCTACATTTCTTACCATATGCACAATGTGCCTCAAGTGGCACATGACCAGGATTCATCACCGAATTTTGTCTGCTTGGATCATTAGCTTCCCCGGCCTGGGACTGGTAGTGATGGGGAGTGTGATGTGAATGCTGATCCACGCCCCTGGTCCACACTGAAAACTTACATAAGCATAGCTACATCGCTGTGGGGGTGTGAAAAATCCACATCCCAGAGAGACTATGTCATTGTCATTATGCCACCGTAATCCCCATTGTAGGCAGTGCCAGGTAGACAGAAGAATTCTTCCATCGTCCTAGGTACTGCCTCTAGGGAAGGTGAATTAACCACAGCAGCAGCAGAATTCCTCCAATCACTGTAGAGTGTCTACACTGAAGCACTACAGCTGTGCTGCTGTAGCATTTTTAGTATAGACATACCCTAAGTAGCTTTGAAAACTTGGGCCAGAACGAGTACACAGACAGTGGAGTTCCACTAGTGTGAATGCAGAGTAATAGAATCAAATCTGACCACCTGTCTTTCTGAGCTCATGCCATACTATCAAACAACATTCACGGCAAGCAAGTTCCAGGAGGCAGTAGTGAAGGTGCAAAAAACCAAACCAAACAAAAAAACCACCATCCCCAAACTGTTGAAAGATGTGTTTGCAAATTGGAATGTGAAGTTTCTTTCTGGCTCCACTGCAATAAACAGAATCCCCAACATAACAGCCAAGAACTACAAGGAGTGAAGCTGAAACTATGATTGATTTGTTGAGCAGAGGGAAAGACTGAAGAGCAGCAACAGGTGGGGACAAGGCAGAAGAGAGGTTTAACTTCTTCCCCTGTAGATTGTGCTGAATCATGGAGACAGCCATGATACCAAGTAGTTTTTAATGTCAATTTCTATTTAACAGAATAGAGATAAATAGGAAAAGCAGGACATGTTTTACTTAACCCCCACTTTTCTCACATCACATTTGTTCAATGAATACTGGTGTGTATAGAACACTTTTTTGCTGGTATAAAACTTATTTATTTGCCAAGGCCAAAGCAGTTAAGATACGTTAATGGAGGAGTTTCATAGGGCTCAAAAGGACACACATTTGTATAGTTTCAGATTTTTGCCTTTCAGCTGCCTCATTTCACTAGGCAAATCTTGAAGGTGCTAAGTACATTTAAAATCATTTTAAAAATGAAACCTTTATTAAATTCTATTCCTTAACAAAGGAGTGTAAATTAATGAAATCACTCTTAGCTATCCTCTGTGTAAATTACAATAGACTAATAGCATATCAGCTTATAAAACTAGACAAGTTTGAAACTTGATTTTTCCATTAGGCCAAATAAGTGGTGTTACGGTGAGGGGGAAAAAAATACACAATGGTCAGCCTTGAAAATGCTGGTATCAGTCAGAAGTGAACAGACTTAAGAATTATCTTGTTTAATGGAAATGCAGAGTACACAGATGTGCTCTTAGGGCCTGTCTACACTGCAGCTGAGAGCATGCCTCTCCCGCGCTAGTTCCGACACCACACTAAAACTAGCAACATGATCGTGATGTATTCAGATGGCTAGCCTGTGCCACCACCCATACTGCAACATCCACACTGCAACCTTGATGCTAACTCAAGAACAGCTAGTGTGTCTGTCTACACTAGCTGGGAGGGACTCTCCCAGGTGCAATGTAGACATACCCTTAGCATTATTCATAGTCACAGTCAAGTTTGTGGTATCTTACTGATTGCATTTTGTATCTGTGGTAAGCAGAAACTATTCTTTCCATAAAATCCAGCAGTCAACTGGCAGTGAACTCAGACAAGCCTATCCAAAAAATTTGTCCAGATATTAATTGTTCAAATTTTGTTGCGCTTTCAGTGCCTCATCTTCTCTAAGAGAGACAACTGCAGTTATCCGTTCCCACTGACACTTCAACATGTGACTAACACAATAAGAAGGTGAAAAACATTATGTCTGACATGGGTATTCGTGCTACTAAAATAAATTTAACCTAATCTCAAAGTGCAGATTTACAAATACCCACTCTTGTAAGTTTTAATCAGAGAAGAGGGTTGAGAACAGTAAATGCTTGCGACAAAGGCAGTGAAGATTTTCTTCTGAATTAGTCTTTACACTGTTCAATACTTGTAAGTAAAAATTACTTAACTTGAAATGTTTCTAGATAATGTTCAACTTGGATCGAGTGCATATAATTTTGGATGAAATGGTGTTAAATGGCTGCATTGTGGAAACCAACAAGAATAGAATTCTTGCACCTCTATTTGTTCTTGACAAAATGGCAGAAAGCTAGAAAGAAACAAGCCTACCGAGGAACGTATTTTACAAAGCGTTCTGAAAACCTCACGAACATCCCTACAGCTATTTTCTGAGACTTCCGAAGGTGAAATCTTGCAGTATTTTCAACTGGCTGGAACATACTGAAGCAAAGAAATCTAATGCATATTCCCTCTTCCTTTCTCCTCCAACCCTAGAACAAAATATGCCATGCCAACGTAAAGGTAAAAATTGGGACTGAGGAGGGACCAACAGGAACTTCTTTTTCAAAGAGGCAAATGTCAGTTGACACAGCACTTGTCTTTCTAAAAAGTAACCATTTTGTTTTAGTATTTGTAATTCTGTTAGGGGAAAAATATTCATGAAGCCTTGTATGTCTGTGGCTATGCATCTCAGGGTATGTTTACATTACAAGCGCTACAGCAGCACAGGTGTAGACACGCCGTTGTACTGTAGACATTTACTACAGCAACAGAAAGGGTCTTTCAGCTGCAGTAGTAAATCCACCTACTTGAGAGGCGGGACCTAGTTGTGTCGACAGTGGAGTTTAGACTTAACTATATTGCACAGCCCTGAGTGATGTAGCTAGGTCAACTTAAGTTTTAGGTATGGACCAGGCTTCACCTCCTTCATTCCAGAAATAAGGGATGGAGAAGATGAGTTAGAAAATATTAGTATAATTCCAAAGTTGTTTCAGATCTTGCTTTAATACTTTATACCGTATTATCGTTCAAATTTGTTTTCGTAAGTATGTATCTTAAGCTCTTGAACTTCTGTACCAATATGACCAATCTTCTACTAGGTTCAGTCTGCACAAGGACAGGTTTATCCTATATGCTTTTGTATAGACCCGAGTGTCAAGTTTGTGTTCACTCAAATACTATAGTGATGGCTGTAATAAAGATTCCTGAATACTATGGCAGTTGTAACTAAACTATTTGGACACTTAATTCTATGATGTTAATAAAAGAATCAGAATGGTAAAACAACGGTTAATTGTTCTTTATCATACCCAAAAGGAAGTTGCTCCTTTAGTAGTTTAATTTTCTTAGTGTAATGTTTTAGTATTTTGCTTATAAACTTGAAAATAAAGGTTCTCCTTTTCACTATGGTATTTTTTCCCACTTACACGTCAGTTTCTGGTTGGTAATATCAGTATTCTTTCACATCTGCAGCATCACAGTGTAAAGAATTGCCAGCTGGGGAAGCACACACAATTGTTAGTAATGGGATCACAATCACCACAGCTTTTCTTCCCCCAACCCTCAGCCTACCATTAGATGTTTTATATTCATTGCTTGTCTAAGTCTTGAATAAAACCTACAGAAGAGGCGCCTCAGATTTGTAAGTTTCCTAGTACTGACCAAATGTACCCAAACTAGTCTATAAATCTTTAGGAGCAGTAAAAGAGAGCTCAATGACTGGTCTTTAAGTGAAATACTGTGACATGGACAACTGTCCGTCATCTTTCATAAAAGTCCCTAAAGAACTCAATTTGTAATTACTTTCATTTTCTAATCACCTAGTACTGTAAACTAGGTTCAGACTGGTATTGAGGTGAAAACCTCCATATTTAAACTATCCATCTTCATTCCCTTTTAGACTATCATATTGAAGGTAGGTCCCATTGGTTCTTACACCAGACATCCATTTGGTAATGGTAAAAGTACAATCAGCTGCATAGAATTTTCATTCTAGCACCCTCCCTGTCAGGCAGTCTGACCCTCACTCCTTACTTACTCCTGTCTCCATGCCACTGATTTTTGCCCTGGACTTGGTGAAAGGAGCTTCCAGGAGGCCTGCTGAACTGTCTCAGTACACCAGTGGGGCCTGCTCAACCATCTCTGCATGGAAGCTGCCCACACGCCAGCTGTGAGCTGGGTTCCTGTGGTCTGCTGTGTGTCTGCCATTTCTCAGAAGAGAGGTGCGGGAGGAAAAGGGTTGTTCTTCAAACCCTCCTTAAAAAACTTCTGGACCTGAGCGTAGCAGTTTTGAGGAAGAAGCCCTCTAAACCAATGAGGAAACAGTTAACAAAAACAAAAAACACTTTAAAAAATCCTGTGAAAGCTCTTCTCCAAAAGGGAGCCCTAGAGTCTGCACGTGTGCTAGTTGGAGGCCTAGAATTCTGGGGAGTGCTCTTTGAGAGGCAAGCCCAGGCTCAGAGCACAGATCTGGTCTGTCTGCAGTTGATCTGGAGATGGGAAACACCCCCTGCTGAAGACTATTCGATGAAGGGGACTGAGAAATATGCATTTTTCTTATAAGCTTTTGATCGGTTCAAGACACTTCTGTTAAAAGTGTAATAACATCTTATTTACTTCACCTTTATAAGTAGTCACTGACCACCATAACAAAATTACAATACATGGTTCAATCAAGACAGCCATTGCACCCTCAAAAAACTTTAATCAATTGCATCTTGTGGGGTACAGTTATTCACCCTGATGCAATATGCAAACTTAGTATCATTCATATCATGTCTGAAAAATACTGAAACAGCACTGTGCTAGTTCTCAGAAAGTTACACTGCAAAACTCTGAACGCCCTGGCTTAGCCAACAGACACACTAATGAACAGGTCACTTATTTGCTCTTATACCCCAATTTCTATTTTCTTAAACTTAGAAAAATAAG